>NC_092336.1:138993750-139635000 GCF_046630445.1 Rutidosis leptorrhynchoides | reverse complement strand
AATGTTGGATACTTTATAATTAGTTTTAATGAATCAATCTTTAATGTGTTTTTTCCCCACTTTTCATGGCTTTGCCATTACAGGTTGTATGTTGAATCTCAATGCTCTTTGTTAATTTACTTAGGGTGTGTTTATCGTAAGCTGAGGTATAGTGTTGGGTTTATTGATGTTGAGGTTGTTGGTGGTGATATAGACGTGTTTTTATCTAATTATTGTGAATCCGAGGCAGATAGCTATTAGGAATGTACTGTCATATGATAACTATATCAAATGTTATTTGTTTGGATAGTTATCAGGAGGTGCACTTACACCTGTTTCTACTGCCGTTTCTAACATGATGACACGTTTACCTACGATGTTGCATTCATATCAACATATACAATGTGTACCAACCGGTTAGTGTTTATAATTGTTTGTTTTCCAATTGTTTACTGCATGATATCTAACTTAAAAACAAAATTGTTGTAGGATTAGTGTAGATATTAAATGTTAGGTAATGTGTTTGATGAAGTATAATTTACAGATTATAAAAGCCATTTCAATTAGGTGTTATTATGTATTTGCGTATTGGTTATTTGTAACTCTGTAACTTTGATGTTATTTTGTATTTGTGTCATGGACTCGCCGAGTTGCAACTATGGAAAGCTACTGCTGATTAGAGTACATTAATTTTGAATTTTGTTTGCGTAGTCAACTAAAAAGCCCATGATCTTTATATGAGAAAGGTTTTAGCTTTCACTAACGGTATGAAAGAGTTTCTTTATGTTGATTATATAATGGCCTTTCAAACAAAAAGTAAAAAATAAAAATGAAACAGTTGCTTTATGCTGATTGTATAATTGAAAGCTTTTCTTATAGGAGTAGTAACTATAACATGAACCTACACCAAAAGAGTTACTATCAAGTCTTATATAGCACATCGAGCACACATTTCATATAGCATCCACTCGATTTATAGTAGTAACCAGTGGCGACTTTAGGTGAAGCGAAGCGGGGTCCCGTGACACCACTAGTTTTTCGAAATTTATCATAAATTTTTTATTTTTTTACGTATAGGACACCACTAAATATAATAATAGGACCCCATAAATTTTTAGAGATTATAGTTTAATAGTTTGGACTACTAAAGTGTTTGAAATTAACCCACTTATGATATGATTTTTATATTATGAGCCATTGAATATATTAGATATAAAAATAAACAAACTTTTGTCCAATTCCAATTCTAATTCTTTTTGACTTCTTTCTACATCACATTTTTTACGGTTCTATCTTTAATCCTTCATCCTAGGGATGTCAATGGATAGGATATGGATCGGGTGAGGGCGTGAAACCATATTCATATCCATTTAGTTTTTGTTTATCCACATCTATATCCATATTTAGTGGATTAAACGGATTAATGGATATTCATTAGATATTTAAAAAATCTTACAATATTTTCAAATATATAATGAAAATAAAAGTGTAATATAACATGACACAATTTACAATTCTTCCACCAGAATGTGTAATGTTTGTTTAAGAATGAACAATATTTATTAAATTTTCTATCAGCCATCTATTATGACATATTACGTGTAATATTTATGTTGAGATATACATGTTTTATTGTGAATACTCATGGTGAATGCATTATATGGTTGCAACTAAGCAGTGGCGATTCTAGGATGAAATTTCAGACGGGTCCTAAAAAAAATTTTCAAAGCTAATTATTTTTTAAGGTTACTTTAGTGGATGTTTACCTTTAAAAAATCATAAATTTTAAAAACATATGGGGTCCTATAACTAAATTTAATGGTGTCCTATACATTTTGAAGAGTATACAGTATAAATTTTTTTTTAAAGTAGTGGGGTCCCATGACCCCACACCTTAACCTTTAGAACCGCCACTGCAACTAAGATGTATGTGTAACGGTATATATATTTGTAATAGTTATTGTATATTAGTCCCTAATCTCATCACTCATAACTACCTAACTTATTCTTTTTAAAAAAGTAAGGAGAAACTGCAATTTTAGAGCTAATGTTAATGTTATGCGATTCATATTGATAATAGGTTATAAAATTGCAATTTAAAATTGCTACTGTATAGGTCATTGGCTAAAATAATATTTTAAAATTGCTACTGTATAGGTCATTGCTACTTTAAAATTGATACTGCATGTGCCATTAATTGCTAAACAACCTTATATTTTGCGAGTATTTTTCAATTTTATGTTTGTGTTTTGGGTGCGACCCGACCCGACCCGATTTGACTCGACACATTCAATATTTTGTGCAAAAAAGTTATCAAATAAATTTTTGGGGCCCCATTGAATTTTGATCCTAGAATCGCCACTGGTAGTAACTATAACATGAACCTACAAAAAATCAGGGACAGTAATTTTGGGATGTAGGTAGTATCTTTATAGTACAACTTCCAACCTGTTTAAGCTATTTGCGTTAAGAAGATTTATTTACCGAACATATGATGAACCAACCCATTCAAAAATGTGTGCTACCTCTAATTGTTTGTGTGGTTCTTTTTCTTATGCTTTTTGATCCATCTGATTAGTTGACTCGATTTATTATTATTGTTTTTTTTTTGTAGGCATTGGTTGCACCAGCATCTCTAATAGCCCAAAACGCTGGAGTCGAAGGTTAGGTTGTTGTAGAAAAAGCAAAAGAGAGTGAATGGGATATGGGATACAACGCAATGACGACAAGTACGAAAATTTAGTCGAATCTGGCGTTATCGATCTCGCAAAAGTAACCAAATGTGCGTTGCAAAATGCGGCTTCAGTTTCGGGTATGGTTCTAACCACACAAGCCATTGTTGTTGAGAAGGCTAAACCTAAGACACCTGTAGCTGGTGCACCACAAGGTATGATTATATGATTTAAGAGATTTAGTGGTGATGTTGGACGGAATGGGGTCTAATTTTGTAGTGAATCGAGATGGAACTTTGTTACAATGTAACCCGATAACTTTGAGTACTCTTTTTTACTTGTAGTTTTTGTTGATTGTTATGAGAAAGGTAATAAGAAGTTCATGAATGGTTAATAATTATGAATGCAGTAGGCAATATTTATGAAACTTGGGCAGATTGGTTATATTTGTAGATATTATGTTTAGTTTTCCGTTGGTTTCATTTATGATTATTGATTGCTTAAGTATTAAGACTTGATAGTAATTGTTTTACGCATTTAGACGAGTCACGAGTGGATGCTATATGAAATGTGTGCTCGATGCTGCTGAGTCTATAAGACTCACTGAGTTGAATATGTTGGAAACTAAACTTGATTGTGGGCTATTTATTTTGGATTTGGACTTGCAAGTATACAAATATTTTGGATCAAGATTATAGCTCATTATGTAGAAACTTCTTGTAATATGTAGTAGTGAAAGTGTGTAGAATGTGTGTAGAATAATCTTGTAAAATATCTAAGTCTAGAATTATCATGAGAATACTTAGGAAATATCTAGATATTAGATGATGAAGTATTCTAGACTAGTCCATGGTTTAGTATAAATAGATGGATTCACCTCTCATTTGTAATCAAGCAACAAAGCAATTCAATAAGCAAATCAAGTAATAAACAAAGCCTTCAAAATCAATCAAACTTCTAAATCATCAATCCTCTCTTCCACAAATAATATACATAACCTCCTATTTCTAGCAGATTGGTATCAGAGCTTGGTACGACAAGATGATGGCCAACAATGTCATCACATTTCCTCGCCTCACAAAGGATAATTATGATCGATGGAGCATCCAAATGAAGACCTTCCTAGGTGGACAAGACTTATGGGAGATTGTGGAGGAAGGCTATGAGGAACCTGCAGAAAAAGGTCCTCTCGGCAAGGAGAAAAAATTAATGAAGACGAACGATCAAAAGGCTCTTTCCATCATCCAACAAAGTGTAGATGATGGAGCTTTTGAGAAAATTGCAAGTGCAACCACCGCCAAGAAAGCATGGGAGATCTTGGAGAATTCTCACAAGGGAGTTGAAAAGGTGAAAAAGGTTCGACTACAAACACTACGAGGTGAGTTCGAATCCTTAAATAAGAAAGACTCAGAATCAATTTCCGATTATTTTACAAGAGTCTTGGCGATTGTCAATCAATTAAAGAGGAATGGTGAAACTCTAAGTGATGTAAGAGTCATTGAGAAGATTCTTAGATCATTAGATTCAAAATTTGACTATATAGTCATAGCCATCGAAGAATCTAAAGATCTAGAATCAATGACTATCGATGAACTCATGGGTTCACTACAAGCCCATGAAGAGAGGTTCAATAAGAATAATAAGGAGCCATTGGAGCAAGCTTTACAAGCAAAACTATCTTTCAAGGAAGAGAGCAGTGAAAAGACTCATCAAACGAGTCAACGAGGTGGTGGTCAAGTACGTGGCCGAGGACGAGGACAAGGATATATCAAACGTGGAGGTTATAGTTCTTACATAAATGAAGAAAGAAGTCAAAATTTTCACCCGACAAGAGGTCGCGGTAGAGGCTACACAAGTAGAAGGCCAAGGTATGACAATTCTCAAACCAAATGCTATAATTGTCATAAATTTGGCCATTATGCTTCGGAATGCGAGAAGTCAAACAATTACGTGCAAGAAAGAGCAAATTTAGTGCAAGAAGATACCGAAGCTGTGAAAAACACTTTGTTACTAGCATGCAAAGGTGAAGATAACGGAGAATCAAATTTGTGGTATCTCGACACGGGTGCAAGCAACCATATGTACGGTGACAAAAACATGTTTGTAGAGTTAGATGAGGTAATTAGTGGAAATATCTGTAGCGACCCGACCAAATCGTCATTGACGGCGTCGTCTACTTAGGTCCCGTTACGTGGTCATAAGTCTTTAAAACAACGTTTGACCAAAAGATATGTCGCCTTCATTTCAAAATAAAGATTGTTTCAAAGTTTACAAGAATTGTTCAACCAATAGTTAAGTTACAACGTTATAATACGAATGAAATCTAGGCGACACGATTTAAAGTAAAGTCAAAAGACGCTCCATGAAATGCACGTATACTCGACATCCAATGCAAGTATCAAATAATGAGCGGAAGCATGTATCATGTATCGTTCAAGGACCTGAGAAAAACATAGAAATCTGTCAACGAAAACGTTGGTGAAATCATAGGTTTAAGTAAGTAAGTACAAGTGAACCACAAGATTTGCATCAATGAAATAATAGTAATACATTCCAAAAGTTTGTTTCACGAGCACCCAATTATCAATGCTTAACATTTCCTTCCATTGAACCCCATCACTTAGTGCTAGAACATACACTGTTTCTCGAAAATATATTTCATTCGTAAACGGTAGCGAACCGTTTGAATGAGGGTTTGTCAAACCCATATGGATCCATACAACATAAGTTCTCGCTTACACCCGGCAAGTGTAACTAATGATAATCGAATTGAGGATTTTGTTCTAAACTCGTATGTAGAATGTTTGTTTTCCTGTACTTGTGTTCACTTAGTAGAAGAAATGTTTATGTTTTCTCATCCCAAATGTAAGTTCAAAAAGAGTAAAAGTGGGACTATGATCTCACCTTGTATGCACGAGCCAAAAAGTACTTCGACAAGTAAACGTGCAGTAACAATGCTAGTCTTGACCTAAACAAATAGGTTGTATCAATAACGAAAGTCACGAGGGGTCAAAGTTGTTCAATTAGTCCTATGGCTCAATACGACTCGATTACGAAGCATGTGAAGCAAATAGTCAAGTTTCATGCAAGGTACGCGTATAGAAACAAGTTAGAAAGATTACATAAGTAATTGGTCAAGTTTGATTAAAAGTCAAACTTGGTCGGGTCAAAGTCAACGAAAAAGTCAACACGTTCGGGTCGGGCCTCGAACGAATTTTCTGAAGTTTTTAATCATATATAAGCATGTTGGAACAAGTCTCATGTGAAACGGAGGTCTAGAACGTCCCAAACATTTTTCGTTAAATGACAACCAAAACAGCCCACTTTAGGCTTATGGGACGGCGTCCCAAAAGGCCTAGACGGCGTCCCACTTTGAAGGGCAAGACGGCGTCTTGGACCCCTAGACGGCGTCTAGGTTTGAAAGTCAGGACGTCGTCCTGGGTATTGGGACGGCGTCTTGGCTTGTTTCCAGACCCTGGTTGCTGAAACTCCTAAGTGCACGAGTCCAAACATAAACCAACACAAATTACAACCCGCAAACATTCAAGACATGTATTTTATATCACCGGAAAGGTATTTTGACGAGGAACACAACTATGCACTTATCATCAATCAAACTTTCGCATACAACAACCAAAAACCGCATTTAGTGACCCTCATTCAATGCATATAAGTCATAAATGCTATTTAATGATTCGGTAACCAAAAGACATGAACAATATGCCGTTTCGAAGGTAATTAAGCATACAACACAACCTAACACTTATAATTAACACTTCATGTCATTTAATGCTTCAAAATCCATTCCTAGTTCATGAAACCCTAACCAAAAGTTATCAAATTTCATAATCAAGTTTAAGAGGTTTCTTTGATCAATCTTTACATCATAATGAAGCTAGTAACACTAGGAACAAGATTAAAACATGAAGTCTTAGCATCTAACAACACATGAACACTTAAAACTCAAGATTAAGCATGTTAACTTTCCATATGAACTAGTTACTCCAAAATATCAAAAACGAGCATACAAAACACATAAACAAACTAGACTTGAGCCATAGATACTAATTAACAAACTTATAACTTAAAAATCTCAAGAACACAAAGATTAGTGATTTAGAAAGTTACCCAAAATTGATGAAACCGGTATGAAATCGAAGAGGAGATCACGAGGAGTTCAAATATGTATTTTGTTTGGCAAGAAGATCACTAGCTCGGTTTTGGATGATGAATCTTTGTTCTTGAAGTTGAGAGGAAAAGTTGAAGTATTAAGAAATTGGAAGAGATGAATGAATGGATAGAATGAGAGTTTGACTCTTTGACCTAGTCACAAGTTTCAACATTTGGCAAGATTGGTCCCTCAACTTAAATCGGGTGCGGGAATTACCTAACAAGATAATTCAAACGCATATTAACGAGATGTGTTATAAACATCTAACGGAACTTAAATAGTTAAACGGAAAAGTTGACGGAAAAAGGCGGGATGTTACATTACCTACACCTTAAAAGAAATTTCGTCCCGAAATTTAAGCAGGCGTTGTAGTCGTTGTTTCTTCCTCGGAATCTGACGGTTCCGGAATCGGGAATAGATGCGGGTGCTTCTTTCGCATTTGGTCTTCTCTTTCCCAAGTAAACTCGGGTCCCCTTTTGGCGTTCCATCGGACCTTAACAATCGGGATCCGGCTTTGTTTTAATTCCTTTTCGACGTAGTCCACAATTTCAACCGGTTCCTCCACAAAATGGAGTTTGTCATTAATAGTAAGTTCCTCGAGAGGGACGACGATATCGGGCTCGGCAAGACACTTCTTCAAGTTAGATACATGGAAAGTAGGATGAACGGAGCTTAGTTGAGGCGGAAGGTTTAAACGATACGCGACGGTTCCAACACGCTCTAAGATCTCGAAAGGACCAACATACCGCGGATTTAGTTTCCCACGTTTCCCAAAACGAATGACACCTTTCCAAGGTGCGACTTTTAACATGACGCGATCACCGACTTGAAATTCGAGGTCCTTGCGTCTCTTATCGGTATAGCATTTTTGACGACTCCGGGCCGTCCGAAGCCTATCTCGGATTTGAAGAATCTTCTCGGTGGTTTCGTGAATGAGTTCGGGCCCGGAAATTTGCACGTCACCTACTTCGGCCCAACAAAGAGGAGAGCGGCATTTTCGGCCATATAATGCTTCAAACGGTGCGGCCTTAATACTCGCGTGATAACTATTGTTATAAGAGAACTCGGCGAGAGGTAAGTGCTTGTCCCAAGCTTTGCCAAAATCGACCACACAAGCTCAGAGCATATCTTCCAAGGTTTGTATCGTACGTTCACTTTGCCCATCGGTTTGAGGATGATATGCGGTGCTCATGTCCAAACGCGTTCCCAACGCTTCTTGTAACGTACGCCAAAATCTAGAGACGAAACGACCATCTCTGTCGGAGATAATCGATAAAGGTACGCCGTGTCGGGCTACAATCTCCTTAATGTAAAGTCGTGCAAGTTTCTCCATTTTGTCGGTTTCTTTCATGGCGAGGAAGTGCGCGGATTTGGTGAGGCGATCGACAATGACCCAAATAGTATCATAACCGCCCGACGTTTTCGGTAATTTGGTGATAAAATCCATCGTGATCATTTCCCACTTCCATTGCGGGATCTCGGGTTGTTGGAGTAATCCGGACGGTCTTTGGTGTTCGGCTTTGACTTTAGCGCAAGTCAAACATTTGGCAACATATCTAGCAACTTCCTTTTTGATGTTCGGCCACCAATATTGTTCTCTAAGGTCGTGGTACATCTTATTGGCACCGGGGTGAATCGAGTATCGTGACTTATGGGCTTCATCTAAAATAAGGCTTCGTAGATCCCCATAACTAGGCACCCAAATTCTTCCGGCGAAATGTCGGAGTCCGGTTTCTTTAACTTCGAATCGAGAGGTGAGGACGTTCAAGTGTTCGAGAGAGATGTTTTCATCCTTGAGAGCCTCATCTTGGGCTACCCGAATTTGGCTATTAAGGTTGGTGTGAATGGTGATGTTTAAAGCTCGGACACGGAGAGGCACCGCTCTTTCTTTTCGGCTTAAGGCATCGGCTACTACATTTGCCTTCCCGGGATGGTAACGAAGCTCGCAATCGTAATCGTTTAAGGTTTCAATCCACCTTCGTTGTCTCATGTTTAGTTGCTTTTGATCGAAAATGTGTTGGAGACTTTTGTGGTCGGTAAAGATAGTACTCTTGGTTCCATAAAGATAGTGTCTCCACATTTTAAGTGCAAAGACAACGGCTCCGAGTTCGAGATCATGCGTCGTGTAGTTTCGTTCATGAATTTTGAGTTGTCGAGAAGCATAAGCAATGACTTTCGTTCGTTGCATCAATACACACCCAAAACCATGTTTTGAGGCATCGCAATATACAACAAAGTCATCATTGCCTTCGGGAAGTGACAAGATAGGAGCGGTGGTTAGCTTCGTTTTCAAGATTTGGAATGCGGATTCATGTTCGGTCGCCCAAATGAATTTCTTTCCCTTGTGAGTCAATGCGGTTAGAGGACGTGCAACCAAAGAGAAATTTTCGATGAATCTACGATAGTACCCGGCGAGACCCAAAAATTGACGAATGTGAGTAGGAGTAGTAGGAGTCTCCCATTTGCTAATGGCTTCGATTTTCGTTGGATCGACTTTAATACCTTGGTCACTTACAACATGACCAAGAAATTGAACTTCCTTTAACCAAAATTCACACTTGGAGAATTTGGCATAGAGTTGTTCTTGTCTTAAAAGTTCAAGCACAAGTCGGAGGTGTTCCTCGTGTTCTTCTTCGCTTTTTGAATAGACTAAAATATCATCGATGAACACGATAACGAATTTGTCAAGATACGGTTTGCACACGCGGTTCATAAGATCCATGAACACCGCCGGTGCGTTAGTGAGACCAAATGGCATGACAAGGAATTCATAACTACCGTAACGAGTCCGGAAAGCGGTTTTGGAGACATCTCCCCCCTTAACCCTTAATTGATGATAACCCGAGCGGAGATCGATTTTCGAATATACACAAGACCCTTGTAGTTGATCAAAGAGGTCATCGATGCGAGGAAGAGGATATCGGTTCTTAACCGTCAATTTATTTAGTTCACGATAATCAATGCACATTCGTAGGGATCCGTCTTTCTTTTTAACAAACAAAATCGGAGCGCCCCAAGGTGAATGGCTAGGTTGGATAAAACCACGATCAAGTAGTTCTTGGATTTGACTTTGCAATTCTTGCATTTCGGATGGAGCGAGTCTATATGGTGCACGTGCTACGGGTGCGGCTCCCGGAATAAGATCGATTTGGAATTCAACCGGTCGATGAGGCGGAAGACCCGGCAATTCGTCGGGAAATACATCGGAATAGTCACTAACAATTGGCACATCATCGATGTGCTTCTCATCGGACTCGACTTTCTTAACGTGAGCAAGGATCGCAAAACAACCCTTACGGAGTAGTTTTCTAACTTTAACACACGAAACGAGGTTGAGTCCGGTGCAACTCTTATCGCCATAGACGATCAAAGGTTCACCATTCTCGATAGGAATTCGGATTGCGTTAAGATCACAAAGAATGTGAGATTTCATTTTGACTAACCAATTCATACCGATTATTACATCAAAGCTTCCTAGTTCCATGGGTATCAAGTCAATTTCAAATTCCTTACCCAAAATGTTTAACGTACACCCCCGGTAATATGTGTTGGCACTTAATAGTTTCCCGTTAGCCACTTCAATGGTATAAGTGGTATCTAATGGAAGAGGTGGAGTGCTAAAAGAATGAGTCAAAGTCTTGGATACAAAGCATTTATCGGCACCCGAATCGAATAAACAGGAGACATAAGAATTGTTGAGAAGAAACGTACCCGTGACTAGTTCAGTGTCATCCCGGGCTTCCTCGGTGTTGATGTTGAAAGCTCGGCCGCGCGTATTGGTATTATCTTTCCTTTTCGGGCATGCATTTCTATAATGACCCGTTTGACCACATTCGTAACAAGTGCCCGTCTTTGGTGCATTGGGCCACTTTCGAGCAACGGGAGTGGCACTTTTACAATCGTTGGCCTTATGACCAACTCCTTGGCACCGGTGGTAAATTAACTTGCCACATTCACCAAAGTGATGTTTGTTGCATTTGTTGCAAAGAGGTAGATTCCCGGCATAACCCTTCTTGCCGTCGGAAGTGAAAGATTTCTTGGCAAAGTTGTTGTTGCTTGATTGGGAGGGTTCCCACTTTCTTTTGTTGCCGCCCGATTTATCCTCGGCCTTAGGTGCCGGAACTACGATTTCGTCAACCGTTTCAATTAGTTGGCGAGCCATGTTCATAGCGGCTTGATGAGTAGTGGGTTTGGATGACATCACCCCTTGTTTGATGCTTTTTGGAAGACCGAGCATGTAGAGCTCAATCCTTTGAGATTCGGGGTTAACGAGATTAGGACACATCAAGGATAGTTCGGCGAAGCGTTGATTATAAGCTTTAAGATCGTTTCCGACCGCTTTCAAAGCTCTTAGTTCTTCCTCAAGCTTTCGGGTTTCTTCGCGCGGAAAATATTCAACAATCATCTTTTCCTTTAGATCGGCCCAAGAGAGGGCATGAGCTTCATCGGTACCCACCGATTGAACATAGGTGTTCCACCATGTTAGAGAAATTCCGGAGAAAGTGTGAGTGGAGTATTTGACCTTGTCTTGGTCCCGACAACCGCTTATGCTAAAGACGGCTTCCGTTTGCTCAAACCATCGGGTGAGCACGACCGGTCCCCCGGTTCCATCAAAAGTGTGAGGTTTGCACCCCATGAAAGCTTTATAGGAGCATCCCTCGTTTGAGTTTCCGGCTCCATTGTTGTTGTTATTGTTGTTGTTGTTGTGGTTGTTATTATTATTGTTGTTGGATGAGTGACCGGCCATGGCCGCATCTACGGCGGTTGCTATCATCCGTTCGAGAGCTTGTTCGGGAGTTTCATTGCGGCGTACACGACGAGGAGCCATTGTTCCTTCAAGACACAAGAATATCATTGATTAGTATTCTCAATAATACTAACCGTGATATAGAATAAAGATAAAGAGAAGTTTTTCCTCGACTCGCCTTAAATTCTTTATGTCATAATGTCGGAACGTTCATATGAGTCACCGTAATATAATCCCGGAAATTATATTACCCTGATTCATATGTGCATTCGACATCATTTCATATAGTCAAGGTGGCGTGTCAATCAAATTAAACAACGTGAGATTAAGATGAACTAAGAGTAGATATGAGTAGAAGCGTTCGAGTATAAATGCACAAGTAGTCAAGTAATTCCTACTTCAAGTCTATATGCCGGTTGTAGTCTAGACTCACCAATGTACCCTATGACTCGGGGTCGACACCAATGAACTCTAAATCCCTACAACCAACGCTCTGATACCATCTGTAGCGACCCGACCAAATCGTCATTGACGGCGTCGTCTACTTAGGTCCCGTTACGTGGTCATAAGTCTTTAAAACAACGTTTGACCAAAAGATATGTCGCCTTCATTTCAAAATAAAGATTGTTTCAAAGTTTACAAGAATTGTTCAACCAATAGTTAAGTTACAACGTTATAATACGAATGAAATCTAGGCGACACGATTTAAAGTAAAGTCAAAAGACGCTCCATGAAATGCACGTATACTCGACATCCAATGCAAGTATCAAATAATGAGCGGAAGCATGTATCATGTATCGTTCAAGGACCTGAGAAAAACATAGAAATCTGTCAACGAAAACGTTGGTGAAATCATAGGTTTAAGTAAGTAAGTACAAGTGAACCACAAGATTTGCATCAATGAAATAATAGTAATACATTCCAAAAGTTTGTTTCACGAGCACCCAATTATCAATGCTTAACATTTCCTTCCATTGAACCCCATCACTTAGTGCTAGAACATACACTGTTTCTCGAAAATATATTTCATTCGTAAACGGTAGCGAACCGTTTGAATGAGGGTTTGTCAAACCCATATGGATCCATACAACATAAGTTCTCGCTTACACCCGGCAAGTGTAACTAATGATAATCGAATTGAGGATTTTGTTCTAAACTCGTATGTAGAATGTTTGTTTTCCTGTACTTGTGTTCACTTAGTAGAAGAAATGTTTATGTTTTCTCATCCCAAATGTAAGTTCAAAAAGAGTAAAAGTGGGACTATGATCTCACCTTGTATGCACGAGCCAAAAAGTACTTCGACAAGTAAACGTGCAGTAACAATGCTAGTCTTGACCTAAACAAATAGGTTGTATCAATAACGAAAGTCACGAGGGGTCAAAGTTGTTCAATTAGTCCTATGGCTCAATACGACTCGATTACGAAGCATGTGAAGCAAATAGTCAAGTTTCATGCAAGGTACGCGTATAGAAACAAGTTAGAAAGATTACATAAGTAATTGGTCAAGTTTGATTAAAAGTCAAACTTGGTCGGGTCAAAGTCAACGAAAAAGTCAACACGTTCGGGTCGGGCCTCGAACGAATTTTCTGAAGTTTTTAATCATATATAAGCATGTTGGAACAAGTCTCATGTGAAACGGAGGTCTAGAACGTCCCAAACATTTTTCGTTAAATGACAACCAAAACAGCCCACTTTAGGCTTATGGGACGGCGTCCCAAAAGGCCTAGACGGCGTCCCACTTTGAAGGGCAAGACGGCGTCTTGGACCCCTAGACGGCGTCTAGGTTTGAAAGTCAGGACGTCGTCCTGGGTATTGGGACGGCGTCTTGGCTTGTTTCCAGACCCTGGTTGCTGAAACTCCTAAGTGCACGAGTCCAAACATAAACCAACACAAATTACAACCCGCAAACATTCAAGACATGTATTTTATATCACCGGAAAGGTATTTTGACGAGGAACACAACTATGCACTTATCATCAATCAAACTTTCGCATACAACAACCAAAAACCGCATTTAGTGACCCTCATTCAATGCATATAAGTCATAAATGCTATTTAATGATTCGGTAACCAAAAGACATGAACAATATGCCGTTTCGAAGGTAATTAAGCATACAACACAACCTAACACTTATAATTAACACTTCATGTCATTTAATGCTTCAAAATCCATTCCTAGTTCATGAAACCCTAACCAAAAGTTATCAAATTTCATAATCAAGTTTAAGAGGTTTCTTTGATCAATCTTTACATCATAATGAAGCTAGTAACACTAGGAACAAGATTAAAACATGAAGTCTTAGCATCTAACAACACATGAACACTTAAAACTCAAGATTAAGCATGTTAACTTTCCATATGAACTAGTTACTCCAAAATATCAAAAACGAGCATACAAAACACATAAACAAACTAGACTTGAGCCATAGATACTAATTAACAAACTTATAACTTAAAAATCTCAAGAACACAAAGATTAGTGATTTAGAAAGTTACCCAAAATTGATGAAACCGGTATGAAATCGAAGAGGAGATCACGAGGAGTTCAAATATGTATTTTGTTTGGCAAGAAGATCACTAGCTCGGTTTTGGATGATGAATCTTTGTTCTTGAAGTTGAGAGGAAAAGTTGAAGTATTAAGAAATTGGAAGAGATGAATGAATGGATAGAATGAGAGTTTGACTCTTTGACCTAGTCACAAGTTTCAACATTTGGCAAGATTGGTCCCTCAACTTAAATCGGGTGCGGGAATTACCTAACAAGATAATTCAAACGCATATTAACGAGATGTGTTATAAACATCTAACGGAACTTAAATAGTTAAACGGAAAAGTTGACGGAAAAAGGCGGGATGTTACAATATCACCTTCGGAGATTCCTCTAAAGTCCCGGTTAAAGGCAAAGGTAAGATTCTCATCCGCTTGAAAAATGGAAGGCATCAATTTATCTCTAATGTGTATTATGTGCCTAATATGAAGACGAATATACTGAGTATTGGACAACTCTTAGAGAAAGGCTATGATATTCACATGATAAATCGTACTCTTTCTTTAAGAGACCAAAAAGGAGGTTTGATTGCTAAGGTGCCAATGTCAACGAATAGGATGTTCATGCTAAATATTCAACATGACATTCCAAGATGTTTAAAAGCATGTTTCAAAGACAATTCTTGGCTTTAGCACATGAGATACGGGCACTTAAATTTTGGAGGGTTAAAATTATTATCAAGTAAAGGAATGGTGAAGGGTTTGCCTCCAATTAATCATCCGGATCAAATATGTGAGGGATGCCTTCTAGGAAAGCACTTCCGAAACAGTTTTCCAACAGAAGCTTCTAGTAGAGCGAAGAAACCTCTAGAACTTATTCACACGGATGTGTGTGGACCCATCAGCCCACCGTCTTTTGGTAAAAATAGATATTTTATTCTATTCATTGATGATTTTAGTCGAAAGACATGGGTCTATTTTCTAAAAGAGAATTCGGAAGCTTTTGGAATGTTCAAGAAGTTTAAAGCATTTGTGGAGAATCAAAGTGGTGTCACCATAAAGGCGTTGAGATCCGATCGTGGAGGAGAGTTCACATCCAAGGAATTCAAGAAATTTTGCGACAACAACGGGTTACGACGTCCTCTAACTCTTCCGTATTCACCTCAACAAAATGGTGTTGCGGAAAGAAAAAATAGGACCATTCTTGATATGGCCCGGAGTATGTTAAAGAGCAAAAGGATGCCTAAGGAGTTTTGGGCTGAGGCAATGGACTATGCGATCTATCTATCAAATCGCTCGCCCACTAGAAGTGTCAAGAACAAAACGCCCATTGAAGCTTGGAGTGGAAGGAAGCCCGGCATCTCACACCTTCGAGTGTTCAGAAGTGTGGCATATGCTCATGTGCCAGATCAGAAGAGGACGAAGCTCGATGATAAAAGCGAGAAACTCATATTCGTGGGTTGTGACTCAAGTTCGAAGGGTTACAAGCTATACAATCCCAAGAATGGTAAAGTAATCTCAAGTCGAGACGTGGTGTTCGATGAAGAAGCAACATGGGATTGGAATGTTCCCGAAGAGGAGAACTACGACTTTATCCCTTATCCATTCGAGAGTACTGCAAAGAACGAAGAATATCTAGAATTTCAAGAACCTTCTAGTACACCATATCCGCACTCTCCACATACTCCAACCACTACACCTAATGAAGTGACACCAACATCAGGAGGAGAATCAAGTAGGCTACAACATCACACAAGGAGCATTGAGGAGTTGTACGAGGTAACACAGCCTATAGAGGATCTATCATTGTTCTGCCTTCTTGCCGATTGTGAGCTAATAAGCTATGAAGACGCAACAAAAAGCCAAAAGTGGAAATGTGCTATGGACGAAGAGATTCAAGCAATCGAGAAGAATAATACGTGGGATCTTGCCACACTACCAAAGGGACATAAGGCTATTGGTGTAAAATGGGTGTACAAGGCCAAGAAGAATTCCAAAGGTGAAGTTGAAAGATATAAGGCAAGGTTGGTGGCGAAGGGATATAGTCAACGAGCCGGCATAGACTATGACGAGGTATTTGCTCCCGTCGCTCGTCTAGAAACTATAAGATTGATAATCTCACTTGCGGCTCAACATAATTGGAAGATTTATCAAATGGATGTTAAATCCGCGTTCCTTAATGGCCACTTAGAAGAAGAAGTCTGTATAGAACAACCTTTGGGATACATCGTGAAAGGCCAAGAGAATAAGGTGCTAAAATTGAAAAAGGCCTTATACGGGTTGAAGCAAGCGCCTCGGGCATGGAATAGCAGGATAGACAAGTATTTCCAGCAGAATGACTTTACGAAATTCCCCCATGAGCATGCCCTCTACACCAAAGTTAGCAATGATGGAGATGTTATGATTGTGTGCCTATACGTGGATGACTTGATATTCACCGGTAGTAATCCCAAAATGTTTGAGGAGTTCAAGAAAGCAATGGTTCGGGAGTTCGAGATGACCGACATTGGACTTATGGCTTACTATCTTGGGATCGAGGTAAAACAAAAGAAAGAAGGAATATTCATATCCCAAGAAGGTTATGTGAATGAGGTGCTCAAGAAGTTTAAGATGAATGACTGCAAGTCAATGAATACACCTGTGGATTGCAATCTCAAATTGTCAAAAGATGATGAAGGATACTTGGTGGACCCAACACAATACAAGAGTTTGGTTGGAAGTCTGAGGTACCTAACCTGCACGAGGCCAGATATTCTCTATGGAGTTGGACTAGTAAGTCGATACATGGAAGCACCTATAATAAATCACTTGAAGGCGGCCAAGAGGATACTTCGCTACATCAAAGGTACGATTGACTATGGCCTGTTTTATTCACCTTCTGAGCACTTCAAGCTAGTTGGATACAGTGATAGTGATTGGGCTGGAGACATAGATGATCGTAAGAGTACGAGTGGTTTCGTGTTCTATATGGGAGATACGGCGTTCACATGGAGCTCGAAGAAGCAACCCATTGTGACTCTATCAACGTGTGAAGCCGAGTTTGTAGCAGCAACATCGTGCACCTGTCATGCAATATGGCTCAGGAAGTTACTAAATGAGCTTAAGTTTTTTCAAAAGGAAGCTACGGAGATATATGTGGATAACAAGTCTGCGATTGCTCTAGCAAAGAATCCAGTCTTCCATGATCGAAGCAAGCACATCGATACGAAATACCATTTCATCAGGGAGTGTGTTACAAATAAAGAGGTGCAGATAAAGTACACGAAGTCATTCGACCAAGTTGCTGATATTTTCACAAAGCCTCTAAAACACGAGACTTTTCAGAGATTACGGAATATGCTCGGAGTGACGAAATCAAGTTTAAGGGGGGCTGTTGGAAACTAAAGTTGATTGTGGGCTATTTGTTTTAGATTTGGGCTTGCAAGTATACAAATATTTTGGATCAAGATTATAGCCCATTATGTAGAAACTTCTTGTAATATGTAGTAGTGAAAGTGTGTAGAATGTGTGTAGAATAATCTTGTAAAATATCTAAGTCTAGAATTATCATGAGAATACTTAGGAAATATCTAGATATTAGATGATGAAGTATTCTAGACTAGTCCATGGTGTAGTATAAATAGATGGATTCACCTCTCATTTGTAATCAAGCAACAAAGCAATTCAATAAGCAAATCAAGTAATAAACAAAGCCTTCAAAATCAATCAAACTTCTAAATCATCAATCCTCTCTTCCACAAATAATATACATAACCTCCTATTGCTAACAGAATAGGTATTCTGGGAAATCGAAAGAGGAAGTAGTTGCTATCAAAATTCAAACCGCTTTTCTTGGGTACTTGGTATGTTAATCTTGCATCCAAATTCATTTCATGTTCAACTAACTTTTCGTGCACATCAAATTTGTTTGCTTTTAATGTTAATGTTTTGATTCATGTTTGCATGCAAGGAGGGCGTTGAGAGCGTTAAGAGGGCTATGAGATTGAAGACGTTAGTTGAAGGATTAGGACAAGCACACTCAAATGCATGCAAAACTTATCTCGTGTGCAGTCTCAAATCAATTCTAGGAGGATTAGGATGTCAGAGGAGAATCAGGCTCTTCAAAAACAGCTCCTTCAAAAACGCGCTAAAAAAATTGAAAGCTTGCAGGTATGGTTTCACCTTCCATTTGTTAAAATTGTACTTTGGCAGCTAAAATATTCTGTTTTATGTAAGCAAAAAAGTTTTAATCAATGAATGAATGAACACAAACCACCCTTATTCATATTTTGGCAGCTTTATTTCATTAGATTTACTTTGTATTCTGATATTTTATGTAGATATTTTATTTACTACAAGTCAGTTTATGCATTAATGTAGGTTCCTCCAAAACCCGAGCCAAAACGATGCACCAAACCGAAGCCGTTTCGTCTGTACACTGAGGATAGATGGGCAGAGAAAAAAAAGAGATTTGAGGTATGCAGAATAATCCCTTTGGTTAGTGTGGTTAAGTACTGTCAAGTTACAACTGACTTCATACAAAATCTAGAATATTTTGTTATAATACTTTCAAGTGTCAACTATGATTCAAAAAATTATATTCATGAAAGTTTAGAGAGATAAATGATACTATTTGACGTTCTAGCGTTGACCAACTTTAGCCTGACTTTCTAGTGTTGACCAACTTACTGGACGTCATTTGTAAGATATTTTTATCATTCATCAGGTATTTTTTATCATTCATCGGGTATTTTTATCATTTGTAAGATATTTTTATCATTAATCAGGTATTTTTTTTTATCATTCTTCGAGTAATTTCTATCATTCATCATATTTTCATACAAAATATAATATTTAATGATAATTATAATCCTATGAATGATAAATGTTTTCTTATGAATGATAACTATTTTCTTACGTGTTTGATAAATGCTAACATTTTAAGGAAATTAATTGTTTCTTATGAATGATAACTGTTTGATGAATGATAATTGTTTTCATAAATGAATGATAACTGTTTGATGAATGATAATTGTTTTGTGATGAATGGTTATTGTTTTCTTATGAATGATAACTGTTTTTTTTTTAAATTTAACTAATTGTGAAAGATAACTAAGATGAATGATAAAAGATAATTGGTTTTTTATCATTCATCAACTACTTTTATCATTCATTTGATATTTTTATCATTCATCGGATATTTTTATCTTTCATCGGGTTTTTTCATCATTCATCTACTAGTTTTATCATTCATTTGTTATTTTTATCATTCATCGGGTATTTTTGTATCATTCATCAGCTACTTTTATCATTCATTTGGTATTTTTATCGTTCATCGGGTATTTTTTATCATTCATCAGCTACTTTTATCATTCATTTAGTATTTTTATCATTCATCGGGTATTTTTTATCTTCATCACGTTCTTTTATCATTTTTCGCTTATCATTCATCAGCTATCTTTATCATTCACTGCGTATTTTTATCATCGGATATTTTTTTATCATTCATCACGTTCTCTTATCATTCATTGTTTATTATTCATTAGCTACTTTTATCATTCATTCATTTGATATTTTTATCAATTATCTGGTATTTTGATGAATGACAAATACTTGATGAATGATATTGTGTTTTGATAAATGAGAAGTTTTTGATGAATGATAGCATTATGATCAATGATAATCGTTTTCCGATAAAAGATAAGTGTTTTTTATATGAATGACAACAATTAGATGAATGATAAGTGTTTGATAATTGGGCATTTGGTCTAATGGTATGATTCTCGCTTTCGGTGCGGGAGGTCTCGAGTTCGATTCTCGAAATGCCCTATTTTTTAATAAAGTAATCATGATAACAGTTTGATGAATGATAATGGTTTGATGAATGATAACATTTTGATGCATAATGGTTTGATGAATGATAACATTTTGATGCACGATAATTGTTTTGTGATGAGTGATAACTGTCTCCTTTTGAATGATAACATTTTTGACTTCTAATTGACATGTGATTGTTACTAAAACTTTTATCATTCATCATATATTTTTTCTTATTCATCTTATTTTTATATCATTCATCAATTTTTTTTTATCGTTCATCATATTTCTATAAATGATAACTTTTTAATAAATGATAACTTAGATGAATGATAACTTTTTTTCAGATGAATGATAACTTTTTTCAGATGAATGATAACTGTTGCTTTTATGAGTCATAACTGTTTGATGAATGATAATTGTTAGATGAATGATAATCATTTTATGATGAATGGTTATTGCTTTCTTATGAATAATAACTGTTATTATAAAATGATAATTATTCGATGAAAGATAACTTAGATGAATGATAGTTTTTTCTAATGAATGATAATTATTGCTTTTATGAATCATAACTGTTTGATGAATGATAATTGTTTAATGAATGATAATTGTTTTTCAATGAATGATGAATGTTTTAGAGAATGATAATCATTTACTGATGAATGATTATTGTTTTCTTATGAATAA
This sequence comes from Rutidosis leptorrhynchoides, assembly GCF_046630445.1. Classification (NCBI taxonomy): domain Eukaryota; kingdom Viridiplantae; phylum Streptophyta; class Magnoliopsida; order Asterales; family Asteraceae; genus Rutidosis; species Rutidosis leptorrhynchoides. The sequence goes on along the minus strand of NC_092336.1, from coordinate 139,614,459 downwards.
TAACCCTTTTTAAATAATGATAACTATTTGATGAATGACAACTTATATGCAGTGTTGTAAATCTCCCAAGATCTCCCCGAGATCTCCTCAGAGATCTCGTTTTTAAAAGGCAAGCGAGACGAGATGTTCATCTCCCGAGATTTCTCAGTCAACGGGGTCAAACTTAGTCAAAACCACGATTTCTCGGATTTTCTTACCAATTTATATGCGTCAAAGTAAACACATCGTAACTTATGGGTTTCCCAATGTGATATCCCCCATCTTTCAAACGAAAGTCTCTTATAAACCAAGACATTCTTGGAACGTTCTTCGAATGTCTTACAAACTGATCTCGCCTTAAATAGTTGTGCCGAAGAATTCTGGCCGACTCTAGACAAGATTTCATCAATCATGTCTCCGGGTAGGTCTCTTAAAATATTGGGTTGTCTATCCATTTTGTGTTTTTAAACTGTAAAATAGACAAGAGTTAGTTTCATAAAAAATACTTATTAATACAAGCAATTTTTACATATATCATAAAGCATAAGAACGCTATATTACATATATTACACCACACGAATACAACTATCTTATTCCGACTCGCTCGTTTCTTCTTCTTCGGTTTTGGTTCGTTTTGCCAAGTTTCTAGGGATATATGATGTTCCCCTAATACGAGCCGTCGTTGTCCACATTGGTTTAGAAAAATCTGGTGGTTTAGAGGTTCCCGGGTCATTGTTACAACTTAAGGACTTCGGGGGTTGACGATACATATAAAGTTCATCGGGGTTGGAATTAGATTTCTCTATTTTTATGCCCTTTCCCTTATTATTTTCTTTTGCCTTTTTAAATTCAGTTGGGGTAATTTCTATAACATCATCGGAATTCTCGTCGGAATCCGATTCATCGGAGAATTGGTAATCCTCCCAATATTTTGCTTCCTTGGCGAAAACACCATTGACCATAATTAACTTTGGTCGGTTGGTTGAGGATTTTCTTTTACTTAACCGTTTTATTATTTCCCCCACCGGTTCTATTTCTTCATCCGGTTCCGATTCTTCTTCCGGTTCCGATTCTTCTTCCGGTTCCGACTCTTCTTCCGGTTCCTCTTCGGGAACTTGTGAATCAGTCCACAAATCATTCCAATTTACATTTGACTCTTCATTATTATTAGGTGAGTCAATGGGACTTGTTCTAGAGGTAGACATCTATCACATAATATCAAACACGTTAAGAGATTAATATATCACATAATATTCATATGTTAAAAATATATAGTTTCCAACAAAAATGTTAAGCAATCATTTTTAAAGAAAACACGGTCGAAGTCCAGACTCACTAATGCATCCTAACAAACTCGATAAGACACACTAATGCAAATTTTCTGGTTCTCTAAGACCAACGCTCTGATACCAACTGAAATGTCCCGTTCTTATTGATTAAAAACGTTCCATATTAATTGATTTCGTTGCGAGGTTTTGACCTCTATATGAGACGTTTTTCAAAGACTGCATTCATTTTTAAAACAAACCATAACCTTTATTTCATAAATAAAGGTTTAAAAAGCTTTACGTAGATTATCAAATAATGATAATCTAAAATATCCTGTTTACACACGACCATTACATAATGGTTTACAATACAAATATGTTACATCGAAATCAGTTTCTTGAATGCAGTTTTTACACAATATCATACAAACATGGACTCCAAATCTTGTCCTTATTTTAGTATGCAACAGCGGAAGCTCTTAATATTCACCTGAGAATAAACATGCTTTAAACGTCAACAAAAATGTTGGTGAGTTATAGGTTTAACCTATATATATCAAATCGTAACAATAGACCACAAGATTTCATATTTCAATACACATCCCATACATAGAGATAAAAATCATTCATATGGTGAACACCTGGTAACCGACAATAACAAGATGCATATATAAGAATATCCCCATCATTCCGGGACACCCTTCGGATATGATATAAATTTCGAAGTACTAAAGCATCCGGTACTTTGGATGGGGTTTGTTAGGCCCAATAGATCTATCTTTAGGATTCGCGTCAATTAGGGTGTCTGTTCCCTAATTCTTAGATTACCAGACTTAATAAAAAGGGGCATATTCGATTTCGATAATTCAACCATAGAATGTAGTTTCACGTACTTGTGTCTATTTTGTAAATCATTTATAAAACCTGCATGTATTCTCATCCCAAAAATATTAGATTTTAAAAGTGGGACTATAACTCACTTTCACAGATTTTTACTTCGTCGGGAAGTAAGACTTGGCCACTGGTTGATTCACGAACCTATAACAATATATACATATATATCAAAGTATGTTCAAAATATATTTACAACACTTTTAATATATTTTGATGTTTTAAGTTTATTAAGTCAGCTGTCCTCGTTAGTAACCTACAACTAGTTGTCCACAGTTAGATGTACAGAAATAAATCGATAAATATTATCTTGAATCAATCCACGACCCAGTGTATACGTATCTCAGTATTGATCACAACTCAAACTATATATATTTTGGAATCAACCTCAACCCTGTATAGCTAACTCCAACATTCACATATAGAGTGTCTATGGTTGTTCCGAAATATATATAGATGTGTCGACATGATAGGTCGAAACATTGTATACGTGTCTATGGTATCTCAAGATTACATAATATACAATACAAGTTGATTAAGTTATGGTTGGAATAGATTTGTTACCAATTTTCACGTAGCTAAAATGAGAAAAATTATCCAATCTTGTTTTACCCATAACTTCTTCATTTTAAATCCGTTTTGAGTGAATCAAATTGCTATGGTTTCATATTGAACTCTATTTTATGAATCTAAACAGAAAATTATAGGTTTATAGTCGGAAAAATAAGTTACAAGTCGTTTTTGTAAAGGTAGTCATTTCAGTCGAAAGAACGACGTCTAGATGACCATTTTAGAAAACATACTTCCACTTTGAGTTTAACCATAATTTTTGGATATAGTTTCATGTTCATAATAAAAATCATTTTCTCAGAATAACAACTTTTAAATCAAAGTTTATCATAGTTTTTAATTAACTAACCCAAAACAGCCCGCGGTGTTACTACGACGGCGTAAATCCGGTTTTACGATGTTTTTCGTGTTTCCAGGTTTTAAATCATTAAGTTAGCATATCATATAGATATAGAACATGTGTTTAGTTGATTTTAAAAGTCAAGTTAGAAGGATTAACTTTTGTTTGCGAACAAGTTTAGAATTAACTAAACTATGTTCTAGTGATTACAAGTTTAAACCTTCGAATAAGATAGCTTTATATGTATGAATCGAATGATGTTATGAACATCATTACTACCTTAATTTCCTTGGATAAACCTACTGGAAAAGAGAAAAATAGATCTAGCTTCAATGGATCCTTGGATGGCTCGAAGTTCTTGAAGCAGAATCATGACACGAAAACAAGTTCAAGTAAGATCATCACTTGAAATAAGATTGTTATAGTTATAGAAATTGAACCAAAGTTTGAATATGATTATTACCTTGTATTAGAATGATAACCTACTGTAAGAAACAAAGATTTCTTGAGGTTGGATGATCACCTTACAAGATTGGAAGTGAGCTAGCAAACTTGAAAGTATTCTTGATTTTATGAAACTAGAACTTTTGGAATTTATGAAGAACACTTAGAACTTGAAGATAGAACTTGAGAGAGATCAATTAGATGAAGAAAATTGAAGAATGAAAGTGTTTGTAGGTGTTTTTGGTCGTTGGTGTATGGATTAGATATAAAGGATATGTAATTTTGTTTTCATGTAAATAAGTCATGAATGATTACTCATATTTTTGTAATTTTATGAGATATTTCATGCTAGTTGCCAAATGATGGTTCCCACATATGTTAGGTGACTCACATGGGCTGCTAAGAGCTGATCATTGGAGTGTATATACCAATAGTACATACATCTAAAAGCTGTGTATTGTACGAGTACGAATACGGGTGCATACGAGTAGAATTGTTGATGAAACTGAACGAGGATGTAATTGTAAGCATTTTTGTTAAGTAGAAGTATTTTGATAAGTGTATTAAAGTCTTTCAAAAGTGTATAAATACATATTAAAACACTACATGTATATACATTTTAACTGAGTCGTTAAGTCATCGTTAGTCGTTACATGTAAGTGTTGTTTTGAAACCTTTAGGTTAACGATCTTGTTAAATGTTGTTAACTCAATGTTTATAATATCAAATGAGATTTTAAATTATTATATTATCATGATATTATCATGTATGAATATCTCTTAATATGATATATATACATTAAATGTCTTTACAACGATAATCGTTACATATATGTCTTGTTTAAAAATCATTAAGTTAGTAGTCTTGTTTTTACATATGTAGTTCATTGTTAATATACTTTATGATATGTTTTCTTATCATAGTATCATGTTAACTATATATATATATATATCCATATATATGTCATCATATAGTTTTTACAAGTTTTAACGTTCGTGAATCACCGATCAACTTGGGTGGTCAATTGTCTATATGAAACATATTTCAATTAATCAAGTCTTAACAAGTTTGATTGCTTAACATGTTGGAAACATTTAATCATGTAAATATCAATCTCAATTAATATATATAAACATGGAAAAGTTCGGGTCACTACAGTACCTACCCGTTAAATAAATTTCGTCCCGAAATTTTAAGCTGTTGAAGGTGTTGACGAATCTTCTGGAAATAGATGCGGGTATTTCTTCTTCATCTGATCTTCACGCTCCCAGGTGAACTCGGGTCCTCTACGAGCATTCCATCGAACCTTAACAATTGGTATCTTGTTTTGCTTAAGTCTTTTAACCTCACGATCCATTATTTCGACGGGTTCTTCGATGAATTGAAGTTTTTCGTTGATTTGGATTTCATCTAATGGAATAGTGAGATCTTCTTTAGCAAAACATTTCTTTAAATTCGAGATGTGGAAAGTGTTATGTACAGCCGCGAGTTGTTGAGGTAACTCTAGTCGGTAAGCTACTGGTCCGACACGATCAATAATCTTGAATGGTCCAATATACCTTGGATTTAATTTCCCTCGTTTACCAAATCGAACAACGCCTTTCCAAGGTGCAACTTTAAGCATGACCATCTCTCCAATTTCAAATTCTATATCTTTTCTTTTAATGTCAGCGTAGCTCTTTTGTCGACTTTGGGCGGTTTTCAACCGTTGTTGAATTTGGATGATCTTCTCGGTAGTTTCTTGTATAATCTCCGGACCCGTAATCTGTCTATCCCCCACTTCACTCCAACAAATCGGAGACCTGCACTTTCTACCATAAAGTGCTTCAAACGGCGCCATCTCAATGCTTGAATGGTAGCTGTTGTTGTAGGAAAATTCTGCTAACGGTAGATGTCGATCCCAACTGTTTCCGAAATCAATAACACATGCTCGTAGCATGTCTTCAAGCGTTTGTATCGTCCTTTCGCTCTGCCCATCAGTTTGTGGATGATAGGCAGTACTCATGTCTAGACGATTTCCTAATGCTTGCTGTAATGTCTGCCAGAATCTTGAAATAAATCTGCCATCCCTATCAGAGATAATAGAGATTGGTAGTCCATGTCTGGAGACGACTTCCTTCAAATACAGTCGTGCTAACTTCTTCATCTTGTCATCTTCTCTTATTGGTAGGAAGTGTGCTGATTTGGTGAGACGATCAACTATTACCCAAATAGTATCAAAACTACTTGCAGTCCTTGGCAATTTAGTGATGAAATCCATGGTAATGTTTTCCCATTTCCATTCCGGGATTTCGGGTTGTTGAAGTAGACCTGATGGTTTCTGATGCTCAGCTTTGACCTTAGAACACGTCAAACATTCTCCTACGTATTTAGCAACATCGGCTTTCATACCCGGCCACCAAAAATGTTTCTTGAGATCCTTGTACATCTTCCCCGTTCCAGGATGTATTGAGTATCTGGTTTTATGAGCTTCTCTAAGTACCATTTCTCTCATATCTCCAAATTTTGGTACCCAAATCCTTTCAGCCCTATACCGGGTTCCGTCTTCCCGAATATTAAGATGCTTCTCCGATCCTTTGGGTATTTCATCCTTTAAATTTCCCTCTTTTAAAACTCCTTGTTGCGCCTCCTTTATTTGAGTAGTAATGTTATTATGAATCATTATATTCATAGATTTTACTCGAATGGGTTCTCTGTCCTTCCTGCTCAAGGCATCGGCTACCACATTTGCCTTCCCCGGGTGGTAACGAATCTCAAAGTCGTAATCATTCAATAATTCAATCCACCTACGCTGCCTCATATTCAGTTGTTTCTGATTAAATATGTGTTGAAGACTTTTGTGGTCGGTATATATAATACTTTTGACCCCATATAAGTAGTGCCTCCAAGTCTTTAATGCAAAAACAACCGCGCCTAATTCCAAATCATGCGTCGTATAATTTTGTTCGTGAATCTTCAATTGTCTAGACGCATAAGCAATCACCTTCGTTCGTTGCATTAATACACAACCGAGACCTTGCTTTGATGCATCACAATAAATCACAAAATCATCATTCCCTTCAGGCAATGACAATATAGGTGCCGTAGTTAGCTTTTTCTTCAATAACTGAAACGCTTTCTCTTGTTCATCATTCCATTCAAATTTCTTCCCTTTATGCGTTAATGCAGTCAAGGGTTTTGCTATTCTGGAAAAGTCTTGGATGAACCTTCTGTAGTAACCAGCTAGTCCTAAAAACTGGCGTATGTGTTTCGGAGTTTTCGGGGTTTCCCACTTTTCAACAGTTTCTATCTTTGCCGGATCCACCTTAATACCTTCTTTGTTCACTATGTGACCGAGGAATTGAACTTCTTCCAACCAAAATGCACACTTTGAAAACTTAGCGTACAATTCTTCCTTCCTCAATACTTCTAACACCTTTCTCAAATGTTCACCGTGTTCTTGGTCATTCTTTGAGTAAATAAGTATGTCATCAATGAAAACAATGACAAACTTGTCAAGGTATGGTCCACACACTCGGTTCATAAGGTCCATGAACACAGCTGGTGCATTAGTTAAACCAAACGGCATGACCATAAACTCGTAATGACCGTAACGTGTTCTGAAAGCAGTCTTTGGAATATCATCTTCTTTCACCCGCATTTGATGATACCCGGAACGTAAGTCAATCTTTGAATAAACAGACGAGCCTTGTAGTTGATCAAATAAGTCGTCGATTCTCGGTAGTGGGTAGCGGTTCTTGATGGTAAGTTTGTTCAACTCTCGGTAGTCGATACACAACCTGAATGTACCATCTTTCTTCTTGACAAACAAAACAGGAGCTCCCCACGGTGATGTGCTTGGTCGAATGAAACCACGCTCTAAAAGTTCTTGTAATTGGCTTTGCAGTTCTTTCATCTCGCTGGGTGCGAGTCTGTAAGGAGCACGAGCTATTGGTGCAGCTCCTGGTACAAGATCTATTTGAAATTCAACGGATCGATGTGGGGGTAATCCCGGTAATTCTTTCGGAAATACATCGGGAAATTCTTTTGCAATGGGAACATCATTGATGCTCTTTTCTTCAGTTTGTACTTTCTCGACGTGTGCTAGAACAGCATAGCAACCTTTTCTTATTAGTTTTTGTGCCTTCAAATTACTAATAAGATGTAGCTTCGTGTTGCCCTTTTCTCCATACACCATTAAGGGTTTTCCTTTTTCTCGTATAATGCGAATTGCATTTTTGTAACAAACGATCTCCGCTTTCACTTCTTTCAACCAGTCCATACCGATTATCACATCAAAACTCCCTAACTCTACTGGTATCAAATCAATCTTAAATGTTTCGCTAACCAGTTTAATTTCTCGATTCCGACATATATTATCTGCTGAAATTAATTTACCATTTGCTAATTCGAGTAAAAATTTACTATCCAAAGGCGTCAATGGACAACTTAATTTAGCACAAAAATCTCTACTCATATAGCTTCTATCCGCACCCGAATCAAATAAAACGTAAGCAGATTTATTGTCAATAAGAAACGTACCCGTAACAAGCTCCGGGTCTTCCTGTGCCTCTATCGCATTAATATTGAAAACTCTTCCACGGCCTTGTCCATTCGTGTTCTCCTGGTTCGGGCAATTTCTAATAATGTGGCCTGGTTTTCCACATTTATAACAAACTACATTGGCATAACTTGCTCCGACACTACTTGCTCCGCCATTACTCGTTCCGACACCATTTGTTCCTTTCGTTCTATTAGCCCCTGGTCCGTAGACCTCACACTTCGCCGCGCTATGACCATTTCTTTTACACTTGTTGCAAAATTTGGTGCAGAACCCCGAGTGATTCTTTTCACACCTTTGGCATAGCTGCTTCTGATTGTTGTTGTTGTTGCGGTTATTATTGTTATTGGGATGATTGTTGTAGTTGCTGTTGTTGTTGTTGTTGTTGTTGTTGTTGTTGGGCCGTTTGTTGTAGTTGCGATTGATGTTGCGATTGTTGGGATAATTGTTGCGATTATTGTTGTAATTACTGTTGTTGTTGTATTGGTGATTCTTATCACCGTTTTCCTCCCACTTTCTTTTGACTTGCTTCACATTGGCCTCTTCAGCAGTCTGTTCTTTAATTCTTTCTTCAATCTGGTTCACTAGTTTGTGAGCCATTCTACATGCCTGTTGTATGGAGGCGGGCTCGTGTGAACTTATATCTTCTTGGATTCTTTCCGGTAATCCTTTCACAAACGCGTCGATCTTCTCTTCCTCATCTTCGAATGCTCCCGGACACAATAGGCACAATTCTGTGAATCGTCTTTCGTACGTGGTAATATCAAATCCTTGGGTTCGTAACCCTCTAAGTTCTGTCTTGAGCTTATTGACCTCGGTTCTGGGACGGTACTTCTCGTTCATCAAGTGCTTGAATGCTGACCACGGTAGTGCGTACGCATCATCTTGTCCCACTTGCTCTAGATAGGTATTCCACCATGTTAACGCAGAACCTGTGAAGGTATGCGTAGCGTACTTCACTTTGTCCTCTTCAGTACACTTACTTATGGCAAACACCGATTCAACCTTCTCGGTCCACCGTTTCAATCCGATCGGTCCTTCGGTTCCATCAAATTCCAAAGGTTTGCAGGCAGTGAATTCTTTGTAGGTGCATCCTACACGATTTCCTGTACTGCTAGATCCAAGGTTATTGTTGGTATGTAGCGCAGCCTGTACTGCGGCTATGTTTGAAGCTAGAAAAGTACGGAATTCCTCTTCATTCATATTCACGGTGTGTCGAGTAGTCGGTGCCATTTCCTTCAAAATAGTTAAATGGAACAAGTTAATCATACAGAATATTAAGAGTAGTTAATAGTATTTCGTAGCATAATATGAACTCATTTATAAAAGCTTTTTCTTCATATTAGCGTTTTATAAGTTTAAATTCGGGTAGTACCTACCCGTTAAGTTCATACTTAGTAGCTAATATACAATTCAACTACTACAATTCTATATGAAAAACTGATTGTAATAATATTTCGCGTTCAAACTTTTATACAATATTTTACAAACTTACAATACCGCTTATTTTACATAAAGCATGAAATATAGCACACAATAACTTTGATACAAGATAGTTGTGAAGACAATTCTAGCTAGTACACAAGTCGTTCGGCAAAGGCAATAAAGACACGTAATTCATACGTCCAGAAACAAGTCATGCATTCTGGTTTTACTAGGACTACTTCCCATCCTTGGTCTTGTGCAACATAACCGTTATGGCCGTTGATAAGACAGCGTGTTGTAACGTCATCAAAGGGACGAGGGTTACGTAATGTCCAACATTCCCGTAATAATCTAAAAACCTCATTTCTTACCCCAATTACCGACTCCGTCACTTGTGGAAACGTTTTGTTTAATAGTTGTAGCCCGATGTTCTTGTTCTCACTTTGGTGAGAAGCGAACATTACTAATCCGTAAGCATAACATGCTTCTTTATGTTGCATGTTAGCCGCTTTTTCTAAATCACGAAGTCCAATATTCGGATATATTGAGTCAAAATAATTTCTTAACCCGTTGCGTAAAATAGCATTTGGGTTCCCCGCAATATATGCGTCAAAGTAAACACATCGTAACTTATGGGTTTCCCAATGTGATATCCCCCATCTTTCAAACGAAAGTCTCTTATAAACCAAGACATTCTTGGAACGTTCTTCGAATGTCTTACAAACTGATCTCGCCTTAAATAGTTGTGCCGAAGAATTCTGGCCGACTCTAGACAAGATTTCATCAATCATGTCTCCGGGTAGGTCTCTTAAAATATTGGGTTGTCTATCTATTTTGTGTTTTTAAACTGTAAAATAGACAAGAGTTAGTTTCATAAAAAAATACTTATTAATACAAGCAATTTTTACATATATCATAAAGCATAAGAACGCTATATTACATATATTACACCACACGAATACAACTATCTTATTCCGACTCGCTCGTTTCTTCTTCTTCGGTTTTGGTTCATTTTGCCAAGTTTCTAGGGATATATGATGTTCCCCTAATACGAGCCGTCGTTGTCCACATTGGTTTAGAAAAATCTGGTGGTTTAGAGGTTCCCGGGTCATTGTTACAACTTAAGGACTTCGGGGGTTGACGATACATATAAAGTTCATCGGGGTTGGAATTAGATTTCTCTATTTTTATGCCCTTTCCCTTATTATTTTCTTTTGCCTTTTTAAATTCAGTTGGGGTAATTTCTATAACATCATCGGAATTCTCGTCGGAATCCGATTCATCGGAGAATTGGTAATCCTCCCAATATTTTGCTTCCTTGGCGGAAACACCATTGACCATAATTAACTTTGGTCGGTTGGTTGAGGATTTTCTTTTACTTAACCGTTTTATTATTTCCCCCACCGGTTCTATTTCTTCATCCGGTTCCGATTCTTCTTCCGGTTCCGATTCTTCTTCCGGTTCCGACTCTTCTTCCGGTTCCTCTTCGGGAACTTGTGAATCAGTCCACAAATCATTCCAATTTACATTTGACTCTTCATTATTATTAGGTGAGTCAATGGGACTTGTTCTAGAGGTAGACATCTGTCACATAATATCAAACACGTTAAGAGATTAATATATCACATAATATTCATATGTTAAAAATATATAGTTTCCAACAAAAATGTTAAGCAATCATTTTTAAAGAAAACACGGTCGAAGTCCAGACTCACTAATGCATCCTAACAAACTCGATAAGACACACTAATGCAAATTTTCTGGTTCTCTAAGACCAACGCTCTGATACCAACTGAAATGTCCCGTTCTTATTGATTAAAAACGTTCCATATTAATTGATTTCGTTGCGAGGTTTTGACCTCTATATGAGACGTTTTTCAAAGACTGCATTCATTTTTAAAACAAACCATAACCTTTATTTCATAAATAAAGGTTTAAAAAGCTTTACGTAGATTATCAAATAATGATAATCTAAAATATCCTGTTTACACACGACCATTACATAATGGTTTACAATACAAATATGTTACATCGAAATCAGTTTCTTGAATGCAGTTTTTACACAATATCATACAAACATGGACTCCAAATCTTGTCCTTATTTTAGTATGCAACAGCGGAAGCTCTTAATATTCACCTGAGAATAAACATGCTTTAAACGTCAACAAAAATGTTGGTGAGTTATAGGTTTAACCTATATATATCAAATCGTAACAATAGACCACAAGATTTCATATTTCAATACACATCCCATACATAGAGATAAAAATCATTCATATGGTGAACACCTGGTAACCGACAATAACAAGATGCATATATAAGAATATCCCCATCATTCCGGGACACCCTTCGGATATGATATAAATTTCGAAGTACTAAAGCATCCGGTACTTTGGATGGGGTTTGTTAGGCCCAATAGATCTATCTTTAGGATTCGCGTCAATTAGGGTGTCTGTTCCCTAATTCTTAGATTACCAGACTTAATAAAAAGGGGCATATTCGATTTCGATAATTCAACCATAGAATGTAGTTTCACGTACTTGTGTCTATTTTGTAAATCATTTATAAAACCTGCATGTATTCTCATCCCAAAAATATTAGATTTTAAAAGTGGGACTATAACTCACTTTCACAGATTTTTACTTCGTCGGGAAGTAAGACTTGGCCACTGGTTGATTCACGAACCTATAACAATATATACATATATATCAAAGTATGTTCAAAATATATTTACAACACTTTTAATATATTTTGATGTTTTAAGTTTATTAAGTCAGCTGTCCTCGTTAGTAACCTACAACTAGTTGTCCACAGTTAGATGTACAGAAATAAATCGATAAATATTATCTTGAATCAATCCACGACCCAGTGTATACGTATCTCAGTATTGATCACAACTCAAACTATATATATTTTGGAATCAACCTCAACCCTGTATAGCTAACTCCAACATTCACATATAGAGTGTCTATGGTTGTTCCGAAATATATATAGATGTGTCGACATGATAGGTCGAAACATTGTATACGTGTCTATGGTATCTCAAGATTACATAATATACAATACAAGTTGATTAAGTTATGGTTGGAATAGTTTTGTTACCAATTTTCACGTAGCTAAAATGAGAAAAATTATCCAATCTTGTTTTACCCATAACTTCTTCATTTTAAATCCGTTTTGAGTGAATCAAATTGCTATGGTTTCATATTGAACTCTATTTTATGAATCTAAACAGAAAAGTATAGGTTTATAGTCGGAAAAATAAGTTACAAGTCGTTTTTGTAAAGGTAGTCATTTCAGTCGAAAGAACGACGTCTAGATGACCATTTTAGAAAACATACTTCCACTTTGAGTTTAACCATAATTTTTGGATATAGTTTCATGTTCATAATAAAAATCATTTTCTCAGAATAACAACTTTTAAATCAAAGTTTATCATAGTTTTTAATTAACTAACCCAAAACAGCCCGCGGTGTTACTACGACGGCGTAAATCCGGTTTTACGATGTTTTTCGTGTTTCCAGGTTTTAAATCATTAAGTTAGCATATCATATAGATATAGAACATGTGTTTAGTTGATTTTAAAAGTCAAGTTAGAAGGATTAACTTTTGTTTGCGAACAAGTTTAGAATTAACTAAACTATGTTCTAGTGATTACAAGTTTAAACCTTCGAATAAGATAGCTTTATATGTATGAATCGAATGATGTTATGAACATCATTACTACCTTAATTTCCTTGGATAAACCTACTGGAAAAGAGAAAAATGGATCTAGCTTCAATGGATCCTTGGATGGCTCGAAGTTCTTGAAGCAGAATCATGACACGAAAACAAGTTCAAGTAAGATCATCACTTGAAATAAGATTGTTATAGTTATAGAAATTGAACCAAAGTTTGAATATGATTATTACCTTGTATTAGAATGATAACCTACTGTAAGAAACAAAGATTTCTTGAGGTTGGATGATCACCTTACAAGATTGGAAGTGAGCTAGCAAACTTGAAAGTATTCTTGATTTTATGAAACTAGAACTTTTGGAATTTATGAAGAACACTTAGAACTTGAAGATAGAACTTGAGAGAGATCAATTAGATGAAGAAAATTGAAGAATGAAAGTGTTTGTAGGTGTTTTTGGTCGTTGGTGTATGGATTAGATATAAAGGATATGTAATTTTGTTTTCATGTAAATAAGTCATGAATGATTACTCATATTTTTGTAATTTTATGAGATATTTCATGCTAGTTGCCAAATGATGGTTCCCACATGTGTTAGGTGACTCACATGGGCTGCTAAGAGCTGATCATTGGAGTGTATATACCAATAGTACATACATCTAAAAGCTGTGTATTGTACGAGTACGAATACGGGTGCATACGAGTAGAATTGTTGATGAAACTGAACGAGGATGTAATTGTAAGCATTTTTGTTAAGTAGAAGTATTTTGATAAGTGTATTGAAGTCTTTCAAAAGTGTATAAATACATATTAAAACACTACATGTATATACATTTTAACTGAGTCGTTAAGTCATCGTTAGTCGTTACATGTAAGTGTTGTTTTGAAACCTTTAGGTTAACGATCTTGTTAAATGTTGTTAACTCAATGTTTATAATATCAAGTGAGATTTTAAATTATTATATTATCATGATATTATCATGTATGAATATCTCTTAATATGATATATATACATTAAATGTCTTTACAACGATAATCGTTACATATATGTCTTGTTTAAAAATCATTAAGTTAGTAGTCTTGTTTTTACATATGTAGTTCATTGTTAATATACTTTATGATATGTTTTCTTATCATAGTATCATGTTAACTATATATATATATATCCATATATATGTCATCATATAGTTTTTACAAGTTTTAACGTTCGTGAATCACCGATCAACTTGGGTGGTCAATTGTCTATATGAAACATATTTCAATTAATCAAGTCTTAACAAGTTTGATTGCTTAACATGTTGGAAACATTTAATCATGTAAATATCAATCTCAATTAATATATATAAACATGGAAAAGTTCGGGTCACTACAGTGGGAGGGGTGGTTGGTGGGTGGTGGGTGCCGGCGGTTGGTGGTGGTGGGTGGCGGTGGTGATTGGTGGTGGTGGTTCATGGTCGTGGTGGTTGGTGGCGGTTGGTGGTTGGTGGTAATGGTTGATGGTAGTAGGTGGTGGTGGTGGGTGGTGAGTGTGGGTGGTGGTGGTGGTGGGTGGTGGTGGGTGGTGGTGGTGGTTGGTGGTGGGTGGGTGGGTGGTTGTGGTTGGTGGTGGGTGGTGGTGGTGGTTGGTGGTGGGGGGAGGTTGGTGGTGGGTGGTGGTGAATGGTGGAGGTGGGTGGTGGTGGTGGGTGGTGGTGGTGGTTGGTGGTTGGTGTTGGTGGCGGTGGGTAGGGGTGGTGGTTGGTGGTTGGTGGGGGTGGTGGGTAGGTGGCGGCGATTGGTGGCGGCGGTTGGTGGTGCGTGGTGGTGTTGGTTGTGTTGGTTGGTGGTGGTTGGTAGTGGTGGGTGGTGGTGGGTGGTGGTGGGTGGTGGTTTAGGTGGTGGGTGGGTGGTGGGTGGTGGTGGTGGTGGTGGTGGTGTGGGTGGTGGTGGGTGATGGTGGTAGGTGATGGTGGGTGGTGGTGGTGGTGCGTGGTAGCGGTTAGTGGTGCGTGGTGGTGGTGGTTGGTGGTGGTTGGTGGTCGTGGTGGTTAGTGATGGTGGTGGTTAGTGGTGGTGGGTGATGGTGGTGGTGGTGGTTGATGGTGGTGGGTGGTGGTGGGAGGTGGTGGGGGTGATGGTGGTTGTTGGTGGTTGTTGATGGTGTTGGTTGGGGGTGGTGGTGGTGGGTGGTGGTGGTGGGTAGTGATTATGGTGGTAGTGGGTGGTGATGGATGGTGGTGGTGGTGGTGGTGGGTGGTGGTGGGTGGTGGTTAGTAGTGGTGGGTGGTAGTGGGTGGTGGTGGGTGTTGGTGGTGGTTGGTGGTGGTGGTGGGTAGTGGTGAATGGTGGTGGTGGTGGTGGTGGGTGGTGGTGGTGGTGGTAGTTGGTGGGTGTTGGTGGTGGTGAGTGGTGGGTGGTGGTGGTTGCTGGTGGTTGGTGGTGGTGGTGGTTGGTGGCACGTGGTGGTTGGCGGTGGTTCGTGGTGGGTGGTGGGTGGTGGATGGTGGTTATTGATGGTTGATGGTGTTGGTTGGTGGTGGGTGGTGGTGGGTAGTGATTTTGGTGGTAGTGGGTGGTGGTTAG
Source organism: Rutidosis leptorrhynchoides (assembly GCF_046630445.1). Taxonomy (NCBI): domain Eukaryota; kingdom Viridiplantae; phylum Streptophyta; class Magnoliopsida; order Asterales; family Asteraceae; genus Rutidosis; species Rutidosis leptorrhynchoides. The sequence goes on along the minus strand of NC_092336.1, from coordinate 139,598,764 downwards.
TGGTGGTGGGTGGTGGTTTGTGGTAGTTGGTGGTGGTGAGTAGTGGTGGGTGGTGTTGGTGGTAGTTGGTGGTGGGTGGTGGTGGTGGTTAGTGGTGGTTGGCGGGGGTGGTGGTTGGTGGTGGTGGGTGTTGGTGGGTGGTGGTGGGTGTTGGTGGTGGTGGTTAGGGGTGGTGGTGGTGGGTGTTGGGTAGGCATGGCAATGGCCACCCGATTCGGTGGATATCCACCCGATCCACCCGCTTCGTAATGGATATGGATGAACCTTAATGGATATGGACACGAATATGGATGAATCTAAATGGATATGAATATGGACATGGATGAAAAGTTTCATCCATGGATATACCCATTACCACCCGAAATACATATAAAAATACATAAATATAGATATATGCTTACATATTTACTATTACAAGTTCACTTACCGTTAGACTTACATTTTGCTTTCTACCCTATAATGAAATAACTATAATATATTACAATAAAATACATAAATCTAACAAAATAAACATACGATTTCATATTTAATTTTTCATAATCTATGTTGTATAGTAAATTTAACAAATTTTGTTATTTCTTCGACAAATATTGCATATTCTTATGGAGATATTTTAATTATGTCATTTTATATTTATTTTTGCTATACTACGTTTTTGTTTTAATCGCATATTAGATAATATTATAAAATTTTTTTAATATCCATTAGATATCCATTAACCCGCTTAATCCACTGGATATGGATATGGATGGATGACCTGAAACTAAATGGATATGGATATGGATATGGATGAGCAAAAACTAAATGGATATGGATATGGATACGGCATCACCCGATCCATATCCGATCCATTGTCATCCCTAGTGGTGGGTGGTCGATGGTGGATGGTGGTGTTTGATGGTTTATGGTGTATGGTGGTGGTGGTGGTGAGTGGTGGTGGTGGGTAGTGATTATGGTGGTAGTGGGTGGTGGTGGGTAGTGGTAGTGGGTAGTGGTAGATGGTGGTGGTTGTTGGTGGTGGTTGGTGGTGGTGGTGGTGGCGGGTGGTGGTGGTGGCGGCTGGTGGTGGTGGGTTGTGGTAATGAAGGTGGTACATTATAGGTTAAACTTTTGTATATTTATTTCTTATTAATTAAAATTATTAAAATTACTTTTTTACCCTTCCATACATATTAAGCTAAAATGAAGTTTTATGATATTTTGTGGTCCACATTTGCTTATCCGGTTTGTACTCATTTTAAGCTTAGCCACGGATTGTGCCCCTCTCTCTCTCTCTCTCTCTCTCTCTCTCTCTCTATATATATATATATATATATATATATATATATATATATATATATATATATATAAGTCTTTGATTCTGATTTCCTCCCGAAAGCACGCGCGTGCGTGGCAAATGAGAGTATTTGATGTCAACAACTTGCTTTTAAAAAAGTAACACAGAGATATAGAGATACATAGGTATAAGTCTTCGTTACAAATTTAAAAAAAATTGGTTTACATCATAATGAATTACACAAACAAATGATTACAGAAATTTATCCACCTGATCGATGAACTTACAGAATAACGAACAAGTTTCACTGACCCCCTGCACTATAGAAAAGTTACAGAATCAGCCCCTAATATTTGTAGACTTTGACAATAACCTCCTAAACTTCATTTACAGTATAGTTATTCTACTCTAAATTATATATGTGCCTGAAATTGGGTCATTACACTGCATACCTATTACTTTATGTTGATGACTGCTAATGCACAAAGAGTGTTTTTAACCGCGTTATATTTTCCATTTTAAATGCTTTATCGAATAAATGCCCTAATAATTCTTTTATTGATTTATTTTTATATATCGGAAAAACGAATCCAACAACGCAAGAATTAGAGAAAACGGAGCTAAAACGAAAAAACAGAGCAAAAACTGTCAACGAGCAAAAAAAACGCACCCCTGAAATATATCCGGATCCGGTATCCAACAGATGGTACCCGGATCTGGTAGGTAAAATCCGGTCGGCACTTTTAATTCAAGACCCGGAGCCGGTACCCAACCTGGTACCCGAATCCGGTACCCAAATATCGGCCGATTAAGAGAGATCAAAGGCCGAGTCCGGTACCCCGTGTGGTGCGCGGATCCAATAGCCTACCAAAATCCGACACCTGCACATATCGGATCCGACAGGCAACATGAAATCTGACCCCTTTTTGGGACGAATCCGGTCCCAAATGATGAAATCCGTGCCAAATTAAAGATTGGATTTTTAATTCTATTTCAATCCAGAAGAAAAGAACGGCAAAGGTATCCCCGGACTAAACATATGCAAGGATTTGAGGAGCTAGTTTTGCAAAATTACCACCACTCGTAGCCTATAAATACTCCTACAATTTCACCTTTTTAACAAACTACTACACACCTTCACCTTCACATTTTGTTCACTTCCACACACACTTCCTTAATCCTTTGGGATTTATTAACAAGTTACGGTCTTAAGCTTTCCCACATTTAGGAAGCTATTTTTTAGTCAATTATCATCCAAGGCGAACGTAAATAGTCGTAATAGCTTGGAGTGTTAATCTGAAAGTGTCGGCTATTGTAATAGTCATACTTATTCAACTTATCCGGTGATTTCTTTCATTAATCTACTTTTTTATTAATATCGTAATTACGTGTATAATATTTTTGTTAGATTACGATTTCACTGTGATTTCACTGTGATACTTGTCTGCTATTATATTGTTTATCGAATGCTTTATCTTTAATAATTAATTTATAAATGTTATAATAATAGGAATCTGAAATTATAAACTGCTCAGCTTGATTGATTGTTGAAACTATAATGCAATTTGATGTTGGGACTATAATGCTTTTGTTACAATCTGACTTGGTGTGACATATTGACTATAATATATTTTGGGTCAAAATAACCCTGTTGTTTGTATAATGCTTTCTGATTCCATTCATGTCAGTTCGGGTACATATTGACTATTATACTCTTTGGGTTAAACATATTGAGATTGCATTTGATCACTGTAATAACCATATTTTGCAGTAAATATATTGCCAAATCTTCTAGCTGCTCTTTTTGGGTAAATATACCTATATAAGCCACCACTTCATAAAGTGGTACATGTTATTAACTTGGTTTGATCTTGTTTTTTTTTTCTTTTTTTTTTTTTTAACATCAGTTTGAGATCATCCGGGGGACTAAACCACCCATGCGATCATCTCCCGCAGTTGCATAACCCACCCCCAACTGCTGCCCTGGAGGAAACCCGGACCAATCCGAAGGCTTGGCCGGTAAAACCCCCTCTCCTCGCTGCCCCCACAACGCAATGTACGAAAGACGACCTTGGGTGAATTTCAAGGTCAGGGGATAACCTTGTGTGCAATGTTGTAGTCTCCGGGATTCGAACTCCTGATCTCTAACAAATAGTGTCAGACCACTACCACTTGAGCTACAACACAAGATTAACTTCGTTGAATCTTGTTGATGTCATGAAATTTGCTAGGTTTGGGTCAAAAATTGCACACTTGATAATAAAATTATACATTTATTTGTTTCCACTTTTGAGTCAAACCACTTTTGTGATGGTAATAGTAACTAAGACCATTTGTAATACGAGATAAGCAAGCAACGCCGTGAGTTCCTATGTGGAACAAATCCCACGCCCCAAAATGGCCTAACGCGGCGTTAGATTTGCAAAAGTTGAGGGTGTTGGTTGCTTTACAACGGGAGAGGCAACAGACGTGGCCTTATATTTATTGATTTTATATTATTTAAAACATTTTTTACTACTTAACAATAATATTTTAACACATCGTCACAACATTCCTCACCCACACCAAAAACTCATACCACCATTACCCCATACCACAAACTCACCAATACCTACCCCCCCCCCTCCCCCCCCTCTTACAAATGGTCTAAGGATGGAACTCCACACTTTTGTGTTACTACTTTTGGGTCAAACGCACTTGGGCATGAACTACAACATAACTAGAACAGAGAATGCCGTTAAATTACTTTTACACTTATTTCTTTTCCTTTCCACTAAAAAAATAATTATAGAATGGAGCCTTAAAACATTAAAGCCCAAAAAAAAACTTTGGTTAAGGGCCGAAGCTGAATTAAAAAATTACAAGAATCCCCATGACCTTGTGATAGATCCTATAAGACCTAAAAAGCGGCAATTTTTCATCTATATTCTCAAACTTCATTCCTGCTTCTATTTTCTTCTAATTAAACGAATTTTCTTTTTTATCCTAATTGATGATGTGGTTGAGGAGATACTTACAAGGTTGGATGTAGAAGATGTTTTCCGATGCAAGAGTGTTTGTAAGTCTTGGTATAGAATTATATCACGTAATTATTTCGTTAAAGCTCATTTAAAACATATTGACAATACCAATCGTGAACATGGATACTTAAGAATTCGATTAGGTTGGAATTCCAATTATGTCTTTGATAATACGATGGTTGGTTCATGTAATGGACTTGTTTGCATCTATTATTTTAAAGAAAAATTATTAGTTACTAATCCCTATACTCGTGAGGTTAGAAAATTGCCAAAGCTTCCTTATAAGGACTACTGGTGTAAGGACAGGGAAAAAGTCTGTTGGGGTTTTGGTTATGATTCTACTAACGATGATTATAAGGTTGTTGTCGGTTTTAATGAATCTGAACATCATATGCGCTTTCAAGTGTTATCTTTAAAATCATATAAATGGAAATTCGTTGGAGATGCAGATTATGTAAATTATACGAGTAATAGTCAACATTATTATTCAATTATTACTCATGCTATTTTATATGATGGGGCGCTGCATTGGTTTGTGGATGATACAAAGAAGAAGAAGAGAGTTATTCTTTCGTTTGATTTATCTCTAGAGAACTTCTAAGAAATCCCCCAACCTAACGATCACAGTTATTCATGTGATGATCAAAACATATTAGGGATTTTTAATGAATGTCTATGCATATCTGATTCCTTTCATATTCCTAGTAATCACCACCAAATATGGGTTATGAAAAACTACAATTCTTGGCAACTGCTCCCAAATGATTACGAAGGTAAAAAGTATGGTGCTTCAAATACTGTATACGTACTCGATATCTCTCCATACAACACTTGGCGTTTTAAAGATGATAACATGTTCAAGCAGAGTTGGTATAAAATTGCTTTTCCTATATTTGTCAAGTCACTTGTATCTCCTTATCTCTGTGGGAAACAAGAGGAGTCAGTCTAAAAGTGGCCGAATTCTTATCATGGATATATGGTATGGATCATGTATTAGGCTTCCTTAACAAAGAGTTGGTTTGTGTGCATTGTATTGGTTGTTATTTTTTTAACAAAGTATGTCTGTTTGAAGTACATGGTTCCTGAGAATTGATTTGTTTTTCGTTCTATAATTATTAAAATTTGTGATGACTGCAAATATTCGCTTACCTCCATGAGGTATGGGCTAAAAAAGGGGCTTTAATCTGCTATGAGACTGTTTTTTAATCCATAATTTTTTATTTAATGTGCATTCTGTTATTTTTTTCAGAATGCATGTAGTCACTATTTGAGATTTTGTTGTCTGAATGGCTATCATTTGTCCATATTTAGATTGAGGGGGAAATTACTAGTTTGCCATTCTTAGTTTGGATGGGATCAACATTTAGGTAGTTACTGAAGATGCGTGAAATGTTGTGAGGACTGCGTGCGAAAAATCAATTCCGCAAATAGATGTGTTATAATTTGGGTGGACAGTTGTGCGTAGTTTTTGAAGCACTTAAACCACACACAAATTGATAATTGAATAAGACAAAATAAACCTTCAAAGACCAAACGTGTGATGTTATAGTAGGAACATGATACATTATGTTGTGCTCCCCACGGATAAATAAATTGCAATTTTAATATGTGAACTGGGCAATTTTTGTGATGTCAAAAGTTTAGCTCATCGTTAATATAGCTTCAGCAGCATCTGGTAGTTGAACCATGAATATCTAGTTTCAGTGAAATTATTAATGGCAGCAATATGACCAGACATCATATTCTGTATGTGATGGTTCTTACTCTAATGGCATACCCACTTGAGTTGGCCATTTCAACAAATGATTTGCATGCATTTGCAGCATGTTATTTTGTTAAGATATTAATGTTTTTTTAAAATATTCTATAATTAGTTAAATAGATATTTGTAGCAAAAATATCTAGATATTATAAATAAAAATATCTAGATATTTCTAATAAATAAATATCTAGATATTATTTACAAAAAAATATCTAGATATTTATATCAAAATATCTAGATATTTTAACTCACATTGTAAGCTTATAAATAGGCATAAGGTGTTAGCATTTGAACAACAACAAAAACACACATTCACAACACAATTCTAAATCAATAAAATCATTTCTTTCTAAACAACAAATCTTCAATATTTCTCTTATAAACATCTCCTCAAAACATTCAAACTTCAAAACTAATCAACATTTCTAATTAATCAAAACACTACAACTAATTCTCACAAGTGGTATCAGAGCCGTATTGGGCGTTGTTTAAATACACCATGACTACCGTTGGTGCATACAATATTCCCGTCCCCATCTTTGATGGCGACAACTATGATTTTTGGAGTATCCGAATGAAGACATATTTCCAAGCACAGAGCTTGTGGGATATTGTCGAAGTCGGGTTTACAACTCCAAAAGAAGTCGAAACTCTGCCCGCGGAAGAACAAGAAAAATACAACAAAAATATTGTAAGAAATGCTGCTGCTCTAGGCTATATTCAACAAGCCTTGATGCCGTCTATCTTTCCACGAATCATGGGAGCTACGACAGCTAAAGAGGCGTGGAAGATCCTTCAAGAAGAATTTCAAGGAAATGTCAAGGTGAGATCTATTAAACTACTAACTCTAAGACGAGATTTTGAAAATTTAAATATGAAAGAGATTGAGACCGTAAAAGATTACTATTCTAGAATTAAAGAAATAGTAAATCAAATGAGTGCCTATGGAGATAACATAACTGATAAGAGGATCGTAGAAAAAATACTTATCAGTATGACAGAAAAATATGATCATGTCATTACCGCTATTGAAGAGTCAAAAGACATCGAGACTCTGTCAGTAACGGAATTAGTTGGCTCTCTCGAAGCATATGAGGCTAGACTGAGTCGGCGTAGTGAAAACTCACTCGAAAGTGTCTTTCAGTCTAAACTCAAATTAAGGTCTCAAAAATCTAATAATGAGGGAAAAGAAATCTTGAAGAAAATTCGAGAGGAGGAGCAAAACCCAGAACCGGGTTCGATCAAAAAAGAAAAAGCTACCCTCCATGTGGTATTTGCAAAAGGACAAACCACTTGGAGAAAGATTGTTTCCATAAAAGGAAGCCACAATGCAATAACTGCAAAAGATTTGGGCATCTAGAAAAAGATTGCCGTTTAAAACAAAATCATCAAGCTAACTTCACGGAAGAAAGTGAAGATATACCGGAGAACAAAAATCAGCTATTCTATGCCTGTCATGTCGCAAATAAACAGAGGGACGATACTTGGTTGATCGACAGTGGGTGCAACAACCACATGACAGGAGATGAAAAATTATTTGATAGTATCAACACGTCCGTAAAGTCCCGCGTCAAATTAGGGAATGGAGCGCTTGTTGACACTAAAGGCAAAGGTACGATAACTGTTCAAACTAATAACATCACTCGAACTGTTAGTGACGTTCTTTTTGAAAGGATCCGAAACTAATCATCCGGACATCGTCCATATAGATTAAAAACGAATTACAATAGTTGATAACATCGCGAGGTACTTGACCTCTATATGATACATTTTACAAACGTTGCATTTATTTCTTAAAGGCAATCTATTATTACATCGAGAGTTGACATATTAGCCTAACATTTTATAACAACCAAATGATCTAATCTGCCATTTGCATAACAATAGTCTTTAATGAACTTCAATGACTCGAATGCAACGTCCTTGTATCATAGCTTAAATGGTCCCAAACAATATCCTTAATATGAGCTAATGCACAGCGGAAGACTTAATTCGTACCTGAGAATAACATGCTTTAAACGTCAACATAAAGTTGGTGAGATATATAGGTTTGTTGCTAGCAGCGTTATAACAATGGACCACAAGATTTCGTATATAATCATTTCAATAAAAATATTCTAAGTGGTTGAGCACTTGGTAACCATACTTAACATTTAATCACGTCGCATATTCCCTTTAATATGAAATCTTACTACACCGTACCAAGGTGTAGTCGCAAAACGAAGTACTGTGCAACCGTTGAATACTGGTCGTCCAGTCCGGTTGGGGTTGTCAGGCCCGATAGATCTATCAACAGGATTCGCGTTTACAATACCGCTGTAAATATTAGTTACCAAGCTACAGGGAAGTATGCCAGTGGTACAACTCAACGTAGAACATATTTTTCAGTTACTTGTGTCCATATCGTAAAACATAAAATACATGTATTCTCATCCCGAAATATTTAGAGTTTAAAAGTGGGACTATATACTCACTGTTGTCTTGAAGATATGTAATTTGACTCGGTCTCCGATTGATATCACGAACCTATCCATATATAATATATCAATATGTTTTCATTTTTAAACAAACGTTATAAATATATACTTGTTATACTTTTAATACTTTGAATAATTCCTTAGTCCGTAGTTAGCAGTCCGATGTTAGTAATTCAATTTTAATGGTTCACTTTTAGATGTTTAATATACCCGCAATGAAATAAATAAAACCCCCAACGAAATCAATAAAACCCCATCGTATATGTGTTGGTCGAGATTAATCTTGACCCATGGTACCGGTGTTGTCAAATGACGTGTTGCGTACATAAAGTACCGGTGTTGTCAAATGACGTGTTGCGTACAATCATGGGATCTTATGATTAATCTTCTCGTGTTGTTTACAGGTGATCCTGAACCATATAAAATTGAATTATAAGTACATATATATAAAATATCATGTTATCTTAGAAATATGTGATTTATATAATTTTTTTCCAATTGATCCCGTAATTGAAATGATCTAGGATAACCAATTTTGTTTCGGTCATAGTTTCTTCGTTACAAATCCGTTTTCGTTGATTCAAATTGCCATCTTCTTGGATCGAGTTCTTCTTTAAGACTATGAACTGTAAATACCTTGGTTTGTATTCAAAATCATACGGCATAGGTGAGACTTTAGTGAAACATATGAAGTTAAACATTTTTGTTACAACAAAATCATTTAATGACCATTTTTCTAAAAATACTTATACTTTGAAAAACCAAGTTTTACCTTGTTAAATTAACATATACATAAGTTATATTACAGGTCTTGAAGTATTTTAAAAGTTAAGTTAGAAGGATCTATTTAGTTTGCAAACAAGTTTGAAAACATTCAAACTATGTTCTTGTTGTTAAACTTTTGTACCACAAAATAAGATAGCTATATATATATGAATCAAATAAGGTTATGAACATAGATTCTACCTCAAGTTCCTTGGATAAGATTGCTATAAAAGAGGAGTAAGAAGCTAGAATCAAAAGGGTGTTGGAAGTGGATGAAAGATTGGAAGTAAGTTGGTGTTCTTGGAAGGTTTTCTTGAAGTGTTTTTGTATGATTTTCTTATGGTGTTTTAGTATGGTTTTTGAAGCTAGATCTTCTTGAAAACTTTGCTGAATTGATTAAGGGTTTTAAGGCTTCAAAGTATGTGTGTGTTTTGGCTAAAATATTGAAGTAAAATGAAACAAAAATGCTCATGTATTTATACTAAAAAAAACGTGTATAATGGGAGTATATGGACAAAATTTTCAAGTAATCATTTTATGTATCTAGTCCTAATTGCTTCCAAATACAATTACCTAGCCCTAAGGGCATGTACAATGGCTGGTTAGGTGGTGATTTGACATGTATTTACTATTAGTAAATACATATAGAAGCTATGTATGATACGAGTACAAATACTCTAGGTATACGTATAGAATTTTGTGAAAAATGGAATGAGGATTCAAATATAGCTATCTTTTGTGAATACACTTATATGGTTTTATGTATTTAAGTCTTTAAAAGTGATTAAATACATTACTTATACGATATATGTATAAACATTATAGGTTGTAAGTATTTATGTCAAATAACGTTACGTATTGTTATTGTTTTGAAAACTTAAGTTAGTAGTTTCAAAATATACTTATAACTTGTTGTTATTAATACAAAATGAGATATTAAAACATTCTTAGATCATGTTAAATATGTATATATACATATATATACACAAACGTATAATTGTATAGTTTGTGATATCGTCGGTCAAACTAGATGGTCAAACGTTGTGTAAAACTCTTTTCGAAAATATAAGTCTCAACAATTTGGATTGCTTATCATGTTGGTAAGGTTTAATTTATGTAAATATTAATCTTATAAGTATAGAAAGATTGAAAAGGTGCGGGTCAACTTTACGGTTTTTGCTTATCGTGTCGGAACCATATAGAGATTAGAGTTTAAATTTGGTCGGAAATTTCCGGGTCGTTACAGTACCCATCCGTTAAAGAAATTTCGTCCTCGAAATTTGGTAGAGGTTGTCATAAATAACCATAGGAATGTTTTCATGACGAATATGAGATGATAATGAAGTTTTATCATTATTGAGAGATATAGATAAAACGATTTGATCATTTGAAGCGTACGGGTGAAGCTATCATAAAATAGTGAAATGAGTAAATATGGAATCGTTTTTAATCGATGACGTGGTTTAGAATTGATTTCCGGGATTTAAGGGATTTAGGGAAAATCTTACGTAATAAGATTTGGTTCTTCGGCGATCAGAATCTTCTTTGATTTAATGCGGTAATCTGTTTCGATTTCTCTGTCGGATATTTCACTATAAATCCACTCCTTCGTTTCCTTATTTTTCACAACTCGCATCTTCTACTCTTTCTCCTTAATTCCTACTTTAAGGTATCCTTTGAAATGCTTCATCCCGTTCTGATTTTTGTTATACTTCTAACTTTTATATCTTTCATTCTTCTCTTCCATCTACCGCCAGAAGAATCTATTCACTTTTATGATTTTCTTGGAATTATAATGTTTCTAATTCTCCCGTGTCTTTACGTCGCCATACGTATTGATATACACGGTTTGTAGTTTCTGGGTGGTTGTTGGGTTTGATATCTTTCCTCATACTTCGATGCTCCTGCTTCTGTTTTCCATAATCATTGTCATCCATAGTTAATATTCTCTCCTATTTGCTGTGATCTATACCCCAATTTCTATTTTGGGACTTTGTCCCTTCGTTTCTTCTTCCCGTCCTTGAGTCAAGCGATCAATAGTTCGGAATTCGTAGGTATAAAATTTGGAATGAACCTAGCTTTTGGTTTTAGAATGAAATTGTAATGGCACGATCTTGATTCGTTAAATTACTCGAATATTCCGGAAAAATAGAACTATCAAGGTGATACGTTCTAATATGTTTGGAGACTTGATAGAATGTAAGAGCCGTGTAACATGGCACATGATGACGGTACTGTGAATCATCACATTCCATTAAAAACTTAACATGACTTACTGTAATATAATGAAGTTGATCAAGTTTCATTATATTATACTTATTCATGCATCAGTTCCCAACACTGCTTCAGAACATTCCTATTTTAAACTTGAAGGTTTTAGAACTTAGAAACTAACACAGTTTCTTTTATGTTGTAACGCAGATATTACGGAGAGATAAATATTCTCAGATAAGAATATTTGTGAAAATATCTCCAGAAATATGGAGAATATGTATAACGGAAGATATGAAGATATCTTATAATATCTAAGATAAGATGATGATGAAGAATATCATCGGGAAAGGTTTAGGATAAGGGGTAGGGTTTTTACTAATGGTTTCAGCAGGCACTGAATCGTTTGAATCCTTTGAAAGCAGATTCAGTTCTTGTGATTTATCTACATCCTCCTTCATACTTTGCTCAATCCGTTTTCCAGTTCCAACTCTCCTCTTTTTCTAAGCTTTACCAACACAATGTACTTCATCATTAAACTTTTGACTGTTAAAGTCGTTTACAGTTTTTGCTGCTTCTTTAGCATTTCAAGAACTACTTCATAGTCCAGGATTTTTTTTTTTTTTTTTCAGATCTTCACATTCGAAATATGTAATTCTTAGGGGTAGTCGTTCTTGGTATAACTGGGAGAATTTCTACGAGATTTTCAAAATACTGATTGCGGATTTCGCCAAAGAGATAACGAGTTGCTGGTACGTCTGCTGATGATGTTGTGAAAAAGGTTCTCCGGTAACAACGGCGAAAGGTCAAAGTATAAATATCGAGATTATAATAGGAGTAGTCTCACTGAGAAGTCAAAGTGGAGCTGTGACAAACTTAGCTTCTTGAAAAGGAATTGTAGGGTTGTTCTTGCTAATAAATGGCAAAGGATTCAATACGTTATGTGTTAAATTATGAATTTGGGTTCGAGAGTTCTTCAGGTGTATAACTGTATGTATAAATCTTCATTCCGTAGGCGAGGTGCGGCGGGTTCAACTTCTCGGTCGAGGTGTTTTCAGGAATCATGAAAAGATTTAAATGAGGATTATAATTGTCGAAGTACAAATGAGGTTTAGAATGAAATCAAGTGGCAAACTTGAAGAATTATTTAGTTTCATATGTTATAATCAACATTTTATTTCATTTTAATTGTCCAATGTTTCTTCTTTATGCCACTTGTTGGATTTGGATAGGTAAAAAAAAAAAAAAAAAATTCAAATATGAAATTTAAATGGAAATGGTTATTCTGGGGTGAACGGATACGTATATCGATGGTTGTAAGTAGAATAACAAATGACCGTTGAATCAGATTCAAGAATGTACAATATAACTTATTAATGTGAATTCTAAATATTCCTTGGGTACTACCCACCCGTTAAAATATTTTCATCATTATTAGTTTGTACGAAGAAATTTTTAATTACTATCTTTATGAAAATATACTTGCATATATATTTTCTTCAGAGATAATCATAGATTTAATGAGTCAATAAGATAATAAACTCATTTGATTTATCGTTAATTCTAGATTACATAATCTCTAAGACTTTAGAAATTACATAATCGTCATACGATACGTAAAGAGAAGATAATCGATGTAGAACGATATATAGAACGAAGATCATACTCGAAGTACAGATATTGAGTCGTGTGATGTTGATATTCGAGATACAGATTGTGATGTTGAGATTTTGGGGGTGACAAGAGTACTGTCGGCGTTGATGATGGTGGTATAGATTATGCTGCTGGTGCTGCTGCTGGTGTTTGTAACCTTCGCACCGTATTTTCTAAAGCCACTACCTGAGCGCGAAGCTCGTTGACTTCTTCTATTATACCGGAATGATTGACGGTTGGAACGAGCGAATGAACAAGATTCGAAATATGGGATAGTATGTAATCATGACGAGATACTCTAGAAATGAGCGAGAAAATGGTGTTTCGAATTGGTTCGCCGGTAAGTGCTTCAGGTTCATCGTTAAGAGGACAATTTGGTGGATGGAATGGATCACCTTCTTCTTGCCTCCAGAGATTTAGTATATTACGAACCCATCCCCAATTCATCCAAAATAAATGATGGGAAATTGGTTGATCCATTCCGGTGACGCTGTTCTCGGAGCTCGAATGGAAATCCATATCGGCGTAGCTATCGAAGTCGGAGGAATTCGAACTGGATGAAGAATCCATCTTGTATGGTCGGAGAAATGAATTTTTGGTTTGGAATAGATTATAGGAGTTGGGTTTGGTACTCTTCAATACATAATTTACATATGTATATATATAATATCAAAATCCCATGAATTACGGAGAATCTTTGAAATACGTCAGACAATGTCTATAATAACAGATACGCTAGGATATGAATTTTGTCTATACACTATCGATGCACTAAGTGCAGTAAGACGTGTCTAGACTTAAGAATGATAAGCAGGAAGTTCCCTAAGAAAGATAAGCAGATGATTTCCGACTAGGATTGCTAAGCAAAACTTTTGACAAGCAGACACGGTCAAAGTCCAGACTCACTTAATGTATCCTAACAACTACTAGTTAGACACACTAATGCAAGGCCTGGTTCGCTAAGACCAACGCTCTGATACCAACTGAAAGGATCCGAAACTAATCATCCGGACATCGTCCATATAGATTAAAAACGAATTACAATAGTTGATAACATCGCGAGGTACTTGACCTCTATATGATACATTTTACAAACGTTGCATTTATTTCTTAAAGGCAATCTATTATTACATCGAGAGTTGACATATTAGCCTAACATTTTATAACAACCAAATGATCTAATCTGCCATTTGCATAACAATAGTCTTTAATGAACTTCAATGACTCGAATGCAACGTCCTTGTATCATAGCTTAAATGGTCCCAAACAATATCCTTAATATGAGCTAATGCACAGCGGAAGACTTAATTCGTACCTGAGAATAACATGCTTTAAACGTCAACATAAAGTTGGTGAGATATATAGGTTTGTTGCTAGCAGCGTTATAACAATGGACCACAAGATTTCGTATATAATCATTTCAATAAAAATATTCTAAGTGGTTGAGCACTTGGTAACCATACTTAACATTTAATCACGTCGCATATTCCCTTTAATATGAAATCTTACTACACCGTACCAAGGTGTAGTCGCAAAACGAAGTACTGTGCAACCGTTGAATACTGGTCGTCCAGTCCGGTTGGGGTTGTCAGGCCCGATAGATCTATCAACAGGATTCGCGTTTACAATACCGCTGTAAATATTAGTTACCAAGCTACAGGGAAGTATGCCAGTGGTACAACTCAACGTAGAACATATTTTTCAGTTACTTGTGTCCATATCGTAAAACATAAAATACATGTATTCTCATCCCGAAATATTTAGAGTTTAAAAGTGGGACTATATACTCACTGTTGTCTTGAAGATATGTAATTTGACTCGGTCTCCGATTGATATCACGAACCTATCCATATATAATATATCAATATGTTTTCATTTTTAAACAAACGTTATAAATATATACTTGTTATACTTTTAATACTTTGAATAATTCCTTAGTCCGTAGTTAGCAGTCCGATGTTAGTAATTCAATTTTAATGGTTCACTTTTAGATGTTTAATATACCCGCAATGAAATAAATAAAACCCCCAACGAAATCAATAAAACCCCATCGTATATGTGTTGGTCGAGATTAATCTTGACCCATGGTACCGGTGTTGTCAAATGACGTGTTGCGTACATAAAGTACCGGTGTTGTCAAATGACGTGTTGCGTACAATCATGGGATCTTATGATTAATCTTCTCGTGTTGTTTACAGGTGATCCTGAACCATATAAAATTGAATTATAAGTACATATATATAAAATATCATGTTATCTTAGAAATATGTGATTTATATAATTTTTTTCCAATTGATCCCGTAATTGAAATGATCTAGGATAACCAATTTTGTTTCGGTCATAGTTTCTTCGTTACAAATCCGTTTTCGTTGATTCAAATTGCCATCTTCTTGGATCGAGTTCTTCTTTAAGACTATGAACTGTAAATACCTTGGTTTGTATTCAAAATCATACGGCATAGGTGAGACTTTAGTGAAACATATGAAGTTAAACATTTTTGTTACAACAAAATCATTTAATGACCATTTTTCTAAAAATACTTATACTTTGAAAAACCAAGTTTTACCTTGTTAAATTAACATATACATAAGTTATATTACAGGTCTTGAAGTATTTTAAAAGTTAAGTTAGAAGGATCTATTTAGTTTGCAAACAAGTTTGAAAACATTCAAACTATGTTCTTGTTGTTAAACTTTTGTACCACAAAATAAGATAGCTATATATATATGAATCAAATAAGGTTATGAACATAGATTCTACCTCAAGTTCCTTGGATAAGATTGCTATAAAAGAGGAGTAAGAAGCTAGAATCAAAAGGGTGTTGGAAGTGGATGAAAGATTGGAAGTAAGTTGGTGTTCTTGGAAGGTTTTCTTGAAGTGTTTTTGTATGATTTTCTTATGGTGTTTTAGTATGGTTTTTGAAGCTAGATCTTCTTGAAAACTTTGCTGAATTGATTAAGGGTTTTAAGGCTTCAAAGTATGTGTGTGTTTTGGCTAAAATATTGAAGTAAAATGAAACAAAAATGCTCATGTATTTATACTAAAAAAAACGTGTATAATGAGAGTATATGGACAAAATTTTCAAGTAATCATTTTATGTATCTAGTCCTAATTGCTTCCAAATACAATTACCTAGCCCTAAGGGCATGTACAATGGCTGGTTAGGTGGTGATTTGACATGTATTTACTATTAGTAAATACATATAGAAGCTATGTATGATACGAGTACAAATACTCTAGGTATACGTATAGAATTTTGTGAAAAATGGAATGAGGATTCAAATATAGCTATCTTTTGTGAATACACTTATATGGTTTTATGTATTTAAGTCTTTAAAAGTGATTAAATACATTACTTATACGATATATGTATAAACATTATAGGTTGTAAGTATTTATGTCAAATAACGTTACGTATTGTTATTGTTTTGAAAACTTAAGTTAGTAGTTTCAAAATATACTTATAACTTGTTGTTATTAATACAAAATGAGATATTAAAACATTCTTAGATCATGTTAAATATGTATATATACATATATATACACAAACGTATAATTGTATAGTTTGTGATATCGTCGGTCAAACTAGATGGTCAAACGTTGTGTAAAACTCTTTTCGAAAATATAAGTCTCAACAATTTGGATTGCTTATCATGTTGGTAAGGTTTAATTTATGTAAATATTAATCTTATAAGTATAGAAAGATTGAAAAGGTGCGGGTCAACTTTACGGTTTTTGCTTATCGTGTCGGAACCATATAGAGATTAGAGTTTAAATTTGGTCGGAAATTTCCGGGTCGTTACATTTTAGTACCAAGCTTAGCGAGTAACTTGCTAAGTGTTGGACAAATGATGGAGCATGGCTACTCTTTACTCTTCGAAGATAAATCATGTGTTATTCGTGACAAGAAAAACAACTACAAATTAATAGCCGAAGTGCCAATGGAGAACCGCAACTTTCCGCTTCGTTGGCAGTATATCAGAGACACGGCCATGAAAGTTCAAGTTGAAGAATCATGGCTATGGCATCGAAGATTTGGCCACTTTAACTTTCACGCACTAAAAATCCTTCAACAGAAGGATATGATGAGAGACTTGCCGAACATAGAAGAGATCACTGAAACGTGTGAAAGCTGTATGATGGGCAAGCAACATCGAAAACCTTTCCCTCGTGACAAAGCCTGGAGAGCGAAAGGTATACTAGAGCTGGTGCACACCGACGTTTGTGGACCAATGAGGACCCCGTCTTTTAACCAAAATAGGTACTTTATTCTCTTCATCGATGATTATTCTAGAATGACGTGGGTGTATTTCATGCGTGAAAAATCGGAAGTATTTACAATATTCAAGAAATTCAAGAATTACGTAGAAAAGAGTAGTGGCCATTATATAAAAATACTAAGGAGTGATAGAGGAAAAGAATATACCTCTACACAATTCAATAAATTTTGTGAAGATGAAGGTGTTAGACGCCAACTCACTGTTGGTTATGCCCCTGAGAAAAATGGTGTCTCTGAACGCAAAAATAGAACTGTAATGGAAATGGCCAAAACGATGATACATGAAAAAGGCCTTCCAAACAGTTTCTGGGCTGAAGCCGTATACACGGCCGTATATATACTAAATAGATGTCCCACGAAAGCCGTAGAAAAAAAGACTCCAATTGAGGCATGGAGCGGAAGGAAACCATCAGCGAAACATCTGCGAGTATTTAGGAGTATTTGCTACATCCACGTTCCTAAGGAGAAACGTCACAAGCTCCAAGAAAAATCAGAAAAAGGAATATTCTTGGGCTACAGCACACAGTCTAAAGGCTACCGAGTCTATAACCTGAAGACTAATAACATTGTGATCAGCCGAGACGTGGAGTTTGATGAAGACGCTTCTTGGAACTGGGAAAAGGACAAAGTTGAAAAACAAACATATCTGCCTCGGATATCTATGGAAACTCCAGCCCAACAACCACTACAAGCTGAGCATTCTGAACAACACGAAAGTACCGGTGAAACAAGCCCTGCTACACCAACTTCTCCATCAACAAGATTACCTTTGGCGCAAGACGAGTCAAGTCCAGAGTCAACACCTGGAAGAGTCAAAGCGTTAGCAGAGATATACGAGACTTGCAACTTTACAACTATAGAACCCGAAAGCTATGAAGTTGTAGCCAAAGATGAAAAATGGGTAACTGCTATGAACGAAGAAATAAGAATGATCGAGAAAAACAACACATGGGAGTTAGTTGATCCTCCAGAAAATAAAGAAATCATTGGAGTAAAGTGGGTTTACAAAACAAAGCTCAATCCTGATGGTTCTATACAAAAACATAAAGCAAGGCTAGTAGCTAAAGGCTATTCACAACAGCCTGGAGTCGACTACAACGAAACTTTCGCACCCGTAGCACTACTGGATACTATAAGAGCTCTTGTGGCGCTAGCAGCTCAACGAAGATGGAAGATTCACCAACTAGATGTGAAATCAGCTTTTCTAAATGGGTTTCTAGAAGAAGAAATATATATAGAGCAACCACAAGGGTTCATTCAAAAAGGAAAAGAAGAAAAAGTCCTAAAGCTCAAGAAAGCCTTATATGGACTTAAACAAGCACCACGTGCTTGGTATAGCCGCATTGATAGCTACTTCACAAGTTCAGGATTCAGGAGGAGTCAAAGTGAGCCTACACTCTACATCAAAACCCAAGGTAACTCTGACACTCTCATTATTTCCTTGTATGTCGATGATCTAATATATACTGGAAACAATGAGAGAATGATACAAGAGTTTAAAGAAGACATGATAAAAACGTTCGAGATGAGCGACCTTGGATTGATGCGCTATTTTCTTTGCATCGAAATAAGTCAAGAAAATGAAGGCATCTTCATATGCCAAAAGAAATATACGGAAAATCTCCTGAAAAAGTTTAAACTATACGGTTGCAAAACCGTAGCCACGCCACTAGTTGCCAATGAGAAGATGAGACAAGAAGATGGATCGGAGAAAGCGGATGCTTCAAGATTCAGAAGTCTCATTGGAAGTCTACTATATCTAACAGCAACAAGACCAGACATCATGTACGCAACGAGTCTGCTATCAAGGTACATGCAAAACCCTACTCAAATACATTACGGAGCTTCTAAAAGAATTTTAAGATACTTGCAAGGTACCATGGACTACGGAATATGGTACAAGCCCACTATAGACTCGAAGCTTTATGGATACACTGATAGTGATTGGGCCGGATCGGTGGATGACATGAGAAGTACTTCCGGATACGCATTCACACTTGGATCTGGTGTATTCTCATGGACATCAAAGAAACAAGAAACGGTGGCACAATCATCAGCCGAAGCCGAGTACGTAGCAGCTGCAAACTCAGCTAATCAAGCTATATGGCTAAGAAGAATACTGGAAGACATGGGTGAGAAACAAGATGAACCTACAAAAATATTCTGCGACAACAAGTCTGCAATCGCGATGGCAAAGAATCCAGTATTTCATGGTAGAACAAAACACATTGATATCAAATATCATTTCTTACGAGAAGTCTCCGCCAAGAAAGATATTGAATTAAAATACTGCAAGACCGAAGAACAGATTGCAGACATTTTCACCAAAGCACTGCCAAGACCAAAGTTCGAGTTCTTACGCAACATACTCGGAGTAACACCGAAAAATATTAAGGAGGAGTGTTAAGATATTAATGTTTTTCTAGAATATTCTATAATTAATTAAATAGATATTTGTAGCAAAAATATCTAGATATTATAAACAAAAATATCTAGATATTATAAATAAAAATATCTAGATATTTCTAATAAATAAATATCTAGATATTATTTACAAAAAAATATCTAGATATTTATATCAAAATATCTAGATATTTTAACTCACATTGTAAGCCTATAAATAGGCATAAGGTGTTAGCATTTGAACAACAACAAAAACACACATTCACAACACAATTCTAAATCAATAAAATCATTTCTTTCTAAACAACAAATCTTCAATATTTCTCTTATAAACATCTCCTCAAAACATTCAAACTTCAAAACTAATCAACATTTCTAATTAATCAAAACACTACAACTAATTCTCACATATTTATGTGCTGGAAAATTGCAGCTGCTGTTGATATAAATGGTCTTGTTTTATTTCAAATGAATTTCATATTCAGTCTATGTTGATAATTTTCTGAACTGGATGATGTAATCCGAGCTCTAGTGATAATGCATTCGTAGTTTTCCAAGAGCACTGTTGGTACTATTTTCCGGCAAGCGGCTAATATATACCAGTACAACAACTGCTCAGCAGGGTGGGATATGTTGTCGATTGATGTTTGCCCTCGAGATAATTCCCTGCAGACCCGGATCACGGACAAAGATTCCGTGGGGTGGCCTTATAAATCTGCTATAGCCATCTGTTCTCTGAAGTGACGACACCCAAATGATGACTTTTGGCGGTTTAATTATAAAGCTTCTAAAATCTAACTGTTTCGAATTTTGAATTTAATTTTCAAAAAATACCTTTATTTGATTTCAACCCTAAAATTTACGTGTCTTAATCAACAACCTTTTGATCGAGTGACAATTAACTTCCCATCTTCTATTTAATCCAATTCATTGCAACTACATTTACTCTAAACTCTAATTACTACAAATACCTCTTTATTATGAATATCCCTTTTATTATTCAATCATGGCCCCATTAAATCTATCTAATGTTCATAATTCTATTACACCGACTTATTTAGATAATGTCAGATGACGTTTCCCTCGCTTTTTTGGTGCTGACACTACTGTACCATCACCTTGTAATTGAAATGACCCGTCCTAATCCATCTGGACGAATACATTACATTGGATTACATCGTGAGGTACTTGACCTCTATATGATACATTTTACAAACATTGCATTCGTTTTTAAAAGACAAACTTTCTTTACATTAAAAATTGATGACATGCATACTATTTCATAATATATCCAACTATAATTGACTTATTAATAATCTTGATGAACTCAACAACTCGAGTGTAACGTCTTTTGAAATATGCCATGAATGACTCCAAGTAATATCTTTAAAATGAGCAAATGCACAGCGGAAGATTTCTTTCATACCTGAGAATAAACATGCTTTAAAGTGTCAACCAAAAGGTTGGTGAGTTCATTAGTTTATCATAAACGATCATTTCCATCATTTTAATAGACCACAAGATTTTCATTTTCAGTTCTCATAATTATACGTCCCATGCATAGAGACAAAAATAATCATTCATATGGTGAACACCTGGTAACCGACATTAACACGATGCATATAAGAATATCCCCTATCATTCCGGGAAATCCTTCGGACATGATAAAAACAATATCGAAGTACTAAAGCATTCGGTACTTTGGATGGGGTTCGTTAGGCCCAATAGATCTATCTTTAGGATTCGCGTAAATTAGGCGTGCACTAATTCTCAAAATTAGTGATGTTCCCTAATTCTTAGGTTACCAAGCAAAAAGGGGCATATTCGGCTTCGATCATTCAACCATATAATGTAGTTTCAATTACTTGTGTCTATTTCGTAAAACATTTATAAAAGTGCATGTATTCTCAGTCCCAAAAATATATATTGCAAAAGCATTTAAAAAGGGAGCAAATGAAACTCACAATACTGTATTTTGTAGTAAAAATACATATGACGAAACTGATCAATGCAGGGTTGGCCTCGGATTCACGAACCTATATCATTTGGATATATATTATTACACATAATTGTGATCGAACAAATATATGATTATTAGTGATGTAATTGTCATTTTAATAAATTTTTGTGTTCCATTGATTACTTAAATATATTTATTTTATATACCTTAAATAACTAATAATATAATGATAGAGTTAGGTTATATGTATTAGATATGATTTTATATAATTTAATAGTCATTTTAATAATAATACTGATACTTGTATTAATTAAATTAATAATAATGATAATTTTAATAAAAATACAACTGATAATAACTTTATTGATAATAATTCTAATGAAAATTCTAAAGATGATAAAATGATAATAATAATAATTTTTCGTTCGAATCATGAATTACATTATAATTTTTAATCATTAGGTTTTATAATTACATTGGTAATCTAATTATACCACCTTCATATATTCTTAATTATATCTTAATTATCTTAACTATAAGCATATACATCTTAATACTTCCTAATGTTAATCATTTCCAATATCGTAATCAAAATCATAATATAATGATAATACTAATAAAAAAATGAAAATGATAACTTTTAATTATAAAGATACTAGTGATGTTATTAATAATAATAATGATAACAAACATAATAATACTAATACTTCATAATAATAATAATAATAATAATAATAATAATAATAATAATAATAATAATAATAATAATAATAATAATAATAATAATAATAATAATAAAAGCAAATAAAGAGACTACCTTTAAGAAAACAGCAAAAAGAATGTCCCTGCCGGGACTCGAACCCGAGACCTCTCAAAACCCGACAAACCCCTCTACCATTCAACTGTCCGTTTATATCTGAACTAAACTAAGATTGAAAATATTTAAACTGTATTTAACAGTTTCCTTTTTCTTCTCCTTCGATCATCATATCGACCAGAGGTCAAATCCCATTAACACTAATTTGATTGTTGTATTCAGAAATCCTAACTCAACAGAAACGATCCCCATTTATAGTTTGAATCATTTAAACCAAAATAAAAGAAAAAAAATCGCTGTACAGACTATATATATACCTACGGTTATGAACTTCAAATCCAAACTTGATTTTTAGTTGGTTTTAAGACAAGGTTATAACATAAAATAGTTTAGAAATCTATCTTAGAAACTTTAGCAATCGTCAATTTTAACAGAAACATTAAAACCCAAGCGAATTTCGTGATGAACACCAAAGTTTGACTTTTTAGAATTAATGTTTGACTCCAAAATTCAGATTCGTTAGATGATATTGGACCTTGAAACTTTGCAGTCAGATTAAATAAAAGTTTTCTAACTATTCTGCATTGATAGATTTTAAAATTAAATTTGAATTGAGGGTTTTCAAAATTTAAAACACGAACTGGGTGCAGGCATCTGTTCTTCAATTTTTTTTATTTAAATCAATAAATTAAAACTATAAAAGGGGATGTAATTGATTGTTGATAATTTTGGTGAACAATGGAGTGTTTTTACGTCTCAAAACCTAAGTGAATTACTGATTTTATAATTAAGAGAGTCGATAGAAAATCAATCCAGCAGACAAGGAAAATAAAAAAAATAAAACTTTTAAAAAGAACTGAAGTCGACCCTAAACAGAATTTGTAAGCTTGTGACTAATTTGGGAATCAAATCGTACTGAAATCAGATAGAAAACAAATTTACTTTTAGCCTGAAAGTGATTGGAAATGAAACTCATAGTTGTTGTGTAAATATATGCATTTAATCGTATTTATATGTTTATATATATATATATATCCGTAATTATATTTATATATCTGTATCTCTATATCAGTATTTTGTACTTGTGTGTATATATATATATTTATTCATAATCTGTATATTCATATATCTATATTTATATCCACATATGCATATCTCTTTTATTTATATACTTATATTTATAAGTTATAATTAATCTTATTAATAAATATAAATATAACTATAATAAAAATACTCTTAATATTATAAATAATAGTAATACAAATTTATAATATTATATTAGTAATAATACTAATATTATTACTAATGATATTGATAATAATCAATAAAAATGTATATCAATAATATTATTAATAACAATAATACTAATTATAAAAATGCTAATATTATTAATAATAACAATACTAATAATAGTGATATTATTATTATTCATGTTTCATGATAATATAAACAACTTAAATGTATTAACTTTCACTAATATAACTAATACTGACCTTAATGTTAATATTGTTATTACTAATATTAATGAAAATATTGATAATATTAGTATTACGTTTTTTTTTAATTTGTAATTACACTTAATATGTTAATATTATATATTATACAATATATATTATATGATAACATGTGTTTTATATTTATTATAATACTGTATATAATATGTATATACATATTAGATGTGAAGATGTAATTGTCTTTTATATATATATATATATATATATATATATATATATATATATATATATATATATATATATATATATATATATATATATAAGTATTGTATATTATAATATTCTCTCATCATAGAAATAATTTAAACATATAATATTTATAATTTATATATATATATATATATATATATATATATATATATATATATATATATATATATATATATATATATTTTCCAATATCCATATGATAATAATAATTATAGAAAATCATATATATCTATTCATAGATTTATAAAAAAAAATTTATCTTGTATTTTATTTTATATAATTAATTCTAATGATCAATTACCTTTTATTATTTCCAATACATACATTATATATATATATATATATATATATATATATATATATATATATATATATATATATATATAAATGTATATATATATATATAAATGTATATATATATATATATATATATATATATATATATACATATGTATTTATTTACAAACAATTGTTCGTGAATCGTCAAAAATGGTCAAAAGGGCAAATGCATTCATGTAACTGTTCCAAAGTTTTCGAGACTCAACATTACAGACTTTGCTTATCGTGTCGAAATCATATAAAGATTAAGTTTAAATTTGGTCGAAAATTTCCTGGTCGTCACAGTACCTACCCGTTAAAAAGAGTGAGGTGGTCATGGTTAACAATAAAAATGTTTTCATGACAAAAATGAGTTGATAACTAGAGTTTTATCATCATTGGGTAATATGGATAAAACAATTCGATCACGCGAAGAGTATAAGTGAAGCTATCACAAAAGTTTGAAATAGAGAAATCGAGATTCGTCTTAACTTTTGACGTAGTCATTATTGAATTTAGAAAATAAGGTGCGTCTTAACTTTTGACGTTGTCTTGGTTGAATTCCGGAATTCAAGGGATTCAAAGAAAGTCTTCGAAATCTAAAAGATTTGATTCTTTGGCGAATAAGGAAATTAAGATCTCTATAATTAAATACAGTGATCTGTCTCGATTACTCTGTCTGATATTTTCCTTATAAATTAAACTCTTCCATTCCATTATTCTCACCATTCCTATACTTCCCTTCTTAGTTCATACATCCAAAGATTGTGAAAATGCTTAATCCAGTTCTAATCCTTGATATATTCCTACTTATCATTTCTGTCATCCTTCTTTTCAATCTTCCACCATAAAAATCTGTTTACTTATACTATTTCCTTAGGGTGATACTATTCTTAATTCTACCGTGTCTTTATATTGCTATTCGTATTAATATCCACGGTTTGTAACCTCCGTGTTGTTATTGGGCTTTATATTTTCTCTTATATTTTGGAGCTCTTTGCCTTATTATTCTCTTCTTGACCTCTAGTAAAGCGAGTAATGGTCCAACATTTGTAAGTATGGAGTTTCGAATGCACTTAATGTTCTAAACAAGATAGAAAGTAATTGCACGATTTGGTTTGTCAAATTACCAGAATTCAAGAGAAAAGATAGAACTATCAGGAAGACATGTTCCCAATATGTTTATAGATTAGATAGAATGTAAGAGTCGTGTAACATGGCACATGATGACGTTATAGTCTGTGAATCATCATGTTTCATTAGAAACTCAGCATGACTTACTGTAATATAATCACGTTGATCAAGTGTCATTATATTATACTAACTCATGCATCAGTTCTCAACATTACTTCAATAACATTCATATTTTAAGCTCAAAAGTTTACAGAATATAGAAACTAACAGTTTCTATATGATGTAACACTGATAGCACTAATAGATTAATGATTTCAGATAAGAATAGCTATGAAAATATCTTCAGAAATATCGAAGATATTTATGATGATATTTTGGAATTTCTAAGATCGAAGGTTGATGAAGAAAGATTTTTCCACAAGATTTAACATGAGTACGGAGCAAGATATTTTCTAAAGATTTCATCGGATCCAGAATTACCTGGATTCTTTGAATATAGGGTTTGGTCCTTGTATTTGTCCTTGGTCTCCTTCATGGTTAGCTCAATCTGTTTTTCAGTACTAAATTTTCTATCGAGTGTTCCCAACATTCCATTCTTTATTATCAAACTTTTGGCTGTTTAGACCATCTACAAATTTGCTGTTTCCTCTGCATTTAATGCTACCATATCTGAGTCATCGGTTATCAATCCGAGGTGGTTTTAAGTGAATTGTGTTTTTAGATGATTAAACGTTGATAGTAATATGGTGGAATACAAAAGGTTCCCCGGTAGCAATAAAAGAGCACGCATATATATCGAGGTTATAATATGGTTGTTTCGAATGAAAAGTCAAAGTTGACTTGCTGGAGCTGTGACAAAATTGGCTATTTGAAAAAGAACTGCAAAGTTATTTTGGGTAGTAATAACACTAAAGGAATTAGCACAGCCACATGTTAAACATTTACTCAGTTTTCGAGGGTTTTTCAGGTGCAATACTATATGCATACATCTTTCCTTCTGTAGATGAAGTGCGGTTGGTTCATCCTCTCGATTGAGGTGTTTTTCAAGAATCATGAAAGGTTTGAACGCATATTGTAATCGTCAAGATACAAATGAGGTTTAAGATGAAATCAAGTGGCAAACTTGAAGAAATGTTTAGTTTCATATGTTATAATCAATATTTTAATTCATTTTAATTGTCCAATGTCATTAGTCATCAGAGTTAGCAATATATAATATTCAAATTAATTAATACGTGTCGTGACCCGTGTACATGTCTCAGACTCGATCACAACTCAAAGTATATATATTATTTAAGAATCAAACTCAACCCTGTATAGCGAACTCGAACATTACAGCATATAGAGTGTCTATGGTTATTCCAAATAATATATATAGATGTGTCGATATAAAGTTGTAAGGTTTTCCCTGTTCAGGTTACCCGGGAAGGGCGAGTAATCCGACCCCATACTCTAGTGTACGCAGCCCATCAGGAATACTCCCTGACTGTTTCCAACCCTTCCCTGGCCACCCCAAGAATTGAACCTGAGACCTCTTGCAAGGATCTCAGGGGCCCCAACCACTTGGGCTACTTTGGGATGGTTATAGATTTGTCGATATGATATGTCAAAACCTTGTATACGTGTCCCGATATTTAAAGTGCGTAAAATAAATAACAGAAATTAAATGACGATAAATAAAATTGCGAGAATGTAAATTGAGATAATTAAATTGCGATGAATAAAATGTAATCAGTTAGCTAGGAACAATTAGCTAGGAACAATTAGCGTGGATTCTTGGTAAAATTTCTCATAGTTAATTTGTTTGTTTCTAACAAATTTTATTTTGTCAAATGTTTTCTTCATTATGCCACTTGTTGGTTTCTGATAAACAAAAATCCAAATATGAAATTGAATGAAAATGGTTATTCTGTGGTGAACGGATTTGTATATCGATGGATGTAAGTAGGATAGTAAACGACTGTTGAATCAGCTTCGAAGAATGTACAGTGTAACTTATTAATGTGAAATCTGAATATTCCTCGGATATTACCTACCCGTTAAAATATTTTCACCATTAACAGTTTGTACAAAAGAATTTTTAATTACAATCTTTATGAAAATATACTTACATATATATTTTCTTCATATGTAATATAGATTTAATGAGTTAACATTAAACTCATTTGATTTATGGTTGCAACTAGAATTGCATAATCTCTAAAAACTTTAGAAATTACATCACTTTTACGGAGTATTTCTTCAATAATATTATGAATTTATACTTTGCGTGATGTTGGTGTTCGTGGAATTCTTGTGAACTTCGCAAGATACGAATGATGTTATCTGAAAAGTTTCGAGTACATCGATGATGAAAGTGTAAAATCAAATATATATTTGAATAATACGCTTGATTATTATGAAATGGAATTCATTAAATTGAAACAGAGATTGTAGTTAACAATGGTTAAGTCGTTGTCGAAGGATGTACATTATAGCATATTAGTAGTATGAATTAATCGAGTAGTTAAGATTCACACATAATAGCTTAGTACGGAAAGATTTATTATGGTTTTAAAATTTATATATATAAGATATACATATAAATTCTTCAGTGGCAATGAGTTAATACTTCATAACTCGTTGATACAAGATATGTGTTATTGATTCGTAATGGTGTCCACGGTGATTCTTGAACTGGCGGAGCTTTTGATGTTATAGGTGTTGCTGATTCTGACGATGCTGATGGAACTGAATGTGCTGGTGATGTTAACGGTATTGTTGATGCTGCTGGTAAAACAAGTCTAGCTTGCGAATCACGCATCATTCTTGTCAGGGTTTCTACTCTTCCTTCTATCATTTTGGTTCACTCATCTGATTTCTGGTTAGGGTTAGAATAGATAATCTCTAAGACTTTAGAGATTACATAATCGCTGCAGAAGGTTTCTTTAATGAAGTTATGAATCAATACTTCATAGTTTGTTGTTATTGGTATTCCTTGATATCTACAGAGCGTATGACATGGGTGCTCGTGGGATAGATTGTAAAGTTGAGGTTTACAACGCGGTTGTGGTTGGAGGGGGTAATGGTACTGTTGGCATTGATGATGATGGTACTGGTTATGCTGCTGGTGCTGCTGCTAGTGTTTGTAACCTTTGCACCATATTCTCCAAAGCCACTACCCTAGCGCGAAGCTCTTTGATTTCTTCTATTACACCGGGGTGATTGTCGGTTCGAACGAGCGGATAAATAAAATCTAGAATTTGATGTAGTATATAATCGTGACGAGATACTCTGGAAATGAGTGAGAAAATGGTGTTTCGATCAGGTTCGCCGGTAAGTGCTTCAGGTTCTTCGTCAAGAGGGCAATGTGGTGGGTGGAAAGGATCGCCTTCTTCTTGTCTCCAATGATTGAGGAGGCTACGACCCCATCCCTAATTCATCCAGAATAGGTGATGACTGATTGGTTGATCCATTCCGGTCACACTGCTTTCGAAGCTTGAGTGAGATTCCATTTTGAAATCCGAGTGACTTGAACTAACGACGAATTCCATTTCGTACGATTGGATAAAGGATTTTTTTTTCGATATAAAGTGATTTTTCCGGCTATCGGGTGGTATTCTATTTACATAGGATATCTATATATATAAATCAAAAGATTTTGCAGATTACGGAGGAATTTGCGGGATATGCCAGGCAAAGTTTAAAGTAACAGATACGATAAGATATGATTTAGCAGATACGCTAAGATATGAATTTTTGTCTATACACTACTCATGCAATTAATGTAGCAAGACGTGTCTAGACTAATAATGATAAGCAGGTAATTTTCTAAGGATGATAAGCAGATGATTTCTGACTAGAAATGATAAGCAAAACTTTTGACATGCAGACACGGTCGAAGTCCAGACTCACTAATGCATCCTATCGACTTATCAGTTAGACACACTAATTCAGACCTGGTTTGCTAAGACCACCGCTCTGATACCAACTGAAATGACCCGTCCTAATCCATCTAGACGAATACATTACATTTGATTACATCGTGAGGTACTTGACCTCTATATGATACATTATACAAACATTGCATTCGTTTTTAAAAGACAAACTTTCTTTACATTAAAAATTGATGACATGCATACCATTTCATAATATATCCAACTATAATTGACTTATTAATAATCTTGATGAACTCAACAACTCGAATGTAACGTCTTTTGAAATATGCCGTGAATGACTCCAAGTAATATCTTTAAAATGAGCAAATGCACAGCGGAAGATTTCTTTCATACCTGAGAATAAACATGTTTTAAAGTGTCAACCAAAAGGTTGGTGAGTTCATTAGTTTATCATAAATGATCATTTCCATCATTTTAATAGACCACAAGATTTTCATTTTCAGTTCTCATAATTATACGTCCCATGTATAGAGACAAAAATAATCATTCATATGGTGAACACCTGGTAACCGACATTAACACGATGCATATAAGAATATTCCCTATCATTTCGGGAAATCCTTCGGACATGATAAAAATAATATCGAAGTACTAAAGCATCCGGTACTTTGGATGGGGTTCGTTAGGCCCAATAGATCTAT
Source organism: Rutidosis leptorrhynchoides (assembly GCF_046630445.1). Lineage (NCBI taxonomy): Eukaryota > Viridiplantae > Streptophyta > Magnoliopsida > Asterales > Asteraceae > Rutidosis > Rutidosis leptorrhynchoides. The sequence goes on along the minus strand of NC_092336.1, from coordinate 139,568,386 downwards.
CTTTAGGATTCGCGTCAATTAGGCATGCACTAATTCTCAAAATTAGTGATGTTCCCTAATTCTTAGGTTACCAAGCAAAAAGGGGCATATTCGGCTTCGATCATTCAACCATATAATGTAGTTTCAATTACTTGTGTCTATTTCGTAAAACATTTATAAAAGCGCATGTATTCTCAGTCCCAAAAATATATATTGCAAAAGCATTTAAAAGGGAGCAAATGAAACTCACAATACTGTATTTTGTAGTAAAAATACATATGACGAAACTGATCAATGCAGGGTTGGCCTCGAATTCACGAACCTATATCATTTGGATATATATTATTACACATAATTGTGATCGAACAAATATATGATTATTAGTGATGTAATTGTCATTTTAATAAATTTTTGTGTTCCATTGATTACTTAAATATATTTATTTTATATACCTTAAATAACTAATAATATAATGACAGAGTTAGGTTATATGTATTAGATATGATTTTATATAATTTAATAGTCATTTTAATAATAATACTGATACTTGTAATAATTAAATTAATAATAATGATAATTTTAATAAAAATACAACTGATAATAACTTTATTGATAATAATTCTAATGAAAATTCAAAAGATGATAAAATGATAATAATAATAATTTTTCGTTCGAATCATGAATTACATTATAATTTTTAATCATTAGGTTTTATAATTACATTGGTAATCTAATTATACCACCTTCATATATTCTTAATTATATCTTAATTATCTTAACTGTAAGCATATACATCTTAATACTTCCTAATGTTAATCATTTCCAATATCGCAATCAAAATCATAATATAATGATAATACTAATAAAAAAATGAAAATGATAACTTTTAATTATAAAGATACTAGTGATGTTATTAATAATAATAATGATAACAAACATAATAATACTAATACTTCATAATAATAATAATAATAATAATAATAATAATAATAATAATAATAATAATAATAATAATAATAATAATAATAATAATAATAATAATAAATAATAAATAATAATAATAAAAGCAAATAAAGAGACTACCTTTAAGAAAACGGCAAAAAGAATGTCCCTGCCGGGACTCGAACCCGAGACCTCTCGAAACCCGACAAACCCCTCTACCATTCATTTATCCGTTTATATCTGAACCAAACTAAGATTGAAAATATTTAAACTGTATTTAACAGTTTCCTTTTTCTTCTCCTTCGATCCTCATATCGACCAGAGGTCAAATCCCATTAACACTAATTTGATTGTTGTATTCAGAAATCCTAACTCAACAGAAACGATCCCCATTTATATTTTGAATCATTTAAACCAAAATAAAAGAAAAAAATTCGCTGTACAGACTATATATATACCTACGGTTATGAACTTCAAATCCAAACTCGATTTTTAGTTGGTTTTAAGACAAGGTTATAACATAAAATAGTTTAGAAATCTATCTTAGAAACTTTAGCTGTAACGACCCAGGATTTTTCAACGTTTATTTATTAATAAGTATTATTATTAATACGTGTGATTAAATGAATGTATGTCATTACATTTACATGTTGCCATGATTGCCCGAACTTGACTTTAATTGCCCGAAATGTCTTTGTGACACCCGGAACTTGCACGAATAATATTTTCAAGTATTATTTACATTCATGATTAGTTTTATTAATCATTTTAATTAACTAAGGTTGTTGGTTAATTACTTGGGCTTTAAATGGATTAATTTGTTAATTAAGTGAACTTGGGCTTTAGTAGTGAAATGGACTTATGACTTTGGGCTTGTAAGCCCACCCTACCTTTTAAGTGGACTTAGTTAGCCCACTCTTACACATAAGTATCAAATTTGTTGGTAACTAGTTAGTTAACTTGTTTAGGAATCTAGTTAACTTGTTATTCCCATGAAACCCCATCTTTTGTCCAACTTTTGAAGCTTTAACACACTAATAACCAAAGAACAACTCCCCCCTCCCATTTTGCTGTAGAAACCGTGGCCTTAGGGCCACTAAATGGAGGTTTTGATTTCATTTTTACATTACTACTCACTCACAAATCCTCTCATTCAAACACACACACACACTTACTTGCAAGAATCCTCTCATTTTTCCTCTCATCTTTTGCTCTCAAGTGTGAGTATTCTTTCAAGCCTTTCTCTCTTTTTCTTCTTACTAAAACCGAATCCATTCATCTCATCTTCGTCAATCTTGTTTGTTGTTTACTTGTCTTTGATTGTTACTTACATACTTGTAGTTAGTTATTTACTTACTTGGTTTCAAGAATCTAACTTACTAGTTTTATTCTTCATTATATCTTGTATTTATCAAGAACACTTAAGAACATAACTTACTAGTTATGGTTCTACATATACTTTCTTAAAAGATTGCAAGTTCATGTGTTGTGAAAGCAAACTTGAAGTTCATGAAGTAAACTTTAAAGTTTACTTTCTAAAGATCAAACTTTGGTTTGAATCTTTAAAGTATGAACAACCATGAATAATTTACTTGTTTATTTAGTTACTTACAATTTAATTTGATGTTGTTGGTTATTATTGGTCAAGTGTTACTAGTTAACCTTGATCTCATTAATCTTGAACTAAAAGTTAACTTTGAAAGTTCAAGAACACACAAATAAGTTTTCTTTAAATAAATAACTTTGTATACTTATGCTTGATCTAGACTTTTGGGTCTTGGATCTTCAAGATCTAACTAAAGAACTATGTTCTACATCTTAAGATCTTGATTAGTTAGTTTACTTTCAAGTTTGTAACTTGTTATTAGCTTTAAAGTTCATGTATGTGTTAGATCTAAGACTTTGATGTAACTTTGGTTCATCAAACTTCATACAACTCTTAAGTGAGTTGTGCTTCATGTCATAGACTTGCACTAGGGTTATGATGGTCAAGACTTGGTTAAGATGATGTAGATACATCACTGAGTTGTACACTTGAAGCTATATGCATCAAGGACGAGAACCATGATGAACATCAAGCACCAAGACCACCGGAACTCACTTAAACTTACTGTTTCTGTCCAAAACCTACTGACCTGCTGTTTCTGTAACAGACCACTAGACCTGGGCTGTTCTAACTATGATTTTTAGATACAACTTTTCGAGTAGATAACTTTTCATAAAGGACTCATCTTAATCCGAGTTACGGTTTAGGATTTATGGCCCTCCGATCATCACTATGTCCTTTAACGTTGTGCAGAAATTTCTGACCTACTCGCACTTAGACCGTCGCCACGGTCAAACCAAGACGAGTTTGCTTCTGTAAATTTTACCACACTTAAGGGACTCATAGACGGAGCCATGGACACTGGTCTAACCTTAATTCAGTAAGGGTAGAGGCCGTGGTGACTGACTGAAATCAGATTTTGTTTTAAACTACTTTCATGAACGAAACTTACTTTATGCCTTTTGTTTGATGATGAATGATGATGACCCTTAAGACCTTATTTACATACTTTTAAACCTATTAAGACGATTTACTGACTTAGTACTATTTGACTTAGGTTGAGGACTTTCGGACCAATTACTTGCACACCTTTTCCGAACCGACTTTACGACTACATTATCATTGTGAGTTATAGCATTCCCTTTTTACTTTAACTTATTTTGGGAACTGAGAATACATGCGGATTTTTATGTTTTACATACTAGGCACGAGTACTTAAACTTATATATGTGTGGGTTATACAACGGCAAAAACATTCCCTTTAGCTCGGTAACGTTTAATCATTGGTTTTTGAACCGTGAACGCGAATCTTAGATATGGATCCATAGGGTTTGACATCCCCACTCGGGCTAGTAGCGCTAGTATTTAACGAGTGTTTAATACTTCGTAGACATACGCACTTGCCAAGTGTACTTTCAGGGGGTATAAACGTTAAGTTAGTTACCAAGTGCCCACGGTTAACATATACTTTATCATACTGTTTTGAAACGCTCTTTGTAGCACTAAAATCTCGTGGCCTACCTTACATACTGTTATACTTAAACTATAGCTCACCAAGCCTTTGTGTTGACGTTTTAAAGCATGTTTTTCTCAGGTGCTTGAGGTTAGCTTCCGCCGTGTACTAGTCGTGCTGTAGACACCCGCTGCTTAGAGTTGTCGTCGCATGAACTACTTTATTTTGCATTCAAACATTCATACTTTTGAACTATGACTTGTACCATTGTGGTCACATACACTTATTATTTTCTTCTACTTAGTGAAGCATGCTTTTGGATTGTAAAACATTCGATGTTGGTTTAGACATCACTTTATTAATGAATGCAAACTCTTTTTGAAAACGCATATAGTACTTAACCTTGTAATGATCCTGTTGTTGATGATTCGTACACGATGGTTTTGTACGGGGCATCACATTTGGTATCAGAGCATTGGTTGTAGGGAATTAGGTTGCATTAGTGAGTCTAAGATTGACCCGAGTAGGATTCACTAATAGGACTAATCTACAACTTGCTAGTTTACGTGTTTCTGCTGAACTTACTGCATGCTGCTGCTTACTTTTACTGCTATATGCCGTATGCTACTACATGATTTCACTACTGCATGATATTACTTGCTTTCGATTGCATGCTACTTCTGTACGATTCGTTATTTTTGCGATGCCACTTATTTTTATACATGATTTAAACTGTTGGCCTAATACGTGCTTGCTTTATGACTTACTGACATGGAAAATTTATTTTTCCTTGTTCAGATGTCGGATATACCACCTGCTAGCGTTTTGGGTAGTTCTGACTCAGACTCCACCACACCACCTGCTTCTGTTGCTGATACACCGGTTTCGTTACCCACTAGTGATCCCGGCGCTTCATCTTCCGGAGCGGGTAGTAGTGCGCCAGCACCTGTGACTACTTATGACCCTACGGAGATTCCAGCTCCGTCTGCTCCTGGACCCTCGGGGTCACAGCCCCGCATCGGTGGGATTGAGATTCCCGCGAAGTTCGGGGAAGGGCCATTTCTTAACCACATGCGCACGCCGTGCCGACGCACTCCCGACGGACGTTTGGTGCCGATTCTGCCAGGCAGACACAGACAGATGTTGGCCGCCTTCGGATTACCAGCTCAGCTGCCCGTGCCACCACCACATGATTCGGATGACTCATCATCCGCCGATTCTTCATCAGATGATTCTTCATCAGACTCCAGTGACGACGAGGACCTTGCCGATATACCTATTCAGGCACCCTCCACCCCGCCGAAGAAGCGGTACCGTCCTGATGGCACCGTCATTCCAGGGGTGAATGGAGGTCATGCTTTCACCAACGCTTTTGGTCGGCGTCGGAGGGTTACTGCCCGTAAGCGGCTTGTGCCATACCCTGCCGACCCACAGATACGTAAGGTTCCCCGTTACGTATTGACTATTCCTGGAACCGTACCGCCTAGATTTAGGTACGGACCATTCCCATCTAGGGACGTACCGTCTACATCCGGAGCTGGACCATCTACTTCAGCACCACCGGCATCACCTGCACCACCCGCACCACCTGCCCCACCATATCCCTCTAACGAGGAACTGAGGCGGGAGATTGAGACTCTCCGAGCTCGGGTCACTGAGCTTGAGGACCAGCTGTCCCAGGTTTTGGACATCCTACACCCACCTCCACCGTAGGACTTTTGTATTTAGATTTCGATATGTAATCTAGTTGTAGTTCATTGTATTACTCATGTATTGTACGGACTTATTTAGATTTATGAAAATTATTATTATTAATGAATGGAACTTTGCGTTATTAAATTCTTGCACGATGTTCTATTTACATTACTGTACGATGATTCTGTGGTATTTGTACCTAGATGCGTTATTTAATAACATGAGATGTTTTGATTCCATGTTGGTTACTATATACTATATTACTACATATTGAATGCTGGATTTTGACTTAAGTCAAAACTTTTGTTTAGAATACCATGGCCAACGGAAGAACCACACCTACCGCAGCCCGGATTGAGGACATGATCAACGAACGGGTCGCTGCAGCCCTAGCAGAAAGAAATCTCCAAGCTCCACCTCCACCACCACCGGTTATCCCACCCGTTCGAAATGGGTGTACTTACAAGGAATTCCGGAGCTGCAAACCGCATAACTTCAGTGGAACCGAGGGACCGGTTGGTCTCACCAGATGGTTCGAGAAACTTGAATCAGTATTCCGAGTTAGCAACTGTTCGGAGGACAATAAGACCAAGTTTGCTTCGTGCACGCTATCTGACGGCGCGCTAACGTGGTGGAACACATTAGCTCAAGCGAAAGGTATCGATGAGGCGTATGCTACGCCATGGGAGGAGTTCAAAGCAGCAATGATTGATGAGTATTGTCCGAGAACCGAAATGCAAAAGATGGAAATCGAATTTATGCAGTTAAAGACCGTTGGGAACGACCTTGATGGTTACAACAGGAGGTTTCTTGAGTTAGCTCTTATGTGTCCGACAATGGTCACCCCGGAATTCAAGTGTATGGAGAGATACTTCTGAGGACTCCCTAAGTCCATCAAAGGAAACGTCACATCGTCCAAACCGCCGAATGTTCCCGAAGCAATGCGCATGGCGCATACTCTCATGAACCAAATCATTATTGATGAGCCGGAGAAGGCTAAGTTTGAAGCTGGTAGTAGCGAAAAGAGGAAATGGGACAACAACCACAACAACAACAACAACAACAACAACAACAACCGGGGGAGAAACTATGACCAGACCCCCGCCAAGAGGCACAACAACGGTGGAAACCCCAACCCCAACAACAACACTAACTCCAACCCGAACTACAAGGGAACCTTACCACAATGCAAGCGGTGCTACAAGCACCATACTGGATATTGCAATGTTGTCTGTGAGAAGTGTCAACGAGCTGGGCATATCGGGAAAGACTGCAAGGTCACCACTTTGAATGGAAAGCTGAACACCAATGGACCGAAGAAGTGCTACGAATGCGGACAGACGGGCCATTTCAGAAATGCGTGCCCAAATAAGAGAAAAGACGGCGGACCACCCCGCGCTAGAGCTTTCAATGTTAATGCAAGGGATGCACACGATAACCCCGACTTGGTGACAGGTATATTCAAAATCAACAATCTTTTAGCTTCTGTCTTGTTTGATACTAGTGCGGATAGAAGTTATGTATGTAGACATTTTTGCGATATGATTAATTGGTCATTAGTCCCGTTAAAAGAGAGTATGCTTGTCGAGGTCGCAAATGGAAAACTTGAAAAGGTTGACCATATTAGTCGTGGAGCTATTATCAACATAGCTGGTGCAGATTTCGAAATTGATTTGATACCTATCAAACTGGGAAGTTTTGACGTGATCGTCGGTATGGATTGGTTGAGCAAGATAAAGGCCGATATTATCTGTGGAGATAAAGCACTTCGCATACCACAAGGAGATGGCGAACCACTGATCATCTACAGAGAAAGATGTACCTCGAAGCTGAACCTCATTAGTTGCGTGAAAGCGCAAAAGATCATGAAGAAGGGACGTTTTGCTGTCCTAGCACATGTGAAAGCGATAGAAACTGAGGTGAAGAGCGTGAACGACGTTCGAATTGTGAATGAATATTCCGATGTCTTCCCAGAGGAATTGCCTGGATTGCCGCCGCAGAGAGCAGTAGAGTTTCAGATTGATTTAGTGCCAGGAGCTGCACCTGTAGCTCGCGCACTTTATAGACTCGCACCTTCTAAGATGCAAGAATTACAGAGTCAATTACAAGAGCTGTTAGATCGAGGGTTTATTCAACCAAGCTTCTCACCTTGGGGCGCACCTGTGTTGTTTATGAAGAAGAAGGATGGATCCTTCCGTATGTGTATCGACTACCGTGAACTCAACAAATTGACGATCAAGAATCGGTATCCTCTTCCACGAATTGACGATCTTTTTGATCAACTACAAGGATCGAGTGTCTACTCAAAGATCGATTTGCGATCTGCCTATCACTAGTTGAGGGTGAAAGAAAGCGATGTAATGAAAACTGCATTCAGGACCCGTTATGGTCATTATGAGTTTCTCGTGATGCCATTCAGTTTGACAAATGCACCTGCTGTGTTCATAGACCTCATGAATCGTGTCTGCAAGCCTTACTTGGACAAGTTTGTCATCGTCTTCATAGATGATATCCTCATCTACTCTAAGAGCGAAGAAGAGCATGAGCAACATGAAATGTCCCGTTCTTATTGATTAAAAATGTTCCATATTAATTGATTTCGTTGCGAGGTTTTGACCTCTATATGAGACGTTTTTCAAAGACTACATTCATTTTAAAACAAACCATAACCTTTATTTCATCAATAAAGGTTTAAAAAGCTTTACGTAGATTATCAAATAATGATAATCTAAAATATCCTGTTTACACACGACCATTACATAATGGTTTACAATACAAATATGTTACAACAAAATAAGTTTCTTGAATGCAGTTTTTACACAATATCATACAAGCATGGACTCCAAATCTCGTCCTTATTTAAGTATGCGACAGCGGAAGCTCTTAATAATCACCTGAGAATAAACATGCTTAAAACGTCAACAAAAATGTTGGTGAGTTATAGGTTTAACCTATATATATCAAATCATAATAATAGACCACAAGATTTCATATTTCAATACACATCCCATACATAGAGATAAAAATCATTCATATGGTGAACACCTGGTAACCGACATTAACAAGATGCATATATAAGAATATCCCCATCATTCCGGGACACCCTTCGGATATGATATAAATTTCGAAGTACTAAAGCATCCGGTACTTTGGATGGGGCTTGTTGGGCCCGATAGATCTATCTTTAGGATTCGCGTCAATTAGGGTGTCTGTTCCCTAATTCTTAGATTACCAGACTTAATAAAAAGGGGCATATTCGATTTCGATAATTCAACCATAGAATGTAGTTTCACGTACTTGTGTCTATTTTGTAAATCATTTATAAAACCTGCATGTATTCTCATCCCAAAAATATTAGATTTTAAAAGTGGGACTATAACTCACTTTCACAGATTTTTACTTCGTCGGGAAGTAAGACTTGGCCACTGGTTGATTCACGAACCTATAACAATATATACATATATATCAAAGTATGTTCAAAATATATTTACAACACTTTTAATATATTTTGATGTTTTAAGTTTATTAAGTCAGCTGTCCTCGTTAGTAACCTACAACTAGTTGTTCACAGTTAGATGTACAGAAATAAATCGATAAATATTATCTTGAATCAATCCACGACCCAGTGTATACGTATCTCAGTATTGATCACAACTCAAACTATATATATTTTGGAATCAACCTCAACCCTGTATAGCTAACTCCAACATTCACATATAGAGTGTCTATGGTTGTTCCGAAATATATATAGATGTGTCGACATGATAGGTCGAAACATTGTATACGTGTCTATGGTATCTCAAGATTACATAATATACAATACAAGTTGATTAAGTTATGGTTGGAATAGATTTGTTACCAATTTTCACGTAGCTAAAATGAGAAAAATTATCCAATCTTGTTTTACCCATAACTTCTTCATTTTAAATCCGTTTTGAGTGAATCAAATTGCTATGGTTTCATATTGAACCCTATTTTATGAATCTAAACAGAAAAAGTATAGGTTTATAGTCGGAAAAATAAGTTACAAGTCGTTTTTGTAAAGGTAGTCATTTCAGTCGAAAGAACGACGTCTAGATGACCATTTTAGAAAACATACTTCCACTTTGAGTTTAACCATAATTTTTGGATATAGTTTCATGTTCATAATAAAAATAATTTTCTCAGAATAACAACTTTTAAATCAAATTTTATCATAGTTTTTAATTAACTAACCCAAAACAGCCCGCGGTGTTACTACGACGGCGTAAATCCGGTTTTACGGTGTTTTTCGTGTTTCCAGGTTTTAAATCATTAAGTTAGCATATCATATAGATATAGAACATGTGTTTAGTTTATTTTAAAAGTCAAGTTAGAAGGATTAACTTTTGTTTGCGAACAAGTTTAGAATTAACTAAACTATGTTCTAGTGATTACAAGTTTAAACCTTCGAATAAGATAGCTTTATATGTATGAATCGAATGATGTTATGAACATCATTACTACCTTAAGTTCCTTGGATAAACCTACTGGAAAAGAGAAAAATGGATCTAGCTTCAATGGATCCTTGGATGGCTCGAAGTTCTTGAAGCAGAATCATGACACGAAAACAAGTTCAAGTAAGATCATCACTTGAAATAAGATTGTTATAGTTATAGAAATTGAACCAAAGTTTGAATATGATTATTACCTTGTATTAGAATGATAATCTACTGTAAGAAACAAAGATTTCTTGAGGTTGGATGATCACCTTACAAGATTGGAAGTGAGCTAGCAAACTTGAAAGTATTCTTGATTTTATGAAACTAGAACTTTTGGAATTTATGAAGAACACTTAGAACTTGAAGATAGAACTTGAGAGAGATCAATTATATGAAGAAAATTGAAGAATGAAAGTGTTTGTAGGTGTTTTTGGTCGTTGGTGTATGGATTAGATATAAAGGATATGTTATTTTGTTTTCATGTAAATAAGTCATGAATGATTACTCATATTTTTGTAATTTTATGAGATATTTCATGCTAGTTGCCAAATGATGGTTTCCACATGTGTTAGGTGACTCACATGGGCTGCTAATAGCTGATCATTGGAGTGTATATACCAATAGTACATACATCTAAAAGCTATGTATTGTACGAGTACGAATACGGGTGCATACGAGTAGAATTGTTGATGAAACTGAACGAGGATGTAATTGTAAGCATTTTTGTTAAGTAGAAGTATTTTGATAAGTGTCTTGAAGTCTTTCAAAAGTGTATGAATACATATTAAAACACTACATGTATATACATTTTAACTGAGTCGTTAAGTCATCGTTAGTCGTTACATGTAAATGTTGTTTTGAAACCTATAGGTTAACGATCTTGTTAAATGTTGTTAACCCAATGTTTATAATATCAAAAGAGATTTTAAATTATTATATTATAATGATATTATGATGTACGAATATCTCTTAATATGATATATATACATTAAATGTCGTTACAACGATAATCGTTACATATATGTCTCGTTTCAAAATCATTAAGTTAGTAGTCTTGTTTTTACATATGTAGTTCATTGTTAATATAATTAATGATATGTTTACTTATCATAATATCATGTTAACTATATATATAGCCATATATATGTCATCATATAGTTTTTACAAGTTTTAACGTTCGTGAATCACCGGTCAACTTGGGTGGTCAATTGTCTATATGAAACCTATTTCAATTAATCAAGTCTTAACAAGTTTGATTGCTTAACATGTTGGAAATATTTAATCATGTAAATATCAATCTCAATTAATATATATAAACATGGAAAAGTTCGGGTCACTACAGTACCTACCCGTTAAATAAATTTCGTCCCGAAATTTTAAGCTGTTGAAGGTGTTGACGAATCTTCTGGAAATAGATGCGGGTATTTCTTCTTCATCTGATATTCACGCTCCCAGGTGAACTCGGGTCCTCTACGAGCATTCCATCGAACCTTAACAATTGGTATCTTGTTTTGCTTAAGTCTTTTAACCTCACGATCCATTATTTCGACGGGTTCTTCGATGAATTGAAGTTTTTCGTTGATTTGGATTTCATCTAACGGAATAGTGAGATCTTCTTTAGCAAAACATTTCTTCAAATTCGAGATGTGGAAAGTGTTATGTACAGCCGCGAGTTGTTGAGGTAACTCAAGTCGGTAAGCTACTGGTCCGACACGATCAATAATCTTGAATGGTCCAATATACCTTGGATTTAATTTCCCTCGTTTACCAAATCGAACAACGCCATTCCAAGGTGCAACTTTAAGCATGACCATCTCTCCAATTTCAAATTCTATATCTTTTCTTTTAATGTCAGCGTAGCTCTTTTGTCGACTTTGGGCGGTTTTCAACCGTTGTTGAATTTGGATGATCTTCTCGGTAGTTTCTTGTATAATCTCCGAACCCGTAATCTGTCTATCCCCCACTTCACTCCAATAAATCGGAGACCTGCACTTTCTACCATAAAGTGCTTCAAACGGCGCCATCTCAATGCTTGAATGGTAGCTGTTGTTGTAGGAAAATTCTACTAACGGTAGATGTCGATCCCAACTGTTTCCGAAATCAATAACACATGCTCGTAGCATGTCTTCAAGCATTTGTATCGTCCTTTCGCTCTGCCCATCAGTTTGTGGATGATAGGCAGTACTCATGTCTAGACGAGTTCCTAATGCTTGCTGTAATGTCTGCCAGAATCTTGAAATAAATCTGCCATCCCTATCAGAGATAATAGAGATTGGTATTCCATGTCTGGAGATGACTTCCTTCAAATACAGTCGTGCTAACTTCTCCATCTTGTCATCTTCTCTTATTGGCAGGAAGTGTGCTGATTTGGTGAGACGATCAACTATTACCCAAATAGTATCAAAACCACTTGCAGTCCTTGGCAATTTAGTGATGAAATCCATGGTAATGTTTTCCCATTTCCATTCCGGGATTTCGGGTTGTTGAAGTAGACCTGATGGTTTCTGATGCTCAGCTTTGACCTTAGAACACGTCAAACATTCTCCTACGTATTTAGCAACATCGGCTTTCATACCCAGCTACCAAAAATGTTTCTTGAGATCTTTGTACATCTTCCCCGTTCCAGGATGTATTGAGTATCTGGTTTTATGAGCTTCTCTAAGTACCATTTCTCTCATATCTCCAAATTTTGGTACCCAAATCCTTTCAGCCCTATACCGGGTTCCGTCTTCCCGAATATTAAGATGCTTCTCCGATCCTTTGGGTATTTCATCCTTTAAATTTCCCTCTTTTAAAACTCCTTGTTGCGCCTCCTTTATTTGAGTAGTAAGGTTATTATGAATCATTATATTCATAGATTTTACTCGAATGGGTTCTCTGTCCTTCCTGCTCAAGGCATCGGCTACCACATTTGCCTTCCCCGGGTGGTAACGAATCTCAAAGTCGTAATCATTCAATAATTCAATCCACCTACGCTGCCTCATATTCAGTTGTTTCTGATTAAATATGTGTTAAAGACTTTTGTGGTCGGTATATATAATACTTTTAACCCCATATAAGTAGTGCCTCCAAGTCTTTAATGCAAAAACAACTGCGCCTAATTCCAAATCATGCGTCGTATAATTTTGTTCGTGAATCTTCAATTGTCTAGACGCATAAGCAATCACCTTTGTTCGTTGCATTAATACACAACCGAGACCTTGCTTTGATGCGTCAAAATAAATCACAAAATCATCATTCCCTTCAGGCAATGACAATATAGGTGCCGTAGTTATCTTTTTCTTCAAAAACTGAAACGCTTTCTCTTGTTCATCATTCCATTCAAATTTCTTCCCTTTATGCATTAATGCAGTCAAGGGTTTTGCTATTCTGGAAAAGTCTTGGATGAACCTTCTGTAGTAACTAGCTAGTCCTAAAAACTGGCGTATGTGTTTCGGAGTTTTCGGGGTTTCCCACTTTTCAACAGTTTCTATCTTTGCCGGATCCACCTTAATACCTTCTTTGTTCACTATGTGACCGAGGAATTGAACTTCTTCCAACCAAAATGCACACTTTGAAAACTTAGCGTACAATTCTTCCTTCCTCAATACTTCTAACACCTTTCTCAAATGTTCACCGTGCTCTTGGTCATTCTTTGAGTAAATAAGTATGTCATCAATGAAAACAATGACAAACTTGTCAAGGTATGGTCCACACACTCGGTTCATAAGGTCCATGAACACAGCTGGTGCATTAGTTAAACCAAATGGCATGACCATAAACTCGTAATGACCGTAACGTGTTCTGAAAGCAGTCTTTGGAATATCATCTTCTTTCACCCGCATTTGATGATACTCGGAACGTAAGTTAATCTTTGAATAAACAGACGAGCCTTGTAGTTGATCAAATAAGTCATCGATTCTCGGTAGTGGGTAGCGGTTCTTGATGGTAAGTTTGTTCAACTCTCGGTAGTCGATACACAACCTGAATGTACCATCTTTCTTCTTGACAAACAAAATAGGAGCTCCCCACGGTGATGTGCTTGGTCGAATGAAACCACGCTCTAAAAGTTCTTGTAATTGGCTTTGCAGTTCTTTCATCTCGCTGGGTGCGAGTCTGTAAGGAGCACGAGCTATTGGTGCAGCTCCTGGTACAAGATCTATTTGAAATTCAACGGATCGATGTGGGGGTAATCCCGGTAATTCTTTCGGAAATACATCGGGAAATTCTTTTGCAATGGGAACATCATTGATGCTCTTTTCTTCAGTTTGTACTTTCTCGACGTGTGCTAGAACAGCATAGCAACCTTTTCTTATTAGTTTTTGTGCCTTCAAATTACTAATAAGATGTAGCTTCGTGTTGCCCTTTTCTCCGTACACCATTAAGGGTTTTCCTTTTTCTCGTATAATGCGAATTGCATTTTTGTAACAAACGATCTCTGCTTTCACTTCTTTCAACCAGTCCATACCGATTATCACATCAAAACTCCCTAACTCTACTGGTATAAAATCAATCTTAAATGTTTCGCTAACCAGTTTAATTTCTCGATTCCGACATATATTATCTGCTGAAATTAATTTACCATTTTCTAATTCGAGTAAAAATTTACTATCCAAAGGCGTCAATGGACAACTTAATTTAGCACAAAAATCTCTACTCATATAGCTTCTATCCGCAACCGAATCAAATAAAACGTAAGCAGATTTATTGTCAATAAGAAACGTACCCGTAACAAGCTCCGGGTCTTCTTGTGCCTCTGCCGCATTAATATTGAAAACTCTTCCGCGGCCTTGTCCATTCGTGTTCTCCTGGTTCGGGCAATTTCTAATAATGTGGCCCGATTTTCCACATTTATAACAAACTACATTGGCATAACTTGCTCCGACACTACTTGCTCCGCCATTACTCGTTCCGACACCATTTGTTCCTTTCGTTCTATTAACCCCTGGTCCGTAGACCTCACACTTCGCCGTGCTATGACCATTTCTTTTACACTTGTTGCAAAATTTGGTGCAGAACCCCGAGTGATACTTTTCACACCTTTGGCATAGCTGCTTCTGATTGTTGTTGTTATTGCGGTTATTATTGTTGTTGGGATGATTGTTGTAGTTGCTATTATTGTTGTTGTTGTTGTTGTTGTTGGGCCGTTTGTTGTAGTTGCGATTGATGTTGCGATTGTTGGGATAATTGTTGCGATTATTGTTGTAATTGCTGTTGTTGTTGTATTGGTGATTCTTATCACCGTTTTCCTCCCACTTTCTTTTGACTTGCTTCACATTAGCCTCTTCAGCAGTATGTTCTTTAATTCTTTCTTCAATCTGGTTCACTAGTTTGTGAGCCATTCTACATGCCTGTTGTATGGAGGCGGGCTCGTGTGAACTTATATCTTCTTGGATTCTTTCCGGTAATCCTTTCACAAACGCGTCGATCTTCTCTTCCTCATCTTCGAATGCTCCCGGACACAATAGGCACAATTCTGTGAATCGTCTTTCGTACGTGGTAATATCAAATCCTTGGGTTCGTAACCCTCTAAGTTCTGTCTTGAGCTTATTGACCTCGGTTCTGGGACGGTACTTCTCGTTCATCAAGTGCTTGAATGCTGACCACGGTAGTGCGTACGCATCGTCTTGTCCCACTTGCTCTAGATAGGTATTCCACCATGTTAACGCAGAACCTGTGAAGGTATGCGTAGCGTACTTCACTTTGTCCTCTTCAGTACACTTACTTATGGCAAACACCGATTCGACCTTCTCGGTCCACCGTTTCAATCCGATCGGTCCTTCGGTTCCATCAAATTCCAAAGGTTTGCAGGCAGTAAATTCTTTGTAGGTGCATCCTACACGATTTCCTGTACTGCTAGATCCAAGGTTATTGTTGGTATGTAGCGCAGCCTGTACTGCGGCTATGTTTGAAGCTAGAAAAGTACGGAATTCCTCTTCATTCATATTCACGGTGTGTCGAGTAGTCGGTGCCATTTCCTTCAAAATAGTCAAATGGAAAAAGTTAATCATACAGAATATTAAGAGTAGTTAATAGTATTTCGTAGCATAATATGAACTCATTTATAAAAGCTTTTTCTTCATATTAGCGTTTTATAAGTTTAAATTCGTGTAGTACCTACCCGTTAAGTTCATACTTAGTAGCTAATATACAATTCAACTACTACAATTCTATATGAAAAACTGATTATAATAATATTTCGCGTTCAAACTTTTACACAATATTTACAAACTTACAATACCGCTTATTTTACATATAGCATGAAATATAGCACACAATAAATTTGATACAAGATGGTTGTGAAGATAATTCTAGCTAGTACACAAGTCGTTCAGCAAAGGCAATAAAGACACGTAATTCATACGTCCAGAAACAAGTCATGCATTCTGGTTTTACTAGGATTACTTCCCATCCTTGGTCTTGTGGAACATAACTGTTATGGCCGTTGATAAGACAGCGTGTTGTAACGTCTTCAAAGGGGCGAGGGTTACGTAATGTCCAACAGTCCCGTAACAATCTAAAAACCTCATTTCTTACCCCAATTACCGACTCCGTCACTTGTGGGAACGTTTTGTTTAATAGTTGTAGCCCGATGTTCTTGTTCTCACTTTGGTGAGAAGCGAACATTACTAATCCGTAAGCATAACATACTTCTTTATGTTGCATGTTAGCCGCTTTTTCTAAATCACGAAGTCCAATATTCGGATATATTGAGTCAAAATAATTTCTTAACCCATTGCGTAAAATAGCATTTGAGTTCCCCGCAATATATGCGTCAAAGTAAACACATCGTAACTTATGGATTTCTCAATGTGATATCCCCCATCTTTCGAACGAAAGCCTTTTATAAACCAAGGCATTCTTGGAACGTTCTTCGAATGTCTTACAAACTGATCTCGCCTTAAATAGTTATGCCGAAGAATTATGACCGACTCTAGACAAGATTTCATCAATCATGTCTCCGGGTAGGTCTCTTAAAATATTGGGTTGTCTATCCATTTTGTGTTTTTATACTGTAAAATAGACAAGAGTTAGATTCATAAAAAAAAATACTTATTAATACAAGCAATTTTTACATATATCATAAAGCATAAGCACACTATATTACATATATTACACCACACGAATACAACTATCTTATTCCGACTTGCTTGTTTCTTCTTCTTCGGTTTTGGTTCATTTTGCCAAGTTTCTAGGGATATATGATGTTCCCCTAATACGAGCCGTCGTAATCCACATTGGTTTAGAAAAACCTGGTGGTTTAGAGGTTCCCGGGTCATTGTTACAACTTAAGGACTTCGGGGGTTGACGATACATATAAAGTTCATCGGGGTTGGAATTAGATTTCTCTATTTTTATGCCCTTTCCCTTATTATTTTCTTTTGCCTTTTTAAATTCAGTTGGGGTAATTTCTATAACATCATCGGAATTCTCGTCGGAATCCGATTCATCGGAGAATTGGTAATCCTCCCAATATTTTGCTTCCTTGGCGGAAACACCATTGACCATAATTAACCTTGGTCGGTTGGTTGAGGATTTTCTTTTACTTAACCATTTTATTATTTCCCCCACCGGTTCTATTTCTTCATCCGGTTCCGATTCTTCTTCCGGTTCCGACTCTTCTTCCGGTTCCTCTTCGGGAACTTGTGAATCAGTCCACGAATCATTTCAATTTACATTTGACTCTTCATTATTATTAGGTGAGTCAATGGGACTTGTTCTAGAGGTAGACATGTATCACATAATATCAAACGCGTTAAGAGATTAATATATCACATAATATTCACATGTTAAAAATATATAGTTTCCAACAAAATTTGTTAAGCAATCATTTTTCAAGTAAACACGGTCGAAGTCCAGACTCACTAATGCATCCTAACAAACTCGATAAGACACACTAATGCAAAATTCTGGTTCTCTAAGACCAGCGCTCGGATACCAACTGAAATGTCCCGTTCTTATTGATTAAAAACGTTCCATATTAATTGATTTCGTTGCGAGGTTTTGACCTCTATATGAGACGTTTTTCAAAGACTGCATTCATTTTAAAACAAACCATAACCTTTATTTCATCAATAAAGGTTTAAAAAGCTTTACGTAGATTATCAAATAATGATAATCTAAAATATCCTGTTTACACACGACCATTACATAATGGTTTACAATACAAATATGTTACAACAAAATAAGTTTCTTGAATGCAGTTTTTACACAATATCATACAAGCATGGACTCCAAATCTCGTCCTTATTTAAGTATGCGACAGCGGAAGCTCTTAATAATCACCTGAGAATAAACATGCTTAAAACGTCAACAAAAATGTTGGTGAGTTATAGGTTTAACCTATATATATCAAATCATAATAATAGACCACAAGATTTCATATTTCAATACACATCCCATACATAGAGATAAAAATCATTCATATGGTGAACACCTGGTAACCGACATTAACAAGATGCATATATAAGAATATCCCCATCATTTCGGGACACCCTTCAGATATGATATAAATTTCGAAGTACTAAAGCATCCGGTACTTTGGATGGGGCTTGTTGGGCCCGATAGATCTATCTTTAGGATTCGCGTCAATTAGGGTGTCTGTTCCCTAATTCTTAGATTACCAGACTTAATAAAAAGGGGCATATTCGATTTCGATAATTCAACCATAGAATGTAGTTTCACGTACTTGTGTCTATTTTGTAAATCATTTATAAAACCTGCATGTATTCTCATCCCAAAAATATTAGATTTTAAAAGTGGGACTATAACTCACTTTCACAGATTTTTACTTCGTCGGGAAGTAAGACTTGGCCACTGGTTAATTCACGAACCTATAAAAATATATACATATATATCAAAGTATGTTCAAAATATATTTACAACACTTTTAATATATTTTGATGTTTTAAGTTTATTAAGTCAGCTGTCCTCGTTAGTAACCTACAACTAGTTGTCCACAGTTAGATGTACAGAAATAAATCGATAAATATTATCTTGAATCAATCCACGACCCAGTGTATACGTATCTCAGTATTGATCACAACTCAAACTATATATATTTTGGAATCAACCTCAACCCTGTATAGCTAACTCCAACATTCACATATAGAGTGTCTATGGTTGTTCCGAAATATATATAGATGTGTCGACATGATAGGTCGAAACATTGTATACGTGTCTATGGTATCTCAAGATTACATAATATACAATACAAGTTGATTAAGTTATGGTTGGAATAGATTTGTTACCAATTTTCACGTAGCTAAAATGAGAAAAATTATCCAATCTTGTTTTACCCATAACTTCTTCATTTTAAATCCGTTTTGAGTGAATCAAATTGCTATGGTTTCATATTGAACCCTATTTTATGAATCTAAACAGAAAAAGTATAGGTTTATAGTCAGAAAAATAAGTTACAAGTCGTTTTTGTAAAGGTAGTCATTTCAGTCGAAAGAACGACGTCTAGATGACCATTTTAGAAAACATACTTCCACTTTGAGTTTAACCATAATTTTTGGATATAGTTTCATGTTCATAATAAAAATCATTTTCTCAGAATAACAACTTTTAAATCAAAGTTTATCATAGTTTTTAAATAAACTAACCCAAAACAGCCCGCGGTGTTACTACGACGGCGTAAATCCGGTTTTACGGTGTTTTTCGTGTTTCCAGGTTTTAAATCATTAAGTTAGCATATCATATAGATATATAACATGTGTTTAGTTTATTTTAAAACTCAAGTTAGAAGGATTAACTTTTGTTTGCGAACAAGTTTAGAATTAACTAAACTATGTTCTAGTGATTACAAGTTTAAACCTTCGAATAAGATAGCTTTATATGTATGAATCGAATGATGTTATGAACATCATTACTACCTTAAGTTCCTTGGATAAACCTACTAGAAAAGAGAAAAATGGATCTAGCTTCAATGGATCCTTGGATGGCTCGAAGTTCTTGAAGCAGAATCATGACACGAAAACAAGTTCAAGTAAGATCATCACTTGAAATAAGATTGTTATAGTTATAGAAATTGAACCAAAGTTTGAATATGATCATTATCTTGTATTAGAATGATAATCTACTGTAAGAAACAAAGATTTCTTGAGGTTGGATGATCACCTTACAAGATTGGAAGTGAGCTAGCAAACTTGAAAGTATTCTTGATTTTATGAAACTAGAACTTTTGGAATTTATGAAGAACACTTAGAACTTGAAGATAGAACTTGAGAGAGATCAATTAGATGAAGAAAATTGAAGAATGAAAGTGTTTGTAGGTGTTTTTGGTCGTTGGTGTATGGATTAGATATAAAGGATATGTTATTTTGTTTTCATGTAAATAAGTCATGAATGATTACTCATATTTTTGTAATTTTATGAGATATTTCATGCTAGTTGCCAAATGATGGTTCCCACATGTGTTAGGTGACTCACATGGGCTGCTAAGAGCTGATCATTGGAGTGTATATACCAATAGTACATACATCTAAAAGCTGTGTATTGTACGAGTACGAATACGGGTGCATACGAGTAGAATTGTTGATGAAACTGAACGAGGATGTAATTGTAAGCATTTTTGTTAAGTAGAAGTATTTTGATAAGTGTCTTAAAGTCTTTCAAAAGTGTATGAATACATATTAAAACACTACATGTATATACATTTTAACTGAGTCGTTAAGTCATCGTTAGTCGTTACATGTAAATGTTGTTTTGAAACCTTTAGGTTAACGATCTTGTTAAATGTTGTTAACCCAATGTTTATAATATCAAAAGAGATTTTAAATTATTATATTATCATGATATTATGATGTACGAATATCTCTTAATATGATATATATACATTAAATGTCGTTACAACGATAATCGTTACATATATGTCTCGTTTCAAAATCATTAAGTTAGTAGTCTTGTTTTTACATATGTAGTTCATTGTTAATATAATTAATGATATGTTTACTTATCATAATATCATGTTAACTATATATATAACCATATATATGTCATCATATAGTTTTTACAAGTTTTAACGTTCGTGAATCACCGGTCAACTTGGGTGGTCAATTGTCTATATGAAACCTATTTCAATTAATCAAGTCTTAACAAGTTTGATTGCTTAACATGTTGGAAACATTTAATCATGTAAATATCAATCTCAATTAATATATATAAACATGGAAAAGTTCGGGTCACTACACAACACCTCCGACTAGTACTTGAACTCTTGAGACAAGAGCAACTTTACGCCAAATTCTCCAAGTGCGAATTTTGGTTGAAGGAAGTACAATTTATGGGTCATGTTGTGAGCGACCAGGGTATCAAAGTTGATCCCGCCAAGATTAAAGCCATCAGCAAGTGGGAGACCCCCACTACTCCGATGCATATTCGCCAATTCCTAGGTCTCGCCGGTTATTACCGAAGGTTTATCGAAGGATTTTCTCTGATTGCGCGTCCTTTGACCGCGCTAACTCACAAGGGCAAGAAGTTCATTTGGGAACCTGCACATGAATCAGCATTCCAAACTTTGAAGAAGAAGTTGACCACCGCACCTATCCTATCACTTCCTGAGGGCAGTGACGACTTTGTTGTTTATTGTGATGCATCGAAGAGTGGTTTTGGTTGTGTACTGATGCAACGATCAAAAGTTATTGCCTACGCCTCCCGCCAATTGAAGATTCACGAGCGGAACTACACTACTCACGATCTTGAACTTGGAGCCGTTGTCTCTTCACTTAAATTGTGGAGACACTATTTGTATGGAACTAAGAGCACTATCTTCACCGATCACAAGAGTCTCCAGCACATCTTCGATCAGAAGCAACTGAATATGAGACAGCGTCGATGGATCGAGACGCTCAACGACTACGATTGTGAACTCCGTTATCACCCTGGCAAAGCCAATGTTGTAGCCGATGCTTTAAGCCTAAAGGAGAGGATGGCACCTCTTCGTGTTAGGGCTCTGAACATCACCATTCATTCGAACCTCAACATCCAGATCAGAGTAGCCCAAGATGAGGCTCTTAAGGAGGAGAATATATCTCATGAACATTTGAACATACTTGTCTCTCGATTCGAGGTTAGGGAGTCTGGACTCCGATGTTATGCCGAAAGAATTTGGGTACCTTATTATGGAGATCTACGAAACCTGATACTCGATGAAGCACACAAATCGAGATATTCGATTCATCCTGGAGCTGGCAAGATGTACCACGACCTTAAAGAACAGTATTGGTGGCCGAATCTTAAGAAGGACGTTGCGACTTATGTTGGTAAGTGTTTGACTTGCTCAAAGGTTAAAGTCGAGCATCAGAGACCTTCTGGGTTACTTCAACAGCCGGAGATCCCACAATGGAAGTGGGAAAGGATCATAATGGATTTCATCACCAAGCTACCAAAGACGGTGGGCGGATACGATACCATTTGGGTTATTGTCGACCGCCTTACCAAATCTGTGCACTTCCTAGCGATGAAGGAAACTGATACAATGGAAAGACTTGCTCAATTATACATTAAGGAGGTTGTATCACGACACGGAGTACCTTTATCGATCATCTCCGATCGCGATCCCCGTTTTGCCTCTAGATTTTGGCGTTCTTTGCAAGAAGCCATGGGAACTTGTCTTGACATGAGTACTGCTTATCATCCTCAGACTGACGGACAAAGTGAACGAATGATTCAGACCTTGGAAGACATGTTGCGTGCATGTGTCATCGATTTCGGAAAGGCCTGGGAGAGGCATTTGCCATTAGCCGAATTCTCGTACAACAACAGTTATCACTCGAGCATTAATGCTGCACCTTTTGAAGCATTGTATGGCCGTAAGTGCCGATGCCCTATTTGTTGGGCCAAGGTAGGCGAGAAACAAATCACCGGACCCGAGGTAGTCCATGAAACAACGGAGAAGATTTCTCAGATTCAAGCTAGACTTAAGACTGCCCGTGATCGCCAAAAGAGTTATGCCGATCTTAAACGTAAAGACTTTGAATTCAATGTTGGTGACCGTGTAATGTTGAAGGTTGCACCTTGGAAGGGTGTGATTTGCTTTGGAAAACGTGGAAAGTTAAACCCACGATACATTGGTCCTTTTGAAATCTTGGAACGTGTTGGACCCGTTGCATACCGTTTGGATCTACCAGCATAATTGAGCTCAGTTCATCCTACCTTCCATGTGTCAAACTTGAAGAAGTGTCTTGCTGCACCCGAACTTATCATACCACTGGAAGAACTTACAATTGATGACAAACTCCACTTTGTGGAGGAACCTGTTGAAATTATGGATCGTGAGATCAAAACTTTGAAACGCAATAAGATTCTAATTGTACGAGTACGATGGAATGCCAAACGAGGACCTGAATTTACTTGGGAACGAGAGGATCAAATGATGCGGAAGTATCCTCACCTTTTCCCGACTCCCCCATCTACCTCAGCTTAAAATTTCGGGATAAAATTTTCTTTAACAGGTGGGTAATGTAACGACCCTGGATTTTCCAACGTTTATTTATTAATAAGTATTATTATTAATACGTGTGATTAAACGAATGTATGTCATTACATTTACATATTGCCATGATTGCCCGAACTTTACTTTAATTGCCCGAAACGTCTTTGTGACACCCGGAACTTGCACGAATAATATTTTCAAGTATTATTTACATTCATGATTAGTTTTATTAATCATTTTAATTAACTAAGGTTGTTGGTTAATTACTTGGGCTTTAAATGGATTAATTTGTTAATTAAGTGAACTTGGGCTTTAGTAGTGAAATGAACTTATGACTTTGGGCTTGTAAGCCCTCCCTACCTTTTAAGTGGACTTAGTTAGCCCACTCTTGCACATAAGTATCAAATTTGTTGGTAACTAGTTAGTTAACTTGTTTAGGAATCTAGTTAACTTGTTATTCCCATGAAACCCCATCTTTTGTCCAACTTTTGAAGCTTTAACACACTAATAACCAAAGAACAACTCCCCCCTCCCATTTTCCTGCAGAAACCATGGCCTTAGGGCCACTAAATGGAGGTTTTGATTTCATTTTTACATTACTACTCACTCATAAATCCTCTCATTCAAACACACACACACTTACTTGCAAGAATCCTCTCATTTTTCCTCTCATCTTTTGCTCTCAAGTGTGAGTATTCTTTCAAGCCTTTCTCTCTTTTTCTTCTTGCTAAAACCGAATCCATTCATCTCATCTTCATCAATCTTGTTTGTTGTTTACTTGTCTTTGATTGTTACTTACATACTTGTAGTTAGTTATTTACTTACTTGGTTTCAAGAATCTAACTTACTAGTTTTATTCTTCATTATATCTTGTATTTATCAAGAACACTTAAGAACATAACTTACTAGTTATGGTTCTACATATACTTTCTTAAAAGATTGCAAGTTCATGTGTTGTGAAAGCATACTTGAAGTTCATGAAGTAAACTTTAAAGTTTACTTTCTAAAGATCAAACTTTGGTTTGAATCTTTAAAGTATGAAAAACCATGAATAATTTACTTGTTTATTTAGTTACTTGCACTTTAATTTGATGTTGTTGGTTATTATTGGTCAAGTGTTACTAGTTAACCTTGATCTCATTAATCTTGAACTAAAAGTTAACTTTGAAAGTTCAAGAACACACAAATAAGTTTTCTTTAAAAAAATAACTTTGTATACTTATGCTTGATCTAGACTTTTGGGTCTTGGATCTTCAAGATCTAACTAAAGAACTATGTTCTACATCTTAAGATCTTGATTAGTTAGTTTACTTTCAAGTTTGTAACTTGTTATTAGCTTTAAAGTTCATGTATGTGTTAGATCTAAGACTTTGATGTAACTTTGGTTCATCAAACTTCATACAACTCTTAAGTGAGTTGTGCTTCATGTCTTAGACTTGCACTAGGGTTATGATGGTCAATACTTGGTTAAAATGATGTAGATACATCAATGAGTTGTACACTTGAAGCTATATGCATCAAGGATGAGAACCATGATGAACATCAAGCACCAAGACCACCGGAACTCACTTAAACTTACTGTTTCCGTCCAAAACCTACTGACCTGCTGTTTCTATAACATACCACTAGACCTGGGCTGTTCTAACCATGATTTTTAGATACAACTTTTCGAGTAGATATCTTTTCATAAAGGACTCGTCTTAATCCGAGTTACGGTTTAGGATTTATGGCCCTCCGATCGTCACTATGTCCTTTAACGTTGTGCAGAAATTTCTGACCTACTCGCACTTAGACCGTCGCCACGGTCAAACCAAGATGAGTTTGCTTCTGTAAATTTTACCACACTTAAGGGACTCATAGATGGAGCCATGGAAACTAGTCTTACCTTAATTCAGTAAGGGTAGAGGCCGTGGTGACTGACTGAAGTCAGCTTTTGTTTTAAACTACTTTCATGAACGAAACTTACTTTACGCCTTTTGTTTGATGATGAATGATGATGACCCTTAAGACCTTATTTACATACTTTTAAACCTATTAATACGATTTACTGACTTAGTACTATTTGACTTAGGTTGAGGACTTTCGGACCAATTACTTGCACACCTTTTCCGAACCGACTTTACGACTACATTATCATTGTGAGTTATAGCATTCCCTTTTTACTTTAACTTATTTTGGGAACTGAGAATACATGCGGATTTTTATGTTTTACATACTAGGCACGAGTACTTAAACTTATATATGTGTTGGTTATACAACGGCATAAACATTCCCTTTAGCTCGGTAACGTTTAATCATTGGTTTTTGAACCGTGAACGCGAATCTTAGATATGGATCCATAGGGTTTGACATCCCCACTCGGGCTAGTAGCGCTATCATTTAACGAGTGTTTAATACTTCGTAGACATACGCACTTGCCAAGTGTACTCTCGGGGGGTATAAACGTTAAGTTGGTTACCAAGTGCCCACGGTTAACATATACTTTATCATACTGTTTTGAAATGCTCTTTGTAGCACTGAAATCTCGTGGACTACCTTACATACTGTTATACTTAAACTATAGCTCACCAACCTTTGTGTTGATATTTTAAAGCATGTTTTTCTCAGGTGCTTGAGGTTAGCTTCTGCCGTGTACTAGTCGTGCTGTAGACACCCGCTGCTTAGAGTTGTCGTAGCATTAACTACTTTATTTTGCATTCAAACATTCGTACTTTTGAACTATGACTTGTAACGACCATTGTGGTCACATACACTTATTATTTGCTTCTACTTAGTGAAGCATGCTTTTGGATTGTAAAACATTCGATGTTGGTTTAGACATCACTTTATTAATGAATGCAAACTCTTTTTGAAAACGCATATAGTACTTAACCTTGTAATGATCCTGTTGTTGATGATTCGTACACGATGGTTTTGTACGGGGCATCACATTAGCAATCGTCAATTTTAACAGAAACATTAAAACCCAAGCGAATTTCGTGATGAACACCAAAGTTTGACTTTTTAGAATTAATGTTTGACTCCAAAATTCAGATTCGTTAGATGATATTGGACCTTGAAACTTTGCAGTCAGATTAAATGAAAGTTTTCTAACTATTCTGCATTGATAGATTTTAAAATTAAATTCGAATTGAGGGTTTTCAAAATTTAAAACACGAACAGGGTGCAGGCATCTGTTCTTCAATTTTTTTTATTTAAATCAATAAATTAAAACTGTAAAAGGGGATGTAATTGATTGTTGATAATTTTGGTGAACAATGGAGTGTTTTTACATCTCAAAACCTGAGTGAATTAGTGATTTTATAATTAAGAGAGTCGATAGAAAATCAATCCAGCAGACAAGGAAAATAAAAAAAAAAATAAAACTTTTAAAAAGAACTGAAGTCGACCCTAAACTGAATTTGTAAGCTTGTGACTAATTTGGGAATCAAATCGTACTGAAATCAGATAGAAAACAAATTTACTTTTAGCCTGAAAGTGATTAGAAACAGAACTCATAGTTGTTGTGTAAATATATGCATTTAATCGTATTTATATGTTTATATATATATATATATATATATATATATATATATATATATATATATATATATATATATATATATATATCTATATATATCTATATCAGTATTTTGTACTTGTGTGTATATATATATTTATTCATAATCTGTATATTCCTATATCTATATTTATATCCACATATGCATATCTCTTTTATCTATATACTTATATTTATAAGTTATAATTAATCTTATTAATAAATATAACTATAATAATAATACTTTTAATATTATAAATAATAGTAATACAAATTTATAATATTATATTAGTAATAATACTAATATTATTACTAATGATATTGATAATAATCAATAAAAATGTATATCAATAATATTATTAATAACAATAATACTAATTATAATAATGCTAATATTATTAATAATAACAATACTAATAATAGTGATATTATTATTATTCATGTTTCATGATAATATAAACAACTTAAATGTATTAACTTTCACTAATATAACTAATACTGACCTTAATGTTAATATTGTTATTACTAATATTAATGAAAATATTGATAATATTAGTATTACGTTTTTTTTAATTTGTAATTACACTTAATATGTTAATATTATATATTATACAATATATATTATATGATAACATGTGTTTTATATTTATTATAATACTGTATATAATATGTATATACATATTAGATGTGAAGATGTAATTGTCTTTTATATATATATATATATATATATATATATATATATATATATATATATATATATATATATATATTGTATATATATAAGTATTGTATATTATAATATTCTCTCATCATAGAAATAATTTAAACATATAATATTTATAATTTTTATATATATATATATATATATATATATATATATATATATATATATATATATATATATATATGTATATATATATATATATATATATATATATATATATATATATATATATATGTATATATATATATATATATATTTCCAATATCCATATGATAATAATAATTACAGAAAATCATATATATCTATTCATAGATTTATAAAAATTTTCTTATCTTGTATTTTATTTTACATAATTAATTCTAATGATCAATTACCTTTTATTATTTCCAATACATACATTTATATATATATATATATATATATATATATATATATATATATATATATATATATATATATATATATATATATATATATATATACATACATATGTATTTATTTACAAACAATTGTTCGTGAATCGTCGGAAATGGTCAAAAGAGCAAATGCATTCATGTAACTGTTCCAAAGTTTTCGAGACTCAACATTACAGACTTTGCTTATCGTGTCGAAATCATATAAAGATTAAGTTTAAATTTGGTCGAAAATTTCCGGGTCGTCACAGTAATCTTGCTTCAAATCCTCCACCTGCCATTTATGGTCGTGCTTTTATTTTCTCGAATCATCGCATCCCTTTTACAAACTTCTATTTAAAAGTGTGTAGCTATTATGGTGTAAGTGTTGGTCAATTTGAACCATCTTCAATGCAAAAAATTCTTCTTTTTAAGATGTACTGTTGAGCTCGCAATTTGACACCTTCAATTCGCATTTTTTTCTCTTCTTGTTCATATTAATTCATATGAACAAGGGTGGTTTTGTTTTGACAAATTTCACGGACTATTTCGTCCTGCACCAGATGTTCCAAATGATTGGCAATATTCCTTCTTTATTAATAACGAGGTGATTCCAAATACTGCAACCAGTACCCGTTATTGGCGTGCTACCACCCACTTAACCTGCTTCCATTACTCTTGTGAAGTTACTTCCAGATGAACGAAAGTTATTAACTGCTATTAAGAAAGATCAAATTTTGGAGCGATGTTACCATGAGCACATGTTGTCTCTTATGTCTATAAGTTCTTAATGAGATATATCCCGTGGTCAACCTGTCCTACTTTTAAATGATAAAGGTATGCTTAATTGAATAAAAAAGTTTTTACACATGTTTTGTATGCTTTTCTGATCAGTTTCATGTTTTTGTGTAGAAATTAGTCCGCTTGCCGCTATGCGTCATGAGAATTTTGATGCTCTACAGTTTACTACTGAGATTGTTCGGATCAAAACGTGTAAGTTGGCAGGGACACGCTAACCCTGTGTGCCGTAGCACCCACCAATCCCACCCCGAAAGAGACCTGTGCCGGCAAAGTACCTCCTCCCAGGTACCACAGTGACGGCAAGGCGATTTTTACCCCAGCTAGCTAGACCCCCGAAACACTTCACAAATTTCCCCCCGGAGGGAGAAATAATTCCATGCGGGGCGCCCAGACTGAGAATCGAACTTGCGCCTTTCTTCGGATCAAAGCTTCCCCCACTGTGGGCCCAGGGATCAAAGGCATCGGGTACCACTGAGCTATAAATAAGGCATAGGATAATGTTCCCGATCATAAAAATGTGGGTGATTCAAGTTTGACCCGATCAGGTGCCCGCAAGCGTCGTGCTACTGGAAATGTTCCTTTTGACCGTATTGCAGATCACAACATGTTTTGTTTTTACACAACGCCTAGCACTGGAGATTTTTATAATCCCAATCCTTTGAAGTATCCCCTGTTGAATTTTGAATCTACCTGCTTAGGCTGGAAAAACTTTATGCGTAATAAATGTTATTTTGATTCAGCCATGGCTTCTATTGAAGGATCGTCTAAGAAACTTGATCTTCCGTCTTCCGGCTAGAAAAATAAGATTGTTGAAGCTAGCTCCTCTTAAATTAACCTTCCTCACTTGGATATTTCTGGGTTATCTTCTTTTTCTCAAAGGTCCACCGAATAGCTAGGCTGAATTTATATCATACTTGGAAGCGATGGTCTCACCTTCCTTATCTGAGTATTATCAAAGTTAATCTGAGAGTGATTCTAGTAAATCTTATGCTCAAGGGATAATTTTCATTGTTGCTTCGGAATTGGATATTCTTAAACATTTAGAATATTCAGACCAAGTTCATCGAGGGAATTCTGAAAGGATAGAATAGGATAAAGAGAAAATTTCTCAGCTGGAAAAATCCGAAAAGACTGCTCAACTAAATCTTGATGCTGCTATTGCCGCTAAACGCTCTGCGAAAGCTCGTGTTGCTAAACTTGAGTCAAAAGAAAAATGGTACTTACATAAAATTGATACTTTACAATCAATTCAATTGAGTTTGTAAACTTCGATATAATAAAGTTAAATATAACTAACCATTCAGACTTGCCTGAGTGGCCACCGAGTTGTCCAATGAAGCACACCACCCGGGTTCAATTTCTGGCTATGCCAAATTGTTCAAAAAGAGAGTGTGACTAGAGGGTGTGCATAATGCGCAATTCACCCGGTATTAGGTCTCGCGCTCGGGAGGCTTGATTACCCGAGGTTTTACCTTCTCTTGGAGAGCCAATATGCTCGTTCATAGGAGAGTTTCTTTGCTTACTTAAAAAAAAAAAAAAAAGTTAAATGTAACTCTAAAGGTTGCATTTATAGCATTCATTGTATATTTCTAAAGTAACAAATGTCACGTGTTTAATTATTTTTCATCTTGTGATATGAAAAAGGGTGATCAAGCATCTTGTATATATTTCTAAGTTTTTTACGAGCCATCCCACAAATATAGGAGGACCAAAAGCTTTCGAGCGGTTTGAAGAACAAACAGAGTCCAGAGCAGCAGATGAGGTTTCAAAAGTTATGAATGTGAAACGACAAAAGGGCCATGTATTAATCTCCCTAACTAGTCCCGATTGGCCCGCACGATGCGACGGGGGCTTTTGGTCTGCATATTCATATTTAACGTAGTGTTGTGTATGTACAGAGGGGAAAGTGACCCATGTGTCAAGACACGTTTTAGATGTATGTGTGGTTAGCGTTTTTGAAAAAGTGTCCGTTTCGAACGTAGTTAGTTTCGTTTTGTTCGTAAAATTATTTCAAGTTTAATGGTGATAGCGGTGAAAAATAGTTCTTGGCGAGTAGAAAGATAAGGCCCGTTGAAAATTATGGTGGGTGTTGTTTTTTTGATTTAAATTTAAAATTAAATGTACGTTTTAACTCCTTGATGAATTGTATGAATTGAATACTTGAGGGGGGTGAGGTGAAAATTTCTAGTGTGAAAGTATTCGGTGGAACGGCAAAAAATTTGGCTGGAACAACATAAAAAGTCGCGTGTTTTAGTATGTAAAAAAATAAATAAAATAAAATATAATAAAATAAAATAAAATATAATATAATAATATAATATAATATAATATAATATAATATAATATAATATAAATATAAATATAAATATAAATATTAATATAATATAATATAATATAATATAATATAATAATATAATATAATATAAATATAAATATAATATAATATAATATAATATAATATAATATAATAAAGGTTAATTGAACCAATCTTCCCAAAAACTTTGCTAATAAACAACAGGAGGTTATGCACATGTAATTTAATGTTCTGAATAGTTCTACACTCCAAGCAATTAATAGAAACACCAGTATCAACTTACAAAAAGAGATTCAGAGATTCATAGGAAATACAAATATATCAAAGATACAATGAAACTATCACCAAAGATACAATGAAACAGTAGCCAAACATATAAGGATTTGGTGATCATTTTCCATCATTTTTCTTTCACATACATCTAAATCTAAATTCCATTAATCATGGATAAGGCAACATCAAAACATAAAAAGGTGTTTTTAACATACCACGGCATAAAGCCGATATATCCAACCAGTCAATTTTAATCAGATTTTGGAAACCATGGTTGTTGGTGATTTTAGTCGGCGAAGTAACTTGAACCCATATATAGATGGGGCTAATGTAAAAATTTAATAAATTTTTCAAAGTTAGCAGGGGTAAACACTAATTAAATTTTTATTTTTTAGTAAATTGTTTTTTATAGTGTAATTTTTTTCCACGTTAAATCCAGGTGGGACGGATACCCTCTTTGTGATATACTAAGTTCCGCCCCTAATTTTAGTGTCATCGGCAATTTTGTGTGATAAGGTGATTTACTTGAGACAAATGAATTTCTAGTTAAGCTTTATAACAAGTTAGGAGAGTGTGGAGTACATGTTTGTTCAAGCTAACTAGAGTCATTTAATTGAAAAGTTATGTTTATTAGTTGGTGTCTTTTTTACCAACAGACACAACTATTCATGAAATGGTGACTATTATTAATGAAATGATGTAACTTGTAATGAAATTGTGTCATACTTTTAATCAAAAAGTATGACTTTTCATGGAATCTTTTATACCAAAAGTTGTGTCTTTTCATAGTAAACATTCATACTCTACAAATAGAGAAGATTTTTCTCAGATGATGAAACTTTGAACATTCATAATATACAAAAACCTATATGTTTTTTACTTCCAATTTTAATTGTCTGAGTTGTGCCTTTGTCTTATCCCGAATAAATATTTCGTGTAACCCTAAGGCAATATATATATAGGGTCGAAATACTTTATCGCGAAAATGATTACACGATTCAAAAATTTATTCAGAGATTCAAACCCTATTAACCAACAAAGCGATAAAGTAATTGGTAGCGATAAACTTTTGATGGATCATGAAAGGATAGAGGCATTGGTGAAAACTTTCTTCGTGATCTTTATCAAATCAGATGGAAACCATAACAATTAAAATTAAATGGTGCAAGATCCCTGGTTAAACTGTTAGAGGATAAGTTAGTGGCCTAACCCGATTGCCTATCCTCTAACAAAATCCACCTAAATTTTTGGCGAACTATATCTCTTCTTTGAATTCGAGTCATGTTTCACCTACATAACCGTTAAACACGAAATAATTTAAGAATTAAACGTAATAAGTTATATTCGAAACAAAACTCTGAAGCGTAGCGAGGGCTTTGCAACTAGTCTATAATATATACCAGTGAAATGACCCGTGGAACCACAGGTTTGTTTAAACGAAACAGTTTAATGATATATTTTAAGTATTGAGTGAACGTAAATGCTAAAGTTATTTAGTTTAATGACCCGTGGAACCACAGAGTCCAACTAAGAAACTCGTTAGCTAAACATTTCATCAAACACCTAAAATGCATATTAAACAATCCACATCCAATAGATAATATTGGTTGTCATTTTATTTTAAAAGTGTAGATTAAAATATAAATTTAAAATTGGTTTCCTTTTGCTTAGCTTTTATACCTTCTCGTACTCAATTCAAAATAATTAATTAAAATAATTCAAAATTATTTAATTTTAATAATTAAAATAATTATTAATAAGATTTAATAATAATAATCAATTAAAAAGATTTAATTATAATTCAAAATTATTTGGATTAATGACTTCACCCACCATGCTTAAATTTTTTTTCTTTTTCTTTTTGATTTTTTTCTTAACAAAGGAATTAGCCTAATAATGACATCATCATTATAGCATTTTAATATTATATATATATATATATATATATATATATATATATATATATATATATATATATATATATATATATATATATATATATATATATATAATATTAAGCTCTAAAATTATGATGTTATTATTAAGTTAATTACCCTTTACTTTTCATAATGATGATGTCATAATTATATTTTAATTTAATTAAAAAATAATACGAAATCTTTTATAAAAGGAAATATTAATCTCTCCTAAATTATAATTTTATTTTTCTAAAAAAATTTAAAAGGCATTTATTATTATTAATAATTATTATTAATAATAATACTCAACTTTGAGTGAACTTTATGTTTGTAAAATCAACGACAAGTTTCTTAGTCGGAATTCGTAGTTCTACGGGGCAATAAACTAAATTACTTTAACATTTACATTCACTTAATACCTAAAACATTTTATTAAACTGTTTCGTTTAAACAAACTCGTGTTTTCACAGGTCATTTCACTAGTCTATAGTTAATATTAAAATATTATAATGATGATGGCATTATTAGACTAATTCCATTGTTAAGCAAAAATCAAAAAGAAAAAGAAAAAAATCTAAGCATGGTGGGTGATGTCATTAATCTAAATAAATTTGAATTAAAATTAAATTTTATTAATTAATTATAATTATTAAATCTTATTAATAATTATTTTAATTATTAAAATTAAATAATTTTGACTTTGAATTGAGTACGAAAAGGTATAAAAGCTAGGCAAAAGGAAACCAATTCTAAATTTATATTTTAATTTACACTTTTAAAATAAAATGACAACCAATAATATCTTTTATGATTGGATGTAAATTGTTTAATATGCATTTTAGGTGTTTGATGAAATGTTCAAATGACGAGTTTCTTAGTCGAACTATGTGATTTCACGGATCATTAAACTAAATGACTTTAGCATTTACGTTCACTTAATACCTAAAACATATCATTAAACTGTTTCGATTAAATAAATCCGTAGTTTCACGGGTCATTTCACTAGTTATTACTATAATAATAGTCGATTCACATTGATTTAACATATTTTTGTAACTTAAATCATTAAGTTGTATGACTGGGTCAACCATACCATTTTTCATTCATAAAAACACGGCACAAGCTAAGTTAAAAAAGCACAATAATCCCCAAAATCCTTTCATAAACCCTAAAACAACCTAAAAAGCGTCAACTTAAAATTCCGCCCTTTTCAATTCTTCTAATCAAACGCACTTTTTCATTCTAATGGATGTAATTGAAGAGATTCTTGAAAGATTAGATCCAGAAGATCTTCTCCGATGCAAGAGCGTTTGTAAATCATGGTATAATTTGATATCATCTGATTCTTTTGTTAAATCTATTCTTTTGCTGAATCTCACTCCATACCACTCAAGCCAAGCTTCGGTGGTAGCTCCCTTTGAATATACTGAGATGCTAATTTCCAACTCCATGTAAGCAATTTTGAGCTTGAAAATGAACATTAAGCTTGAAAAAGTCTCCCCTCTAACATAAAACCAATCCACCCGATCTACACCGCTAAGAGACTTGAACCCCATTGTAAACAACACCTCGCCATATTTCATCTTCTTCCTTTATCCTTATTCCCGATTCACCTAGTGTACCACGTGGCACTCTTCATCGTTTGGATTTATTCGGGTGTTCACTACTATCGAACATTTTCTCAAGGAAATTCCGAAAGCCTTATTTTCTTTAAGATTTCTCTTAAGATCCAAAATTTTACCACTTACTTTAATTGGCTTCTTTGCGAACCCTGGCAGTTCCTCCTTCTTGTCATCATCATCATCATCACTAACATCAAGTGAGTGATCTGCAGTGCAGAACTGATCCCCACTTCATCAGAGAGTTCTCTTGCCTTCGCTTTCTTTTTTTGTGGCCCTTTGACGGACTACGATGTGGGGTTATGATCACATCCTTCTTAGTAATAGCTTTGGATTTCGGCGAATTTTTCTTGTAAATAGCACAAGAAGATCTGCAATCTAATGTTGGGCATTGATGCAGATCCTGTTTATCATGAGAAAATCGTGCAACGTGAAAAAAATTGCAATATATTAAAGCCTATAGAATTTGAAATTTAAAAGCCCATTGACCAATAATGAGTGCTTGTACTGTCATCCATTTAAAAAGTATACCACTAAGATTAAGAAGTCTTAAGATTCTTGTTTAGAAAGTATAAGTGTTAAAGCATTTCAATATACTCAGTTTTCCAACTTTTCGACCATTTTAACAATTGACCCGTTTTGATCGTTTTATTTTCAATAAATTTCATTCCTCTTCAGAAACTCTTAAGGAACTATTTCGGGCCATTTCAAAACTTATTCATAAACACTCAAGGAACTTTGTAGGACGTTTGTTGATTTAAAACCAATACGTTATACTTGCTTTTTATAGGCTGATCACTTGCACGCTAATACTTTAAAGAAAACTTTAGGACGTCCTCAATAAATGGAAAACATCAATGGCGTTATTGACAATTTATAACTACCTCGAGAGATTAGTTCCACTAATTATCTATTATCTATATTCATGGTAAAAAAAAAAACCAATAAAATTATAGGTTTTTAACTAGTTATTTATTAAAATAAAACAAAATTTTGTCGATGGTCCATCACTTTATATTAAACATCACAAGTGATCTTTTGGTTGGAATTCTCCGGTCGCGCTAAATGAGATTCAAAATTGCTCGTTCGATTGGATTTCGAGAAGACTCAAGAGTTCCATAATAGATTGGAACGTTTGGATTACCAATCCGGGCTCATACCTTCCATAGTAGTTTTCTTGAGTGTTTTTCAAGCTTTTCTCATATGTATTTCGAGTTTTTTCCCTGTCTTAGCAGTTTTTTTTGGGTCTCGTGTTCTTTTTGTGGCATGTCTTTGTTTAGTTTTTGTGCTGGTTGTTAGGCTTTCCTTTTGAAAGCCTCCCCTCTTAATCTTTTGGTTCTTTATAAAATTGTTTGCTTTTCAAAAAAAAAAAAAAATCATCACAAGTGATCTTAAAAATAGTTTAATGTCAAATGCGATGTTTAGTACAATGTTAATGGGCCATCGACAAAATTTTGTGTTAAAATAATCGTGTCAACAATAATAAGCATATAAGTATTGCTAATTCCGTGCAAATTATTATAACCTTATAACTGAAGCTTTTATTCGGCTATCAAGTGATATTTGTGTAATGTTTTGCAACATATTAATTAACCCTTTACCTAAAATACAAATGTTATGCACAGTAAACTTTCTGTGCTTAAAACGTTTGTACATGAAGCTCCAATAGTTGTACCCCAAGCATCATAAATTAAAAAATGACAATCACCAAAAAATTCAGGGGCCGAAATGTAAATTACTTTGAAAAAAATTGAAACTTCATAAGAGTAATAGGAGTGCAAAGGTTAATTTCAGGGGTTAAATGGCAACTTTTTATTTTTTTAAAGAACACATGTTAAACCCACCTAATTTTTTGACGGATTTTATATCTTCGTTGGATTCGAGTCACGTTTCACTTACATAACCGTTAAACACGAAATAATTTTACGAACTAAACACAATAAGTTATATTCGAAACGAAACTCTGACGCGTAGCGAGGGCTTTGCAACTAGTTATTACTCCCTTCGTCTCCACTTCCATAAATGGAAAAAGTAATGCGATAAATTTTTTTTATGCCTTTACTTTATATATGTAAACAAAAAAAATATGTAAAAAGTAAAGGGTAGAATTGAAAAATTAACCGAAAATATATATGTCGGGTACTTTTTTATTTTAGACTTATAACTTTTGTCTGGTACAATAGATTTGATTAAATCATTAAGTTGTATGACTAGGTCAACCGTACCATTTTTCATAAACACGGCGCAAGCTAAATTAAAAAAGCACGAAAATCCCCAAAATCCTCTCATAAACCCTAAAACAACATAAAAAGCTTCCGTCCTTTTCAATTCTTCTAATCAAACGCACTTTTTCATTCTAATGGATGTAATTGAAGAGATTCTTGAAAGATTGGATCCAGAAGATCTTCTCCGATGCAAGAGCGTTTGTAAGTCATGGTATAATTTGATATCATCTGATTCTTTTGTTAAAGCTCATCTTAAACGTAGTTACATTAGCAATCGTGAACATCGATTTTTTAGAATTCATATAGATTGGAATAGCTCTTATATTACTGAAAATAATAATAAATTATGGCGTAATTTTATGATGGTTGGTTCCTGTGATGGCCTTGTTTGCATCTCTCGTTTTGAAGAAGAATTATTAGTAGCTAATCCCTCCACTCGAGAGGTTATAAAGCTGCCAAAGGTTCCGTACAGTAATTGGAGATGTTGGGGATTTGGTTATGATTCTTTAACCGATGATTTTAAGGTTGTTGTCGGGTTTAATGAGTCCAAACATCATATGCGCTTTCAATTGTTATCTTTAAAATCAAATCAATGGAAATTCGCTGGAGAAGGCGATTGTTTAAGTTATAGAACATGTTCTTTTTATCCTTATCGTCCTTATCCTTATCCTGGTGTTTTATACGATGGGGCGCTTCATTGGTTTATGTATGATACTAAGAAGAAGAAGAAGAAGAAGAAAAAGAAGAAGATAGTTATTCTATCTTTTGATATATCTCTGGAGGAATTTAAAGAAATCCCCCAACCTGATGATGACAGTTATTCATGTGATGATCGAACCAGATTAGAGATATTTGATGAATGTCTTTGCATATATAATTCATATGATATTCATACTAATCACCGCCAGATATGGGTGATGAAAAACTACAATTGTTGGCAACTGATCCCAAGTGATTACGCACGTGAAAAATTTGATGACATTACTGGATTGGCACTCCATATCAATCGAGACAACACTTTGCATTTATATGTTGATCCTCGGTATGGCAAGTTTAGTTTTCATATTGTTTTTCCTATATTTGTCAAGTCCCTTGTATCTCCAAAGATAAAAAAAAAATATCAATACGAGTAGTCTAAAAGTGGATTCTTGTTGATGGTATCGACCATATATTTTGCTTTCTTATTACATATCATATGTGATATCTAATTTGTATTTGTAAGTATCTTTGTAATGATGATTGTTATTTTGGGGTTGATGGTTTTTATGGAACTTGTAGCTAATAGATTTGAATTACTTGTGTTTGATTGTTTTATAAGATTTTCTGTTTACTGCTTTTTTTTTTTTTTTGATGTCAAATTGTGTTAATAATGCTTTATATATTTGTCACTTTAGTTTTGTCTTATGTTATCTCTTCACAAAACACCTAAATATGTTATGTTATCCCTTCGCAAAACACCTGCATATAGAACTGTTTTCTATTAGACGTCATATAATTGACCCCTTGTAATAATCAACTAAACTTCCAGCCCACTTAAACTGCCCAGTAATTTTTGATCATCATAACACGTTTTATTTCCACTAACTGGTTATTTTGTCAGGATGACCCGTTTGCAATGCATAGCAGAGATCTTTTATGGAAGTTTTGCGTTGGAACAATGTTCTATTATTATGTATATATGTATATGTATGTGCCTATATTAACAAATAGCAACTCGCCCATTATGCCTCATCTAATGCAGTTAATGAGTTTGCACTCTCCATTTCAACTTATGTGGCTCATGTTTGCAGCTCATGACAAACTTACTTGATTACTATGTATTGTATAATAAAGTAGTTACTGCTACTCTGTTATGTTGAATTGGGTTATGCTTGATCTCCAAAGGGTCAAATGGTCAACTTTATTTAAGGTCAAAAGCAATAAGTCGAATTGGTAAAATTTATCAAAATATAATATAATGGATTTGTTACTTTTGACTTAAGGAGATCAAATATCTCGGAAGAATTCAAGAAATTGCGGTTTCGTTCTTCCAACTTTGTAATTTTTGATTTACCTTCACGTGACTTCAAAACTAGAAAGAAGATTCAGTGCATCTGTAGATTAATATTAAGTGGCATCTCACGTCAGTCATCGTGATAACCCTCCTTCAAGATAACGAAGAAGAGATAAATCAATCGAGTTACAATAAAACCTCCACTAATAGGCAACCTGTAAAAAAAGCTCATGTTCCAATTTGGTAAACTGAAATATTCAGAAGATGACATCAGCAGGGCTAAAAGACCAGAAAGCCATAAAAAGCAAGCAACACAATTCCCATCAATTCGAGTAGTAGCTTCATTGGGTTGAAAGAATTTGGTAAGAAGCTGGGCATTAGTTGGGACGAAAAATCCCAATGAATCAGCTACACCTCAATCAAATGGCTTGTTTTATTATGAAGATTCTTTTTTTCAACATTCGAGGTTTTGGTAAAGATGACAAAACAGAGAATAAATTCAGTTGGTTCAAAAATATGTGTTTGAATGAGCAACCAAGTAGCTATCTAGTAAACTCGATTGTTTCTTGGTTTCTAATACGTTCTTGGTAATGTGTGTGTGTGTGTGGGTGGGGGGGGGGGGGGGGGGGGGGGGGGGTTTGTTAGTCATAGCTTTGGAGAGAAAGGTTTCGGACCATAGTCTATGTGGAGCAGATTGTGGTGGAACACTCGCACTGAAAGTTCAAGACCAGACTGTCTTCTTCGAAACAGTTTCAAAAATGTAAGACAGGCACTTTAAAAATGGAGTAAAAAGAAGTACGGTTGTATTAATGTAGATATTTAGAGATGGAACAAATTGGCTACTGATCTTTAAGCTTAGGCTGAAACGCAAAGTCATGAAGAGGATGAACGGTCACAATGGTTGCCAAAGTACTCGCTAACAGAATTCGAAAAGTAGTTCCAAGCTTAATCGGGTTTGAGCAAAGTGCGTTTTTAGAAGAGAGATATCATATATATAATGGGTACTAGTAACAAATGAAGTGGTTGATGAATTGAAATTTCGTAAAATGAAAACTTTGATCTTCAAGGCCGATTTTGAAAAGGCCTTTGATAGCATCAATTGGAGCTTTCTCTTTGCTATCCTAGATTCTATGGGGTTTGGCTCGAAATGTATTGCTTGGATAAAAGCTTGTCTTATGACAGCCTCGGTCTGGATACTAGTAAATGGGTCCTCCACCAAACAGTTTATGCTTCAAAAAGGAGTACGAGAACAAGGAGATCCTCTCTCACCCTATCTTATTATAATGGCTGCTGAATGACTCAACTTACTCACTAGGAAAGCGGTTGAAGCAGACCTTTTCAATGGGGTTGAAATTGGAAACGACAAAGTAGTCCTCTCCCATCTTCAATACGATGAAGACACGATTTTCTTGAGGATTGTTTCTATAATCACGTGCAACCTTATTAAGCTCCTCAAGTGCTTCGATATGTTATCCGGATTGAAAGTCAATTGAATATAATTAACATAGAAACACTTTGGATATAATTATGTTAATAACTTAATATGTTTTCAAAATAATGATAATAATAATTTAATAAATTTATGTGATAGGATCAATGGGGAAGTAACCAGTTGAGGAAAAATGGAGAGAAGCAATTTTTTTTCTTCGTTTTTTGAAAAAACTTTGTTCACGAACATTATAGATTGGATGAAAATATGAATATTTAAAAAAGACACTTTGTGATAAATGTTTTTATTTGGCGGGAAAACGCTTGAAGAAATAATATATAACAATTATCGTGTTTTTCGAGCGTATTTTGAGGGTTTAGAAATTAGGGTTTAGAAATTTAAGGTTTAGGGTTTAGATTTAGGGTTTAGATTTAGGATTTAGATTGAGTTTTTAACACGAACGGTTTAGAGTTTAGGGTTTAGGGTTTTGAATTTAGGGACTAAACCCAAAATCCTAAACTCTAAATCGGGCTAAATTTTGACAAAAAGTACTTTACAAAACATGAAGAAAAAAAACGTTCGAAAATTAACATTCTTCACGATAAATATTATCTTGAATGTTATTTTTGTCGATCGTTTTCCCGCCTAAATAATAACATTCATCACGAAGTATCTTTTTTAAATGTTCATATTTTCGTGTGGTCTTGATGCATGAAAAAAGATTCGAAAAAAACGAAATTTTTTTTTTACTTCCCTCCAATTGATTACTTCCCCGTTGATCCTACCCCATATATTTATTACGTGTTGTATAAATTAAATTCGGTTTCAAATTTGGTTTTTGATTAGACAAAATTTGGGATTTTCAAAACGAAACCGAATTGAAAAATCGAATTGAAATTCAGTTTCGATTATGCTCCCTCCAAAAACTATTTTTCAAATTCGACTTTTTTAATTAATTTTTATTATTTAGTATACGTTCCAAATCAAAATATTGTACATCTGCACGTAGATGCAAAAAGTTGTATGGCCCAGTCCACCATACCTTTTTCATAAACACGGCGCAACCTGAATTAAAAACCCACAACAATCCCCAAAATCCTATCATAAACCCTAAAAAAACCTAAAAAGCGCAACTTAAAATTCTGTCCTTTTTCAATTCTTCTAATCAAACGCACTTTTTCATTCTAATGGATGTGATTGAGGAGATACTTGCAAAATTGGATCCAGAAGATGTTCTCCGATGCAATAGTGTTTGTAAGTCATGGTATAATTTAATATCATCTAAGTATTTTGTTAATGCTCATCTTAAACGTAGCTTCAGTAATAATCGTTAACATGGATATTTCAGAATTTATTTACGTTGGAAAAACAATTATATCAATCGTGAGTTGCGTTATGATACAATGGTTGGTTCATGTAATGGCCTTGTTTGTATCTCTTCTTTTGAATATGAATTATTAGTAACTAATCCTTGCACTAGAGAGGTTAGAAAACTGCCAATGCTTCCTTACAAGGACCCGAGAAAAGTATGTTGTTGGGGTTTTGGTTATGATTCTTCGACCGATGTTTACAAGGTTGTTGTCGGCTTTAATGAATCCAAGCATCATATGCATGTACATGTGTTATCTTTAAAATCAAATCAATGGAAATTAATTATAGACGAAAACGTTCTTGTGTTTTGTATAATGGGGAGCTTTATTGGTTTATGTATGATACGAAGATGAAGATGAAGAAGAAGAGAGTTATTCTTTCCTTTGATTTATCTCTAGAGAAATTTAAAGAAATCGCCCAACCTCATGATCACAGTTATTCATGTGATGATCAAACCTCACTAGGGATTTTTGAAGAATGTCTATGCATATTTAATAAATATGGGTGATGAAAGACTACGATTGTTGGCAACTGGTCCCGCATGATTACGAAGGTAAAAAGTATGGTGCTGCCACTACTACATACATACTCTATTGTTGAGAAAAGCGACACCGAATTATAGCAAACTGCTAGTAATACTTGAAATAACGACAATAATAGGACACCGAGATTTAACGTGGAAAACCCCAATAGAGTAAAAAACCACTGGCAAGGAAAGAAACTCTTCACTAATAAGAATAATAGGAATTACACTTCTCTCTAATTACAAGGATAAGTACTAATCTTTATATCTCTTGTAATTAGGAGATTAAACTACAAACTCTCTTTTATTCTTTTAGTACATGGAAGAAAGAAGTGATTATTGGACAATGAAATGAATTAGCTTCACCTCTTATTTATACTGAATGGATATGAGGTTGGTAAAGTATGAAAACTCATATTTGTCTACAAATTGTAGGCACCTAACATGCACGTATCAATTTCCATATTATTGTTTGACTTTATATTGCCACCTACCATCCATGTTTGACACTATCAACCATCCATATTTGACAATCTCCCACTTGAAGATTTGATTGAAGCTCAATCAGTCTTCACACGATAATCCTTCCTTGCCAATGATGTTACTTACGTCTCCGCTAGGCCGCATGAGGAACGGCACCAAATAAACTTGTCATGGTTGATTGACTTTGTTAGAAAATCAGCTACATTATTATCAGTATGAATTTTCTGCATATCCACGGTTCCTTCTTCCACTTTCTCACGAACGAAGTGATACTGAACTCGTATATGCTTTGTCTTTGAATGAAATGCCGGATTCCTTGCAAGATGAAAGGCACTCTGGTTGTCACAAAATAGAGTGATATTCTTTTGTTTGTGTCCGAGTTCCTCCAACAACATCTTCAACCATACTGCCTCTTTAGTAGCTTGAGTAGCTGCTACATATTCTGCCTCTGTTGTTGACGTCGCCACAACTGACTGCAGTTTTGAAACCCAGCTTGCTATTCCACCACAAAGTGTGAAAACATATGCAGTGGTAGATTTACTTTTATCGATATCACCTGCATAATCTGAATCAACATACCCTTTGACAATAAATTTCGGTTCCCCATAACATAATGCAACATCTAAGGTTCCCTTGATGTATTTAAGGATCCTCTTTACCGTATTCCAATGCTCTTTACCAGGATTCGCCATGTACCGACTAACTACTCCCACTGCATGTGCAATGTCTGGTCTTGTACATATCATTGCGAACATTAAACTTCCCACTGCTAATGCATACGGTACGCGAGACATCTCCTTCCTCTCGTATTCACTGCTAGGACACATAACGGAGGATAACTTGAGATTAGTAGGAAGTGGGGTTGAGATTGGCTTACTATCTTCCATATTGAAGCGTTGCAAGACTTTCTTCAAATAATTCTTTTGAGAAAGCCAAATCTTCCTATTATCTCTGTCTCGATGAATTTGCATCCCTAGAATCTTGTTTGCGGCACCCAAGTCTTTCATTTCAAACTCCCTAGCCAATTGAGCGTTCAGCTTATTAATACGATCTTTGTTGGGGCCTGCAACCAACATGTCGTCTACATATAACAGCAAAATGACAAAATCATTGTCCCCAAACCTCTTGAAATATGCACAAGGGTCTGTATAAAGTCGGTTATATTCAAGGCTCATTATGAAAGAATCAAATCTCTTGTACCAACATCTTGGCGCCTGTTTGAGACCATACAAAGATTTCTTTAACCTGCAAACCAAGTTCTTTTTTCCTTGTAGTTCAAAACCTTCTGGTTGAAGCATATAAATTTCTTCTTCAAGATTTTCATGAAGAAATGCAGTTTTCACATCTAGCTACTCTAGATGCAAATCAAATGTAGCACACATCGCTAGAACTACTCGAATTATTGTAAGTCGAACTACAGGAGAAAATATTTCATTAAAGTCCGTACCTTCTTTCTGAGCATATCCTTTAACCACCAGTCTTGCACGATACCGCTCCACTTGATCATCGCCATTTCGCTTGATCTTATACACCCATTT
Source organism: Rutidosis leptorrhynchoides (assembly GCF_046630445.1). Lineage (NCBI taxonomy): Eukaryota > Viridiplantae > Streptophyta > Magnoliopsida > Asterales > Asteraceae > Rutidosis > Rutidosis leptorrhynchoides. The sequence continues at coordinate 139,523,752 of NC_092336.1, read as the reverse complement.
ATTTCTAATAGGTTTTCTACCTTTTGGCAATGGCACAAGTTCACATGTTTTATTTTTATGAAGAGCTTCAATTTCTTCCTGCATAGCCGTCATCCACTGAGATGCATCTGAATGATTCAGTGCCTCGCGAAGAGTTGTTGGCTCTCCTTCATCTATTAGAAGACAATATGCAACATTGCTTTCCATAATATAATCCGAGTGCCACCCTGGACGTTTCCTTTCCCGATTAGAAATACGAGTCGCTGGAGCTTCATCAACGACTACTTGATTTTCATCGTGCTCTGGTACTGCTTCAGAAGAATCTTTATATAATTCATTTTCAACCTGTATCGGTGTAGTTTCTTTTGAAGTGATAACATCTTCACGATCTTTATCTTCCGTAAAGACAACATCTCTGCTGATGACTACTTTGTGGGCAGTGGGGTCCCACAAGCGATACCCCTTAACTCCATCAGCATACCCCAAGAACAAACACTTTCTGGACTTCGGATCCAACTTTGTCGTTTCTTGAGAATTGTACATTACGTACACAGGACTTCCAAATACATGAAGGTCGGAGTAATTAACTGGTTTTCCAGTCCACATTTCCATCGGCGATTTCAACTCAATTGCAGTTGATGGTGACCGATTTATCACGTAACAGGCAGTAATTACTATTTCTGCCCAGAATGATTTTCCCAAGCTTGCAGTTGCCAACATCGCCCTTGTTCTATCTAACAAGGTTCTATTCATCCGCTCTGCCACTCCATTTTGTTGAGGAGTGTATGCCGTCGTGAACTGCCTTTTGATACCTTCTTGTTTGCAGAACTTATCAAATTCATCACCAGTGTATTCTCCTCCATTATCCGTCCTTAAACACTTGATCTTTTTACCAGATTCAAGTTCAACCCGCGCTTTGTAAACTTTGAAAACTTCAAACACATCCGCCTTTCTCTTGATTCGGTACACCCAACATCTCCTAGTATAATCATCAATAAATGATACAAAATACTTTGCTCCTCCTAGGGATTGAACTGGTGCTTGCCACACATCAGAGTGAACCAATTCTAGAATCAATTTACTTCTAGAATTTAATGTGTTAAACTTCAGGCGATGCTGCTTGCTGATTACACAATGCTCACAGAAAGGTAGCGATACCTTTGTAAGACCAGGAATAAGATTTCTTTCAACAAGAATCTTCATACCTTGCTCAGACATGTGTCCAAGCTTTTGATGCCATGTCATAGCAACTTTATCACTTGAACTATTCGAAGCAACAGATGCTTCCGATTCCTGTACCGTCTCGCCTTTTAGAATGTATAAATTAGCACCCACCTTTTCTCCTTTCATAAGTACAACCGCGCCTTTCTTGATTATCATGATCTTAACATGTATCACCATCTTACAACCAAGATCATCCAATTGTCCTAAAGGCAATAAGTTCTTCTTCAAACCCTCCACGTGTCGCACACCTTGAATAGTACGAACAGTACCATCGTGCATCTTCAGAATGATATCTCTAATTCCAATGATCTTTAGTTCATGATCATTGCAACTGTATACAGATCCTCCTGAGATACGCTCATATTGTTTGAACCATTCTCTTTTAGGGGTCATGTGAAAAGTAGCTCCCGAGTCAAATAACCAGACATCAACAAATGTCTTTCTGCCTTCATTTGCTACCACTGCCTCACTAACCAAAACAGTCCCATCATCTGAAGTGCTTGCAATATTTTCTTGAGGATTTGAGTTATTTAAACTCTAACAATCCTTCTTCAGGTGACCTTTCTTGCCACAATTGTAGCATGTATAGGTCTTCTTCTTTTTAGACTTCGGTTTACCATGATTGTGACTCCCACTTGGGCCATGTTCCGTTGATCTCCCTCCTGACACCAATAAGGCCTCCACTTGTCGTGAACCAGCCTGTTTGTCCTCCTTGTTATTGTGCCGATTTTCTTCTTCTAGAATAGCAGCCGCAACTTCATCATAGACTATATACTCCGAGAGAACATTATTGGTTAAGTTAATAATGAGTTGATCATACGAGTCAGGTAGACTCTGAAGTAAAAGTTCAGCACGTTCTTTTGGCTCTATATTGCAGCTTAATGAAGCGAGTTGAGAAAATAGAGTATTCAAAGAATTAATGTGCTCATTAACTGAAGTAGATTCATTCATGCGTAGCGCATAAAGTTTCCTCTTAAGGAATATCTTGTTGTGGAGTGATTTGGCCTCGTACAATTTTATGAGGTGATCCCAAATCTCTTTCGCCGTCTTCTTTTCTTCAATGCTAGACAAAACGCCATCTGCTAGTGCCAGATGAAGATTTGCGATAGCCTGGCCGTCCATCTCTTACCATTTTTCATCAGTGACTTCGGCTGAACGTCCACTGATGGCCGCCAAACACTTATCCTTTCTCAGGATAGCTTTCATCTTTAGTTTCCATAATGAGAAGTTACTCCCGTTGAACTTTTCAATTTCGAATTTCGTAGACATTGCTATAATCACAATCTTCTTTTCGACAATACTATTTTTCTGAGAAATAGTACCCGGGAACTTTTATCGAGTGAAATTAATCTTACTTATTTTCTGATGTGGACGATCCACTCCAGTGGCAACCACAGAGCATACGATAAGTAGATTAATACACACTAGATATTAGAACCTTAGCTCTTGATACCACTTGTTGAGAAAAGCGACACCGAATTATAGCAAACTGCTAGTAATAGGACACCGAGATTTAACGTGGAAAACCCCAATAGGGTAAAAAACCACGGGCAAGGAAAGAAAACTCTTCACTAATAAGAATAATAGGAATTACACTTCTCTCTAATTACAAGGATAAATACTAATCTTTATATCTCTTGTAATTAGGAGATTAAACTACAAACTCTCTTTTATTCTTTTAGTACATGGAAGAAAGAAGTGATTATTGGACAATGAAATGAATTAGCTTCACCTCTTATTTATACTGAATGGATATGGGGTTGGTAAAGTATGAAAACTCATATTTGTCTACAAATTGTAGGCACCTAACATGCACGTATCAATTTCCATATTGTTGTTTGACTTTATATTGGCACCTACCATCCATGTTTGACACTATCAACCATCCATATTTGACATCTATCGCTTTCCAGGCAACACTTGGTATTTTTGTGATAATGACCTGTCTCGTCAGCATTGGAGTGCTACTGCTTTACCTATATTTGTCAAGTCCCTTGTGTCTCCTTCCTTATCTACGGGAAACAAAAGAAAAAGAAGAATAACAAGACACGCTTATCGTTATAATTATGAATTATGAATGCTTCTTTCTTTTAATACATGATGGATGGATGGATGGTATGGACCATATAGTCTGCTTTCTTAGTACATATCATATATATAAATAAATCTATCTATCTATTTTGGCTGATATATTTGGGTGCCAATTTCCTACTAGTTATTAGTAACATAATATTTTAAATTGTTAACCGCACACGTGTTGCGTTTTTTTTATATATTTTTTGCTTTCATTCATGTCCTTATATTGCAACTATATTAACTCATTTCCATTTTGTATGTGCAGTTAGTTAATATTCATTTGGAAAGATGAAAAACATGTCTCATAAAATAAAACCAAGTCCTAATACAGCCCGACCTCTTCATCCTTTACATATGTACATATATGGTCTGATGCGTAACCAAAATTTAAATGGGAAAAAGTATGATGTTATTGATTTTTCCATTTCAACAAATGTTTGCATGCATTTGCAATATGCTATTTTGGGCCATATATATCAACCATGACCAGCTACACCGTACGTCTTGTTAGAAAAACTCTGCTCCAGCCTCAATTGCTATGCTTATTCAACCTATTACATCATATACCTATAATTAACAGACCTGGAACTCATACCTACTATCCATTTACATAATTAGGATTATAACTTGAAGATACATAATGGAAGTGGCAATTTCAACCCATTTAGTTGTAAACGTGTCGTTTTGGATTGGTGTTTTATATCCATGTTGTTCACCGAAAATTTGGCTAAAATATAAACAAGTCTCATGAGAGGCAATGCTGTGTAAAAGTTAATAATTGAATAGCTTATGTCCTAACACTTCAAAAAGCTTAGATTGTTGTCAATATAGTATGATGTCTCATATATACTTTCTTGGTCAACTTACAAGTTATAATAAGGTCAAAAAAGCTTATAACTACATCATCAAAATGCCTGCCTGATCCACCTATTTACAAGCTCTTACAAGATGTCAAAAGCTTAACACATCCTTAATATGGTGTCTGGCTTCAACATGGAGAATGGCAATTTTACTCATGGAGGTGTGATCTAGCATTTTTTGATGTAGCCTCTCATCTGACTTCAGCTAGTACGAAGTATTGCGAGCCATTGTTCAACTGCAATTTGTAGACATTTGTACTGCAACTAAAAGTATCTTGTTTTGTCATCATAAAAGCTTATGTGTTTGCACTGCAACTAACAGTATCTTGTTTTGTCATCATAAAAGCTTATGTGAAAGATCTATACCGAGTGATCCGTAGTAACATATGAAGACGCTGAGAGAGAGGATCTTAGAATCAACCTAACACGATCTAGAGGCGGAATAACAATAGAAAGAGCTTAAACGAATATCTATGGGTTTTCGGGTTCGTACAAGTCAAACCAAGACTAGATCTTGATAAACACGAAGCCTAGACTGACATTCTGTGGTATTTGGACATGAAGATTGAGAGAGACTCGAACAAGAAGTGTTTTTCGTGTATGTGTGATGTGCTGAGTTGTTTACCAAATTAATGAAGATTAATTAGACTTAAATACCTCAGTTCCTATGTCGGTCGACAGTGAATGACAGTCGGTCGACTGACCATGTCAGTCGGCCGACTGTCGAGTAATATTACGAATTATATTTAAACGTTTACAAATATAAAATAACACATCGACAATCAACGTTTAACAATATTACAGGTTACAACATGATCGAATAAAACGTTAAAGTTCATGGAACTAGGGATTACAAAATATGCACTAACAAACTCCCCCTAAGACCTAGTTCCTCATAAGTCTTCGATCTGCTTCAATCTCTGTACGGATCTGTAACCATATTGTTCAAATAGCAAACCTTTGCAACACGAATGTACTGTTGTGCTTGAACTCTATTTTCTGGCCTGTACAGCATCCGATTGTAGTACAATGTGAAGATGTCAGCTTCACAGCAATTTCTCAACCAAACGGGATCTAAAACCCGTATCGAGTCTGTCTCATCTTCCTTCAATTTGTCCAAAACGATGACTGCCTCCTCTGAGCGTTCATCGTAGTACCACCAGCGAAAACGTGGGCTAAAGTTCTGCGGCATTTTCATCACAGGAACCTTTCTCATATAATTTACTGGCTTGTATTTGACAATCTTTCTTCGTTCGCCCGTTTTCTTGTTTGTTCGATAAGTGATCGTGGAAATTGAGGGCCGAATCCCTCAAAGTTCTTTGACAAGTACGAGTGTCTTATCTTCTTGCAGACAATATTAGGAATTCCGTCATAATCCCTATATAACATTTTGAGCCTAGCCACCTGCATAAATTCAAAGTACGGTAGAGACGTGAACTCGTATCCATGTTTGATGTAATCCACTCCGTACTCCTTCTTTATTGCGTATATATTCAACTCTTTAATGTAGGCCCACGCAATTATTTTTCCTTTAGCCAAAAGATTCGCCGGTCTATTAATGTAATTCATCCATTCAGGTTCCGGCGCTGGCTTCTCACAATATTTTCTGATCCTCAACAGGATCTTCCACTCAGCTTCTAGAACTTCTATCTTTTATTTATTTATCTTGACCGGTAAAAACCCTGGAGACAAATCTTCGGTCTTTTCTTTTTCTTCGCATTTACGGTTTAGAAGCTCTTCATTCATTTTGAAGTAGTCTTGAAATGTAGGTAGATCTTTATCGTTATTACATTCGTACTCTGGAAAATCACCTATTGGTTCATCTTCAATAATTACTTCATCAAAATCTTTGTCGTTTTCATTACTTATGACAATTTCCTCAAAATCATCACTAGAATCGTAACGATTCTCAAAAGATGAGCTAGCAGTTGCGTCAGCTGAAGTACTTGCTTGTTGCTCTTGACGCACTAGCTCGGCCTGCTCCTCAGTGCTTAGATCCGGCGGGATCTCCCCTTCTTCTAAATCATCAAATACAACTGAGTGATTCAGACGATCCTGCTTTGCCAAAAAATCACGTAAAGAATAATCAATATTTAGAGGAATTACTGACAGTGGGTTCTCGCTTGTGCCTTTAGCAATATCCAAACCTAGCTCATCCTCGCCTTGATCGTTAAAATTACCAAAGTCTATATCCTCCTAGAGATCAACAGCCTCAATATCGAAATTATTTTCCCACTCAAGCACCTTCGAAAGTGCCTTGTTCGCTGTAGTCTCAGCCTTTACAATCAGCAAATTCTGAGCATCAAACTTAGTTTGTAACTTCTTCAATTCAACCTGTTGATCTTCAACCTGCTTGGTCAGTTTGGCAATCTCAGCATCCTTTCTTCTCTCTCGTTCATCAGCTTTTTCTTTAAACTTTTCAAATTCAGAAGCCATATTGACAACCTTCTCACTTAATATAGAAACCGCAGCATCTTGTGTAATAGCAGTCTTGGATGCAGCAGCATGAACTCCCGTATCAGTTTCAGCACGTGTTTCTTGAGTAGCAGCAGCTGAAGGTTGTCGTTGTGGTTGTGATTGCTGTGATTGTCGCTGTTCAGTAGCGGAGGACGACTCAGTCCTTTTTGCCTTCTTAATGAATCTTATACGCCTCTGCTTCGGCTTTGTTGTAACCGTAGGACCCTCAGATTGTTTTCGATTTCTCAGCTCGAATTGATGAGGGTCAAGGTCATCTCCTTCATCGTCTTCATCAACCAGTATCTGTTCAATAGGAACAACTGGCGGTGGCTGATTAACCTCTTGATCGTCTTCGCCAACTGCGACGATATCATCTTCATTACCAGACGTACTGTTCTCATGACGACAGGCAGCACCTGGTGGACATACATAGTTTTCATTTGCGAGGTGGCCAACCAATCTCTTGAATGGTTCATCCGGACCTCTCTTTTGCTTGACTCGATTGAAAGTCAAATCGTTCAGATGATTCAGATTAATCTCATCCTCCCAAACCTTATTCAAACCTTGCACTTGCTTTTCAATCATCACCTGCAAGAACCTAGGAAACATTAAGTGGCTCTTCTTTTTCACGTTCACCAACATGCTTCTGAAAATTACTTCGGAGAAGTTGAAGTCCGCATGAAGAACTAGTGCTGCAAACATTGAGCTATAAGTCTCATTCAGCTCATCAAAACCGCCTACCATTGGACTCACGCATCTCAACAACACCAAAGTTAGGTATTTGTATTGATGACAGAATCGAGTTCTCTTAACAGCTCCTTTCATTGGATCACCAGAGTATCCACATCTTACTAGACACCTTCGGACCTTAGTTCTATTCAGTGTGACTGGCATAGAATCATTATCTGGAAAACCTAAGTCTTCACGAACTGTCTGTGCCGAGATCTTTACAATTGTACCACCAACGCTGCTTCGTATCACCTTTCTTCCTTGTTCAGTGATGATAGAAGCATTGTTCCAGAATTCTCGTTGGTGTGAGTAGTATGCCTTACATTCTAGAGTTATTGCAGTATGAATCCTGGACCTTTTCAAGAATTTGATAATATCAACGAAGCCTTCCTTTGCTTCAGGTCCTTCCTCGTTTAGACATGCCTCTAGATTGGCATTTTCGCTTGCCGTCAGGCCTGGAAGATTCTTGGACAGAATCACCTCTTCCTCATGTACGTCTTCATTCACTGGACTACCTAGTTGAGCCATTTATTCTGCTATACAAACATATATACAATAATCGAAAAGCGTTAAATCGAAAAATTTTAAAAAAATACAGGAAACAACAGTCGGTCGACATACAATGTAAGTCGGTCAATTTTCAAGGACAGTCGATCGACATACAGGTAAATCGATTGACTTATAAAGTCGGTCGACATACGCTAAGTCGGTCGATTTTCAAGGACAATCGGCCGACTGATTAAACGAAGCAAAACACAGATCTAAACATAAATTCTTCGATTTTATGGTGTTTTGACTCAATCAAAGTCTAATACATGTACAGAGGAGGCCGATTAACATTATCTATTCAACAATTACCAATTACAGGTCCTAAACACCACACATTGAATCGAAACAGAAAAGTAAACACGAAAACTTCAATAACTTTCGATTTAAAAAGAATTACCTAGATTGGATAACGGCGCTGGAATCACAATTCAAAGATGTATACGAAAAACACGATCAAAAACTCTTCCTTGCAAAATTCGAATTTTTGGTAAATCAACACAATCGCACGAGATAAAGAAAATCGGCCGTCTGAGGCCTTTTTATACTCAGCTCGACAATCGGTCGACTTTGGTGTTATGTCGACCGACATATGTGACAATCGGTCGATACACGTGACAAACGACCGACATATGTAACAAACGTCCGACATATGTAACAAGCAAGTAAGTCGGTCGATTTTTGTTCAATGTCGACCGACTTATAGTACAAATCGGTCGACTGTCTCCTCCTGATTAAAAAATTATTTTTCGATACATAACCCCCGATAATTCCCTCTATTCACATCCACTGGCTGATTTTACACGCAAAATATTTTCGTTTTGAAGACTTTAACAAGTTTATGATTTGAGATGTGTAGTTCGTTTCTTTTTGACGTCGAGACACTATTTGTAACTTCAAGGAAATATACACATATTCACATAAGCAAACAAATAAAAGTTTTTGTATTTTTCAAAATAAATATCAACACACTGAAAAATCTTTTTGTAGTTTTTAGGATTTTAAAACATTTCACAATAACAATGCAAATGAAGTACAAATCATGTCAGAAAGTCAATGATCAAGGTTAAGAAAGATTCAAGATTGTATGGCATAAAACATGTTATTTACAGGAAGCAGTTTCTGTAAGTCATAAACCTAAAGAAGCTAAATTATCAAAATGTATACATGTTCAATTAACATTCAGACAACAGTATGTACACAAAATTTCACAAGTAAAAGCAAACAATAACAGAGAAAAGATTTTAACATGGTTTCTAGATTCATTAAACATTTACAGAGTTTCCTCTTAGACATTTTGATGATCAAGTTAATTAATTACATTAACATATTGCTATGTTAGATTCAATCATTGACTTAGACATCATTTGAGATCGCACGATTTATTAGGTAGTCAATTGAGCACAAGTCTATTGACGCTTTCCGTTACCACAAGCACATACGATAGGTCTAATTGAACAGGAAGATTCTCATAGTAATTTTGGAATATCCCTGTCAGCCATTAGCTTCTATCGTAACGTATACTTTTCAATTCATATGATTCTGATGGATCTCATAGTATATTCAATATTCTATCAATCGTGCAATCAACCAACTGCTATCAATCTCATTCCTTCTTTATTATTAAAGTTATTGGAGGAAACGGAATGAAAGACGTAGCTTTCTTAATAAGTGAGTATTCAGAATATCTCTCTGAAAACATCTTTCGCTGTCTAGGCCTTAATGGGTACAGTCCCATATCACAGACAATGATAATAAGTCCAACAGAATGGTTTTGTTGAAGTATGAATGATTTAAGTTCTTCTTGGTAATCTTCACACTCATTTGTATTCTTGCAAAGACTTCTCTTCTTGATTTCATCATTATCTTAACCTTGATATTTTCGTCTTCCATGATTTCACTTCTGTTTTCATGATATAATAACTTGATATGCGATGTGCCCTTTTTTTTTTTTTTTATAAACAACACATTGCAGTCTTGACTTTGATTTAGTTCTCGAATTGACTTCCTTGCGATGAAGATCTCTTTTCTTCATTTGTGTATCAATTAACTTAAATCATTCATTCATGGACTGTCTGTAATATAGAACCACACTTTTCAACCCGTTCACAGGAAAGACACTCTTATTGAGATAAACTTACTATTTTGGAGTTTAGGTACGACTCAAGAATTAAAGTTTGATAGAAGTCGGTATGCATAGTCAATTAGAACATTTTCAACGCTTATTGATCGCTTGAATATCCCAATTAGTCGTGAGACTCAATGGTGCAGCAATTTGGAATTTGCTTGGGGATATTCTACATCATGTGTTTCTAGATTATACGTCATGATAGGGGATACCCTCACCTTTTGTTGATTTCCTCAACAATTTTCTTTAAAGTATGCACCTGTGGTAATTAAGTGACTACCCTCAACCGCTGTAAACCTTTCCATGAGTTCCTTATCAAGATATTTACATGATTGTGATTATGATCATCTCATTCTATGATTAAGTCCGTATCCCATTTTTATATAGATCAAACTCGTTATATTCTGAATATCTGATGTTGCATTCATTACTCCCCCTAAAATACTAAAAATCTAAAATCTTTTTGGTTTTTGGATTTTAAACACACAGAAACAATCAGAAAGAAAAGAAATATAACCACACAGTATATACAGCTATGCAAGCAGAACACATAAAATGAAGTTACTCGTTGGTCTCTTCATCAGGAACAACATCTGACAATATTTTGACACTTAACTCAGTTAACAAGAAATCAAAACGCGGTTTATCAAAAGCTTTTGTGAAAAGATCAGCCCTTTGCGTAGTTGTGCCAATTTGGATAACATCAATTAGCCTTTTCTCATAACAGTCTCGAATAAAATGATATTTAATCCCTATGTGTTTGGTCTTAGAGTGATTCACAGGATTTTTCGTAACAGCTATGGCAGCAGTATTATCAACAAAAATAGGAGTGTTAGAAATATGCAAACCGTAGTCACGAAGCTGCTGTTGTATCCACACAACCTGAGATGCACAGCTTGCTGCAGCAACGTATTCAGCTTCACAAGTGGACAAGGCCAATGCTGTCTGCTTCTTGCACTGCCATGTAACTAGTCTGATTCCAAGGAATTGACAACCTCCTGATGTTGACTTAAAATCTTTCTTGCATCCACCATAGTCGGAATCACTATAAGCCGTCAGTACAAAATCATTATCACAGGGATACCATAGGCCCAAATTCGGAGTTTGCTTTAAATAACGCATAATCTTTTTCACCACAAGCAAATGATGTACATTCGGATTTGCTTGATAGCGAGCACATAAACAAACTGCGAAATGATATCAGGGCGAGACGCTGTTAGATACATCAACGAACCAATGATGGCTCTATATAAGGTTTGATCAACCTTATCACCTTCCTTATCTGGTGTAATCCCGTGATTCACCGATAGCGGCGTCCTTGCAGGACGCTCATCTTCCATTTTGAATCTTTTCAGAATATCTGATACATATTTTGTCTGATGTAAAAAGATACCCTGATTTGTTTGTACAACCTGAATACCAAGGAAGAATTTGATAGTTCCCATTGAACTCATCTTGAACCGTTTCTGCATTACCTCCTCAAAATCATCCACCATCGTCTTATCTGTAGATCCAAAGATAATATCATCCACGTACACCTGTACTAGCATTATATGCTTGCCCTTTTCTTTGATGAAAAGTGTCTGATCGATGACACCTCTTCTGAAACCATTATCAATCATATAGTTGGATAACATACCATACCACGCTCTTGGAGCTTGATGAAGCCCATACAGTGCTTTTTCTAGACGATATACCTTTTCTGGAGAGTGTGGATCTGTAAAACCCGGTGGTTGTTTAACAAACACGGTCTCATTGAGAGTCCCGTACAAAAAGTCGCTTTTGACATCCATTTGATAGACCTTGAAGCCTTTAAAAGATGCGAATGCCAAAAATATTCGAATTGCCTCAAGTCTAGCCACTGGTGCAAATACTTCATCATAATCTATATCAGGGATCTGCTGATATCCCTTCACAACCAATCTAGCTTTATTTCGAATTACAATACCTTGCTCGTCTTTTTTATTCTTCCATACCCATCGAAGCCCATAAGGTTTGCAACCATGAGGCGGAGTCACTAGTTTCCATACTCCTAAATGCTTGAATTGCAAAAGCTCTTCTTGCATGGCATTTACCCAATCATCATAAAGAAGAGCTTCCTCAACAGAATTTGGTTCAATTTGACACACAAAGCATGAATATGCATGTAAGAAGAGTTTGCCTGACCTATTTAGTGAAGAATAGAAAGCTTGCATAACATTCTCAGTTGAAGCTTTCTGATTTTCAGACGTTGAGGCATCATTTGATGGTGCTCCAGAAACTCCTTTCGAATCAACAATAAAATCATCTAAGTGTCGAGGTAGGACAACTGTTCGTGATGATCTACGAACACCTTCAGGTTCTGGTTGTTCTTCCTGAACTTCTACATTTTGTGGCAGATTATGAACACTTTCGCCACTGTCTATAGGTTGTGACTCCTCTTCAGAATCAGATCCATCATAAGATGGATCATCTTGATAATCACCGGATTCTTCATCATCTTGAACAAGTTGTTGTTGCGGCACTGGGTGATGTTGTGGTGCCGTTTGAGATTTCGGAACCATTTGTGATGGAGACGTCTGCATTTCATTCAGTAATCTTGCAATAACTTCATCATCAGTAGCAACAGACGGAAGACCAAAAGAATCAAACAAATTTTCATAATCAAACTGCCATGAAAAACCTTTCCCAGCAGGAATAGCAGCATTTATTTGAACATCTACTTCGAAATGTTCTTCAACACGTTTCGATACAGTGTTGAAAACTCTTTTGTTTGGATTCCCATAACCAAGAAATATACCAGGAACAGCCTTAGGATTAAATTTTCCTCCAGTATCTCGTATCATGATTGAACACGGTGCACCAAAGGGTTCGAAATGTTTAATGTTAGGCTTCCTTTTATGTAGCAATTCATAGCAAGTCTTTCCATGTCTCTTGACTACTAACAATCGGTTCATTGTATAACATGCTGTAGCCACAGCTTCACTCCAGAAGTTAACCGGTAAACTTGAGTCGGCTAACATAGTTCTCGCAGTTTCAATTAACGTTCTGTTACGTCTTTCAGCAACACCATTTGATTGCGGAGTATAAGCTGGACTGAACTGTTATTGAATGCCTTTCTCATTGCAGAAACTCTCCATCTGCTGATTCTTGAATTCAGTACCATTATCTGTTCGAGTCTTCCTAACCTTTAACTTGTACAAAGATTCCAGCTTCAAAAACAACAACTTTATATTGTCAAACGTGTCAGACTTCTTCTTTAACATCACTACCCAAGAGTATCGTGAGTATTCATCAGTCACTACCAAACAATATGAATCTCCAGAGATGCTTGTTCGATTAATCGGACCAAATAGATCCATATGTAACAACTCTAGAGGAACAACAATTGAATGATGTTTCTTTGTTGCATGTGACTTTTTAGTCTGTTTCCCTTTCTTACACGGAAGACATCCTTCAGGAATTTGAAAACTCTTAACATTTACTCCCTTAATCATATTATTATGAACAAGATTGTTCATCTTTCTCAAGCTCAAATGACCCATACGCTTGTGCCATGAAATTGATTCTTGTTCTGTAGCTTTGGATATGAAAGCTTGATGAACTGTTGCAGCTTTAACATGGGCTGTTGACATATCCAAAATATACAAATCTTTATTTCTGGGAGCTGTCATAAGAATCATCTCTTCCGGTATTACATACTCTTTCTTCAAAATGTAGCATCTTTGATCATCAAAGGCAACCTTATGCTTTTTATCTGCTACTTGCGAAACTGACAGCAGATTATTTGACATCTGCTTCACAAAATTCACTTTATCAAAACTAACATTAGCATTAGCAATCACACCCTGAGCTGTAATAAAACCTCCTTCATCTCCTGCAAAAGAAACAGATCCTCCATTTACTGATTTGACATTAGAAAGTAAGGACATATTTCCTGTCATGTGCCGGGACGCCCCACTATCAACAATCCAGGTATTTCTACTCGGATCGTAGGCGACCTGCACAACAAGAAAAGAAGTTAGTTTGAGATGGACACCCATGCCCGAATGGCAGTGGGTTTCCCATCGACACCAATAACTTGTACATCCATCCATTGACCCTTTGATCCCGATGGATCATTGGACTTTTCAACAACCTTTGTCTCAGTTTTAGGCTTCCAAACGGTACGTTTACCAACAGATTTCTCATAATAGTCATTCGTTTGAAAAATTTTATTCACACCTGACTGTACCCTTGTGGATGAATTAGCAATAGAATTTGACTTTGGTTTATAAAAACCTTTTGAACTATTACTTGAAGTACCTATGGAACTGGAACTAGAAGCATAGTGTGTAGTTTTCTTTTCAGTGTCAGATTTTCTTTTTGGTGTTTTCCAACGCTGTTGACAGTTAACAGCACAGTGACCCTTTTTCCCACATTTATTACAGTTTTGAGTTTCTTTTGTACGTGTTTTTGAACTCAGATGCTTATTGGGAAAAGACTGTTTCATGGGTGGCATAGGCTTCTCAACATGATGTTTCAAGCCTGGTCGACGGTTAGGATGCACATATTTAGGCACATTGTTAGTATTAGGGCTCCTTTTATTAAATAGTTCTTCAGGTGCTTGTGTAAGAACATATTCTTTATCTAGGTTGAGTCCCTGCTGATACTTGACAGGTGTCGGAAATATTTTCTTTCCATTAGCGTTCCTAGAGTTTACTTGTTTTCTAGGTGTGGGTTGTCCGCTTTCACTAGCCTTACTAGCATTCAATGGATTTTTTAGGATAGTAATTGGTTTGGATTTTGGTGTCACAAACTCTGAAACTTTTTCGTACTCTGAATCAGATTTACTGTCCTCAGCTAAGTATTCAACAATCGGCTTAGTGCTATCTGATTTTTCATTCTCTACAGGCTTAACACTTAGGATTTCACTAAGGCAAGAATCAGAAGGTTTATTAATGTACTCATTCCTAAGAGGAGGAGGACACTCTTTATAACCTAAACCCTTTTTACCATCATTCTTGTTATAGACAGTATAGTCAATGACATATGACATTCGCTGCCAAGTGTCATTTCTAGCCTTTTCTGACTCATACTTAATCTTAAACTCTTCCTTTTCTCTCTTAGCACATTCAAGTTGATTTAAGTACATCATTATGGCCTTTTGGTCACCTGAAATTGTAGATCTTAAATCATGAACTTGATTTTCTAGAGTTTTGATTGTCTCCCTGAATTCCTTTTTATTGTTACACTGAGTTAAATTAGTCTCGTATAGGCCTTTTACCTCAAGATAAGCTGCTTTAACAATCCTAAGTTCCTGTTTTACTTCGGGACAGTATATACATCCTAAGGGGATATCATTCAGTTTAGAAACTATGGATTCAAGTTTAGCAATTTCTAACTTATGATCAGCACAATCGTTACATACCAAAGGAAATTCAGTTTGTACCTTAGAGTCACTTGATGTGTTTGCCATGAACGCATACTGCTTTTCTTCAGTCTCTGATTCAGGTTCAGATTCTGAACTAGAACTGGAACAGTCAAAATTATTCAACTCAACTGAAATCTTGACATCATCTATTACAATAGTTTCTCCATCTGATGAAGACGAACTACTGTAATCCATCCATACATCGCCATCATTGTGCATTGCGTATTTGAACTTCTCATACACTCTCTTGTTAAGAACACCTCTTCTAACATATCTGATCATTGCATAAGTTCGCTCAATTCTTGCTTCCATCTTGCAGATGTAACACATGCATTCATTCGCAGTACCAACACAACCAGCTTTCTCTCTTTCTTGTTTCTCACTTTCAGTTTCTTCTTCGGTCTTAGGCATTCTAACAACGTTAGCATGATTTTCATCATCAGCAAATACTGTCCAATCACAACCTTCGTCTGAATATGTTGCAGTTAAGCCTTTTGCTTTATCATTTCTGATAGTATCACCGCTCGTTGTTTCAACTGGCACATTAACCTTTGTCTTATTATACTGATTGTGAAATGGGTTGTGAAAACCAGTTTTCTGTGGCCTGGTACATGTTCTTTTGAAGTGTCCTAACTCATTGCAATTAAAACATCTCACTTTTGAC
Source organism: Rutidosis leptorrhynchoides (assembly GCF_046630445.1). NCBI lineage: Eukaryota > Viridiplantae > Streptophyta > Magnoliopsida > Asterales > Asteraceae > Rutidosis > Rutidosis leptorrhynchoides. The sequence continues at coordinate 139,507,697 of NC_092336.1, read as the reverse complement.
ATATCAAAACCTAACTTAGTATCTCTAGTAACACCTAAGCTCTGTTGACCTGTCCTTTTCAGAAATTTCTTCGCTCGTCTAATCACACTACCCATAACCCAGAGGATATCCATCTTTTCAAGTTCATCCTCATCAATCTGCTCATAATCTTCTACTTCTAAATGAGCATTACCAATTTGACCACCAACCATTTCATTATAAGAATTAACTACCAAAGCAACTAAAGCCATATCTTCCTCTACAACTGAAAGGGGCCTAGTTCTTAAATTCTCAGTGTTGAGAACTACAGTTTTTGGCTCCTGTCTAATGGTGGACTGATTTGTACTACTAGGTTTATTTACTTGGGTTGGAAACATCACATTTTGAGCAGGTTGTGATCTATTTACAGCACTCTCATTAGAAACAAACGCTGTTTGTAAGGGAGCATGAACATTGCTCAATCCAGAAGTACCAGCTTTGTAAATTATAGGACTCTGTTGACCCTCAAGACGTTTCTTCTTGGTTTCCATATCCAAGTCCTTTACCATCAATTTTGATGTGAATTTATCTAGGGTCAGTGATTCACCAGCAGACGAAGCTCTGTCTTCTATCTGTTCAATAAACGCATCCCACTTGTGTGGTAAACCATCTGTTAATTGTTTGATAGCTTTCTGTTCTGTAACTTCTACACCTAAGTTACCCAATTCAGAGACAAGATGATGATAGCGAATGATTGTCTCTTCTAACGTTTCATGACTTAGAGCAGCAAACCTTTTCCATTCACTTTTGATTACTTTAGCTTTCTTTTCACGATACGCCTTATTTCCTTCGACACCTATCTTAATAGCATTCCAAAGAGAATATGAAGTTAAGTGCATTTGATATTGATGATAAATATCACCGTCTAAACCCTGGGTCAATTGAGCATAACATCTACATTCTAAGGCATATGTTTCTTTTTCTGTCACGCTATAATCTTCATACTTTTTACTATTACCATCAGTACCTAAAGGCTCTTTATATTCATGTTGTATCAAATCCCACATTCTAGGATCAAGGCCTCTAATGTAATTCATGAACCTAGCCCTCCATCTAATGTAATCATTTGTATTATCAAGTCTAGGAGCACGATTGGCACTGCCTGATTCACTATCAGATAGTAAAATGTTTTGAACGCCGGAAGTAATTGCCATTGACTGATCAGACATTTTAAATTTTGATTAAGGTTGAATCTGATCCTAAGTCGGTCGACTGTTGGTGACAGTCGGTCGATGAACAGATACAGTCGGTCGATGAACAACTACAGTCGGTCGATGAACAGCTACAGTCGGTCGACTGTCAATGATTACTTGGTCGAAGTTCTGTTTACATTTAGGCAAATGGTATTACTTTTTCAATCGGTCGATGTTCCTTCAATCGGTCGGTTTAGTACTTAAGTCGGTCGGTTTACAACTTAAGTCGGTCGGTTTATAATATGTCGGTCGGTTTAGAGACAATCGGTCGAACTAATGACAATCGGTCGAAATACACGAAAATCGGTCGATTGTCTCCTAAGTCGGTCGACTGTTCTTTCTTTCAGAGCCAGAATCAAAACCGAAGGTTTAACGTAAAAGTATACAAAATTCAATCCAAAACCAATTTTTTTGACCCAAAAATATACCAAGAACTCGTTTAAAACAATTGATTCAGCAAGCCATAGCTCTGATACCACTTTGAAGACGCTGAGAGAGAGGATCTTAGAATCAACCTAACACGATCTAGAGGCGGAATAACAATAGAAAGAGCTTAAACGAATATCTATGGGTTTTCGGGTTCGTACAAGTCAAACCAAGACTAGATCTTGATAAACACGAAGCCTAGACTGACATTCTGTGGTATTTGGACATGAAGATTGAGAGAGACTCGACCAAGAAGTGTTTTTCGTGTATGTGTGATGTGCTGAGTTGTTTACCAAATTAATGAAGATTAATTAGGCTTAAATACCTCAGTTCCTATGTCGGTCGACAGTGAATGACAGTCGGTCGACTGACCATGTCAGTCGGCCGACTGTCGAGTAATATTACGAATTATATTTAAACGTTTACAAATATAAAATAACACATCGACAATCAACGTTTAACAATATTACAGGTTACAACATGATCGAATAAAACGTTAAAGTTCATGGAACTAGGGATTACAAAATATGCACTAACAACATAACTTGTCGTGGATGTGAGAGTGAATAGGTGTTTATAATGTAGAGGCTATTATGATGTTTTTGTTTATAATAAACGTTATTAAATTTGACTTCGGCTACATCATTGTTAATATGATGCGGTATGCAAGTGAGATAATCATGAATCAACTACCTTTCGAAATGTTTTATTAATTTATTTTTGTTTATTTGGACTCTGCAAGAATTTGTCGGCCAAATGTTGATTGCATTTTGCTTCTTCCGGTCGTCAAGCCTAATCGACTCGACTCTTTTCCCGTCCCCATGGCCTGTTACTAAGTTATTCCGTTTTCTTGACCTTGTACAATAATGATTTGTATTGTAATAATGTACCTCATAGGGAATTAATGTAATCAACATCTGTAACGTTATGTATGCTTCTTTTAAATTTATGGATACAATATAGATTTATTGACTCGCACACTCTAGTCGCGAAACGAAAAAGAAACAGCTAAACCTATCACAAATCACAAACCATCTGCAATTTTTTTTTATTTATTTTAATTTTGACAAATTATCATAATTCATAAGCTTCAAAAACTTTGATCAAATTGGTTAATTAATCTGGTGAAAAAAGCAAAAGTTAATAAACAATTCAAAAAGGCAAGACTATTTCCAGTAATTTTATATATATATAAATATAAATTGTGGTAAATGGTGTCAACCTATGATTGGTTGACACCATCCGTGAATAGTAACTTTTTTTTTTCCAAAACATGATTCTCCAAACCACTAACCCAATACCATCCGGATCCCCTGACCCGCTCCACCAACTCGACCCGAATATCCGCTACTGTAGCTACAGTACCTTTTTTATTTATTTATTTATTTTTCGAAACCAACCCGCAGCGATAGCGCGGGCCAAAAAACTAGTTGAAATTAAATAAGAAGCACTAAACAAGAGGTATATTGAAAAGTAAAATAAAATAATAATGGATCTATTAAAAGTGTTAGTGAAAATATCTATCTCCCTTCTATAATAAATGATTGCATTTTCATATCAAAAGATGATAAAAAACTGTTAGCTTGGGATAGAGGCCAGATCAATTCATATCATCTTAGAATAATAGAATCTGATAAATGTTACCGACCTCTCAGAAAATTAAATTTTATTAAAAATTGTATATATATACATTTATCAAAAGTGAGTTAGACCACTCCCTATAGTCAATTACCCGCTCATTACCCGCTAGTTATCCGTCATTACCCGTAATGAATCATAAGCACGGATTAGTTATCCGCCTTTGTTATCCGCACTCACCATGGATTTAATGGAAGTATATATGTTAGTTATAGCAATTGTGGGTCCCAATGGCTTGTTATTGTTTGCACTTGATGCTTTATTGTTTGTACATTGTATATTAAAAGGAGCATTGACTATTGTTTTAGCCATTATATGGAGTGTTTAGTTATGAGTTAGTTATAGAATATTGGTGTTGATGTGGCGCTGATGCGGAAGGTTAAGAGGATGAATAGTTTAGTTACGATAGGGAGTGACATTAGTATTGATGAATAGTAGTCCACTTCCACTAGCACCATTTACTAACAAATGTCAAACACCCCAAACTCCAAGGGCTAAAGTGAAACTTACATACTTCTAAATAAATAAAAAAACTCACCCAAATCTTCAACGGACCACATCTTCTTGCTCGCCACGCGTTAAATTTTTCCGAAACCAGGGTTCAACTCGAAATAATTTTACGAACACAACGCAACTACCTATACGCAAAATGGACGTTTACTAGTTCTTTTAAAACCCTGTACGCTCGGCCCATTAGCTTGTATAAATATCCTCGTGGGCCACATTAGAAGGGATTGTATTATTAGGATCCATCTTGTAAAGCCCATGTGTACCCACTTGTATTTATATTTATATTTATTGTGTGGAATTAAAATGAATACATAATCGAATCATAAACAACTTTAAAGAATCCTCAAAACCCTATCGTAAACCTAAAAAGCGGCAACTTCGTTGTTACTATCTTATCGTTATCTTCTAAACTTGTTATTCAACATTCCGTCTTTTATATTCTTCTAATAAAAAAAATCATTTAAATGGATGGTGTGGTTGAGGAGATACTTGCAAGATCGGATGTAGAAGATGTTCTTCGTTGGAAGAGTGTTTGTAAGTCATGGTATAATTTTATATCGTCTGATTATTTTGTTAAAGCTCATCTTAACACCAACATTTTAAGCAGGAAGTATTGGCGGGATGTTTGGTAGAATTATTGGCGCCAATTCCACCTATATAAGCATCTCAACCACAACCAACTTATTTCTAAGAACTGTAACATTCACTCATTACCCTCTGTAACCAATTGGGATGCAACATCGTGATTCATAATGATGAACTGCCAATCATGTAGCAAACATGCAGTTGTTCGCACATCTTGGACTGATTTAATTTAGGTTGAAGATTTTGGGTTTGTCCTGAAACGTTAAGGTAAAACCTTCTTGCTTAATACTTCTGTTCAGTGGATAAATGACACTACTACACAAAAGGACATTCCAAACCGGTTTTAAGGACTTTGCAAACCGGATTTAAAACCGGTTTGCAAAGGGAAGGGTTTGCAAAGTCGAGACCGGTTTTATAACCGGTTTGCAAAGTGGGGTTTCGGAACCGGTTTAAAAAAAACAGGTTTGCAAAGTGGGGTTTCGGAACCGGTTTTTAAAAAAAACAGGTTTGCAAAGGGGGGTTTCGGAACCTGTTTTTTAACAAAACCGGTTTGGATTCTCTTTTAAAAAAAAAATTAATATGCATCATCAACATCGATCACGACATCATCCATCATCGATCACCACCATCAACCATATCTTCATCAACCACAACATCATCATCGTCGACCATCACCTTCATCTCTGTTTTCGTCATCATCAACCATATCTTCACCTTCATCTCTGTTTTACATCATTATGTTAAATGTTAAATATTATGTAATAGAAAAAGAACTAAAAGCATACGTACCAACTTTTAAACATGAGCATATCTCATTCAAACCGTATGATTTCAAAGCAATTTTTCTTAATTACGGTGAGCATATCTCTTACAGCTACTTCCTTATAACACTCACTTCATATCAGAGTATGAATCAATATTAATGAAATTAGGAAATTATTCGAATCCGAGAGTTTGATTCAATAGTAATGTCGGAGAATTCATCTGAATCTACGTTTGATTCGAATCCGAGAGTTTTCGTTTATTTGTAAAATTTTTGGATCGTGATTCGCCTAGTAAACATAAGGTAAATGTGTTTTTGAAGATCTGTATATCATTATATATGTATATGTTATATATGAATGAATGAATGAATGAATGTGAAGATCTAGATTTGAAATATTTTAAAATTTTGATGTTCCCGCCAGGTTTGCAAATTTCAGAATTGCGTAAGTGTGGGAGGATATTGCAAACCGGTTTTAGAAAAAAATAGGTTTGCAAAGTTAAAACCTGTTTTTACAAAAAACAGGTTTGCAAAGTCTACTTTGCAAACCTATTTTTTGTAAAAACCGGTTTCCCATTTCCGGATTTTTTAAAACCGGACTCGTTTCACTTTGCAAACCTGTTTTTTTGGGTTTCTTTAAAAACCGGTTTGCATTGGGGGTTTGCATTCTCAATTGTGTAGTAGTGTGACAAACTTAATTTCATCTTTAAATTCACAGTTGTGCAGGAGTAGTTTCATTTCTTGGATGAACCACCCATGTGCGATAGATAAAAAAATCATTATACCCGGTTAACCTCCAAGAACAACCTTATAGCAACAGATTAACATGTATAAGTTCAAGCAAGGAAAATGAAACTGTTTTTTATTGGTAATTGGGTAATATTTATGTTGTATCTCTTCTTTTTTAGATTATTATGTTTTAGATTATTATGTTTAATGAAGTTCGTCGTTAACCGTTTGTAATTCGTACGACAAGTTAATATAATCGTTAAGTAACATATGTTAAATGTATATTCAAGTTCGATTAGTAAGATCCATCTTTGTATAGTAGTTAATTATGAATTACAATTAATATTTAGTATATAGTAAATAATAAAATTAAATTAAAAACAAAATAAAAATAGAAATCAACTAATAATAATTAATTTTGACGAATCGTTAATAAAGATATAAAGAAAAAGTGACAATAATATGGTTTGTTGGTGTGTGTCACAATACTAATAAATAATATTACTAGTTGAATTATGTTATTTTTTTTGTTAGCGCCACAAAATGGTGAAAGAGCGCCACAATAGAGTTGGCGTGATTTGTTTTCGTTTGGCGGGAAAAAATTAAAAGGAAAAAAGAGAAAGAAAATAGAAATAAGTGGCATTTCGTGCGTCGCAAAGGAGTTGCATACTCCTTCCATTTGTCATTTGTTTAAAACAAGTTGTCAACAAGTTGTAAGTTCTAGTGCATCCCCTTTCTTTGACTTGTAATACCAATATGTATACAATTTGAATTTGACATCTCAAATACAACTCATAACATAGTTGACATTCTAGAGTTTACTAGATAATAGTTGTCATGCATGTATGTAGTCTTCATTCTAGTGTGAAACCAAGTTGGAATTGAGTCAACAAAACCATCGTGGGCTTGACCAAAGCACCATCCAACAAATCTCCACCTTGACGAACATTCCACGCCTTTGCTATCCTCTCTCAATCTCCGCTTCCTTCCAGCCCCTGAGGGCTCATCACTTTTGAATACCGCAAATGCCAACCAAGTCCAAGCAATGTTTGAATTTGATTGTAGTATCTACCTTCGTCAACATATCTGCTGGATTATCTGATGTTCTAATCTTTCTCACAATTATAACCCCTTTAGATATTACTTCGCGAATAAAGCGATACCTTATGTCTATGTGCTTGGTTCTTTCATGATACATTTGATTTTTAGTCAAATGTATCGCACTCTGATTATCACAATGCACAATAGTCTGATCTTGTCGTATACCAAGATCACTAACCAAACCCCTCAGCCACTTTGCTTCTTTCACACCCTCTGTCATAGCCATGTATTCTGCTTCAGTTGTAGACAAAGCAACAGTCAATTGTAATGTTGCTTTCCAACTAACAGCACATCTTCCGAGAGTAAAAACATACCCAGTCTGAGACCTTCTCCGATCCAAATCACCAGCATAGTCTGAATCAACGTATCCAGTAACATTAGTATTACCACCGCTATCAGATACTAAGCCAATATTGGTTATCCCTTTAAGGTACCGAAGAATCCATTACACAGCTTGCCAATGAGCTTTCCCTGGACGATCCATATATCTGCTCACCACGCTTACCGCCTGTGCAATATCCGGTCTAGTACATACCATAGCATACATGATGCTACCCACAGCACTAGCATATGGAACATGTGACATATGCTCCACCTCCTCCTCAGTTTCCGGTGACAACGCCGATGAAAGTTTGAAATGTGCAGCAAGTGGAGCACTAACCGGTTTGGAGTTATCCATCCCAAAACGCTGAAGAACCTTCTCAATATATTTATTTTATGACAAATACAATTTTCCTTCACGTCTATCTCTGATAATCTTCATTCCCAATATCTTCTTAGCTGCACCCAAATCTTTCATCTCAAACTCAGTTTTGAGTTGAGATTTTAACTGATCGATCTCTGACATGTTTTTCGAAGCAATCAACATATCATCCACATATAATAGCAAATAAACATACGAGCCATCAGGAAGCTTCTTGTGATATACACAACTATCATAATTACTCTGTGAGTAACATTTACTAGTCATGAATACGTCAAACCTCTTATACCATTGTCGAGGTGATTGCTTTAAGCCATATAATGAATTTTTCAACAAACATGCATAATCTTCCTTTCCTTGGACAACAAATCCTTCTGGCTGGCGCATAAAGATTCGTTCCTCCAACTCACCATGTAAGAATGCCGTCTTGACATCTAATTGCTGCAACTCCATATCAAGTAAAGCAACCATGGCAAGTAACACGCGGATAGAGGTATGCTTTACGACCGGTGAGAAAACTTCATTAAATTCAACTCCCTCTCTCTGAGTAAAGCATTTTGCTACAAGGCGTGCTTTGAACCTTTCATCTTCTACACCCGAAATTCCGTCCTTCTTTTTGAAGATCCATTTGCATCCAACAATCTTCTGACCTTTTGGCGGTTTCACCAGCTCCCATGTATGATTCTTATAAAGACACTCCATCTCTTCATTCATAGCTACAGACCACTTTGCAGATTCTGGACAACCAATAGCTTCAAGATATGTAGCAGGTTCTTGGACCTCTATATCTTCTGCCATGCTCAGAGCATAAGCTACTAAATCTTCATGCCCAAACCGTTGTGGTGGTCTTATAGCTCGTCGTTCTCTATCTCTTGCTAGATTATAATTTTGTAGATCATGTTTCTCATCTGAATGATCTTCTGGTGTCATATGATCAACACCAAAGTCATGTACATCTTCTACAACGGGCTCGACAGGAGTATCTTGTACTACTTCTTGTGGAACATCTATTTCTTGCTCCACCTGCTCCTCAACTTCACGATCTATTCCAGCAACTACTTGTTCTTTCTCTGTCTTTTTCAACATAGCAGACTCGTCAAATGTCACATCCCTGCTGATAAGAAATTGGGATGATTTACCATCAGGACACCACAATCTATAACCCTTCACCCCATCTGCATACCCTAGAAATATGCATCTTTTGGCTCTTGGCTCAAGTTTACCATCTTTCACATGAGCATAAGCAGGACAACCAAATATCTTCAAATCATTGTAACTTGCAGGGGAACCTGACCATTTCTCCAAAGGAGTTTGACAATCAATTGCTGTTGATGGAGACCGATTTACTAAATAACAAGCTGTGTTGACAGCTTTAGCCCAAAATATATTTGGTAATTTTGCATTTGAGAGCATACACCTCGCTCGCTCAAGGAGCGTTCTATTCATTCGTTCTGCAACGCCATTCTGTTGTGGTGTAAACTGCACTGTGTTGTGCCTCACAATGCCTTCGTTCTTGCAGAACTCATTGAATTCGCCTTTGCAGAATTCCAGTCCATTGTCAGTTCTCAAGCACTTGATGAACTTTCCAGTCTGCTTCTCTATCATCATCTTCCATTGCTTGAAATTGACAAAGACTTCATCCTTACGTTTAAGGATATAAACCCAAACTCTTCTCGAATAGTCATCAATAAAGGTTAACATGTATCTCGCACCACCTTTTGAAGGAACAGGAGATGGACCCCAAAGATCTGAATGGATATAATCCAAAGTACCTTTTGTCCTATGAACGGTTGTGCCAAACTTTATTCGGCTCTGTTTTCCGAATACACAGTGCTCACAGAATTCTAATTTTCCGATATTCTGGCCACATAGTAAACCTCATTTACTAAGTTCCATCATTCCTCTCTCGCTCATGTGCCCAAGGCGTATGTACCATAACTTGGTGGTATCTACATCTTTATCTGATGAAGAAACTCCAGCCGCACCAGTGACCGTGTTACCCTTTAACAAGTAAAGGCCGTTGAACCTTTCACCTTTCATCACAACAAGTGCACCTCTAGAGACATTTAGTACTCCACCTCGAGCTCGATACTCGCAACCGATGGATTCCAGAGTACCCAAGGAAATAAGATTCTTCTTCAATTCTGGAACATGCCTGACTTCTGTCAAAGTCCTCACCGTGCCATCATACATCTTGATTTGGATTGTTCCTATGCCAACAACCTTACAAGCTACATCATTTCCCATAAGGACTTTACCACCATTTATTTCTCGATAGGTGGCAAACCAATCCCTAATAGGACACATATGATAAGAACAACCAGAATCAAGAATCCACTCGTCAACTGAGCGGCTATCGGTAACACTAAGAACATTTGCGCTATCAGAATCATTTTCTGCAACCGCGACAACTTTATCGGCTCCCGTTGCATTCCAAATCTCTCTCTTTCCTTTTAAGTCTGGACAGTCTCTTCGCATGTGACCTTCCTTGTGACAATTGTAACACTTGATCTTTCTAGATCTTGTTTTTGATCTAGAACGACCCTTGTTGTTACTACTTGATGCTCTATCATTACGTCTTCCTCTCGCCACCAAACCTTCCGCACTTTCTTCCACATAATCAGCCGATGATTTCTTCCTTAACTCGCAAGAGTTTAAGGTAGATTTGACATCCTCCATGGAAATAGTTTTTCTACTATATAGTAGAGTTGTAACCAAATGCTCGTACGATTTTGGCAAGGAACATAAGAAAATTAACGATTGATCTTCATCATCAATTTTCACACCAATATTATTCAAGTTCAAAATTATTTTATTGAACTCATCGATGTGATCATTTAGTGAACCTTCTTTCATCCGAAGAGTATACAACCGTTGTTTCATATACAACCGGTTCGTGAGACTCTTAGTCATATATAGAGTTTCTAGCTGTTTCCAAAGTCCATCCGGTGTGGATTCTGCCTCAACTTCTCTAAGCACACAATCGGCAAGATTTAGAATAATCATGCCATGTGCCTTTTCCAAAAGTTCATCCTTCTCTTCATCTGTCAACTTTTTGGGTAGAGATTCTCTCCCTTTCAAAGCTAACAAATAACCTTGTTGGCTCAGTAGAGCTCGCATCTTCATTCGCCAAAGACCAAAATCGTTCTGGCCATTAAATTTCTCTACAGTGTATCACTCAATCTAGGATCTAAAATACTAACAACGTATTTAGACCGCTCACTAGATTATAACACTTCCCTCTTAACTCACTCGTATAGAATTTTGATTAACAATTCTATACCTCACTCTTTTCTCTATACTACTTTTACAAGAGTTAATTAAACTCTTTCAAGTATGGGATGATCAAAATGAAATCCATGCACTTCCTTTTATAGTTGAACTTGTATGTTAGGAATAAGACTTCAAATTGCATACTCCTTCCATTTGTCATTTGTTTAAAACAAGTTGTAAACAAGTTGTCAACAAGTTGTAAGTTCTAGTGCATCCCCTTTCTTTGACTTGTAATACCAATATGTATACAATTTGAATTTGACATCTCAAACACAACTCATAACATAGTTGGCATTCTAGAGTTTACTAGATAATAGTTGTCATGCATGTATGTAGTCTTCATTCTAGTGTGAAACCAAGTTAGAATTGAGTCAACAAAACCATTGTGGGCTTGACCAAAGCACCATCCAACAATAGATTATTATTAGTAACTAATCCTTCCACTCGAGAGGTTAGAAAACTGCCATACCTTCCTTACTACATGACCTTCAGGAAAAAAATTTGGGGTTTTGGTTATGATTCTACCACCGATGATTACAAGGTTGTTGTCGGCTTTAATGAAGATTCCAATTCCATGCTTCATATGATCTTTCTAGTGTTATCTTTAAAATCAAATAAATGGAAGGTCGTTAGAGACGGCCCCAATTATTTAACTTATGAAGCTCATGGCCATATTCGCGATCTTCCTGGTGTTTTATTTGATGGGGCGCTTCATTGGCTTGTGGATGATACAAACGAGGAGAAGAAAGTTATTCTTTCGTTTGATTTATCTTTAGAGGAATGTAAAGAAATCCCCCAACCTGATGATGATAGTTATTCATGTGATGATCGAACCATACTAAGAATGTTTGATCAATGTCTATGCATATCTGGTTTCTATGATATTCATTCAAATAATGATAATAACTGCGGGATATGGGTGATGAAAAATTACAATTCTTCGCAACTGGTGCTTCCAAGTGATGATTACCGGTGTAAAAAGTATGGTGCTGATGCCACGACTGCATACCCACTGGATATCTTTCCAGACAACACTTGGCGTTTTAATAATGATGATGATGATGATAATCTGTCATGGCGGAGTTGGTTTGATACACTTTTTCCACGACTATCTATAAGTGATGTAGGTGTAGATAATGGTTTCGACTTGTTAAGCTTGTCGCTTAGTAATCTTGTAAAAGTCTAATGACTAAACTAGACCACGACTTTAATAGTCTTTGGGAACTAGTCCAGCCCGATTGGTCCAAGTCAGTCATGGTTAGCGGTCAACGGATCAAAATTGGTGTGACTAAAGAGATTCAAAGGTTTGTGCGTGTATGGTGTGAGTGGGAGGAAGAGTGAGAGTGTCACTTGGAAAGAATTGAAATTGCGACTTGTAGTGAGGATGGAAAATGTGAGTGGATACAAAATGATTAGGATATTTAATTTTCATATACAAATATTAGTTTATGCCAACGAAGCATTGCTACAACGGCATCATTTCACCTTGTATGTTGGGGCTGAGAGTTTGGTCATGGGTTCGAGCCTCGCTTTGTCCATCATATTAATTAATCTGCCTGAAATATGGTTATCCAGATTGACCACGGGAGGGGGGGGGGGGTCTCCCAGATTTATTCAGGATTCAAACCCGGTCCGTCTGCCCCTCAAGATGGTTAAAGGATCATGTTTCTGTAATGCGATTCGGGATTCCTCCCGAACGCGTGTGTGTGTGTGTGCAAATGGTGAGTGTTGTTGAAATAAATGATACATTGATGCAAAATTTTCCGTTAAAAAAACAATTATATATATATATATATATATATATATATATATATATATATATATATATAGAGAGAGAGAGAGAGAGAGAGATATTTAATCAAGAGGGAAGCACTTTTTTTGGGGGATGTAATTTTTTTTTTCTTTTTTTCGAATATTTTTTTTCAGGCATCAAGATCACATGAAAATATGAACATTTAAAAAAGACACTTTGTGATGAATGTTATTATTTTGGCGGTAAAACGCTCAAAGAAAAATAAATAAAAACATTCAATGCATTGAATGTTTTGATTCTGAGTTTTTTTAAGGGGTTAAAAATTAGGGGATTAAAAATTAGGGTTTAGCTATTAGAGTTTAGAAATTAGGGTTTTGGGTTTAGAAATTAGGGTTTAGGGTTTAGAAATTAGGGTTTAGATTGTATATTTTAACATGAACAGTTTAGAGTTTAGGGTTTAGGGTTTTGAATTTAGAGACTAAACACAAAACACTACACCCTAAACCCTAAATTCTAAATCGGGCTAAATTTCGAAAAAAAACACTTCACACAAGATGAAAACAAAACGGTGCAAATAAACTTAGAGTCAAAACATTCAATGCATTGAATGTTTTTATTTTTTTTCTTCGAGCGTCTTACCACCAAAATAATAATATTCGTCACAAAGTATCTTTTTTGAATGTTCATATTTTTACTTAATTTAGATGTCTGAAAAAAAAAATTCGCAAAAAACCAAAATTTAAAAAAAAAATTACTTCCCTCAAAAAATGCTCCCCTCTTGATTATGACCCTATATATATATATATATATATATATATATATATATATATATATATATATATATATATATATATATATATATATATATATATATATATAGTGGTCGGATCAAGAGGGAAGTAACCATTTGGGGGGAAGCGGGGGGAAGCAAAAACTTATTTTTTTTTCATTTTTTAAAAAAACTTTGTTCACGAATATTATAGATGAGATGAAAATATGAATATTTAGTAGAGACACTTTGTGATAAATGTTTTTATTTTGGCGGGAAAACGCTCGAAGAAGTAATTTATAACAATTATCGTGTTTTTCGAGCGTATTTTGAGGTTTTAGCTATTGGGGTTTAAATATTAGGGTTTATAGGGTTTAGATATTAGGGTTTAGAAATTTAGGGTTTAGGGTTTAGATTTAGGGTATAGTGATAGTGCTCTAAATGAACATATATTTAGTAGCAATATCCTCCCAATATGTAAATTATTTAGTTGTAATTGTCCTAAAAAATAATAATAATAATAAGAATACTCCTCTGTAATAATAACAAATATATATATATATATATATAGTGTAGTTTTATATTAGATTAGTTTTGGGTTATGCAAAGGTTATTTTACGGGTTTTAAAGTCGGAGCTCTGTCCGTGTAACACTACGCGATAAATAATCAATGTAAGCTATGTTCTCCTTTTTAAATTAATGTCTCGAACTTAAGTTATTATTATGCTTATTTAAAACGAAGTAATCATGATGTTGGGCTAATTACTAAAATTGGGTAATTGGGCTTTGGACCATAATTGGAGTTTGGACAAAAGAACGACACTTGTGGAAATTAGACTATCGGCTATTAATGGGCTTTATATTTGTTTAACTAAATGATAGTTTGTTAATTTTAATATAAAGATTTACAATTGGACATACCTATAAATAACCATATACACTCGATCGGACACGATGGGCGGGATATTTATATGTACGAATAATCGTTCATTTAAACGAACACGGGAATGAATTAATAGTTAATAGATTTATTAAAACAGGGGTGAATTATGTACAAGGACACTTGGAATAATTGTTAACAAAATATTAAAACCTTGGGTTACACGCAGTCGATATCCTGGTGTAATTATTAAACAAAGTATTAAGACCTTGTTACAGTTTAAGTCCCCAATTAGTTGGAATATTTGACTTCGAATATAATAATAATTTGACGAGGAGACTCGCACTTTATATTTATGACTGATGGACTGTTATGGACAAAAAGCAGACGGACATATTGAATAATCCAGGACAAAGGACAATTAACCCATGGGAATAAACTAAAAATCAACACGTCAAACATCATGATTACGGAAGTTTAAATAAGCATAATTCCTTTATTTCATATTTAATTGCACTTTTAATTATCGCATTTTTATTTACTATCATTTTATTTATTGCACTTTTAATTATCGCACTTAAATTATCGTCATTTATATTTTTTATTAGGTTTTAATTGTGACTTAAAATATAAAATCGACAAACCGGTCATTAAACGGTAAACCCCCTTTTATATTATTATTATATATAAAAATATATATTTTGTACAAATATAGTTGTTTAAAATATAGTGTGAAATAAGCCAGCTCCCTGTGGAACGAACCGGATTTACTAAAAACTATACTACTCTACGATTAGGTACACTGCCTATAGTGTTGTAGCAAGGTTTAGGTATATCCCATCTGTAAATAAATAATTAAAACTTGTGTAATTTGTAACGTATTTCGTATTAAAAATAATAACTATTTCGTATACACCTCGCATCACATCAAGTTTTTGGCGCCGCTGCCGGGGAATCGGCGAAATGCTATAATTTTTAATATATATTTGTATAAATATTTGTATATAATTTTTATAAAAACAATATAAATTAAAAAAAAAAACGTTTTAGCCTACATCTGAATCTGAATTTGCTTTACTCCGCACTCGCGGAGTTCGTCTGTTAGGTAATACCGCACTCGCGGAGCAGTCTGTGACTGCAACATAGGATTGCATTAAATACGATTAGGGTTTAATATATTTATTATTATTATTAGGGTTTAATTATTATATAGTTTTAATATAATTTGTATTTTAAGTTTTAATTATTATTATTTACATATTTATATTAATACTTTTATATAAATAATATTTTTATAAAAAAATTATATTTTTATAACTCTAATTTTCTTTTTATATTTTATATCTTTTTATTCATTTAAATTCGTAGTTTTTAATATTTGTCGTTCGTAATTAGTTTTAAAATTAGTATTTTGCCGTAGTTACTTTATTTTTAGCTTTTAAGACTTTGCCTTAAAATCCCTTAAGTGCCTTTTCTTTAGACTAAGATTTAGGTGCTTTAGAATTTTGCGATACCATTTGAATATTTTAGTACTTTTTAATTTATTACCGTTTTGGATATAGAATTCCTTTTAAGCTTTAATACCTTTAGACATAACTTTAAATATTTAGTTTTTAGAATACTAAGTTTCGACGCTTTATTTTCTTATTTTTATTTTTCGACTGTTTGTTTTTCGACATTTATTTTTCGACCTTTTATTTTTTTTCAACGTTTTTCGACGCGCTCTTTTTCTTTCTTATTTCTCGACGCTCTAGTTTTTAGGACTTAGAATTTTTTCTATTTCTTCTCTAAAATTTCAAAACGAAAAATTATTTTAAGCGGTTAAATTGATAGACATCCAAATTTTCTGCTTCGTAGTAATAGTTGGATTTGTTAGTGGCTGAGTTGTGAGTTTCCGATTTAAAGGGTTCTGGCTCCCTGCTGCATCTATTGGCTATTCGAAACGTGAGAAAAAGCAGAAAAGTCTATTAATTTGATAACTTATATAATTTTTATTTTTATAACTAATAGGATAATTAAGTAAATGCACCACATTGTAGCTAAAATTTGGTAAAAAAAGCGCATTATGGAAAATCTCGAGAATATTTTGGAAACTCTTTGTGACATCCGAAATCAATTAAATCAATACTCTCAAATGAGTGTTGATGAAAATTCGTTCGGTCAATCTTGGATCACGAATGATGAAATAATAACTGGTTGTGAAATCTGTGAAGATTATCACTCAACATGGGAATGTTTTTATTACGTTCCTATGGAAAATTACGCACCCACGGAACCTGAATGGAACGATTATGAAGAATACAATTCAAATTGGGATTATTCCCAAGAATATTTCCAAACTCAACAACCAGAAGACGAGGAAAATTATGTGTCTGAAAATCTTTTAGACAATATGAAAATCAAACTCGAAGAACTCGATGCTCAAAATGAACAAATGAGAGAGTTTGTAAATCGGAAAGCTGAAACTCTATCAGATTATACACATGTTGATCTGAGGAGTATTGTGCAAGAAAATATCATATCATTAAATTTTGTTGAATTCGAGAGCTCCGAAATCACCAACTATCCCGATGATACTTTTTATTCAGCTTTACCAATTTCACAACATATCGACACATTAGCCTCTACCGACGAAATCATCGATCAATCAATAAATGAAGAAGAAGTAAGGGTGACAAATTGGTACGCTTGGGAAAACGATAACGTTGAAAACTTTACCCCCGAGACCAAAGTGGTGGGACTGATAAGTACTGTTAATGAAAAAGAATCTACTTCGATCCCGAAATTCACCATTCAACAATCTCCCAACCCAATATTCTTAATAGACGAGTCATATACCGAAGATGAACTACGAGCTGTAATAGATAATGACACCTCAGATTTCACCCAATTGGGTAATAGAGGTGAAACTTTTGATCCCGAGAATGAACGGAAGGAAATGTTAGGAATTGTCCACCCTATAGAAATATGTATATCGGTGTATATCGATCCATTTGACCAAGAACCAGAAAAGAGACATTTCCATTTACTAAAAGCTACACTTAAAAAAGAATTAAGTAGTGACGATCGGGTGGTTCTAAACTTTAAACCCATTGATATATTATACACCACCCGAGATGTAAATAACTGGCTCACTATTCTAATTCGTGGAACTTATTCTACCGACTTCACAGGTCGTCAGCTAAGTGTGGGGAAGTCTAACCCCACTTAACGTTAAATTAGGGGTTCGGGTTATTGCATAACTCGTTAATAAAAATGCATGATGAGTTAGGGTAAAAGACATATTTTCAAATATTAGATAACAGTTCAGAAAAGCAACCGTTTTTGAAGAAAAACATGTGTGATAAAACAAGAAGGAATGAACGATGAGGCGTGCCATCTATCATTCGACGAGCTTTGTAATTACAAAATGGGTATTTTCAATCACTTTTCTACACTAATCACCCTCATGAATTTATAATTAGAGTCTGATTTCATGCAAATGAGGGCATTGCATGATCTCAAGTGTGGGGAAGGGTTATAAATTTTCTCGGGTTTATACTTGGCTTATTTTCTAAATATTGTGAAAATTTTATAAATTTTCAACTAAATGAATTCAAAAGCATGTTTATACATATTTATGAACGATAAAACTAGGTGTTAATGCCGAAATTATTGTTACCTCGGAAAGGACATAAATTGAGAAACAACTAAAACGCTTGAATTTATTTATTAAGATATAAAAAGACGCATGAAAAAAGCCAAGTGTGGGGAGAATGTACCAAGTTATTCAATTAAAAACTATCTATCACATGTTTCTGTAAAGTTATTGCAGGTGCTTTTGTTTTGGACTAAATTAACTGTTTTACCCGGTTTACTTTAATATATTTGAAAGAGAGATGGATCTACACGATGAATCAATTCCATCATTAAAAGGAAGTAAAGTCTTCCTAAAAAGACACGCGCTTCTTGATTTAGGTCAAGAAGTTGTCGTCCAGACCAGCTGTAGGTTGACTAAAAATCTAGAAAAGTCATCTCTAAAATCAGCAGGAAATCCACGGACCTCAGCATCAAACAGGGTCGCCATGTGGTCAGACTTATCCTAACCATGAGAGGATCTGTCTCGTAAAATGGGGAGGGCGCCGTGCAAATTAGCTTGATAAGACTAATGAATCAGACCCCCAGAAAGGATAATCTCCTTAAAGATTAAAAATCAGCTTCTAAGCCTGATATTACTCAATCCTTGAGATTGACATTAAAGATTGAGAATTACAAACTCATGGAATTCAATGATATCTAAACTCAAGCTTGAACGAGAAAATATTTTGATCAAAATTAAAACCGATTTGTTTTCTGAAAACCTATTTTCAATGCGTTCATTACCATTGAACGTAAAATCCAAGAAATTCACCTGAAATTCATTAGGTCACCTGAACCAAATCGGGTGTCAACCGTAAGAACGGTGGTTGCATAGCATGGTCGAAGATAGGACCTTGTGCCAGACCAAAAAATCATAGGATGATCTTTACTATTGCTCCTACAAAGGATAGTAATAGCATCCGACACGTTTTTGGACCATAATCAAATGCATGTCATTAGACATTGCCTTAACAGTTGCTTGTTCAACGCTTTCCTTTACAACCGGACGGTAGTTTGCCGAAAGGTAATATACGGAGCAAGTATACTGGACGTGTTGCTTTCCTAAATACAAGGTTAGCAAGTGGGTAACACAAAACCGCAAGTGTTGAGCTAAAATTTTCAAATCTGAAACCCACAAAACCCACAAAAATATTTTGCAAACACCGGTGAAGGGTTATTCCAGAAAATTTATCTAGGGTAAAAGCTAGATTGAATTTTCAAAAGATCAAATGTTTTCATAAAGATCCAATTTCCTTAAAGGATCTAAATTTTTAATAGTCATGTGGGACTGTAAACCACACCGTTACTATCATTGTTCATACCGCCGTATCAAAATCACTGATGTATAAAGTGTGAAGAATAAAGAAGTGATTCGTGTAATTTAATTTCAAGTTCTGTATTGCTTGAGGACAAGCAACGCTCAAGTGTGGGGATATTTGATAGTGCTCCAAATGAACATATATTTAGTAGCAATATCTTCCCAATATGTAAATTATTTAGTTGTAATTGTCCTAAAAAAAAAAAGACCAAGAAAAAAAAACAATAATAATAATAATACTCCTCTGTAATATATATATATATATATATATATATATATATATATATTATATATATAGTATAGTATAGTGTAGTTTTATATTAGATTAGTTTTGGGTTATGCAAAGGTTATTTTACGGGTTTTAAAGTCGGAGCTCTGTCCGTGTAACACTACGCGATAAATAATCAATGTAAGCTATGTTTTCCTTTTTAAATTAATTTCTCGTACTTAAGTTATTATTATGCTTATTTAAAACGAAGTAATCATGATGTTGGACTAATTACTAAAATTGGGTAATTGGGCTTTGGACCATAATTGGGGTTTGGACAAAAGAACGACACTTGTGGAAATTAGACTATCTGCTATTAATGGGCTTTATATTTGTTTAACTAAATGATAGTTTGTTAATTTTAATATAAAGATTTACAATTGGACATACCTATAAATAACCATATACACTCGATCGGACACGATGGGCGGGATATTTATATGTACGAATAATCGTTCATTTAACCGGACACGGGAATGAATTAATAGTTAGTAGATTTATTAAAACAGGGGTGAATTATGTACAAGGACACTTGGCGTAATTGTTAACAAAATATTAAAACCTTGGGTTACACGCAGTCGATATCCTGGTGTAATTATTAAATAAAGTATTAAGACCTTGTTACAGTTTAAGTCCCCAATTAGTTGGAATATTTGACTTCGGATATAATAATAATTTGACGAGGACACTCGCACTTTATATTTATGACTGATGGACTGTTATGGACAAAAACCAGACGGACATATTGAATAATCCAGAACAAAGGACAATTAACCCATGGGAATAAACTAAAAATCAACACGTCAAACATCATGATTACGGAAGTTTAAATAAGCATAATTCCTTTATTTCATATTTAATTGCACTTTTAATTATCGCATTTTTATTTATTATCATTTTATTTATTACACTTTTAATTATCGCACTTAAATTATCGTCATTTATATTTTTTATTAGGTTTTAATTGTGATTTAAAATATAAAATCGACAAACCGGTCATTAAACGGTAAACCCCCTTTTATATTATTATTATATATAAAAATATATATTTTGTACAAATATAGTTGTTTAAAATATAGTGTGAAATAAGCCAGCTCCCTGTGGAACGAACCGGACTTACTAAAAACTATACTACTCTACGATTAGGTACACTGCCTATAGTGTTGTAGCAAGGTTTAGGTATATTCCATCTGTAAATAAATAATTAAAACTTGTGTAATTTGTAACGTATTTCGTATTAAAAATAATAACTATTTCGTATACACCTCGCATCACATCATTTAGATTTAGGATTTAGATTGAGTTTTTAACACGAACGGTTTAGAGTTTTCCATAAACCCAAAACACCAAACCCTAAACCCTAAACCCAAAACTCTAAATCGGGCTAAATTTTACTTCACAAAACATGAAGAAAAAAACGTTCATATTCTTCACGAACAATATTATCTTGAATGTTATTTTTGTCGATCGTTTTTCCGCCTAAATAATAACATTCATCACGAAGTGTCTCTTCTAAATGTTCATATTTTCGTGTGATCTTGATGCCGGAAAAAAAATTCAAAAAAAACGGAAAAAAAATTGCTTCCCCCCGCTTCCCCCCGATTGGTTACTTCCCCATTGATCCTGCCCCTATATATACATATATGTATATGTATATATATACATGTATGTATATGTATATATATACATGTATGTATTTGCGGTTGAATAAAAAAAAATTCAATATTAGGTTTAATACAGGTAAAATATTCTAATGGATAAACTATTAAAATAATGTTTAACATACAATTATATATTATGTAAATGATATCCTGCAGCAACGCATGGTGACCTTATACCTCGTTTACGGCTAAAAGTGGAATAACTTTTCCCCTCGTTTATGTACGTATATAATTTTGACCCCTTTTACCTGTTTGGTCCGTTTGGTGTCAATTTGGGCATTTGATGATTTCGACACGTCTATTATGTCACATTATGTAAATTTTTTAAAATGTTCATCCATCTTCATTTCCAAAAAAATTTGCCAATCAGTGGCGATCATTTCACAACCATCACGTGGTTGATCTCTAAGGGCGGGGTTTTCGGATCCTCCTTTTCTAACCTAAAAATCCTTTTTAAAATTGCTCTTTTGATTTCCGTAATACTTTTGAGAAATTTCATTATCCTATTTGTGATCATCTTACCATGTGATGTGGCCCATCTGAAAATGGGGGTCGTAGGTCAAAATAAGTCTGCAAGTTTTAAAGAAACAGTTAGTAAGGCCATTATATATACTTAAACATTTTTACAATAAAGTTAATTAAAGTATAACCTCCAACTCAGGGATAAGATGCTCATAATCCTTTGGGATTTTTTTCCACTCTTTATAACAATATGATATTATTGTTATTGCGTTCCCTACAGCGGAACGAAATTGACTTCCACTGACACCTGACGGGCTGAACGCGCCCCTTACATCAATCAGAAAATATATTTGAGCCAAACTTTTATTCCTCACCACACTAGCCTTTGATCCTACATTGCCGGACTTCCCGCGAACCGGGGCTACAATTTCAAATAACAAATTATTAATATAGTATATATATATATGTACATATACATCATCTATACATATAATCCTATAGTTTGTACATATATGTACACATATACATAATAGTTTGTACATATACGTATATATATATATATATATACATAACAGTTTGTATATATAACCGTTTGTATATATATGTACATATTTTTACATAAAATTTTATTAAAGATAAACCGAGATAGCTTTACTTACGTTTACCACTGGCCTCACAATCACGCAGTAACTCCGAAGGAGAACCGCCACCGGGTGTATCATAATCTCCATCCCCGTCATGGTTGCGATAACCAACATCTGCCATCTGTAAAAAATGTACATGTATATACGAGCATTCCCCAAAATAAAGAAATAAAATCAATGAACATATTTGTTACAAATATAACTAACTCTAACAAATTTAAATATAATGATTAAATATATATTTTCTTTTCCAATCACTATATAAGATCAATCCCTAATATAATGCATAAAATCATAATCACTATCTCCATCATCCTCTATGGCCTAGTCAGTTTCGTCTGCATCCTCATCTGCTTATTCAACTCCGACTTCAGGTGCGGCTCGGCCAGCGACTCTGACCGTGTCTCCGACCGCAACTTCGGTTGCGTCTTTTTCTGTCTTGTCATTGTCTTCATCAACTTTGTCATTTTCCGTGCCAAGCATGTCATTATCATCATCTACCGTTGTTTCGTCTCTACTCAAGTCCGTTTGAGACAAAGAATCCAAGTTAGAAGAAAATCGAATATCGGAGAAGTGTTGCCATGTATAAGATCTAATTCTTTATCAGCTCCAAGGATATCTTGATCCCAGGTGTTCCAATGGTGGATTCGTTGAACGATCTTCCAATATTTACCCGAACCACCCCTTCTTTTAATCGAACCACCCCTTCCAATATAAGCGACTAGATTTGTTTGTGTAGCAAGGAGGTATTGATCTTCTTTATACCATTCATGTTGAGTAGAAATACTGGTTAAGTTAGTTTTTATGACACAACCATTTTTATTGGTTTTGAAACATTTTTATCGGTTTTGGAACCATTTGCATCGAAATAAAACAACCCTATGACCCACATATAACAAAGTTCCCAAATTTCCTTCAACACACCATCATACAAAGATCTGTCAGGACCGGTAGTTAATATTCCGCTATTTTGTGTTGTTCAGCGTAAGTCTCGACTATGAACCATAAACCTTACACCATTAACAATGCAAGCAGTGTAAGAGTTTATATGTAATAGTCCATTTTCCAAAGCAAATAACTCATTACCACATCTAGATGTGTCAGCTACTCGGAGACGCTTGATCTATAATAAAGACGAGGTCGGACGAAATTTAGACAATAGTTAATCACGGTTTGAAAAGCGTAATGCATGCAACGAGTTTACCTTGTTTTTAACCACTCATGAAACTATTTTTCTATATTAGTCATGCGCGGCATTTCAATGTTAAAATCACTGTAAATATTTTGGATATTAGTATAATAATCGAAAAGATGATTAACTTACTAAAACACATTTTGAAAAAGAATAAACACTTACTTCTTGTCGTTGTCGATCTCGGAGCTGTTGTTAAGAACAAACCAATCTATTTTAGCTTGATGTGTGCGATCCACCAGTTTTTCTACACATTTACTCATAGGTGTACACATTGATCGGAGTGCATAATACACAAAGAAGGGAGTTGGAGCGTCCGCAATTTTTTCAGGCTTATTAAATCTTGTTTGTACTCTATGAAGATACCTTGAGGCATAAGTTAAGGTCTCGTCTGCAATATACCCCCTTAAAAATGGAACCTTCGGGCCTAGATTTATTTCTTACATAATTTTTCAACTTTTTCACGTATCATTTGTGGATACATCCACCTCATGAAGTCCATCTCCACGTGAAGAAAATGTAATTATTAAGAGCAACATGTACCATCGAAATGCAACTATTACGAGCAACATGTACCATCGTGAACCAAATGTCACTCATTTGTCAAGCTCTAAAGCCGGTCTTTCGTTGTGTTTAACTCACAATATTCAAATAAATACTTCTCATTTGGTCGCATTCTAAATGAATCAGATTCATTATTAACAAACAATACCTCTTCCGTACGGAGCGTTTATGAATGTCTGTTTGCTAATATTGGTGTGCTTGAGGGTATTAATCAAGACATGCGGTAACTTTGTATAATATTCAATGTTTCGTAGTTTAAATCTGTATTAATACTTCCAATAACTTTGTACGATATTCAATGTTCATAGTTGAAATGTGTTTTAACTCCAATAACTTTGTTAGAAACTGAAAATAACTTAACACCAACATTTTAAGCATGAAGTATTGGCGGGATGTTTGGTAGAATTATTGGCGCCAATTCCACCTATATAAGCATCTCAACCACAACCAACTTATTTCTAAGAACTGTAACATTCACTCATTACCCTCTGTAACCAATTGGGATGCAACATCGTGATTCATAATGATGAACTGCCAATCATGTAGTAAACATGCAGTTGTTCGCACATCTTGGACTGATTTAATTTAGGTTGAAGATTTTGGGTTTGTCTTGAAACGTTAAGGTAAAACCTTCTTGCTTAATACTTCTGTTCAGTGGATAAATGACAAACTTAATTTCATCTTTAAATTCACAGTTGTGCAGGAGTAGTTTCATTTCTTGGATGAACCACCCATGTGCGATAGATAAAAAAATCATTATACCCGGTTAAGCTCCAAGAACAATCTTATAGCAACACATTAACATGCATAAGTTCAAGCAAGGAAAATGAAACTGTTTTTTATTGGTAATTGGGTAATATTTGTGTTGTATCTCTTCTTTTTTAGATTATTATGTTTTAGATTATTATGTTTAATGAAGTTCGTCGTTAACAGTTTGTAATTCGTACGACAAGTTAATATAATCGTTAAGTAACATATGTTAAATGTATATTCAAGTTCGATTAGTAAGATCCATCTTTGTATAGTAGTTAATTATGAATTACAATTAATATTTAGTATATAGTAAATAATAAAATTAAATTAAAAACAAAATAAAAATAGAAATCAACTAATAATAATTAATTTTGACGAATCGTTAATAAAGATATAAAGAAAAAGTGACAATAATATGGTGTGTTGGTGTGTGTCACAATACTAATAAATAATATTACTAGTTGAATTATGCTATTTTTTTGTTAGCGCCACAAAATGGTGAAAGAGCGCCACAATAGAGTTGGCGTGATTTTTTTCGTTTGGCGGGAAAAAATTAAAAGGAAAAAAGAGAAAGAAAATAGAAATAAGTGGCATTTCGTGCGTCGCAAAGGAGTTGACGGGATTTTTTCACGCTTTTTTTAATCTAAAATAAAATCACTAAATCAAATATGGCGCTCTCAGTGCAACAAAAGCGTTACAAAATACAATGTCCGACCAAAACTGAGCGAGTGTTGAAAATTTTGTCGTTTAGCGACCCTCTAGCGGCGCTTTTATAGCGCCAGAAAAGTGATGTGTCGCTTGTTCTCATATTTTAGTCGTGACTACTGATATAATTTTAAAAAGAAAAGGATTACCGGTATATTTTGAGTAAACCACAGGGACTAATGGTATATATAACTCTAGATTTAGTTATAGAAAAATATACTTATTGTTTCAATGTAAATTGATAACGATAACTATCCGTGGATTTAATCTTGAATGGTGAATATCCTTGGACACGGATGGATTAATATGTATATTTTGTAAACCTCCGGGCAAGCCCGCAACCTCCAAGTATGTGGGGGTCACGAGTATGAACGAAAAGTTTTATCCGTTGATCGGTAGACGGACCCCGACGAGTAAAAAATAATATTGGTGGGCAGATCGCGGTTGCGGTTACAATTTGTGTCCGTCGTCCAAGGGTGCCATCCTATTATTTTGTTTATAAAATTATTTACCCTCAAATAAACAAAACATTTAACCAATCCTTGATTGGGAGAAATGGAAGTAGGTGAGTGATAAAAATTGTAACTTTGTAAAAAACTAGAAAAAGTTAATAAACAATTCAAAAAACCAAAACTTTTGTGAGTAATTCCCCTAAAACCCTGTACGAGGGCCGAGCTGTATTCAAAAATCACAAGAATCCCCAAAACTCTATGTGAAACCCTAATAGACTAAATTGCGGCAACTTCATTATTATTACTATTACTATTTTTAACATTTTGCTTTTTATATCCTTCTAATCAAACGCATTTTTTTTTTCTTAATTAATTCTAATGGATGCTATGGTTGAGGAAATACTTACAAGATTGGACGTGGAAGATGTTCTCCGATGCAAGTGTGTTTGTAAGTCATGGTATAATCTAATATCATCTAGTTATTTTGTTAAAGCTCATCTTAAGCATAGCTACAATAACAATCGTCAACATGGAGATTTAAGAATTCGGCTGAATCGGAAATTAACTTGTTTTAGTTATAATAGACATAATAATATATAACTGGCGTTATATTATGATGATTGGTTCCTGTAATGGCCTTGTTTGCATCTCTCCTTTTGTAGATGAATTATTAGTAACTAATCCCTCCACTCGTGAGGTTAGAAAACTGCCAATGCTTCCTTTTTGTAGGGGAAATTTATGTTGGGGTTTTGGTTATGATTCTATCACCGATGATTACAAGGTTGTTGCCGGCATCAATGAATCTGAGCATCTTATGCGCTTTCAAGTGTTATCTTTAAAATCAAGTCAATGGAAATTCGTTGGAGATGGCAACTATTTAACTTATAATGCTCAAGGTTGTTTTCCTCGTCCTGGTGTTTTACATGATGGGGCGCTTCATTGGTTTATGTATGATACAAAGAAGAAGAAGAAGAAGAAGAAGAAGATGGTTATTCTTTCTTTTGATTTATCTCTTGAGAAATTCAAAGAGATCCCCCAACCTGATGATACAATATATTTATGTGATCATCTTAACGTACTAGGGACGTTTCAAAAATATCTGTGCGTATTCCGTACCTATGATATTCTTACTGATCACTGCAACACATGGTTGATGAAAAACTACAATTGTTGGCAACTGATCCCATGTGATGATTACGAAGGTAACAAGTATGGTGCTGCCGCTACTGTATACATACTCGATTTCATTCCAGAAAACACTTGGCATTTATGTGATGATGATGATAAAGGATATGTAGATATGCTATGGCAGAGATGGTATCATATTGGTACCCCTATATTTGTCAAGTCACTTGCATCTCTGGGAAACAAAAGAAAAAGAAAATTAAGATGATGGTATGGACCATATATTCTGCTAATATGTATCTTTCAGATGATTGAATGTTTGTTTCGCTAATAAGTTTGTGTTTTAAATGGACGTGCTTTAAACATATTTGGGTGCCAATTTTCTTCTAGTTGTTAGACCGTTCCTAGCGGTCCCGTGCTGCAGCCGCCCTTCGCTACGCCCTGCTCAAGTATTCAAATGAGAAAAAATTCATGTATGGATCTATCTTTATGATTTCTACAGTAGTACTTTAGGGATGATGGTTTTCGTGGAACTTGTAGCTAATAAGATTTCAATAACTTATGTCAGATTGTGTTAATAATGTTTTGTATATGGTCACTTTAATTAGTTTTTTCTTATGTTATACTACTAGCTAGTTTATATCCCATCCTACAGAAAAAGATATCTAGACGTGTTGAAAAACTTATCTAGTTATCTAGACGTGTTTTTGAACACGTCTAGATGAAGCAGGTCTACTTGATTAATGCTATATAGGCCGGTTTTCAAACCGGTGTTGACATACATAATTAGACCAGTTATTGGCTAGTTCGCGCATATTAATAATTGTTTCCAGACGTGTTTAACCAGTCTTATTGAGACCTTTGTTGTAGAGTATAAACCAGTCTAGATGCTTTTGAGACAGACGTTTCCAATTGCAACATGATTGGTCTCTTAATGATTCTTTTTATTTGAGTTTTGTCCAAATCAGTTTTTCATAAACTTGCATATATATACAATCCACCCATAAGTATAGTATTAACGTAATGTTCATATATTCATCAGATCAACAATACATATATAAATTATAATGATACATTGTATGAATAAAAAAAAAAAAAAAAAAAAAAAAAGTTACGTTTACAACAAAACATTCACCGACATTCAATTCATTAAGTCAACAAAAATTTTAAGCATTGCTAACAAAAAATTGAAACAGTACGTCGCTTGCCATAGCCATTCTCGTCCGAATTAAGTTGGTCATCCAGCCTGAAAATATAGAAAAAAACATGCATAAGTCAAAATATGAAGATTCATGGATGATGTTTGAAGTTTAACACTTATCACTCTATAAGCAGAGCTGCAATTACTTTGGTAGTTTGTACCCAATTGAATATTAATAAGTAGCTATTTTTCTTACACGTACCTAAGCAGTTGGAAGATCCTTAAGTTGTTGGTTCAGCAATCGAAATTGATATCCGTCACTAGTAGACCACTGCTTCAAAAAGTTAAGGCTCCGAAGAATTCTACATAAGTAAAAAAGGTGAAAACTTTTAAAAGCGAATGATCGGTCTATTATCTATAAAGCTTTAACAATTGAACTGTCAAAAACGCACCAGAACAAAATCACAACTCGACAACTGCAGCAAGCATCAAACAGATTTACAGCTTTGTTTACACCTGAACAATAACACTTGAACTGATATATGTCTTTTGCAGTAATCAACAATTAGAGGGGAGGGGATTTAGCTTGAATTACACTGTAACAAGCAACAATTCGCAGAAGAGAAGTTATTCTTTCATTAACATAGCATTAGCGAGTACCTGTCATGCATTCACGCTACATGACATTATCAACACCAATTACAAACTGTTGTCATAAAGACACAACTATATCATATCAGTAAATTAGAAACAAATAACACTAAGAACTTTCTGTGCTTATCTATTTAAACAACAATTCGATGCAAAAAAAAAAAAAAAAAAAAAAGGATAATTAACTTTAGTATAATAAATCTAACCTTGAGATAACCAAACACTAAATAATATATCTTACCACCAATCAATGAATTGAGTTTGGACTTTACACGAGAATGATATTTGAGGACGTTCGCTAGCTGATTGTAACTGCAAAATTTCTCAACCATTAAATAATTAGTAATTAAACAATATTACTTTTATACCTCAAATAAAAGTGAGAAACCTAGAAGGTTGATACTCGTTGAATCAATTGAATCTGATTGTGAAGCAGCGTCTAGAGAAAGGAAAGATAGAAACTGATGATAAGAGAAAGAGTAAATTAAATGGTTTTAATTTATTGAAAAATCACTTTATGGAGGGAAGTTGAAAATCAAATATTTTATCTATGGATGGTAGCGGGAGATAAAGAAAACGGACATATAAAGACCGGTTATTAAGTGGACACTTTGGCCGGTTCAAATTTTTTATTTAGACGTGTAGTCATTTATAATTTCTGAGGGATATCTAGACCGGTTATTTTTTAATGACAAAATTTCATTTTTCGTCTTTGAATTTTATATCAATTTTGACTCTCTGTCATTTTTCTTTTTTTTTTGTGCATCCCTCGTCCCTAATGTATCAGAAATCTACATCCCTCGTCCTCCCGTCTACTTTCTGTCTATTTCAACCGTTTGTTCAGTCATGTGCAAAGCATGTGAGTGTGCTTTAGTCTTTTTATTTTATTTCTTTTCTTTATTATTTAACTTATCCTTTTACCATCTTCCTTATTATCTCATGTTAATCATCCCCAAATTAAAAATCCTATAATTATACTTTTATAAAATCTATAAAATCAAGAACAAACATATCTTCAACCCTCACCACCGCCACCATCTTCAGCCGCCACCACCACCACAATCATTTTAACCCCCACCACCACCGCCATCTTCAACCACCGCCACACTCAAGCAATTAAAATGAAACACAAACTTACAAATTTATATAAATCAACATGAGCTCAAACACCTAAATCTTCAATCAATGACTTATACTACGAACGAAGAACAAATTCATGATCCTTATATCTTCCTCAATGTTTGTCGATCTTCAAATCAAAGTAACAACAACAGATTCTGAGTAATTTGATCGGTGTTCATCATGAAACAAAAACTCGAACTAAATTGGCTTCTGGAATGATTCGGACTGATTTGAGGTAAAGTAAAAATGTTGATCTGATCTAAATATACTAGTGATTCTCCCTACAAAGTTTCAGCTTCTATCGTTTAGATTCGAGCTCGAATTCATCAAATCAATGATAATGAACTTTCGGTCAACATTTCAATTGGAGTGATTCTTCGATTCTCTGATGACATAGATCATTTGCGAGTGTTAGTTGAAGCATTTGGAACACTATAGCAGCAGCGAGAGCTTCGGCTTGATGGTGGCTGTGCTCGGCTGTAACTTGTAGGCTTCCAACGATACGTTTGTAGGAAATCTAGGCCACCAATAATTCACAGGTGGTGCAATCAACGCCACTCCTTGTAACCGATGAGGGATATACTTAAGGCTGCTCCCACCACTTTGTTGACCCATGGAGTATGCAATTAAACATAGATCCAAGTTCCAATATATCAGCAAGTTGTTCTATATCAAGAGCTAAACTTTTAATCGTTGGTTTTGGATCCGGATCACTCTCTCCGTAACCGGGTCTAACGAAAGTTACCATGTAGCTCTTAAGTTCTTCAATTTTAAGAGTGAGAGTTAGAGAGAGAAATCTAGGGTGAATTAGGGAGTACTTAGGTTGATGATGAAGGGGTAAAGGGATGAAAGAGGAAGAAAGACTAAAATACCCTCACATGTTTTACACATGTTTGACTTAACGGTTGAAATAGACGGGAGGACGAGGGATGTAGATTTCTAATACATTAGGGACGAGGGATGCACAAAAAAAAAAAGAAAAAGGACAGGGAGTCAAAATTGATGTAAAGTTCGGGAACGAAGAATGAAATTTTGTCTTTTTTAATCAAGACGTGTTATCATTGTATTTTGGTTGAATAACATCAAGACCGGTTCTCATAATCTAGACGTGTTTACATATTAAGACCCGTTGACAATTCATTTTTTGGGCGGAAATTGCTAAGTAGACATGTTTAGTTCTAAACCGGTTTAAGTATGGAGGTCTAGATGTCGTGAAATGTACAACCAGTTAAAACTACTGGGTTCTATTAGACGCCATATATCTGACTCGTTGCATTTGATAATGCTTCATCTTCAACCCGAAAAAAAAAAAGAACAAGTCAAATGTCACCAAATATGTACGTTTAACATACAAACCTTTTAAATCAATTTATCTAAACAACTAATTAAACTTCCAACTCACCAAGTCTGCATGCCCAATACTTTTTGATCATCATAACCCCGATTGATTTTCACTATCTGGTTCTTGACGAGTTTCCACTTGTAGCACCCACTGACCACCCAATATATATATATATATATATATATATATATATATATATATATATATATATATATATATATATATATATATATATATATATATATATATATATATATATTGGGCAGGATCAATGGGGAAGTAACCAATCGGGGGAAGCAATTTTTTTTTTTTCGTTTTTTTTGAATTTTTTTTTTCCGGCATCAAGATCACGCGAAAATATGAACATTTAGAAGAGAGACTTCGTGATGAATGTTATTATTTAGGCGGGAGAACGATCGACAAAAATAACATTCAAGATAATATTGTTCGTGAAGAATATGAACGTTTTTTTCCCATGTTTTGTGAAGTAAAATTTAGCCCGATTTAGAGTTTAGGGTTTAGGGTTTAGGGTTTGGTGTTTTGGGGATTTAGATTGAGTTTTTAACACGGACGGTTTAGAGTTTAGGGTTCAGGGTTTAGGGTTTAGGATTTAGATTGAGTTTTACCCGGTTTAGGGTTTGGTGCTTTTGTTTTGGACTAAATTAACTGTTTTACCCGGTTTACTTTAATATATTTGAAAGAGAGATGGATCTACACGATGAATCAATTCCATCATTAAAAGGAAGTAAAGTCTTCCTAAAAAGACACGCGCTTCTTGATTTAGGTCAAGAAGTTGTCGTCCAGACCAGCTGTAGGTTGACTAAAAATCTAGAAAAGTCATCTCTAAAATCAGCAGGAAATCCACGGACCTCAGCATCAAACAGGGTCGCCATGTGGTCAGACTTATCCTAACCATGAGAGGATCTGTCTCGTAAAATGGGGAGGGCGCCGTGCAAATTAGCTTGATAAGACTAATGAATCAGACCCCCAGAAAGGATAATCTCCTTAAAGATTAAAAATCAGCTTCTAAGCCTGATATTACTCAATCCTTGAGATTGACATTAAAGATTGAGAATTACAAACTCATGGAATTCAATGATATCTAAACTCAAGCTTGAACGAGAAAATATTTTGATCAAAATTAAAACCGATTTGTTTTCTGAAAACCTATTTTCAATGCGTTCATTACCATTGAACGTAAAATCCAAGAAATTCACCTGAAATTCATTAGGTCACCTGAACCAAATCGGGTGTCAACCGTAAGAACGGTGGTTGCATAGCATGGTCGAAGATAGGACCTTGTGCCAGACCAAAAAATCATAGGATGATCTTTACTATTGCTCCTACAAAGGATAGTAATAGCATCCGACACGTTTTTGGACCATAATCAAATGCATGTCATTAGACATTGCCTTAACAGTTGCTTGTTCAACGCTTTCCTTTACAACCGGACGGTAGTTTGCCGAAAGGTAATATACGGAGCAAGTATACTGGACGTGTTGCTTTCCTAAATACAAGGTTAGCAAGTGGGTAACACAAAACCGCAAGTGTTGAGCTAAAATTTTCAAATCTGAAACCCACAAAACCCACAAAAATATTTTGCAAACACCGGTGAAGGGTTATTCCAGAAAATTTATCTAGGGTAAAAGCTAGATTGAATTTTCAAAAGATCAAATGTTTTCATAAAGATCCAATTTCCTTAAAGGATCTAAATTTTTAATAGTCATGTGGGACTGTAAACCACACCGTTACTATCATTGTTCATACCGCCGTATCAAAATCACTGATGTATAAAGTGTGAAGAATAAAGAAGTGATTCGTGTAATTTAATTTCAAGTTCTGTATTGCTTGAGGACAAGCAACGCTCAAGTGTGGGGATATTTGATAGTGCTCCAAATGAACATATATTTAGTAGCAATATCTTCCCAATATGTAAATTATTTAGTTGTAATTGTCCTAAAAAAAAAAAGACCAAGAAAAAAAAACAATAATAATAATAATACTCCTCTGTAATATATATATATATATATATATATATATATATATATATATATATATATATATATATATATATATATTATATATATAGTATAGTATAGTGTAGTTTTATATTAGATTAGTTTTGGGTTATGCAAAGGTTATTTTACGGGTTTTAAAGTCGGAGCTCTGTCCGTGTAACACTACGCGATAAATAATCAATGTAAGCTATGTTTTCCTTTTTAAATTAATTTCTCGTACTTAAGTTATTATTATGCTTATTTAAAACGAAGTAATCATGATGTTGGACTAATTACTAAAATTGGGTAATTGGGCTTTGGACCATAATTGGGGTTTGGACAAAAGAACGACACTTGTGGAAATTAGACTATCTGCTATTAATGGGCTTTATATTTGTTTAACTAAATGATAGTTTGTTAATTTTAATATAAAGATTTACAATTGGACATACCTATAAATAACCATATACACTCGATCGGACACGATGGGCGGGATATTTATATGTACGAATAATCGTTCATTTAACCGGACACGGGAATGAATTAATAGTTAGTAGATTTATTAAAACAGGGGTGAATTATGTACAAGGACACTTGGCGTAATTGTTAACAAAATATTAAAACCTTGGGTTACACGCAGTCGATATCCTGGTGTAATTATTAAATAAAGTATTAAGACCTTGTTACAGTTTAAGTCCCCAATTAGTTGGAATATTTGACTTCGGATATAATAATAATTTGACGAGGACACTCGCACTTTATATTTATGACTGATGGACTGTTATGGACAAAAACCAGACGGACATATTGAATAATCCAGAACAAAGGACAATTAACCCATGGGAATAAACTAAAAATCAACACGTCAAACATCATGATTACGGAAGTTTAAATAAGCATAATTCCTTTATTTCATATTTAATTGCACTTTTAATTATCGCATTTTTATTTATTATCATTTTATTTATTACACTTTTAATTATCGCACTTAAATTATCGTCATTTATATTTTTTATTAGGTTTTAATTGTGATTTAAAATATAAAATCGACAAACCGGTCATTAAACGGTAAACCCCCTTTTATATTATTATTATATATAAAAATATATATTTTGTACAAATATAGTTGTTTAAAATATAGTGTGAAATAAGCCAGCTCCCTGTGGAACGAACCGGACTTACTAAAAACTATACTACTCTACGATTAGGTACACTGCCTATAGTGTTGTAGCAAGGTTTAGGTATATTCCATCTGTAAATAAATAATTAAAACTTGTGTAATTTGTAACGTATTTCGTATTAAAAATAATAACTATTTCGTATACACCTCGCATCACATCATTTAGATTTAGGATTTAGATTGAGTTTTTAACACGAACGGTTTAGAGTTTTCCATAAACCCAAAACACCAAACCCTAAACCCTAAACCCAAAACTCTAAATCGGGCTAAATTTTACTTCACAAAACATGAAGAAAAAAACGTTCATATTCTTCACGAACAATATTATCTTGAATGTTATTTTTGTCGATCGTTTTTCCGCCTAAATAATAACATTCATCACGAAGTGTCTCTTCTAAATGTTCATATTTTCGTGTGATCTTGATGCCGGAAAAAAAATTCAAAAAAAACGGAAAAAAAATTGCTTCCCCCCGCTTCCCCCCGATTGGTTACTTCCCCATTGATCCTGCCCCTATATATACATATATGTATATGTATATATATACATGTATGTATATGTATATATATACATGTATGTATTTGCGGTTGAATAAAAAAAAATTCAATATTAGGTTTAATACAGGTAAAATATTCTAATGGATAAACTATTAAAATAATGTTTAACATACAATTATATATTATGTAAATGATATCCTGCAGCAACGCATGGTGACCTTATACCTCGTTTACGGCTAAAAGTGGAATAACTTTTCCCCTCGTTTATGTACGTATATAATTTTGACCCCTTTTACCTGTTTGGTCCGTTTGGTGTCAATTTGGGCATTTGATGATTTCGACACGTCTATTATGTCACATTATGTAAATTTTTTAAAATGTTCATCCATCTTCATTTCCAAAAAAATTTGCCAATCAGTGGCGATCATTTCACAACCATCACGTGGTTGATCTCTAAGGGCGGGGTTTTCGGATCCTCCTTTTCTAACCTAAAAATCCTTTTTAAAATTGCTCTTTTGATTTCCGTAATACTTTTGAGAAATTTCATTATCCTATTTGTGATCATCTTACCATGTGATGTGGCCCATCTGAAAATGGGGGTCGTAGGTCAAAATAAGTCTGCAAGTTTTAAAGAAACAGTTAGTAAGGCCATTATATATACTTAAACATTTTTACAATAAAGTTAATTAAAGTATAACCTCCAACTCAGGGATAAGATGCTCATAATCCTTTGGGATTTTTTTCCACTCTTTATAACAATATGATATTATTGTTATTGCGTTCCCTACAGCGGAACGAAATTGACTTCCACTGACACCTGACGGGCTGAACGCGCCCCTTACATCAATCAGAAAATATATTTGAGCCAAACTTTTATTCCTCACCACACTAGCCTTTGATCCTACATTGCCGGACTTCCCGCGAACCGGGGCTACAATTTCAAATAACAAATTATTAATATAGTATATATATATATGTACATATACATCATCTATACATATAATCCTATAGTTTGTACATATATGTACACATATACATAATAGTTTGTACATATACGTATATATATATATATATACATAACAGTTTGTATATATAACCGTTTGTATATATATGTACATATTTTTACATAAAATTTTATTAAAGATAAACCGAGATAGCTTTACTTACGTTTACCACTGGCCTCACAATCACGCAGTAACTCCGAAGGAGAACCGCCACCGGGTGTATCATAATCTCCATCCCCGTCATGGTTGCGATAACCAACATCTGCCATCTGTAAAAAATGTACATGTATATACGAGCATTCCCCAAAATAAAGAAATAAAATCAATGAACATATTTGTTACAAATATAACTAACTCTAACAAATTTAAATATAATGATTAAATATATATTTTCTTTTCCAATCACTATATAAGATCAATCCCTAATATAATGCATAAAATCATAATCACTATCTCCATCATCCTCTATGGCCTAGTCAGTTTCGTCTGCATCCTCATCTGCTTATTCAACTCCGACTTCAGGTGCGGCTCGGCCAGCGACTCTGACCGTGTCTCCGACCGCAACTTCGGTTGCGTCTTTTTCTGTCTTGTCATTGTCTTCATCAACTTTGTCATTTTCCGTGCCAAGCATGTCATTATCATCATCTACCGTTGTTTCGTCTCTACTCAAGTCCGTTTGAGACAAAGAATCCAAGTTAGAAGAAAATCGAATATCGGAGAAGTGTTGCCATGTATAAGATCTAATTCTTTATCAGCTCCAAGGATATCTTGATCCCAGGTGTTCCAATGGTGGATTCGTTGAACGATCTTCCAATATTTACCCGAACCACCCCTTCTTTTAATCGAACCACCCCTTCCAATATAAGCGACTAGATTTGTTTGTGTAGCAAGGAGGTATTGATCTTCTTTATACCATTCATGTTGAGTAGAAATACTGGTTAAGTTAGTTTTTATGACACAACCATTTTTATTGGTTTTGAAACATTTTTATCGGTTTTGGAACCATTTGCATCGAAATAAAACAACCCTATGACCCACATATAACAAAGTTCCCAAATTTCCTTCAACACACCATCATACAAAGATCTGTCAGGACCGGTAGTTAATATTCCGCTATTTTGTGTTGTTCAGCGTAAGTCTCGACTATGAACCATAAACCTTACACCATTAACAATGCAAGCAGTGTAAGAGTTTATATGTAATAGTCCATTTTCCAAAGCAAATAACTCATTACCACATCTAGATGTGTCAGCTACTCGGAGACGCTTGATCTATAATAAAGACGAGGTCGGACGAAATTTAGACAATAGTTAATCACGGTTTGAAAAGCGTAATGCATGCAACGAGTTTACCTTGTTTTTAACCACTCATGAAACTATTTTTCTATATTAGTCATGCGCGGCATTTCAATGTTAAAATCACTGTAAATATTTTGGATATTAGTATAATAATCGAAAAGATGATTAACTTACTAAAACACATTTTGAAAAAGAATAAACACTTACTTCTTGTCGTTGTCGATCTCGGAGCTGTTGTTAAGAACAAACCAATCTATTTTAGCTTGATGTGTGCGATCCACCAGTTTTTCTACACATTTACTCATAGGTGTACACATTGATCGGAGTGCATAATACACAAAGAAGGGAGTTGGAGCGTCCGCAATTTTTTCAGGCTTATTAAATCTTGTTTGTACTCTATGAAGATACCTTGAGGCATAAGTTAAGGTCTCGTCTGCAATATACCCCCTTAAAAATGGAACCTTCGGGCCTAGATTTATTTCTTACATAATTTTTCAACTTTTTCACGTATCATTTGTGGATACATCCACCTCATGAAGTCCATCTCCACGTGAAGAAAATGTAATTATTAAGAGCAACATGTACCATCGAAATGCAACTATTACGAGCAACATGTACCATCGTGAACCAAATGTCACTCATTTGTCAAGCTCTAAAGCCGGTCTTTCGTTGTGTTTAACTCACAATATTCAAATAAATACTTCTCATTTGGTCGCATTCTAAATGAATCAGATTCATTATTAACAAACAATACCTCTTCCGTACGGAGCGTTTATGAATGTCTGTTTGCTAATATTGGTGTGCTTGAGGGTATTAATCAAGACATGCGGTAACTTTGTATAATATTCAATGTTTCGTAGTTTAAATCTGTATTAATACTTCCAATAACTTTGTACGATATTCAATGTTCATAGTTGAAATGTGTTTTAACTCCAATAACTTTGTTAGAAACTGAAAATAACTTAACACCAACATTTTAAGCATGAAGTATTGGCGGGATGTTTGGTAGAATTATTGGCGCCAATTCCACCTATATAAGCATCTCAACCACAACCAACTTATTTCTAAGAACTGTAACATTCACTCATTACCCTCTGTAACCAATTGGGATGCAACATCGTGATTCATAATGATGAACTGCCAATCATGTAGTAAACATGCAGTTGTTCGCACATCTTGGACTGATTTAATTTAGGTTGAAGATTTTGGGTTTGTCTTGAAACGTTAAGGTAAAACCTTCTTGCTTAATACTTCTGTTCAGTGGATAAATGACAAACTTAATTTCATCTTTAAATTCACAGTTGTGCAGGAGTAGTTTCATTTCTTGGATGAACCACCCATGTGCGATAGATAAAAAAATCATTATACCCGGTTAAGCTCCAAGAACAATCTTATAGCAACACATTAACATGCATAAGTTCAAGCAAGGAAAATGAAACTGTTTTTTATTGGTAATTGGGTAATATTTGTGTTGTATCTCTTCTTTTTTAGATTATTATGTTTTAGATTATTATGTTTAATGAAGTTCGTCGTTAACAGTTTGTAATTCGTACGACAAGTTAATATAATCGTTAAGTAACATATGTTAAATGTATATTCAAGTTCGATTAGTAAGATCCATCTTTGTATAGTAGTTAATTATGAATTACAATTAATATTTAGTATATAGTAAATAATAAAATTAAATTAAAAACAAAATAAAAATAGAAATCAACTAATAATAATTAATTTTGACGAATCGTTAATAAAGATATAAAGAAAAAGTGACAATAATATGGTGTGTTGGTGTGTGTCACAATACTAATAAATAATATTACTAGTTGAATTATGCTATTTTTTTGTTAGCGCCACAAAATGGTGAAAGAGCGCCACAATAGAGTTGGCGTGATTTTTTTCGTTTGGCGGGAAAAAATTAAAAGGAAAAAAGAGAAAGAAAATAGAAATAAGTGGCATTTCGTGCGTCGCAAAGGAGTTGACGGGATTTTTTCACGCTTTTTTTAATCTAAAATAAAATCACTAAATCAAATATGGCGCTCTCAGTGCAACAAAAGCGTTACAAAATACAATGTCCGACCAAAACTGAGCGAGTGTTGAAAATTTTGTCGTTTAGCGACCCTCTAGCGGCGCTTTTATAGCGCCAGAAAAGTGATGTGTCGCTTGTTCTCATATTTTAGTCGTGACTACTGATATAATTTTAAAAAGAAAAGGATTACCGGTATATTTTGAGTAAACCACAGGGACTAATGGTATATATAACTCTAGATTTAGTTATAGAAAAATATACTTATTGTTTCAATGTAAATTGATAACGATAACTATCCGTGGATTTAATCTTGAATGGTGAATATCCTTGGACACGGATGGATTAATATGTATATTTTGTAAACCTCCGGGCAAGCCCGCAACCTCCAAGTATGTGGGGGTCACGAGTATGAACGAAAAGTTTTATCCGTTGATCGGTAGACGGACCCCGACGAGTAAAAAATAATATTGGTGGGCAGATCGCGGTTGCGGTTACAATTTGTGTCCGTCGTCCAAGGGTGCCATCCTATTATTTTGTTTATAAAATTATTTACCCTCAAATAAACAAAACATTTAACCAATCCTTGATTGGGAGAAATGGAAGTAGGTGAGTGATAAAAATTGTAACTTTGTAAAAAACTAGAAAAAGTTAATAAACAATTCAAAAAACCAAAACTTTTGTGAGTAATTCCCCTAAAACCCTGTACGAGGGCCGAGCTGTATTCAAAAATCACAAGAATCCCCAAAACTCTATGTGAAACCCTAATAGACTAAATTGCGGCAACTTCATTATTATTACTATTACTATTTTTAACATTTTGCTTTTTATATCCTTCTAATCAAACGCATTTTTTTTTTCTTAATTAATTCTAATGGATGCTATGGTTGAGGAAATACTTACAAGATTGGACGTGGAAGATGTTCTCCGATGCAAGTGTGTTTGTAAGTCATGGTATAATCTAATATCATCTAGTTATTTTGTTAAAGCTCATCTTAAGCATAGCTACAATAACAATCGTCAACATGGAGATTTAAGAATTCGGCTGAATCGGAAATTAACTTGTTTTAGTTATAATAGACATAATAATATATAACTGGCGTTATATTATGATGATTGGTTCCTGTAATGGCCTTGTTTGCATCTCTCCTTTTGTAGATGAATTATTAGTAACTAATCCCTCCACTCGTGAGGTTAGAAAACTGCCAATGCTTCCTTTTTGTAGGGGAAATTTATGTTGGGGTTTTGGTTATGATTCTATCACCGATGATTACAAGGTTGTTGCCGGCATCAATGAATCTGAGCATCTTATGCGCTTTCAAGTGTTATCTTTAAAATCAAGTCAATGGAAATTCGTTGGAGATGGCAACTATTTAACTTATAATGCTCAAGGTTGTTTTCCTCGTCCTGGTGTTTTACATGATGGGGCGCTTCATTGGTTTATGTATGATACAAAGAAGAAGAAGAAGAAGAAGAAGAAGAAGATGGTTATTCTTTCTTTTGATTTATCTCTTGAGAAATTCAAAGAGATCCCCCAACCTGATGATACAATATATTTATGTGATCATCTTAACGTACTAGGGACGTTTCAAAAATATCTGTGCGTATTCCGTACCTATGATATTCTTACTGATCACTGCAACACATGGTTGATGAAAAACTACAATTGTTGGCAACTGATCCCATGTGATGATTACGAAGGTAACAAGTATGGTGCTGCCGCTACTGTATACATACTCGATTTCATTCCAGAAAACACTTGGCATTTATGTGATGATGATGATAAAGGATATGTAGATATGCTATGGCAGAGATGGTATCATATTGGTACCCCTATATTTGTCAAGTCACTTGCATCTCTGGGAAACAAAAGAAAAAGAAAATTAAGATGATGGTATGGACCATATATTCTGCTAATATGTATCTTTCAGATGATTGAATGTTTGTTTCGCTAATAAGTTTGTGTTTTAAATGGACGTGCTTTAAACATATTTGGGTGCCAATTTTCTTCTAGTTGTTAGACCGTTCCTAGCGGTCCCGTGCTGCAGCCGCCCTTCGCTACGCCCTGCTCAAGTATTCAAATGAGAAAAAATTCATGTATGGATCTATCTTTATGATTTCTACAGTAGTACTTTAGGGATGATGGTTTTCGTGGAACTTGTAGCTAATAAGATTTCAATAACTTATGTCAGATTGTGTTAATAATGTTTTGTATATGGTCACTTTAATTAGTTTTTTCTTATGTTATACTACTAGCTAGTTTATATCCCATCCTACAGAAAAAGATATCTAGACGTGTTGAAAAACTTATCTAGTTATCTAGACGTGTTTTTGAACACGTCTAGATGAAGCAGGTCTACTTGATTAATGCTATATAGGCCGGTTTTCAAACCGGTGTTGACATACATAATTAGACCAGTTATTGGCTAGTTCGCGCATATTAATAATTGTTTCCAGACGTGTTTAACCAGTCTTATTGAGACCTTTGTTGTAGAGTATAAACCAGTCTAGATGCTTTTGAGACAGACGTTTCCAATTGCAACATGATTGGTCTCTTAATGATTCTTTTTATTTGAGTTTTGTCCAAATCAGTTTTTCATAAACTTGCATATATATACAATCCACCCATAAGTATAGTATTAACGTAATGTTCATATATTCATCAGATCAACAATACATATATAAATTATAATGATACATTGTATGAATAAAAAAAAAAAAAAAAAAAAAAAAAGTTACGTTTACAACAAAACATTCACCGACATTCAATTCATTAAGTCAACAAAAATTTTAAGCATTGCTAACAAAAAATTGAAACAGTACGTCGCTTGCCATAGCCATTCTCGTCCGAATTAAGTTGGTCATCCAGCCTGAAAATATAGAAAAAAACATGCATAAGTCAAAATATGAAGATTCATGGATGATGTTTGAAGTTTAACACTTATCACTCTATAAGCAGAGCTGCAATTACTTTGGTAGTTTGTACCCAATTGAATATTAATAAGTAGCTATTTTTCTTACACGTACCTAAGCAGTTGGAAGATCCTTAAGTTGTTGGTTCAGCAATCGAAATTGATATCCGTCACTAGTAGACCACTGCTTCAAAAAGTTAAGGCTCCGAAGAATTCTACATAAGTAAAAAAGGTGAAAACTTTTAAAAGCGAATGATCGGTCTATTATCTATAAAGCTTTAACAATTGAACTGTCAAAAACGCACCAGAACAAAATCACAACTCGACAACTGCAGCAAGCATCAAACAGATTTACAGCTTTGTTTACACCTGAACAATAACACTTGAACTGATATATGTCTTTTGCAGTAATCAACAATTAGAGGGGAGGGGATTTAGCTTGAATTACACTGTAACAAGCAACAATTCGCAGAAGAGAAGTTATTCTTTCATTAACATAGCATTAGCGAGTACCTGTCATGCATTCACGCTACATGACATTATCAACACCAATTACAAACTGTTGTCATAAAGACACAACTATATCATATCAGTAAATTAGAAACAAATAACACTAAGAACTTTCTGTGCTTATCTATTTAAACAACAATTCGATGCAAAAAAAAAAAAAAAAAAAAAAGGATAATTAACTTTAGTATAATAAATCTAACCTTGAGATAACCAAACACTAAATAATATATCTTACCACCAATCAATGAATTGAGTTTGGACTTTACACGAGAATGATATTTGAGGACGTTCGCTAGCTGATTGTAACTGCAAAATTTCTCAACCATTAAATAATTAGTAATTAAACAATATTACTTTTATACCTCAAATAAAAGTGAGAAACCTAGAAGGTTGATACTCGTTGAATCAATTGAATCTGATTGTGAAGCAGCGTCTAGAGAAAGGAAAGATAGAAACTGATGATAAGAGAAAGAGTAAATTAAATGGTTTTAATTTATTGAAAAATCACTTTATGGAGGGAAGTTGAAAATCAAATATTTTATCTATGGATGGTAGCGGGAGATAAAGAAAACGGACATATAAAGACCGGTTATTAAGTGGACACTTTGGCCGGTTCAAATTTTTTATTTAGACGTGTAGTCATTTATAATTTCTGAGGGATATCTAGACCGGTTATTTTTTAATGACAAAATTTCATTTTTCGTCTTTGAATTTTATATCAATTTTGACTCTCTGTCATTTTTCTTTTTTTTTTGTGCATCCCTCGTCCCTAATGTATCAGAAATCTACATCCCTCGTCCTCCCGTCTACTTTCTGTCTATTTCAACCGTTTGTTCAGTCATGTGCAAAGCATGTGAGTGTGCTTTAGTCTTTTTATTTTATTTCTTTTCTTTATTATTTAACTTATCCTTTTACCATCTTCCTTATTATCTCATGTTAATCATCCCCAAATTAAAAATCCTATAATTATACTTTTATAAAATCTATAAAATCAAGAACAAACATATCTTCAACCCTCACCACCGCCACCATCTTCAGCCGCCACCACCACCACAATCATTTTAACCCCCACCACCACCGCCATCTTCAACCACCGCCACACTCAAGCAATTAAAATGAAACACAAACTTACAAATTTATATAAATCAACATGAGCTCAAACACCTAAATCTTCAATCAATGACTTATACTACGAACGAAGAACAAATTCATGATCCTTATATCTTCCTCAATGTTTGTCGATCTTCAAATCAAAGTAACAACAACAGATTCTGAGTAATTTGATCGGTGTTCATCATGAAACAAAAACTCGAACTAAATTGGCTTCTGGAATGATTCGGACTGATTTGAGGTAAAGTAAAAATGTTGATCTGATCTAAATATACTAGTGATTCTCCCTACAAAGTTTCAGCTTCTATCGTTTAGATTCGAGCTCGAATTCATCAAATCAATGATAATGAACTTTCGGTCAACATTTCAATTGGAGTGATTCTTCGATTCTCTGATGACATAGATCATTTGCGAGTGTTAGTTGAAGCATTTGGAACACTATAGCAGCAGCGAGAGCTTCGGCTTGATGGTGGCTGTGCTCGGCTGTAACTTGTAGGCTTCCAACGATACGTTTGTAGGAAATCTAGGCCACCAATAATTCACAGGTGGTGCAATCAACGCCACTCCTTGTAACCGATGAGGGATATACTTAAGGCTGCTCCCACCACTTTGTTGACCCATGGAGTATGCAATTAAACATAGATCCAAGTTCCAATATATCAGCAAGTTGTTCTATATCAAGAGCTAAACTTTTAATCGTTGGTTTTGGATCCGGATCACTCTCTCCGTAACCGGGTCTAACGAAAGTTACCATGTAGCTCTTAAGTTCTTCAATTTTAAGAGTGAGAGTTAGAGAGAGAAATCTAGGGTGAATTAGGGAGTACTTAGGTTGATGATGAAGGGGTAAAGGGATGAAAGAGGAAGAAAGACTAAAATACCCTCACATGTTTTACACATGTTTGACTTAACGGTTGAAATAGACGGGAGGACGAGGGATGTAGATTTCTAATACATTAGG
Organism: Rutidosis leptorrhynchoides; assembly: GCF_046630445.1. Lineage (NCBI taxonomy): Eukaryota > Viridiplantae > Streptophyta > Magnoliopsida > Asterales > Asteraceae > Rutidosis > Rutidosis leptorrhynchoides. The sequence goes on along the minus strand of NC_092336.1, from coordinate 139,462,854 downwards.
GACGAGGGATGCACAAAAAAAAAAAGAAAAAGGACAGGGAGTCAAAATTGATGTAAAGTTCGGGAACGAAGAATGAAATTTTGTCTTTTTTAATCAAGACGTGTTATCATTGTATTTTGGTTGAATAACATCAAGACCGGTTCTCATAATCTAGACGTGTTTACATATTAAGACCCGTTGACAATTCATTTTTTGGGCGGAAATTGCTAAGTAGACATGTTTAGTTCTAAACCGGTTTAAGTATGGAGGTCTAGATGTCGTGAAATGTACAACCAGTTAAAACTACTGGGTTCTATTAGACGCCATATATCTGACTCGTTGCATTTGATAATGCTTCATCTTCAACCCGAAAAAAAAAAAGAACAAGTCAAATGTCACCAAATATGTACGTTTGACATACAAACCTTTTAAATCAATTTATCTAAACAACTAATTAAACTTCCAACTCACCAAGTCTGCATGCCCAATACTTTTTGATCATCATAACCCCGATTGATTTTCACTATCTGGTTCTTGACGAGTTTCCACTTGTAGCACCCACTGACCACCCAATATATATATATATATATATATATATATATATATATATATATATATATATATATATATATATATTGGGCAGGATCAATGGGGAAGTAACCAATCGGGGGAAGCAATTTTTTTTTTTTCGTTTTTTTTGAATTTTTTTTTTCCGGCATCAAGATCACGCGAAAATATGAACATTTAGAAGAGAGACTTCGTGATGAATGTTATTATTTAGGCGGGAGAACGATCGACAAAAATAACATTCAAGATAATATTGTTCGTGAATAATATGAACGTTTTTTTCCCATGTTTTGTGAAGTAAAATTTAGCCCGATTTAGAGTTTAGGGTTTAGGGTTTAGGGTTTGGTGTTTTGGGGATTTAGATTGAGTTTTTAACACGGACGGTTTAGAGTTTAGGGTTCAGGGTTTAGGGTTTAGGATTTAGATTGAGTTTTTAACACCAAACCCTGAAACCTAAACCCTAAACCCTAAACCCTAAACTCTAAACCGTCCGTGTTAAAAACTCAATCTAAATCCTAAATCTAAACCCTAAATCTAAACCCTAAACCCTAAATTTCTAAACCCTAATATCTAAACCATATAAACCCTAATATCTAAACCCCAATAGCTAAAACCTCAAAATACGCTCGAAAAACACGATAATTGTTATATATTACTTCCTCGAGCGTTTTCCCGCCAAAATAAAAACATTTATCACAAAGTGTCTCTACTAAATGTTCATATTTTCATCTCATCTATAATGTTCGTGAACAAAGTTTTTTCAAAAAACGAAAAAAAAAAGTTTTTGCTTCCCCCCGCTTCCCCCCGAATGGTTACTTCCCTCTTGATCCTACCACTACCACTATATATATATATATATATATATATATATATATATATATATATATATATATATATATATATATATATATATATATATATATATATATAGAATCAAGAGGGAAGTAACAAATCGGGGGAAGCAAATTTTTTTTTTTTGTTTTTTAAAAAAACTTTTTTCACGAACATTATAGATTGAATGAAAATATGAACATTTAATAAAGACACTTTGTGATAAATGTTTTTATTTTGGCGGGAAAACACTCGAAGAATTAATATATAACAATTATCGTGTTTTTCGAGCGTATGTTGAGGTTTTAGATATTAGGGTTTAGATATTAGGGTTTATAGGGTTTAGATATTAGGGTTTAGAAATTTAGGGTTTAGGGTTTAGATTTAGGGTTTAGATTTAGGATTTAGATTGAGTTTTTAACACAAACGATTTAGAGTTTAGGGTTTGGTGTTTTGGGTTTATAGAATAAACCCAAAACACCAAACCCGAAACCCTAAACCCTAAACCCTAAATCAGGCAAAATTTTACTTCACAAAACATGAAGAAAAAAAACGTTCACATTCTTCACGAACAATATTATCTTGAATGTTATTTTTGTCGATCGTTTTTCCGCCAAAATAATAACATTCATCACGAAGTGTCTTTTTTAAATGTTCATATTTGCTTCCCCTTGCTTCCCCCGATTGCTTACTTCCCCATTGATCCTGCCCCTATATATATACTGTAAGTAACTAGAGGGCAGTGAATAGTTATGATATCGGCTAAAAAGTCATGTTTTTACCCCCGATATTGAGTCCCAAAAGCATAAAGTTCAAAACTTTGTCGACAAAATAATCGCTTTTTTGGTTAAATTTGTAGATAAAGTAATTACAAAGACAATGCAAAAAGAATCAAGAGAAACGGAGCTAAAACGAAGATTCTAGAGCAAAAACGGTGAAAGACAAGAAATCAAGTTACGATCCAGTGAATCAAGGCTGACCAGGCACAAAAACGGCCTGCCATACGGCTTGCCAAATAGCTCGCCAGTATGGCAAACGGCCTGCCAAACGGTCAGGCAAACGGGCTCGATAAACGGCTTGCCTAGCAAACGGCCTGCCAAATACGGCCTGCCAAACGGCTTGCCAGCCATTTGCAGGCAATTTTCTAGTCTATTTAAAGGCTTTTTGTCATCCAATTTCCACACTCCTCTCTTCACTCTCTCACTACAATACACTTTCTCTCACTAGAGCTTTCAAGGCCTTCTCACCTCCGAGCGGGAAATTAAGTACCCGGAGGCGAACACCTAAGATTGTAATAGGAGCGGTTTAGAGGATGTCAGCACTTGTAATGGTCCAGATCTCGTCTGTAAATGGTGAATGTGTAACACCGTACTTTTTTTTTATTATAACACAGTGGTAGTCTTATTTACAAAACGTGCCCTTACGTACAAACATAAACATAATTATTACACTTCATACATAAATACATTGTTATCAAAAACCAATGTTACGTTAATATTCGATTTCATATAGACAACATCAGAGTTCTAGACTTGTCGAACACAACTCAACACGCCCATCTTCTCCCATGTCCATAAAAGCAAAAGACCTACAATCTGCAAGGGGGAAGGTGGAGGGGTTAGCACGAAGCTAAGTGAATGGACTAATCTAACAGCTAAAACACATAGGTACAATCACTAGAATATGCAGCAACAAATTAATCATACAGTTAATCACATAACTACTAGAACATGCAGAAACATAGCAATCTACCATTAACATACAACATAAAAGCAATACAAATACAATATCCAACAATCAATTAAATCCAAAGATCACTAAGGCATAAACACATCTTCAGCAACGGTCAATCCAAAGCAACCGTGATAACTACAATCAGAAGCAACCATCTGGGTAATCCGAAGCAACCCATTGAGAGACTCGGCGGCCTGACCAATGACCCAAGTTGATCAGTCTAGAGTCTACCGAAAACTCATAACTCTGTATCACTAGTATAAGTCTTGCACACGCGACGGACGCGTGATTCTGACTTATATTAATCATACAACATCAATGAGCCTAACCTGATCAGAAGCAAGGTTGATCTCTCCCGACCTGATTAGAAGCAAGGTCGGTCCAATAAATGCGCGAGGTCATAGTCCACATCACACAATAACAAAGATTCTAAGCATAGCAACTAGGTCAATGGTCTAGGTCATGTCACTATATGCCTTAACGGCTAGATTAACTCACTCACCAAAAACCAGCACAAGAAGTACTCAGAGGTCTTATATTTCTGTGTCTTCACTTCTCCTGATCACCTGGAAACATCATAAACAAAGTCATTATAGTTTTCTAATCAATCATATAATTGATAAATACTATAAACTAGGTCATATTATCATATATTCATCATATTATAAGTCTACAACATAAACTCAGTCAATAACAACACCAAACGAGTACAGAACAAGACATACACAATAAAATACCTTTTTCTGACCAAAATAAAGTTTGATTTAGTTTCTTAAAACCTTATCATTGGATATTAAATTTCAAGACGAGTCCGACGATAGTTTATTCATCGAAAACGGAGTTACGGTTAGAAAGTTACAGCCTTTTCAAGTTTACCAAAAACTGACCAGTGCTCACTCGCGCGGACGAGGCCTCACTCGTGCGAGTGAGTCCTCAACCGCGTTGTTGAGCCTCAAATGTGTGGTCACACGTACGGGTGACCTATCAGAAGTGTGGGAGCTGTTAGAACATTCCAGCTCGCTGATTTTTGCCATTTTGGCCCAAAAACTCGATTTTTGCAAGATCTAACACCAAAACCACTCCCAAAACATCATATAAACTATATAAAACATATTTCTAACAATAATAGAACATATCAAACACTCTATATCAAGAATCAAGCATCAAAACCTAACTTTTAATCAAACACTACATGAATCTAAGAGATGCTTACCTTAAAATGATCACAAAATTATAGAGAACAAGAAGATGTAAATAATTTAAGCTCTAGATCAAAGATTAGATTTTAGGATTTTGATTAGATGAAGATGAAGGTACGGGTGTGTGTTTGGGAATAATCTGGAAAGTGAGAGAAATGGCCAGCTCTAGACACTTAATTGTGGATATTTTTCACACTGTGCAACACACGGGTATTTATCAGTTATCTGATATCTTTTGTACATCATTTGGCAATCCAAACGAAGTCCAAATTAAATAAACAAACATGTTCTGTGACCCTTGTCATGAACTGGTCTCAACCAAATAGTCAAATAACTATAAACATTCAACTAATAAAATAACAATATAAACGCACACAAGGGCAAAATGGTCATTTCATCTAGGCCCAATTATCGGGTGTTACAAATCTACCCTCCTTAAAGAGATTACGTCCTCGGAATCTGGTCAAAGTCATAGGTCACGACAAAAATACTATCAACTACCAGTCACACAACACATAACAACATCTAATCAAGTAGTCACCTAACCTAATTCTCGTCTTATCTTATTGAAACTTCCGCATGATCTACCAAAATGTGTTTACGTTGGCCAGACATAATACATTATCTTAGATCACGACTCTATTTCAGTTAAGAAAATTCGAGAAACCTAAATCCATCTCTATCACTACAGCTAACACTACCTCAAATCACCTATCACTAAACAGATTACATCATCTACATAACATACTAAACACGCATTCCTGAAATCAAAAGCAACAACAAAGTTAGTCTGAACATACCAGTGTTTAAGTCTTCTGACACAACATCAGTATCTGCTACCATCTGATAAGCTCTAGATATAGCCGTGGGAGGACCTTTTCTCTTCTGTCCTACTGATGCGGTAGATCCACCAACAGACACCGACTGCACCCCGAACCCTGCCCCAGAACTCCCTCTACCCGCTGCCGGACACTGCGCTGACCTATGACCTTCCTTATGACAATTTCAGCATACATTGCTTCCGAAAGAACATTATTGAACATCATGTCCCACTATACCACACCTTAGATACCTTTTCGTACCTGGAGAACACTGTCCACTGTGGTAAGATCTGCACGAGTTACACCACTCTTTCTGTACGGAACCTGACCCACTCGTACTCAAAATTTCCCTCGTACTGGACCCGGTTGACTTTCTTGATTTCGGATTGGACTGATAACTGGATTGACCTTCCGACCTCTTCCCATAAGAACCACTCCCCACTCCCGTATTCCTTGCGGCTTTAACATCACCCTCTATCGCTTTAGCCATCTCAAAAGCTTGCGATAAAGAAGAAGCAAATCTAACCATTGACCGATACTCCAGCTTAATAACTCTAATAAAATGCTGAATTTTATCTTTCTCATGCGGTACCCACTGTTGACAAAACCTTAACTTAGAGGTAAAGTCCAAAATAACATCATCAATCGTCATATCATCAGTCATTCTCATCCCTAAAAACTCAGTTTTCAATTTCTCCAGATCATATTTTGAACAATACTGCTCACGAACCTTGGCATGAAACTGCTCCCATGACACTTGACTTAGTTGTTCCTTTGATAAATGACCTGTGATAGAGTCCCACCACTCCATAGCTTGCCCCTTGAACAATCGACTGGCATATAACACTCTCAACTCTGGCTCGCACTGACAAGCATCTAATGCTCTTTCCACATCCCTGAGCCAATTTATAGTCTCAGTCGGGTCAGTTTTACCAGTATACTCTGAAGGTTGACAATTAAGAAAGTCCTTATACGAGCACTTCTTCTTTTCAAACATCGGTGGTTGGAAGAATGGTGTCTGAAACGGGTACATCACTTGATTCGGAAGTAGTGGATTGAACTGAGATGGTATCTGGTACTGAGGTGGCACATACTGTTGTTGAGAAATGTTTCCAAACTATGGGTAAACACTTAGAGGAAAGCTTTGATTTATTGCTGTGGTGTTACAATGCGATATCACTTTTTATTCAAGTTCTTTGATCCTATCTTGAGCATCTTTCAACTGACTCTGAAGCTCTAACACTTCTTCTGATACTTATTCTTCTGATACATGACCATCTTCATCAGGAGCTCTAAAGGTTCCGGAGGCATTGGGGGCAGCGTCTTGATTACCTGACATATCTGCACTACCACAACATCTCACACAAATGCTTAGTAGATAACCGGTTAGTGCCTATCAACTAACACATAAAAGCTCCTACATTCACTTAACCCGTCCCCTTTGTGTTATGTTCGACAACATCCTCTCAAGGTTTGGGAACATGACATTCAAGTACAATGTCGATGCGGCCAAACCTATGCTCTGATACCAAATTGTAACACTGTACTTTTTTTTATAACACAGTGGTAGTCTTATTTACAAAACGTGCCCTTACGTACAAACATAAACATAATTATTACACTTCATACATAAATACATTGTTATCAAAAACCGGTGTTACATTAATATTCGATTTCATATAGACAACATCAGAGTTCTAGACTTGTCGAACACAACTCAACACGCCCATCTTCTCCCATGTCCATAAAAGCAAAAGACCTACAATCTGCAAGGGGGGAGGTGGAGGGGTTAGCACGAAGCTAAGTGAATGGACTAATCTAACAGCTAAAACACATAGGTACAATCACTAGAACATGCAGCAATAAATTAATCAGACAGTTAATCACATAACTACTAGAACATGCAGAAACATAGCAATCTACCATTAACATATAACATAAAAGCAATACAAATACAATATCCAACAATCAATTAAATCCAAAGACAATTAAGGCATAAACACATCTTCAGCAATGGTCAATCCAAAGTAACCGTGATAACTACAAGAAATGGTCAATCAGAAGCAACCATCTGGGTAATCCAAAGCAACCCATTGAGAGACTCGACGGCTTGGCCAGGCCAACGACCCCAGTTGATCAGTCTAGAGTCTACCGAAAACTCATAACTCCGTATCACTAGTATAAGTCTTCCACACGCGACGGACACGTGATTCTGACTTATATTAATCATACAACATCAATGAGCCCAACCTGATCAGAAGCAAGGTTGATCTCTCCCGACCTGATCAGAAGCAAGGTCGGTCCAATAAATGCGCGAGGTCATAGTCCACATCACACAACAACAAAGGTTCTAAGCATAGCAACTAGATCAACGATCTAGGTCATGTCACTATATGCCTTAACGGCTAGATTAACCCACTCACCGAAAACCAGCACAAGAAGTACTCAGAGGTCTTATATTTCTGAGTCTTCACTTCTCCTGATCACCTGGAAACATCAGAAACAAAGTCAGTATAGTGTTCTAATAAATAATATAATTTATAAATACTATAAACTAGGTCATATTATCATATATTCATCATATTATAAGTCTACAACATAAACTCAGTCAATAACGACACCAAACGAGTACAGAACAAGACATACAAAATAAAATCCCTTTTTCTGACCAAAATAAAGTTTGATTTAGTTTCTTAAAACCTTATCATTGGATAGTAAATTTCAAGATGAGTCCAACGATAGTTTATTAATCGAAAACGGAGTTACGGTTAGAATGTTACAGCCTTTTCAAGTTTACCAAAAACTGACCAATGCTCAATCGCGCGGACGAGGCATCACTCGTGCGAGTGAGTCCTCAACCACGTGGTTGAGCCTAAAACGCCTGGTCATACGTACAGGTGACCTGTCAGAAGTGTGGGAGCTGTTAGAACATTTCAGCTCGCTGATTTTTGCCATTTTGGCCAAAAAACTCGATTTTTGCAAGATCTAACACCAAAACCACTCCCAAAACATCATATAAACTATATAAAGCATATTTCTAACAACAATAGAACATATCAAACACTTTAGATCAAGAATCAAGCATCAAAACCTAACTTTTACTCAAGAACACAAAAACCCAATTTGAGCAAGAATCACTACATGAATCTAAGAGATGCTTACCTTAAAATGATCACAAAATCACAGAGAACAAGAAGATGTGAATAATTTAAGCTCTAGATCAAAGATTAGATTTTAGGATTTTGATTAGATGAAGATGAAGGTACGGGTGTGTGTTTGGGAATAATCTGGAAAGTGAGAGAAGTGGTCAGCTCTAGACACTTAATTGTAGATAATTTTCACACTGTGCAACACATGGGTATTTATCAGTCATCTGAAATCTTTCGTACATCATTTGACAATCCAAACGAAGTCCAAATTAAATAAACAAACCTGTTCTGTAACCCTTGTCATGAACTGGTCTCAACCAAATAGTCAAATGACTATAAACATTCAACTAATAAAATAACAATATAAACGCACACAAGGGCAAAATGGTCATTTCATCTAGGCCCAATTATCGGGTGTTACAGAACGCTTTCCTTAATTTAATGAAGTTATCTTGTTATCTTAATTTGCTTTCATCTTGCATGATTATCTATCTGTTACAAATGTTTATTACATGTTGAATATGTTTTCTGAAACTTATTATACTGTTATGCTAAAACCTTGACGGTTAAGAAGTTTAATTTACGGATCACCCTTTCCGCTTATTCACGTGGCTATAACCTAGTATTAGGACCTGATCAATCATAGGATACAAGGTACATAGTTATGTGTGCTTAACGTCACAATAGGGATATAGTACCTACGTACGAATAACCACTTATTCGTCATAGAAGAGCTGCCCATTTAGGTTGTGATTAGAGTTAGCAACAGAGAGTTCAATGAACACTAGCTTACTCAAAAGCATGATTCACGTCAGAAGCAATGTTCTTGAGATGTTGTAAGATGATCCGGGGTTGAATAAGTGATCGCAAAGGAGAGACCTCTATTCCAATTAGCAGGACCTTAGAATATCTAAGATTGCACGTCTGTTAATGTTAAGGCATAGCATAGTGATTAAGTGGTAGGATATTGCTTTAGTTACACCAACTAGGATTAAGAAAAGCTGAGACTTTCCTTTATTGGGTATACCACTTTGTTCATGTACCTAGGATTCTATCCATAAGGTCATTTTAACCTTTTAAGTTAACGTTGGGAGTAGAGATATCCATCTTAGCTAGAATCTTCAAGGCTTAAACGCTTAGTGACAAATCAGTTAGGTTCATTGTCCAGTTGATTAAGGTTTAGTGTTTATCCTAGGAAGTTAATCTAGTGGCATAATTCCCCTTCAGAATCCTATTCTCCATACCTATCTATCTTTACCTTTATAGTCAAATTACTGTTTTATTGATTTTATCTTAATATATCACCTCTTGTGACTAGGGTTAAATATATAGGCACTTTTGTCCCACATTACTGAGCAAACATACAAAAATAAGAACCTGAGTTATATTTACCACTTACTCGTTAAAAGGAAGACAAGTAGGTGAGTTATAGCTAGGAACCCGAGCTAAATATAAATGATAAAACCATTACGCCCCTGTGGTAGCTAACTCTGATGTGTTGCGGCCTAACGACACCGCACAAATAAAACCGTCCGTTTTGGCCATATCACGGGAGGAGTAAGTTTTTAGCGCCGCTGCCGAGGACTTATTTTCTGTCTGTTAAGGTAATCGTTGGTTCTGTTAAGATATCTGAGATTCTTGAGTGGTGTCTAAGAAAGACAATTATACACGGACTTGGTTGTTGGATTTTCTGAACAGTCTCCAATTATATTGGAACCAAAAGGATCCTGCCACTCCGTTGTCTACCTGGCCACTTGTTTCAAAAGATAACTTGACAAGAATCACACATGCTTAACAAGCAGAGAGTTTATCGGTATAGGATTTGAAGTCGCCATTACAGTAAACCCTTTTCAAAATTATAAAAACAAAATATTAATTATGGTATTAAATTCTGTAGATTCCAGTTCAAACTTAACCGACTACGAAGAAAGTGCGAAAGGAAGTTGCTCTCCCACAACTTTGGAAACCGGCGAAGTTTTTTTGTATAAACCTAAAACAAATCTAAACCCTGATGAATCTCATCAAGACTTAATTCTTGATCCTTGTAGCCCAAGAAGCCGGATAATTTCATCTGACTTAGAGATTTCATTACTTTTGGATAAGTTTTACTCAAATGAACCAGGATTCGACCCTCTTCACGATCCAAAAGGGATGCTCAGTCTTAACGAACTCCTGATTATGGAAGATGAAATACAGGAAGAATATCCAACTATTTTCAATTATCCAGACTTATTCTAATTTAATCCCAAAGAGATACGACACCCTGATAAAACAAAAGCTCCATTTATTGGAAATCTGTTAAATCCTAGTAGAAGGTTAGACGTCTATAGAGCATTCATTAGGCACCTCTATTCCTCAGACTTCCCATTTTCAACATTTCAAATCAATCTGTTAAAAGAGCTGCGTTCTCAGATTCGTTCTCTTCACAACCTGTTAAAAGAATGTGGGGATGAGCTTTTCGTCAAGTATCGGGATATAGAAATTGATTTCAAATTCGATTTAGAGTCATTCGTCAATTTTCTCCCTCACTTCACCAATAAGGAAATTTTTCCAGTTCATATAAACCGTTATGTCGCGGCAATGATCTATGAATTAGAATTTTGGATTGAAAGCAAGAAACCTAACCCTATTTTAAAATATGGAAACTGAGATTTCTTCTACTTTGATCCTGAAATGTCCCGTTCTTATTGATTAAAAACGTTCCATATTAATTGATTTCGTTGCGAGGTTTTGACCTCTATATGAGATGTTTTTCAAAGACTGCATTCATTTTAAAACAAACCATAAACTTTATTTCATCAATAAAGGTTTAAAAAGCTTTACGTAGATTATCAAATAATGATAATCTAAAATATCCTGTTTACACACGACCATTACATAATGGTTTACAATACAAATATGTTACAACAAAATAAGTTTCTTGAATGCAGTTTTTACACAATATCATACAAGCATGGACTCCAAATCTCGTCCTTATTTAGGTATGCAACAGCGGAAGCTCTTAATAATCACCTGAGAATAAACATGCTTAAAACGTCAACAAAAATGTTGGTGAGTTATAGGTTTAACCTATATATATCAAATCGTAACAATAGACCACAAGATTTCATATTTCAATACACATCCCATACATAGAGATAAAAATCATTCATATGGTGAACACCTGGTAACCGACATTAACAAGATGCATATATAAGAATATCCCCATCATTCCGGGACACCCTTCGGATATGATATAAATTTCGAAGTACTAAAGCATCCGGTACTTTGGATGGGGTTTGTTAGGCCCAATAGATCTATCTTTAGGATTCGCATCAATTAGGGTGTCTGTTCCCTAATTCTTAAATTACCAGACTTAATAAAAAGGGGCATATTCGATTTCGATAATTCAACCATAGAATGTAGTTTCACGTACTTGTGTCTATTTTGTAAATCATTTATAAAACCTGCATGTATTCTCATCCCAAAAATATTAGATTTTAAAAGTGGGACTATAACTCACTTTCACAGATTTTTACTTCGTCGGGAAGTAAGACTTGACCACTGGTTGATTCACGAACCTATAACAATATATACATATATATCAAAGTATGTTTAAAATATATTTACAACACTTTTAATATATTTTGATGTTTTAAGTTTATTGAGTCAGGTGTCCTCGTTAGTAACCTACAACTAGTTGTCCACAGTTAGATGTACAGAAATAAATCGATAAATATTATCTTGAATCAATCCACGACCCAGTGTATACGTATCTCAGTATTGATCACAACTCAAACTATATATATTTTGGAATCAACCTCAACCCTGTATAGCTAACTCCAACATTCACATATAGAGTGTCTATGGTTGTTCCGAAATATATATAGATGTGTCGACATGATAGGTCGAAACATTGTATATGTGTCTATGGTATCTCAAGATTACATAATATACAATACAAGTTGATTAAGTTATGGTTGGAATAGATTTGTTACCAATTTTCACGTAGCTAAAATGAGAAAAATTATCCAATCTTGTTTTACCCATAACTTCTTTATTTTAAATCCGTTTTGAGTGAATCAAATTGCTATGGTTTCATATTGAACTCTATTTTATGAATCTAAACAGAAAAAGTATAGGTTTATAGTCGGAAAAATAAGTTACAAGTCGTTTTTGTAAAGGTAGTCATTTCAGTCGAAAGAACGATGTCTAGATGACCATTTTAGAAAACATACTTCCACTTTGAGTTTAACCATAATTTTTGGATATAGTTTCATGTTCATAATAAAAATCATTTTTTCAGAATAACAACTTTTAAATCAAAGTTTATCATAGTTTTTAATTAACTAACCCAAAACAGCCCGCGGTGTTACTACGACGGCGTAAATCCGGTTTTACGGTGTTTTTCGTGTTTCCAGGTTTTAAATCATTAAGTTAGCATATCATATAGATATAGAACATGTGTGTAGTTAATTTTAAAAGTCAAGTTAGAAGGATTAACTTTTGTTTGCGAACAAGTTTAGAATTAACTAAACTATGTTCTAGTGATTACGAGTTTAAACCTTCGAATAAGATAGTTTTATATATATGAATCGAATGATGTTATGAACATCATTACTACCTCAAGTTTAGTAGGTAAACCTACTGGAAGTGACAAGAAATGATCTAGCTTCAAAGGATCTTGGATGGCTTGAAAGTTCTTGAAGTAGGATCATGACACAAAAACAAGTTCAAGTAAGATTTTTACTCGAATTAAGATAGTTTATAGTTATAGAAATTGAATCAAAGTTTGAATATGAATATTACCTTGAATAAGAAAGATAACCTATTGTATATAACAAAGGTTTCTTGATCTTAGATGATTACTTGGAATGGATTAGAAAGCTTTGAAGTAAATTAGTAAACTTGAAGGGATTTTTGAAGTGTTCTTGAAGTGTTCTTCCTATGATGATTATAGCTTGATTCTTGAAGTGATTTTTGATGAAGATGATGATTAAATACTGGAAAAATACGTTTATAATAGTGTGTGTGTGTTGAGAGAGAATTAGAAAGAGAATTGGAAGTGAAATGGAGTGAATGATGAGTGGTAATTGGTGAGTGGTGAGTGGGGTTAAAAGGAGTTCTAGTTAGTTAACTAGCTCATGGTAGAAGTTAAAATTGATTAGTCATACATGACATAATCAAGAGTGGAATCCCATGCTAGTTCCTATTGGTATATACCCATAGTAAGTACGTTTTGAAGCTGTGTATAATACGGGTAAGAATAGGACTAGAATTCTTTATGCAAGAAAAGAATGGGAAAGTAACTGTAACCATTTTAGTTAAGTATGAGTGTTTTGATATATGTCTTGAAGTCTTCCAAAAGTATTTTAATACATCTAAATAGACTACATGTATATACATTTTAACTGAGTCGTTAAGTCATCGTTAGTCGTTACATGTAAGTGTTGTTTTGAAACCTTTAAGTTAACGATCTCAATTAATGTTTTTAACCCATTGTTTATTATATCTAATGAGATGTTAAATTATTATATTATCATGATATTATGATATATTAATATATCTTAATATGATATATATACATTTAAATGTCGTTACAACGATAATCGTTACATATATGTCTCGTTTCGAAATCCTTAAGTTAGTAGTCTTGTTTATATGTATATAACTCATTGTTAATATACTTATGGAGATACTTACTTATCATAATCTCATGTTAACCATATGTATATCCATATATATATCGTCATGTCATTTTTACAAGTTTTAACGTTCGTGAATCGCCGGTCAACTTGGGTGGTCAATTGTCTATATGAAACATATTTCAATTAATCAAGTCTTAACAAGTTTGATTGCTTAACATGTTGGAAACATTTAATCATGTAAATATCAATCTCAATTAATATATATAAACATGGAAAAGTTCGGGTCACTACAGTACCTACCCATTAAATAAATTTCGTCCCGAAATTTTAAGCTGTTGAAGGTGTTGACGAATCTTCTGGAAATAGATGCGAGTATTTCTTCTTCATCTGATCTTCACGCTCCCAGGTGAACTCGGGTCCTCTACAAGCATTCCATCGAACCTTAACAATTAGTATCTTGTTTTGCTTAAGTCTTTTAACCTCACGATCCATTATTTCGACGGGTTATTCGATGAATTGGAGTTTTTCGTTGATTTGGATTTCATCTAACGGAATAGTGAGATCTTCTTTAGCAAAACATTTCTTCAAATTCGAGACGTGGAAAGTGTTATGTACAGCCGCGAGTTGTTGAGGTAACTCAAGTTGGTAAGCTACTGGTCCGACACGATCAATAATCTTGAATGGTCCAATATACCTTGGATTTAATTTCCCTCGTTTACCAAATCGAACAACGCCTTTCTAAGGTGAAACTTTAAGCATGACCATCTCTCCAATTTCAAATTCTATATCTTTTCTTTTAATGTCAGTGTAGCTCTTTTGTCGACTTTGGGCGGTTTTCAACCGTTGTTGAATTTGGATGATCTTCTCGGTAGTTTCTTGTATAATCTCCGGACCCGTAATCTGTCTATCCCCCACTTCACTCCAACAAATCGGAGACCTGCACTTTCTACCATAAAGTGCTTCAAACGGCGCCATCTTAATGCTTGAATGGTAGCTGTTGTTGTAGGAAAATTCTGCTAACGGTAGATGTCGATCCCAACTCTTTCCGAAATCAATAACACATGCTCGTAGCATGTCTTCAAGCATTTGTATCATCCTTTTGCTCTGCCCATCAGTTTGTGGATGATAGGCAGTACTCATGTCTAGACGAGTTCCTAATGCTTGCTGTAATGTCTGCCAGAATCTTGAAATAAATCTGCCATCCCTATAAGAGATAATAGAGATTGGTATTCCATGTCTGGAGACGACTTCCTTCAAATATAGTCGTGCTAACTTCTCCATCTTGTCATCTTCTCTTATTGGCAGGAAGTGTGCTGATTTGGTGAGACGATCAACTATTACCCAAATAGTATCAAAACCACTTGCAGTCCTTGGCAATTTAGTGATGAAATCCATGGTAATGTTTTCCCATTTCCATTCCAGGATTTCGGGTTGTTGAAGTAGACCTGATGGTTTCTGATGCTCAGCTTTGACCTTAGAACACGTCAAACATTCTCCTACGTATTTAGCAACATCGGCTTTCATACCCGGCCACCAAAAATATTTCCTGAGATCCTTGTACATCTTCCCCGTTCCAGGATGTATTGAGTATCTGGTTTTATGAGCTTCTCTAAGTACCATTTCTCTCATATCTCCAAATTTTGGTACCCAAATCCTTTCAGCCCTATACCGGGTTCCGTCTTCCCGAATATTAAGATGTTTCTCCGATCCTTTGGGTATTTCATCCTTTAAATTTCCCTCTTTTAAAACTCCTTGTTGCGCCTCCTTTATTTGAGTAGTAAGGTTATTATGAATCATTATATTCATAGATTTTACTCAAATGGGTTCTCTGTCCTTCCTGCTCAAGGCATCGGCTACCACATTTGCCTTTCCCGGGTGGTAACGAATCTCAAAGTCGTAATCGTTCAACAATTCAATCCACCTACGCTGCCTCATATTCAGTTGTTTCTGATTAAATATGTGTTGAAGACTTTTGTGGTCGGTATATATAATACTTTTGACCCCATATAAGTAGTGCCTCCAAGTCTTTAATGCAAAAACAACCGCGCCTAATTCTAAATCATGAGTCGTATAATTTTGTTCGTGAATCTTCAATTGTCTAGACGCATAAGCAATCACCTTCGTTCGTTGCATTAATACACAACCGAGACCTTGCTTTGATGCGTCACAATAAATCACAAAATCATCATTTCCTTCAGGCAATGACAATATAGGTGCCGTAGTTAGCTTTTTCTTCAATAACTGAAACGCTTTCTCTTGTTCATCATTCCATTCAAATTTCTTCCCTTTATGCGTTAATGCAGTCAAGGGTTTTGCTATTCTGGAAAAGTCTTGGATGAACCTTCTGTAGTAACCAACTAGTCCTAAAAACTGGCGTATGTGTTTTGGAGTTTTCGGGGTTTCCCACTTTTCAACAGTTTCTATCTTTGCCGGATCCACCTTAATACCTTCTTTGTTCACTATGTGACCGAGGAATTGAACTTCTTCCAACCAAAATGCACACTTTGAAAACTTAGCGTACAATTCTTCCTTCCTCAATACTTCTAACACCTTTCTCAAATGTTCACCGTGTTCTTGGTCATTCTTTGAGTAAATAAGTATGTCATCAATGAAAACAATGACAAACTTGTCAAGGTATGGTCCACACACTCGGTTCATAAGGTCCATGAACACAGCTGGTGCATTAGTTAAACCAAACGGCATGACCATAAACTCGTAATGACCGTAACGTGTTCTGAAAGCAGTCTTTGGAATATCATCTTCTTTCACCCGTATTTGATGATACCCAGAACGTAAGTCAATCTTTGAATAAAGAGACGAGCCTTGTAGTTGATCAAATAAGTCGTCGATTCTCGGTAGTGGGTAGCGGTTCTTGATGGTAAGTTTGTTCAACTCTCGGTAGTCGATACACAACCTGAATGTACCATCTTTCTTCTTGACAAACAAAACAGGAGCTCCCCACGGTGGTGTGCTTGGTCGAATGAAACCACGCTCTAAAAGTTCTTGTAATTGGCTTTGTAGTTCTTTCATCTCGCTGGGTGCGAGTCTGTAAGGAGCACGAGCTATTGGTGCAGCTCCTGGTACAAGATCTATTTGAAATTCAACGGATCAATGTGGGGGTAAACCCGGTAATTCTTTCGGAAATACATCGGGAAATTCTTTTGCAATGGAAACATCATTGATGCTCTTTTCTTTAGTTTGTACTTTCTCGACGTGTGCTGGAACAGCATAGCAACCTTTTCTTATTAGTTTTTGTGCCTTCAAATTACTAATAAGATGTAGCTTCGTGTTGCCCTTTTCTCCGTACACCATTAAGGGTTTTCCTTTTTCTCGTATAATGCGAATTGCATTTTTGTAACAAACGATCTCTGCTTTCACTTCTTTCAACCAGTCCATACCGATTATCACAACAAAACTCCCTAATTCTACTGGTATCAAATCAATCTTAAATGTTTTGCTAACCAGTTTAATTTCTCGATTCCGACATATATTATCTGCTGAAATTAATTTACCATTTGCTAATTCGAGTAAAAATTTACTATCCAAAGGCGTCAATGGACAACTTAATTTAGCACAAAAATCTATACTCATATAGCTTCTATCCGCATCCGAATCAAATAAAACGTAAGCAGATTTATTGTCAACAAGAAACGTACCCGTAACAAGCTCCGGGTCTTCCTGTGCCTCTGCCGCATTAATATTGAAAACTCTTCCACGGCCTTGTCCATTCGTGTTCTCCTGGTTTGGGCAATTTCTAATAATGTGGCCCGGTTTTCCACATTTATAACAAACTACATTGGCATAACTTGCTCCGACACTACTTGCTCCGCCATTACTCGTTCCGACACCATTTGTTCCTTTCGTTCTATTAACCCCTGGTCCGTAGACCTCACACTTTGCCGCGCTATGACCATTTCTTTTACACTTGTTGCAAAATTTGGTGCAGAACCCCGAGTGATACTTTTCACACCTTTGGCATAGCTGCTTCTGATTGTTGTTGTTGTTACGGTTATTATTGTTGTTGGGATGATTGTTATAGTTGCTGTTGTTGTTGTTGTTGTTGGGCCATTTGTTGTAGTTGCGATTGATGTTGCGATTGTTGGGATAATTGTTGCGATTATTGTTGTAATTGCTGTTGTTGTTGTATTGGTGATTCTTATCACCGTTTTCCTCCCACTTTCTTTTGACTTGCTTCACATTGGCCTCTTCAGCAGTCTGTTCTTTAATTCTTTCTTCAATCTAGTTCAGTAGTTTGTGAGCCATTCTACATGCCTGTTGTATGGAGGCGGGCTCGTGTGAACTTATATCTTCTTGGATTCTTTCCGGTAATCCTTTCACAAACGCGTCGATCTTCTCTTCCTCATCTTCGAATGCTCCCGGACACAATAGGCACAATTCTGTGAATCGTCTTTCGTACGTGGTGTAACGACCCGCACTTTTTCGATCATTCTATACTTATAAGATTAATATTTACATAAATTAAACCTTACCAACATGATAAACAATCCAAATTGTCGAGACTTATGTTTTTCGAAAAGAGATTTACACAACGTTTGACCGTCTAGTTTGACCGATGATATCACGAACTATACAATATATGATAATTATATGTTTGTATATATATATGTATATATACATGTTTAACATGATTTAAGGATGTTTTAATACCTCATTTTGTATTAATAACAATAAGTTATAAGTATATTTTGAAACTACTAACTTAAGTTTTCAAAACGATAACCATACGTAACGTTATTTGACTTAAATACTTATGACATATAATGTTTATACATATATCGTATAAGTAATGTATTTAATCATTTTTAAGGACTTAAATACATAAAACCATATAAGTATATTCACAAAAGATAGCTATATTTGAATCCTCGTTCCGTTTTCACAAGATTTCTATACGTATACTTAGGGTATATGTACCCGTATAAATACGCAGTTTCTAGAAGTTTTACTATTGAAAAATACCAATTATTAGACTTCAATTATATGATCTTAGCAGCCTTTGATTAGTCAATACATGTGGGATCATATATGAGGACTTTTGAGCTAAAAATCAAAAAAATAAAGTCTATATATACATATACATATATACGCCTATATACACATATGCACACTTTCATAACAATTTTCTTTCAAGTTAAATGATCTTCTAAACTCTCTTATCTTCAACCTTCAAGTGTTCTTCAAGGTCCTCATAAGTTTTTAGCTTCAAAACATCACTTAATCATCATAAGAAAACCCTTACAAAAATACTTCAAGAAAACCTTCCAAGAACACCAACTTACTTCCAATCTTTCATCCACTTCCATCACCCTTTTGGTTCTAGGTTCTTACTCCTCTTTTACAGCAACCTTGTCCAAGGAATTTGAGGTAGAATCTATGTTCATAACCTTATTCGATTCATATATATATAGCTATCTTATTTTGTGGTATAAAATTTTAACAACAAGAACATAGTTTGAATGTTTTCAAACTTGTTTGCAAACTAAATAGATCCGTCTAACTTAACTTTTAAAATACTCCAAGACCTGTAATATAACTTAAATATATGCTAATTTAACAAGGTATAACTTGGTTTTTCAAAGATTATCTTAAAAACTGTTTTTACGACGTCGGAGTGCCACCGGGGACTGTTTTGGGTTGGATAATTAAAAACTATCTTAAACTTTGAATTGGAGGTTTATGTTCTGGAAAAATGATTTTTACTATGGATATGATAACACATAAAAATTCCATGATTTAATTCAAAGTATAAGTATTTTTAGAAAAATAATCATTTAAGGTTGTTTACATAAAGGAAAATGTTTAACTTCATAAGTTTCACTAAAGTTTCACCTATGCCGTGTGATTTTGAATACAAACCAAGGTATTTTCAGTTCATAGTCTTAAAGAGGGACTCGATCCAAGGAGATGGCAAGTTGAATCAACGAAAACGGATTTGTAACGAAGAAACTATGACCGAAACAAAATTGGTTATCCAAGACTTGTTTAACTTCGGGATTAATTGGGAAAAATTAAATAAAATCACATCTTTCTAAGATAACATGATATTTTATATAATTCAATTTTATATGGTTCAGGATCACCCGTAAACAACACGAGAAGATTAATCATAAGATCCCATGATTGTACGCAACACGTCATTTGACAACACCGGTACTTTATGTACGCAACACGTCATTTGACAACACCGGTACCGTGGGTCAAGATTAATCTCGACCAATACATATACGATGGGGTTTTATTTATTTCGTTGGGGGTTTTATTTATTTCATTGCGGGTATATTAAACATCTAAAAATGAACCATTAAAATTGAATTACTAACAACGAACTGCTAACTACGGACTAAGGAATTATTCAAAGTATTAAAAGTATAATAAGTATATATATGTGACGTTTGTTTAAAAAGAAAAGGTATTGATATATTATATATGGATAGGTTCGTGATATCAACCGGAGACCAAGTCAAATTATATATATATATCTTCAAGACGAAAGTGAGTATATAGTCCCACTTTTAAACTCTAAATATTTCGGGATGAGAATACATGTATTTTATGTTTTACAATATGGACACAAGTAACTGAAAAATATATTCTACGTTGAGTTGTACCACTGGCATACTTCCCTGTAGCTTGGTAACTAATATTTACAGCGGTATTGTAAACGCGAATCCTGTTGATAGATCTATCGGGCCTGACAACCTCAACCGGACTGGACGACCAGTATTCAACGGTTGCACAGTACTTCGTTTCGTGACTACACTTGGTACAGTGTAGTAAGATTTCATATTAAAGGGAATATGCGACGTGATTAATTGTTAAGTATGGTTACCAAGTGCTCAACCACTTAGAATATTTTTATTAAACTGTTTATATACGAAATCTTGTGGTCTATATATATATTGCTGCCGGCACTAAACCTATATCTCACCAACTTTATGTTGACCTTTTAAAACATGTCTATTCTCAGGTGATTTCTAAAAGCTTCCGCTGCATTATGTTGAATTTGAGCAGGATCTTGCGTACGCATATTTGTGTCAAAAATAAGACTGCATATCCAAGAACTTGTGTTGTAAAATATGCTAGAAATCGTGTTGTTATCATCATTTGTAAAGTTTGTAAGTCGAAGATTATCGCTAAACGATAATCATCTTTATTTCGTCCAAAGCTTGTATCAAAAATAAGAATCATGGTTTGTAATGTATAATATATGCAGTTTTTCTTTTAAAAATGTCGCATATAGAGGTCAATACCTCGCAATGAAATCATACGTTATCTAACACGTTCTTACGGTTAAGGACGGGTTATGACATGTGGTATCAGAGCGGTGATCTTAGCGAACCAGGTTTGCATTAGTGTGTCTAACTGATAAGTCGTTAGGATACATTAGTAAGTCTGGACTTTGACCGGGTCTGATTTAAAAACCATTGCTTATCATTGTTGGTTAAAATTTATATGTAAATATTATGTAGTACTAATGGGTTAGTTGTTGTGTGATAGATGTCGGGCTCAAAACTTGTTATCACATTCAGCGACTCCGAACCAGAATCTTCAGATGGTGTTCCAGTCATTAACCTATCCGATGACGAAAATAATATCTTTGGGGAAGACTCACAAATTCCGGATGAACCGACTATAGAGAACCCGGAAAGTGAACCCGAGGAGGAAAGTGAACCCGAGGAGGAAAGTGAACCCGAGGAGGAAAGGGAACCCGAGGAGGAAAGTGAACCCGAGGAAGAAATACAGGAAATTACAAAAGAAGAGTTCGAACTAGGAAAGAAACGAAAGGCTAATGAATTAGAAAATTCAAATCCTGAGTTTAATAAGGATGATGTGGCACCAACTCCACTAGACACAACCACCCCTATTCCCGCTATTCCTATTCGTTCTATCCCGGCATCCAGTTCTTCAGTCCCACAGCCAAAATATAGGCAGACAGCCAGGATAAGCGTTAAGCGATTCTTTGAACCTAAACGTCCTAGAAAATAGACCAAACGATGCGCTGCCGTATTAAACCATGGGATCATATAATGTTTTGTATAATATTATTAGTGTGGTTTGCTTAATGTTCGATGTAAGATAAGCATATGTAAAATAGTGAAGTGTGAAATGCAATAATTTTCCATGGTTAAGTATTATTTAGATGGTAGTAATTGATTCTGTACTAAGCTATTAAGTATGGACATTAACGGGTAGGTACTACCCTAGATATAATTATAAAACGCTAATAAGAAGAAAAGGCTTTTATAATAATACCTGGTTCATATTATTAATAAGCTATAATGTACTGTAAATATACACTACATCTATAATATTCCATGTGAATAATTATTTTCTTTTCATTCTTATAGAAGAATATGGCGCGATTGAACCGAATGACGGAACAAGAAATCCAGGAACTCATCAATCAGCGAGTGAACGACAGAATGTTATGGGTCGAGGCTGCAAGAGGTGCTGCAGTTAACCCAAATCCTCGTGTGGGGTGCACTTACAAAACTTTTCAAGCTTGCACGCCCTCATCATTCAGTGGAACAGAAGGACCGATCGGTTTAACCCGGTGGATAGAAAAGATGGAGACTGTGTTTAAAATCAGTGGTTGTGTTGAAAAGGACATGACCAAGTATGCATCGTGCACTTTACAAGATAGTGCACTCACGTGGTGGAAAAATTATGTGAAGGCTGTAGGAGGAGATGTAGCTTATGATACTCCATGGGAAGAATTCAAAATAATGTTAATCAACGAGTATTGTCCAAGGAACGAGGTTAGAAAGTTGGAAGATGAATTACGAAGCCTGAAGGTTGTTGGTACTGAAATCACCAACTACAATCAGCGATTCATGGAATTAGTTTTGCTATGTC
Source organism: Rutidosis leptorrhynchoides (assembly GCF_046630445.1). Lineage (NCBI taxonomy): Eukaryota > Viridiplantae > Streptophyta > Magnoliopsida > Asterales > Asteraceae > Rutidosis > Rutidosis leptorrhynchoides. The sequence goes on along the minus strand of NC_092336.1, from coordinate 139,440,070 downwards.
CTGAATTGGTTCCAACCGAAGAACGGAAGATTGAAATGTACAAAGATGGTTTGCCCAAAAAGGTCAAGGCAAATGTTACAGCATCGAAACCTAAGACAATTCATGAAGCTATAACCATGGCAAACGAGCTAATGGATCAGGTCATCATGGATAAGAAAGCATCCAACACTGATGTGAAGGTATCAGGTAACAAAAGAAAGTTGAATGGAAATTATGATCGAGGTAACCAACAACAATCTTTTAAGAAACAAGAAACCACGCAAGGTGCAGGTAGTGGTTCAAGCTTTGGTTACAAAGGACAAAATCCTTTATGCAACCGTTGTCACAAACATCACTTTGGTTACTGAAGTGTGTTATGCACCAAGTGTAATCGACAGGGTCATCTTGCTGAAGATTGTAGGGCTCTCGTTACAAATACAAATGGTACCAAGACTCCTGCCACCAATGCAAATAGAACTGCTTTGGCTACCGTTACTTGTTTTGGGTGTGGAAAACAAGGTCACTATAAGAGTCAGTGCCCGAATTCAGAGAAGAATGTCAGACCTGCACGTGGGAGAGCATTTGTTATTAATGCTAGAGAGGCACGCGAAGATCCGGAGCTTGTTACGGGTACGTTTACCATTAATAACTTATCCGCATCTATTATATTTGATACTGGTGCTGATAGAAGTTACGTGTGTAGAGACTTTCACGCTAAATTGAATTGTTCATCATTACCTCTAGATGCTAAGTACATGATTGAGTTAGCTAATGGTAAACTAATTAAAGCCGATAAAATTTGCCGTGATTGTAAAATAAATTTAGCCGGAGAAACATTTAAGATTGATTTGATACCCGTAGAATTAGGAAGTTTTGATGTAATAATTGGCATGGACTGGATGTCCAAAATAGGAGCTGAAGTTGTGTGCGCCAAGAAGGCAATTCGCATTCCTCGTAAGGATAAAACGCCAGTAATGATTTATGGAGAGAAGGGTAACTCAAAGCTAAAACTCATTAGTTATTTGAAAGCTCAAAAGTACTTGAAGAAAGGGTGCTATGCTATCTTAGCACATGTTAATAAAGTCGAAAAGAAAGAAAAAGAGAAGTGCATCAATGACGTACCTGTGGCAAGAGATTTTCCTGAAGTATTTCTGGAAGAGTTGCCGGGATTACCTCCATTTAGATCTGTAGAATTTCAAATAGATCTTGTACCAGGAGCTGCACCGGTTGCCCGTGCTCCATATAGACTTGCACCGTCCGAGTTAAAAGAACTTCAGAGTCAGTTAAAAGAATTACTGGATCGTGGATTCATACGACCAAGTACTTCACCGTGGGGAGCTCCAATTTTATTCGTCAAGAAGAAAGACGGATCTTTCCGAATGTGTATAGATTATCGTGAATTAAATAAGTTAACTATCAAGAATCGGTATCCACTACCGAGAATTGACGACTTATTTGATCAACTCCAAGGATCATGTGTTTATTCGAAAATCGACCTAAGATCGGGTTATCATCAATTACGTGTCAAAGAAGAAGATATACCGAAAACTGCTTTTCGGACACGTTACGGTCATTACGAATTTTTGGTCATGCCGTTTGGATTGACGAATGCGCCAGCTGTATTCATGGATCTCATGAATCGAGTTTGTAGTCCATATTTAGATAAGTTTGTTATTGTTTTCATTGATGACATTCTTATCTATTCCAAGAGTGAGCAAGAGCATGAGCAGCATTTAAGTTTAATATTAGAGTTGTTAAGAAAAGAACAGCTATATGCTAAATTTTCTAAATGTGCTTTCTGGTTGAAAGAAGTGCAATTTCTTGGCCACGTTGTTAGTAGCAAAGGAATTCAGGTTGATCCAGCAAAAATTGAAGCCATTGAAAAATGGGAGACTCCTAAGATAGCAATGCAGATACGCCAATTTTTGGGTTTAGCCGGTTATTATAGAAGGTTTATTCAAGATTTTTCCCGAATAGCTAAGCCGTTGACAGCGTTAACACAAAAAGGGAAGAAATATGAATGGACTTCTGAGCAGGAGAGTGCATTTCAATTACTAAAGAAGAAGTTAACTACGGCGCCTATTTTATCGTTACCAGAAGGGAACGATGATTTTGAAATATATTGTGACGCTTCGCGACAAGGTTTTGGTTGCGTTCTTATGCAACGGAAGAAAGTTATTGCATACGCATCCCGACAATTAAAGATTCACGAGCGGAATTATACGACGCATGATCTAGAACTGGGAGCAGTCGTGTTTGCATTGAAGATATGGAGACACTACTTGTATGGAGTTAAATGCACTGTGTTTACTGATCATAAAAGCCTTCAACATATTTTTGATCAGAAACAGTTGAACATGAGGCAACGTAGGTGGGTCGAGTTAATAAATGACTATGATTGTGAAATTCGTTATCATCCCGGGAAAGCGAACGTAGTGGCCGATGCTCTAAGCAGAAAGGAACGAGAACCAATCCGAGTTCGAGCAATGAACATAAAAATTCGCATGAATCTCAACTCACAAATCAAAGAAGTTCAACAAGAAGCACTCAATAAAGAAAACATAAGAAATGAAATAATGAAGAAGTATGAGAAGCAACTCGTTATACGGGAAGACGGAATTCGATATTTTGCAAATCGTATTTGGGTACCGAAGTTGGGTGGATTAAGGAAGTTGATATTGAATGAGGCACATAAGACAAGATACTCGATACATCCTGGAGTTGGAAAGATGTATCAAGATCTTAAGACACGTTATTGGTGGCCTAATTTAAAGACAGACGTAGCAACATATGTTGGGGAGTGTTTAACTTGTTCCAAGGTCAAAGCAGAACACCAAAAGCCGTCAGGGTTACTTCAACAACCAGAAATCCCAGAATGGAAATGGGATGGTATTACCATGGATTTCATCACGAAGTTACCAAAGACTGCCTGGGGTTACGACACCATTTGGGTGATTGTTGATCGTCTCACCAAGTCTGCACATTTCTTGCCTATAAAGGAAATGGATAGAATGGAGAAACTATTACGATTGTATATAAAGGAAGTTGTTTCAAGGCATGGAATACCTATTTCCATTATATCTGATCGTGATAGTAGATTTACCTCAAAGTTCTGGCAAGCACTACAGGAGGCACTAGGAACTCGTTTAGATATGAGTACCGCATATCATCCGCAAACGAACGGGCAGAGTGAAAGAACAATTCAGACTCTTGAAGATATGCTCAGGGCATGTGTGATCGATTTTGGAAACGGATGGGATAAGTATTTATCGTTAGCAGAATTCTCGTATAATAATAGTTATCATGCGAGCATTGGAGCTGCGCCATTCGAAGCATTGTATGGAAGGAAGTGTAGATCTCCTATCTGTTGGAATGAAGTAGGAGATCGACAATTAACTGGTCCCGAGATCATACACGAAACGACTGAGAAGATAGTACAAATCAAGGAGAGATTGAAAACAGCCCGTAGTCGCCAAAAGAGCTACGCCGATGTCCGAAGGAAACCATTAGAGTTTCAGGCCGGGGACATGGTTATGTTAAAGGTGTCACCTTGGAAAGGTGTAATACGTTTCGGCAAAAGGGGTAAGCTGAACCCAAGATATGTAGGCCCGTTCAAGATTATTGAACGCATTGGACCGGTAGCTTATCGACTTGAGTTACCGCAACAACTCGCCAGGGTACATAATACCTTTCACGTCTCAAACCTTAAGAAGTGTCTTGCAAAGGAAGACCTCACTATTCCTCTTGAAGAAATCCATATCGACGAGAAACTACAATTCGTCGAAGAACCAATCGAAATCATGGACCGTGAAGTTAAACAGCTCAAACAGAGCAACATACCGATTGTTAAGGTTCGTTGGAATGCTAGAAGAGGTCCCGAGTTTACTTGGGAACGAGAGGATCAGATGAAACAAAAGTATCCACACTTGTTTCTCGATGACGCAAAATAGGTACAATTTTAAAATTTCGGGATGAAATTTATTTAACGGGGAGGTAATGTAACGACCCGCACTTTTTCGATCATTCTATACTTATAAGATTAATATTTACATAAATTAAACCTTACCAACATGATAAGCAATCCAAATTGTCGAGACTTATGTTTTTCGAAAAGAGATTTACACAACGTTTGACCGTCTAGTTTGACCGATGATATCACGAACTATACAATATATGATAATTATACGTTTGTATATATATATGTATATATACATGTTTAACATGATTTAAGGATGTTTTAATACCTCATTTTGTATTAATAACAATAAGTTATAAGTATATTTTGAAACTACTAACTTAAGTTTTCAAAACGATAACCATACGTAACGTTATTTGACTTAAATACTTATGACATATAATGTTTATACATATATCGTATAAGTAATGTATTTAATCATTTTTAAGGACTTAAATACATAAAACCATATAAGTATATTCACAAAAGATAGCTATATTTGAATCCTCGTTCCGTTTTCACAAGATTTCTATACGTATACTTAGGGTATATGTACCCGTATAAATACGCAGTTTCTAGAAGTTTTACTATTGAAAAATACCAATTATTTGACTTCAATTATATGATCTTAGCAGCCTTTGATTAGTCAATACATGTGGGATCATATATGAGGACTTTTGAGCTAAAAATCAAAAAAATAAAGTCTATATATACATATACATATATACGCCTATATACACATATGCACACTTTCATAACAATTTTCTTTCAAGTTAAATGATCTTCTAAACTCTCTTATCTTCAACCTTCAAGTGTTCTTCAAGGTCCTCATAAGTTTTTAGCTTCAAAACATCACTTAATCATCATAAGAAAACCCTTACAAAAATACTTCAAGAAAACCTTCCAAGAACACCAACTTACTTCCAATCTTTCATCCACTTCCATCACCCTTTTGGTTCTAGGTTCTTACTCCTCTTTTACAGCAACCTTGTCCAAGGAATTTGAGGTAGAATCTATGTTCATAACCTTATTCGATTCATATATATATAGCTATCTTATTTTGTGGTATAAAATTTTAACAACAAGAACATAGTTTGAATGTTTTCAAACTTGTTTGCAAACTAAATAGATCCTTCTAACTTAACTTTTAAAATACTCCAAGACCTGTAATATAACTTAAATATATGCTAATTTAACAAGGTATAACTTGGTTTTTCAAAGATTATCTTAAAAACTGTTTTTACGACGTCGGAGTGCCACCGGGGACTGTTTTGGGTTGGATAATTAAAAACTATCTTAAACTTTGAATTTGAGGTTTATGTTCTGGAAAAATGATTTTTACTATGGATATGATAACACATAAAAATTCCATGATTTAATTCAAAGTATAAGTATTTTTAGAAAAATAATCATTTAAGGTTGTTTACATAAAGGAAAATGTTTAACTTCATAAGTTTCACTAAAGTTTCACCTATGCCGTGTGATTTTGAATACAAACCAAGGTATTTTCAGTTCATAGTCTTAAAGAGGGACTCGATCCAAGGAGATGGCAAGTTGAATCAACGAAAACGGATTTGTAACGAAGAAACTATGACCGAAACAAAATTGGTTATCCAAGACTTGTTTAACTTCGGGATTAATTGGGAAAAATTAAATAAAATCACATCTTTCTAAGATAACATGATATTTTATATAATTCAATTTTATATGGTTCAGGATCACCCGTAAACAACACGAGAAGATTAATCATAAGATCCCATGATTGTACGCAACACGTCATTTGACAACACCGGTACTTTATGTACGCAACACGTCATTTGACAACACCGGTACCGTGGGTCAAGATTAATCTCGACCAATACATATACGATGGGGTTTTATTTATTTCGTTGGGGGTTTTATTTATTTCATTGCGGGTATATTAAACATCTAAAAATGAACCATTAAAATTGAATTACTAACAACGAACTGCTAACTACGGACTAAGGAATTATTCAAAGTATTAAAAGTATAATAAGTATATATATGTGACGTTTGTTTAAAAAGAAAAGGTATTGATATATTATATATGGATAGGTTCGTGATATCAACCGGAGACCAAGTCAAATTATATATATATATCTTCAAGACGAAAGTGAGTATATAGTCCCACTTTTAAACTCTAAATATTTCGGGATGAGAATACATGTATTTTATGTTTTACAATATGGACACAAGTAACTGAAAAATATATTCTACGTTGAGTTGTACCACTGGCATACTTCCCTGTAGCTTGGTAACTAATATTTACAGCGGTATTGTAAACGCGAATCCTGTTGATAGATCTATCGGGCCTGACAACCTCAACCGGACTGGACGACCAGTATTCAACGGTTGCACAGTACTTCGTTTCGTGACTACACTTGGTACAGTGTAGTAAGATTTCATATTAAAGGGAATATGCGACGTGATTAATTGTTAAGTATGGTTACCAAGTGCTCAACCACTTAGAATATTTTTATTAAACTGTTTATATACGAAATCTTGTGGTCTATATATATATTGCTGCCGGCACTAAACCTATATCTCACCAACTTTATGTTGACCTTTTAAAACATGTCTATTCTCAGGTGATTTCTAAAAGCTTCCGCTGCATTATGTTGAATTTGAGCAGGATCTTGCGTACGCATATTTGTGTCAAAAATAAGACTGCATATCCAAGAACTTGTGTTGTAAAATATGCTAGAAATCGTGTTGTTATCATCATTTGTAAAGTTTGTAAGTCGAAGATTATCGCTAAACGATAATCATCTTTATTTCGTCCAAAGCTTGTATCAAAAATAAGAATCATGGTTTGTAATGTATAATATATGCAGTTTTTCTTTTAAAAATGTCGCATATAGAGGTCAATACCTCGCAATGAAATCATACGTTATCTAACACGTTCTTACGGTTAAGGACGGGTTATGACACGTGGTAATATCAAATCCTTGGGTTCGTAACCCTCTAAGTTCTGTCTTGAGCTTATTGACCTCGATTCTGGGACGGTACATCTCGTTCATCAAGTGCTTGAATGCTGACCACGGTAGTGTGTACGCATCATCTTGTCCCACTTGCTCTAGATAGGTATTCCACCATATTAACGCAGAACCTGTGAAGGTATGCGTAGCGTACTTCACTTTGTCCTCTTCAGTACACTTACTTATGGCAAACACCGATTCGACCTTCTCGGTCCACCGTTTCAATCCGATCGGTCCTTCGGTTCCATCAAATTCCAAAGGTTTGCAGGCAGTGAATTCTTTGTAGGTGCATCCTACACGATTTCCTGTACTGCCAGATCCAAGGTTATTGTTGGTATGTAGCGCAGCCTGTACTGCAGCTATGTTTGAAGCTAGAAAAGTACGGAATTCCTCTTCATTCATATTCACGGTGTGTCGAGTAGTCGGTGCCATTTCCTTCAAAATAGTCAAATGGAACAAGTTAATCATACAGAATATTAAGAGTAGTTAATAGTATTTCGTAGCATAATATGAACTCATTTATAAAAGCTTTTTCTTCATATTAGCGTTTTATACGTTTAAATTCGGGTAGTACCTACCCGTTAAGTTCATACTTAGTAGCTAATATACAATTCAACTACTACAATTCTATATGAAAAACTGATTGTAATAATATTTCGCGTTCAAACTTTTATACAATATTTTACAAACTTACAATACTGCTTATTTTACATAAAGCATGAAATATAGCACACAATAACTTTGATACAAGATAGTTGTGAAGATAATTCTAGCTAGTACACAAGTCGTTCAGCAAAGGCAATAAAGACACGTAATTCATACGTCCAGAAACAAGTCATGCATTCTGGTTTTACTAGGACTACTTCCCATCCTTGGTCTTGTGGAACATAACTGTTATGGCCGTTGATAAGACAGCGTGTTGTAACGTCGTCAAAGGGACGAGGGTTAAGTAATGTCCAACAGTCCCGTAACAATCTAAAAACCTCATTTCTTACCCTAATTACCGACTCCGTCACTTGTGGGAACGTTTTGTTTAATAGTTGTAGGCCGATGTTCTTGTTCTCACTTTAGTGAGAAGCGAACATTACTAATCCGTAAGCATAACATGCTTCTTTATGTTGCATGTTAGCCGCTTTTTCTAAATCACGAAGTCCAATATTCGGATATATTGAGTCAAAATAATTTCTTAACCCATTGCGTAAAATAGCATTTGGGTTCCCCGCAATATATGCGTCAAAGTAAACACATCGTAACTTATGGATTTCCCAATGTGATATCCCCCATCTTTAAAACGAAAGCCTTTTATAAACCAAGGCATTCTTGGAACGTTCTTCGAATGTCTTACAAACTGATCTCGCCTTAAATAGTTGTGCCGAAGAATTCTGACCGACTCTAGACAAGATTTCATCAATCATGTCTCCGGGTAGGTCTCTTAAAATATTGGGTTGTCTATCCATTTTGTGTTTTTATACTGTAAAATAGACAAGAGTTAGATTCATAAAAAAAAATACTTATTAATACAAGCAATTTTTACATATATCATAAAGCATAAGCACACTATATTACATATATTACACCACACGAATACAACTATCTTATTCCGACTCGCTCATTTCTTCTTGTTCGGTTTTGGTTCGTTTTGCCAAGTTTCTAGGGATATATGATGTTCCCCTAATACGAGCCGTCGTTGTCCACATTAGTTTTGAAAAACCTGGTGGTTTAGAGGTTCCCGGGTCATTGTTACAACTTAAGGACTTCGGGGGTTGACGATACATATAAAGTTCATCGGGGTTGGAATTAGATTTCTCTATTTTTATGCCCTTTCCCTTATTATTTTCTTTTGCCTTTTTAAATTCAGTTGGGGTAATTTCTATAACATCATCGGAATTCTCATCGGAATCCGATTCATCGGAGAATTGGTAATCCTCCCAATATTTTGCTTCCTTGGCGGAAACACCATTGACCATAATTAACCTTGGTCGGTTGGTTGAGGATTCTCTTTTACTTAACCGTTTTCTTATTTCCCCCACCGGTTCTATTTCTTCTTCCGGTTCCGATTCTTCTTCCGGTTCCGATTTTTCTTCCGGTTCCGTCTCTTCTTCCGGTTCCTCTTCAGGAACTTGTGAATCAGTCCACGAATCATTCCAATTTACATTTGACTCTTCATTATTATTAGGTGAGTCAATGGGACTTGTTCTAGAGGTAGACATCTATCACATAATATCAAACACGTTAAGAGATTAATATATCACATAATATTCATATGTTAAAAATATATAGTTTTCAAAAAATGTTAAGCAATCATTTTTAAAGAAAACACAGTCGAAGTCCAGACTCACTAATGCATCCTAACAAACTCGATAAGACACACTAATGCAAATTTTCTGGTTCTCTAAGACCAACGTTCGGATACCAACTGAAATGTCCCGTTCTTATTGATTAAAAACGTTCCATATTAATTGATTTCGTTGCGAGGTTTTGACCTCTATATGAGACGTTTTTCAAAGACTGCATTCATTTTAAAACAAACCATAACCTTTATTTCATCAATAAAGGTTTAAAAAGCTTTACGTAGATTATCAAATAATGATAATCTAAAATATCCTGTTTACACACGACCATTATATAATGGTTTACAATACAAATATGTTACAACAAAATAAGTTTCTTGAATACAGTTTTTACACAATATCATACAAGCATGGACTCCAAATCTCGTCCTTATTTAGGTATGCGACAGCGGAAGCTCTTAATAATCACCTGAGAATAAACATGCTTAAAACGTCAACAAAAATGTTGGTGAGTTATAGGTTTAACCTATATATATCAAATCGTAACAATAGACCACAAGATTTCATATTTCAATACACATCCCATACATAGAGATAAAAATCATTCATATGGTGAACACCTGGTAACCGACATTAACAAGATGCATATATAAGAATATCCCCATCATTGCGGGACACCCTTCGGATATGATATAAATTTCGAAGTACTAAAGCATCCGTTACTTTGGATGGGGTTTGTTAGGCCCAATAGATCTATCTTTAGGATTCGCGTCAATTAGGGTGTATGTTCCCTAATTCTTAGATTACCAGACTTAATAAAAAAGGGCATATTCGATTTCGATAATTCAACCATAGAATGTAGTTTCACGTACTTGTGTCTATTTTGTAAATCATTTATAAAAACTGCATGTATTCTCATCCCAAAAATATTAGATTTTAAAAGTGGGACTATAACTCACTTTCACAGATTTTTACTTCGTCGGGAAGTAAGACTTGGCCACTGGTTGATTCACGAACCTATAACAATATATACATATATATCAAAGTATGTTTAAAATATATTTACAACACTTTTAATATATTTTGATGTTTTAAGTTTATTGAGTCAGCTGTCCTCGTTAGTAACCTACAACTAGTTGTCCACAGTTAGATGTACAGAAATAAATCGATAAATATTATCTTGAATCAATCCACGACCCAGTGTATACATATCTCAGTATTGATCACAACTCAAACTATATATATTTTGGAATCAACCTCAACCCTGTATAGCTAACTCCAACATTCACATATAGAGTGTCTATGGTTGTTCCGAAATATATATAGATGTGTCGACATGATAGGTCGAAACATTGTATACGTGTCTATGGTATCTCAAGATTACATAATATACAATACAAGTTGATTAAGTTATGGTTGGAATAGATTTGTTACCAATTTTCACGTAGCTAAAATGAGAAAAATTATCCAATCGTGTTTTACCCATAACTTCTTCATTTTAAATCCGTTTTGAGTGAATCAAATTGCTATGGTTTCATATTGAACTCTATTTTATGAATCTAAACAGAAAAAGTATAGGTTTATAGTCGGAAAAATAAGTTACAAGTCATTTTTGTAAAGGTAGTCATTTCAGTCGAAAGAACGACGTCTAGATGACCATTTTAGAAAACATACTTCCACTTTGAGTTTAACCATAATTTTTGGATATAGTTTCATGTTCATAATAAAAATAATTTTCTCAGAATAACAACTTTTAAATCAAAGTTTATCATAGTTTTTAATTAACTAACCCAAAACAGCCCGCGGTGTTACTACGACGACGTAAATCCGGTTTTACGGTGTTTTTCGTGTTTCCAGGTTTTAAATCATTAAGTTAGTATATCATATAGATATAGAACATGTGTGTAGTTAATTTTAAAATTCAAGTTAGAAGGATTAACTTTTGTTTGCGAACAAGTTTAGAATTAACTAAACTATGTTCTAGTGATTACGAGTTTAAACCTTCGAATAAGATAGTTTTATATATATGAATCGAATGATGTTATGAACATCATTACTACCTCAAGTTTAGTAGGTAAACCTACTGGAAGTGACAAGAAATGATCTAGCTTCAAAGGATCTTGGATGGCTTGAAAGTTCTTGAAGTAGGATCATGACACAAAAACAAGTTCAAGTAAGATTTTTACTCGAATTAAGATAGTTTATAGTTATAGAAATTGAATCAAAGTTTGAATATGAATATTACCTTGAATAAGAAAGATAACCTATTGTATATAACAAAGGTTTCTTGATCTTAGATGATTACTTGGAATGGATTAGAAAGCTTGGAAGTAAATTAGTAAACTTGAAGGGATTTTTGAAGTGTTCTTCCTATGATGATTATAGCTTGATTCTTGAAGTGATTTTTGATGAAGATGATGATTAACTACTGGAAAAATACGTTTATAATAGTGTGTGTGTGTTGAGAGAGAATTAGAAAGAGAATTGGAAGTGAAATAGAGTGAATGATGAGTGGTAATTGGTGAGTGGTGAGTGGGGTTAAAAGGAGTTCTAGTTAGTTGACTAGCTCATGGTAGAAGTTAAAATTGATTAGTCATACATGACATAATCAAGAGTGGAATCCCATGCTAGTTCCTATTGGTATATACCCATAGTAAGTACGTTTTGAAGCTGTGTATAATACGGGTAAGAATACGACTAGAATTCTTGATGCAAGAAAAGAATGGGAAAGTAACTGTAACCATTTTCGTTAAGTATGAGTGTTTTGATATATGTCTTGAAGTCTTCCAAAAGTATTTTAATACATCTAAATACACTACATGTATATACATTTTAACTGAGTCGTTAAGTCATCGTTAGTCGTTACATGTAAGTGTTGTTTTGAAACCTTTAAGTTAACGATCTCAATTAATGTTGTTAACCCATTGTTTATTATATCTAATGAGATGTTAAATTATTATATTATCATGATATTATGATATATTAATATATCTTAATATGATATATATACATTTAAATGTCGTTACAACGATAATCGTTACATATATGTCTCGTTTCGAAATCCTTAAGTTAGTAGTCTTGTTTATATGTATATAACTCATTGTTAATATACTTATGGAGATACTTACTTATCATAATCTCATGTTAACCATATGTATATCCATATATATATCGTCATGTCGTTTTTACAAGTTTTAACGTTCGTGAATCGCCGGTCAACTTGGGTGGTCAATTGTCTATATGAAACATATTTCAATTAATCAAGTCTTAACAAGTTTGATTGCTTAACATGTTGGAAACATTTAATCATGTAAATATCAATCTCAATTAATATATATAAACATGGAAAAGTTCGGGTCACTACAGATCCAGTCTCATTTCTCATTAAAAGATTGATTGAAGCTTTTCCGGATTCTACCGAGGAAAGAATACATCAGAATTTCTTCGAAAAAAGAAAAGAAATATATTCAGAACTCGTACACTATGTCAAAATTTCCATTTACAACTCCGCAAAGGAAGACCATTCGGGAAATATCTGCAAATTTTAAATTTACTATCGGTGATCCTGACTGCGCGGAAGATCTTTTATTTCAAGACACAGTGTCAAAACTTCTTCTCGAACTTAATTATAGAGATACTGGACCAAGGGATGGAATTTCGAACACTAAAAAAGTTAAAAGGGCTTTGGTTAAACTTATGGACGATATCGGAGATTTACAGAAGTGGAAGTGCAAGATGTTAAGTGATTTTGAAATATTTTCAGTACACTCCGCTGACTTACTCTGGATGGTCAAAGAAGCTTTAAACTTGTCTTTCTTCCCACGTCATTTCTGGAATTTAGTTGTAGAACCCGTGTAATTTGTATTTTTAATAAAATAATTTAATTTTACTTCATCCATTTATCTTTTCTTATTATATAAAAATAATCGGATTAAAATCCGAAGTAAAATTTTACATATCTTTTATTAACCTCATTAAAATTTTAAAATCCTAAAAAGTATAAAAATTTGCAAGTCGGGTCGGGGAAATAAGCCCGTAAGTCACACGGGCCCATTTTTCTTCTCCTTCTGAAATGACCCATCCTTATCCTCCTGGACAAGTCATCATCATCTGGTCCCATTGCGAGGTACTGACCTAAATATGCCATGAATGACTCCAAATAATATCTTTCAATTGAGCAAATGCACAGCGGAAGACTTAATTCGTACCTGAGAATAAACATGCTTAAAAGTGTCAACCAAAAGGTTGGTGAGTTCATAGGTTTATCGTAACAATCATTTCAATATATTAATAGACCACAAGATTTCATATTCATAAATGTTTTAATAAAAATATTCTAAGTGGTTGAGCACTTGGTAACCATACTTAACATTTAATCATCGTCGCATATTCCCTTTATTATGAAATCTCACTACACCGTACCAAGTGTAGTCACCAAAATGAAGTACTGTGCAACCGTTGAATACTGGTCGTCCAGCCCGATTGGGGTTGTCAGGCCCGATAGATCTATCAACAGGATGCGCGTTTACAATACCCATGTAAATAGTAGTTACCAAGCTACAGGGAAGTATGCCAGTGGTACAACTCAACGTAGAATATATTTTTAAGTACTTGTGTCTATTTCGTAAACATTTATAAAAGCAGCGCATGTATTCTCAGCCCAAAAATATATATTGCAAAAGCAATTAAAAAGAGAGCAAATGAAACTCACCATATTGTATTTTGTAGTAAAAATACATATAACGACATTAAACAAGCGTAGGGTTGACCTCGGATTCATGAACCTATATCATTCATATGTATATTAAAACATATACTTGTAATCGATCAAATATATATTATTATTGGTGATATACTTTTTAGATCAATAACTTATATATTTTATTATATGTTTATTTTATATATATTTTAAAATATAACCTTTGTTACGTTATATGTACTAATTATATTTTTGTATATCATTTGTTTGTTAAAATAGTATTTTTAATAATACCATGATAATATTTGTAATGCTAAAATATTGATAATGATAATACTAGTATTAGTATTAAAGATAACAATATCAATAATTCTTTTAATCATAAAGCTAATGATAGTTTTAATATTACATCTTATAATAATGAAAATAACAGTAGTTTTTAAATAATCATGAAAAATTTAATAATAATTGTAATGAAATTGATACTTTCAATAATAATACTAAATACTTATTAATAATAATAATAATACTTAGGCTAGTAATAAAATGATAAAGTTATATTTTTAAATAATAATATTAATATTAGTAATGACATTAAAAATTATATTTTTAATTATAATCATAATAATACTAAGTGAACTTTTTATCATAATACTTGTATTAGTGATAGTAATCTTAATAATTATAGTTCTAAAAATAACAACAATTATAATAATAATAATGATAGTAATAATAATAATAATAACAATGATAATGATAATAATAATAATAATAGAAATAAAATAAAAGGTTTATACCCTTTAAAGGCTGCTGTAAAAATAATTGTCCCAGACCAGGCTCGAACTCGGGACCTCTAGCTCACTAACAAATGCACAAGACCACTCCTCCATTCACGTTTTTCTGTTTTAATATAACTGCTAAATGTATATAAATCGTATTATTTATTCTTCTTCTTCCTTAACTTCTAAATCCATATCGATCAAGAACTCAACCCAACAACGATAGTCAATCACTTAAACATTTTTAGAACTTTCAAACAATTTGTAATCAGTTTTCATAAGTTCTTAAATTAATTGAGAAGAGAAAAAAAATAAAATAAAAAATAAAAAAACAGTACAGCAGCGACGGCTGCTTTCATAAAATAAAAAAAAATTGTTTTTGATTTGGAGAATTGATTAGACCAAACTTATAACATGAAATAGATTGTAAATCATCCCAGGAAATGTTTTGAACCTTTAATTGAGTCTGAAACATAACGATAAGCTCGAATTTGATTAATGAACACTGGGTTGACTTTTTGAATTATAATCTTTGACTCGAAAATTAACACTTGATAGGAAGAATTGGAACTTCAAATTTTGCAGGTAGTTTGAGTATTAGATTCCATATACAACTGCATTTTTACATTTTTGAAATTGATTCAAAATCGGGTTTTGGTCAAAACGTTGAAGAACAGAGATAATATAATTGAATTTTTTTGTTCTTCATACAATCCTTATATGTAGTAATATGTAACAAGTAATTTCCTGCTTCCAGTTGTAATTGAAAGAGACATGTAACAAAATTCGACAGAGCCAAAAATTAAGATACAGTTTTTGATAGTGAGGGATAACAAATTTTGTACAGGCATAAAATAATAAAAAAAAATTAAGAAAGTGAAAGCTTGATATCGACTTTAACCGTTTTTGGTGTTATCTATTTATCTGGTTTCGTCGAGCATAATATCACAGACATGAAAGGATTCGATTGTGATGTCAATAAATTACATATTTATTTAGATATATCTTAGTTTAATATATAAATATAACAATAATCCTATAAAAGAAATAAAGATAGTGATAATTACTAAATTATTCTTAAAACTAAATTTATATTATTACTATTATTTATAATAATAATGATATTAACAATGAAAAAAAATAATAACAAATCAAATGTATTAAATTTCAGTATTATATTTTTAATGATATTAATAATACTAAATGTAATATAATAATTATAATTAAACTTATAATTACATTTAATATATTAATATTACAATTTATAATATTTATCATATATTTATTTATATATTATTATTTTAATATTAACTTAATTATTTTGTTTGTTATTTTACATTTTTAAATTAAATTGATGAAAGTTTATTTTATTAATTCAAGGTATTATACATACTCTTATATTTATATGTATATATATATATATATATATATATATATATATATATATATATATATATATATATATATATATATATATATATATATATATATATATATATATATATATATATATATCTCAGTTAAATGTATATGGATTTACATATATATCTGTATTTATATAGTTGTATATCAAAAATATATATATATATATATATATATATATATATATATATATATATATATATATATATATATATATATATATTACATATTTATTTACACCCATTTGTTCGTGAATCGTCAGAAATGGTTAAAGGGTAACTGACTACATGAATATAATTTCAGAAATTTTGAGATTCAACATTACAGACTTTGCTTATCGTGTCGAGAACATACAAAGATCAAGTTTAAATTTGGTCGGAAATCTCCGGGTCGTCACACCTTCTCTTCCCTTCCTCTCCTTTTTCTTCTTCTTTTTCTCTTTTCTTTTTTCTCTTCTTCCCTCCCTGTTCTTCGTGGCCGACGAGCACACACACACACCAACACCATCACATCTTGACCAAAATCAACGATTCAAAGCTCAAATCTTATTCTTTCGTGCCTCCTAAATGCATTTCCATCGCCAATTTGGTGTAAAAGGTACTCCTTCTTAGTTAAAATTCGAATTCTCTTCAAAAGTCAAATTTTTGACTTTTTAGAAAAACTTTGTTTTTGACCCAATTTTGGATTCCTTTATGCTTAGTTAGATAATGTGATTGCTATGTGTTAGTTTTTAGGCTTGATTGAAGCATTTTGGATAGTTTTTGGCTCTCGATTCGTTAGTTAAGGTTTTAGGGTAGAAGTTGATGAAATTCTTGGAAATTTGATGTTTTGCTAGCTTAGTTAGGCTTAGTGATTCATTAAGAGTACTTAGAAACTGATTTTGGAACAATGCATGTTTGTTTGCTTATATTTGACTTTTTGGTCAAACTACACGTAATTCGGATTAAGGTTTTTTCTATAGTTAAAATGTTTTTAAAACTTAGGATTACCTTTAAACTAGTTCGAATAATGATATCATTAATTTGCTTATGAAAATGTAGCTTATTCTTTGATTTTCCTTACTTTGTACGTTTTGAACAAAATGAATATTTTTCGGTCAAACGGCTTAAACTCTGACTTAAAAATGTTATTGCTCAAGTTTGGTGATTAAAAATATTTAAGGTAATCAAAAATGGTCATTAGAACCATTGTATGCTTAAAAATCATCACATTTGGTTCAAAATTGCTTATTACGACTAACTTGCTATAATTATTATTTTTAGCATTATTTATTGTAATCACGGGTACACTTTGAATTTGCTCAAAAATAAGTTTATAGTTCGTTTAGTTATTGTTTGTAGTAATTTTTACTATATTTGACTATAACAGGAATTTGGAAAATGTCATTTTTAAAGCCCTCATTTCGAATTTTTTTTCGAAAAATATATGCATTTTTGATTCTAAGTCTAAAATTTTGGAACATAACCTATGTTACTTGATTTTTGCAGATGGCTAATCGCTTACCACATGAATATGAGTTGCCCCATTATCTTCTCGGGCAAGATGATCCAGCAAATAATGAGCCAGTTATGAGAGTTTGGATTAATCGGCCAAAAGGGGTTAACAAGTATATCAACTGGACGATCATGGAACAGTATGGGTGGGCCGAAGAACTTAGGGCAATCTTGACATTTCAAGCAAAGGTAGAACACACAGGGCCTGGAAACACTTGTTTGAGCTAAATGAAACAACATACAATGAGCCATACGCGGAATTTATGGCTACTTGGAGTTTTGATTCAGATGTTGATCAGGAGGATTATAATGATCAAGAGTGCATCCACTTTCGCCACCAAAACCACACATATCACCTATCTCTGGCACGGTTTACAAGGTATTTGGAGTTGTACAAACCGTCACAGCTCACCGGTTTAATATTCAAGAGGGGATTCACCACCTTGAATAACATAGATCACCAAGCTTTCTTACGCGAGTACACCACCGATAATGAGCCGTGGAAATCAAGTAAAAAGGCATCAAAATTCACCAATCCCGTACACCGAATCCTCCACCACCTCATCACAAAAACCCTTTACCCAAAAGCCCACCATGGCGGAGCTGCTACCATTAGCGATATGCGCCTAATGCACGCCATGATACACAACCAAAATATGCAAATAGCACATCTCCTGGCCCAGGCTTTTACTAATGAGAAGAATTTAGCAAGAACAGTTGTGCCGGTTTTGGGGGGTGTTGTTACTAAACTCCTTCGTCGAATGCGTGGCCCCCCGGAATGTAGAGCGGTTTAATTATAGGATCGGGGCTATGTCAGAAGAAATAAGGTATAATGTGATGACCCGGGAATTTCTGACCAAATTTAAACTTAATCTTATATGATTTCGACACGATAAGCAAAGTCTATTAAACTGAGTCTCATAATGATTGAACTATTTTCATGAATACATTTGACTTTGACTATTCCCGACGATTCACGAACATTTGTTGTAAATAAAGATGTTTATATATTATATAAATAAAAATAAGTATATATATATATATATGTATGTATATATATATATATGTATGTATATATATATATATATATATATATATATATATATATATATATATAATATCTTGAATTAGTAAATTATATTCTATTTAATTGAAAACTAAAATGTAAAATAATACTTAGAATAAATAAGCTATTGTTAAAATAAATAGATATATATAATTATATATGTTATTATGAAACTATATATGATTTCTATTAAATATATATAAAATATATAAATAATAACTATTCTGTAAATGTCATCATACAATATATTATTACATAAATAAATGATATCATATTAGAGTACAAGCTTGAATATAATTGTGATATTAATAGTAATATCATTACTTTCATTATTATTATTAATAATGTTAATATTAATATTAACATTTGTATTACTAAAATTATTATTATTTCTAATATAAAATATATATATATATATATATATATATATATATATATACATATATATGAAATTGAATACATGAAAACTTGTTAAATATTTTATATTACTTGTATTATTATTATGAGACATTATCGTTTGGAATTATTGTTATTATAGACTATCATTATTATTAATTTATTTATTATTATTAGTTTCATTATTATTATTAAAATAAACATTAAATATTAAGATTGCATAATTAATGTTATTATATGTTCTTTACATATTTAAGCATAGATATAGATATAGTCGATATATGACTATATATATACAAATCCAGATACAATCAGATATACCCATATTCAGATAAAATACAAATAAAAAGTAAAGATATATATACTAATTATATATATACAGGTATAGATGAATACATATACAGTACATATACATAATAGATAAATACTGTATACGCATATATATATATATATATACAGATAACATACGCAGATTAGTTTCATATCACTTTCAATCTGTGTAATATGTCTCCTTAATTTGTAACCAGATCGATTTCACACATCACTGAATCAATTTCAATTCCAAATAACTGTTTCCCATCACTATCTGTTATATTAAGTTTTGTTTTCTCTTGATTTGTCGTCCGGCTCATGTATATGCTGTCGACCACTTTTTTTTTTACCTTCTCACTCAAACCAACAACTTCTACTTGTGCTTCCTACTTATATTTCTGTTAGGGATTCGACAACTACAAAGACCACCACCATTAACCTATAGCTAATCGATACTTTCCATTTTCTTATTGCAACTAATGTTGCTGCACTCCCACTTCTGTTTGTTTTGTTGACACAACCAACAATCACCAAGCCACCATCACAATCCATCACCATCACTTGACCACCATGTAACCGCTATCAATCTCTATCACCTTGAACACTTTCTCTCTCTCTCTCTCTTCTTTCTTTCTGCTAATAACTCACGATTACTACTGCAGTACCTGTGTTGTTTCCAAAGTTCTAATACAACATAAATATGTAAAAGATGATGAGGGTACACGTGAAGAATAATAAAAGAAGGATGGCTTCTATTGGTTTTATTAAAGAAAGGTGTGGCCAACAACTAGTAAAGCAAAGCTTGTGGTGGTGGGGCACGTCCAGCTTTTGACCGATTGAGTGGAGATACAAAAATGGATCCAAGTTGAATAAAATAACTATCAAAAGAACCCCACTTGTTAATGACTTGTGAGCTGCCATTTATTTTCTTGGAATTTCTCTTTTGGAGTTGTTAACAAGGTATAATTCGGACAAGATTTAGTAAATGGAATAATGTGTTTAATTTTGGGCCTAGTTCTCTATATTTCTTTTGAGTCGTCACTTTTAGGTTCTAATTATTGGACTATATTGAGAATGATTATGTTTAAGATAATGATTCATGACTAGACGATGATGATTATGGGTTATGATTAATGATGATATAGATGATGATAGGTGATGATACATGATAAATTGCAGCGAGTATGTTGATGATGTGATCATAATAATGATTCGATGATGATGATCCAATGATGATAATGAAACGATCGAGCTACTACAAAACCTTTATTTTTTTCCCGTCTTCTTTTCTATTAATAAAACAAAACCCATTAAAATATTTTAGATCAAACTATAATGTTGGGCCATAAATGACTAGACGGGCTTGTATGTTGTTGGGCCGTAATTTGTTCTTGGGCCGAGTCCTGTTTCCTGGTGGACTAGTTGTATGAACATGAAGAAGGAAGGGAACTAGTTAATTCGGGATATAATTAATTCAGTTGGATTTAAAGTAGAAAAATAGAGATGGCAGTGTGGTTGGTGTTGTTGTCACTGAGCGGGAGGTCGCGGGTTCGAGTCCAGGCAGGAGCGTATTCTTTTTAGAGAGCCTATTTCTTGAGGTAGTGAATTATTATTATTATTATTATTATTATTATTATTATTATTATTATTATTATTATTATTATTATTATTATTATTATTATTATTATTACTATTACTACTACTACTACTACTACTACTACTACTACTACTACTACTACTACTACTACTACTACTACTACTACTACTACTACTACTACTACTACTACTACTACTACTACTAATATTTTTAAATACATAATAAGAAAAATAGAAAATATGATAACTATACCATGAATATAATTATAAGTAACCCTTATTAAAAGATCATATTTATAAGTTATATAAATATTAATAAATATAAAACCAATTTTTTATTTTTAAATACTAATTTAAGTTATATAGGTTTAAATATATATAAACATATTTTGAAATAAGTATCTAACATATTTAATTAACTTTTTAATTATTAAAATATTAAAACGAATATGAATATATATATATATATATATATATATATATATATATATATATATATATATATATATATATATATATATACATAACAATTAAAATATAGATTGTACTAAAATAAGTTCTTTATATTATTTGATATATATTACTGATATAGGTTCGTGAATCCGAGGCCAACTCTACACTTGTTAAATGTCGTCATATGTATTTTTACTACAAAATACAATATGGTGAGTTTCATTAATCCCTTTTTAAATGCTTTCGCAATATATATTTTGGGACTGAGAATACATGCGCTGCTTTTATAACAGTTTTACGAAATAGACACAAGTACTTAAAACTACATTCTATGGTTGAATTATTAAATCGAATATGCCCCTTTATAGTCTGGTAATCTAAGAATTAGGGAACAGACACCCTAATTGACGCGAATTCTAAAGATATATCTATCGGGCCCAACAAGCCCCATCCAAAGTACCGTATGCTTTAGTACTTCGAAATTTATATCATGTCTGATGGAGGATCCCGGAATGATGGGGATATTCTAATATGCATTTTGTGAATGTCGGTTACCAGGTGTTCAATCCACATGAATGATTTTTGTCTCTATGTATGGGACGTATATTTATGAGAACTGAAAATGAAAATCTTGTGGTCTATTAAAATGATGGAAATGATTATTTATGTTAAACTAATGAACTCACCAACCTTTTGGTTGACACTTTAAAGCATGTTTATTCTCATGTACGAAAGAAATCTTCCGCTGTGCATTTGCTCATTTTATAGATATTACTTGGAGTCATTCATGGCATATTTCAAAAGACGTTGCATTCGAGTCTTCGAGTTCATCAAGTTTATTATCAAGTCAATTATAGTTGGATATATTATGAAATGGTATGCATGCCTGTCAACTTTCGATGTAATGAAAGATTGTATAACAACCCTGACTTTTTGACTTCCGATTTTACTAAAATACCTAGAGTTGTTATATACGAATAAATTTAACGTTGACCGAATAAACGTACGCTTAAAATAAATAATATAATTATAAATATTATAAATAAGATTATGATATATAATATAACATAATTACATCAATGAATATATATATATATAATATTTATATTACTTTTGTTATTTAGTTAATAGAATATATAATTAACTAAATAATACATAATATTATAACATTTATAAAACTAATAAAAACTATAAATTAATAATCATAAATTTTAATTTTTATAAAAACTAAATATAATAATAATTTTTATATAAAATTCGTATTTAATAATTAAACAAATATAGAAATAAAATGTTAAATGTTCTTAGAAATATATTAAACAAATTTTTTTTTAGAATTTTATACAAAAAAAAAATCAAAACTATATATACTTTTAATAAATAAATACAAAAATACAAACTACTTTTTCTTTTAAGATTTATTTTTAATAAAAATACAAACTACTTTTCTTTTAAGATTTACTTTTAATAAAAATACAAACTACTTTTTCTTATTTTAACTTTTAAGATTTACTTTTAATAAAAATACAAACTACTTTTTCTTATTTTAACTTTTAAGATTTACTTTTAATAAAAATACAAACTACTTTTTCTTATTTTAACTTTTAAGATTTACTTTTAATAAAAATACAAACTACTTTTTCTTATTTTAACTTTTAAGATTTACTTTTAATAAAAATACAAACTACTTTTTCTTATTTTAACTTTTAAGATTTTACTTTTAATAAAAATACAAACAACTTTTTCTTATTTTAACTTTTAAGATTTTACTTTTAATAAAAATACAAACTACTTTTTCTTATTTTAACTTTTAAGATTTTACTTTTAATAAAAATACAAACTACTTTTTCTTATTTTAACTTTTAAGATTTTACTTTTAATAAAAATACAAACTACTTTTTCTTATTTTAACTTTTAAGATTTACTTTTAATAAAAATACAAAATAATTTTTCTTATTTTAACTTTTAAGATTTACTTATTTTATTTTAATTTTTTTTACCTAACATTTTCAACTATAAATACCACATACATTTCTCATTTCAAACTTACACCTTAATCTCTCATTTCTCTCTTAAAGAACTACTTCTAGTTGATATCTCGGTCACTTACTTGCTTTACTTTCCTTTCTTGCGTGGAATACTTCAACTGCTATTTAAGGTGAGTTTCATTTGCTCCCTTTTTATATATATTTTTGGGCTGAGAATACATGCGCTGATTTATAAATGTTTTATGAAATAGGCACAAGTACTAAAACTAATTCTATGTGGGTTTAAACCAGAAATATACCCTTAGCTTGGTAACATTAAACTACTTGTCTATGTACGGTAGGCGCGAATCCTAAAGATAGATCTATTGGGTCTGACAAACCCCATCCTGACTATGGGATGCTTTAGTACTTCGAGGTTATTTTAAACACACCTGATCTGGTGTACTTCAGAGGGTAAAACATGAACGTTAAGGCTTGTTACCGGGTGCCTACAACTTATAGAATGCTTTTATACACTTGCTAGTGTACGGATATTTATGAAACTGAAATCTTGTGGCCTATTATTATAACGGAAATGATTGATTTTGATAAACTAATGAACTCACCAACCTTTTTGGTTGACACTTTAAGCATGTTTTGTCTCAGGTGACGAATAAGATGATTGCCATGATTGCTACCTGATGAATTGAATGCTGCTACATGGAGTCTTCATTTCATTACATTTACTTTGCATTAAGACTATTATTATTATTTCAGTTTAAATTTGATGTAAAACTTTTAATGCTTCCGCTGTTTTATTAATAAATGTTTTATTCAAAACGTCTCATATAGAGTCGTTCTCGTTTATACAACTGTGATTTGATATAATTAGTCACAAATACCCTAGGCCCTAATTTGGGGGTGTGACAGATTGGTATCAGAGCAGGTTGTTGTAGAGAACCAGGATTGCATTTTATGTGTGCCTTATACAATTAGTTACCTTAGCAATGTAGGACTACAACTTTCCTTGACCATAGTGCCTTTAATTATTGCCTTTAATTGATAAATGCTACACTATACCTTAGAAACTATACTTAAATCTTAAGATTATAACATACACGATAATGTGAAATTACTCGAACGTCAACGCTACTTAAGGCCTAGGGTGATCCTTGGTACCACTATGGGACGCTTGTGGATTTCGAATGCCAAACTTAGATTTTGGTCGAGAATTCCTGGGCCAACCGGTAACAATTGATCATTCAAGTGACTCGGCGGTGGCATAGATGTTTGGGTATGGTGCACAATATCAAACCTGACTATAGTGATCATACAACACTTAGTCACTTACGCACTTAATAAGTGGTGAACTTATTAAGAACAACTCACCTAGTCATCTATCCTGGTTTTGTGTATTACATATGTATTACATGAAATATTATCCAAGATTTTTGAAACTCCTATAATTCATACTCAAACGTATATAACTCCCTGTTATATCACGAACCTATATGCCTTATGCCTTAATGCATCGGTTTGCGAACCGGGAAATGTCATTGGGTTATCACAGTATACGAATTGAAAGTCTTTAATCGAAAGATTATTAGATTACATACTTATCATTTTATAATCTCGACACGTCATACTGCCATTATTAGAGTATAGACAAATCATATCTTAGCATATCTATTCCTAATAGACCTTGTCTAACACTTTTCCTAAATTTCCTCCGTAAATTACGGAAATCTTTCTACTATATATACGTATTCAAGGAGATGAATATATCATTCAATATTCAACACCCATTTCATATCAAACCCTATTCCAAACACATAATATGGATTTCTCACCTAATTCCTCAAGTTCTTCTAGCTCCAAAGATAGCGTGACAGGAGCACACCCACCGATCAATTACCGTGATTTCTTTAGAAAATGGGGATGGGTTCACAAAATACTCACCCTATGGAGAAATGAAGAATGTACTCCTTATCACGAGCCAAACTTACCACAAAACGTCGGAGTACTCGATCCTCTTACTGGCGAACCTGTTCGCAATACCGTTTTCACTCTTTTCGCAAGGATTTTCCGCCTCGAAGGTCGACTCGATGTAACCAACGACAATATTCGTCCTCTACTCTCGAATTCTAACCAGAAAGGGTTATTAGAAGAAGTTAGAAGTCTTCGAACTAAATATCAAGAATTGACAAACCTTACAGAGGAATGGGTAGAACAAATCCATAGACTCGAGCGTAAAGTAGAAACCCTGGAGGAAATAGTGCGCGATTTGGTAGCTAGGCTCACACTTACTAACCAAGTACCACAAGCAGCACCAACAGCAGTACCAGCACCAGCACCACCAGTGCTATCAGCATCACCACCAACAGCATCAGCATCACCACCAACAACATCAGCATCCCACGTCTCAACATCATAATCGGTACCTCAAACATCGACATCATACGCCCATAGATACTAAGGAATATTAGTAATAATGAGTTAAGATGTATTGACTCATTCTTCCTGAAGAATTATATATGTATACTTTATATATATATGGTTTGGAACAATAATAAATCTTTTCGTACTAAACTATTACGTGTGAATCTTAACTAGTATGTACTACTTGGTTAATTCATATCACTAATACGCTATGATGTACATCCTTCGTTAATGACTTAACAATCATTAATCACTGCTTCAGTACAATAAACTCCATTTCATAATAAACTAAGTGTATTATTCAAATGCATGTGTGATTTTACACTCCTATTTTTCGATGTACTCGAAAATTTCTCGAAAACATCATTTGTGCCTTATGAATTTCACAAGAAATCCACGAGCATCAACATCATTTACTGAGGTATATTAATAACAATGAACGATGAAGTATTGATTCATAACTTCATTAAAGAAATATTCCGCGACGATTATGTAATCTCTAAAGTTTTGGAGATTATTTATTCTCGTTTCAACCGTAAATCAAATGAGTTTAATATTATATTAACTTATTAAATCCATAATTACATCTGAAGAAAATATATATGTATGTATATTTTCATAAAGATTGTATTTAAAAATTCTTTTGTACAAACTGTTAATTGTGAAAATATTTTAACGGGTAGGTAATACCCAAGAAATATCTAACATTCACATTAATATATTACATTGTACATTCTTTAAAATCCTTGAAAACATATCAGATTGATAATCAATGATTCAGATCAGTTAACCTTGAGAATGCTGATGAAGCAGCAAAAGCTGTAGATGGCCTTAATGACCAGAAACTTGATAATAAAGAATTGTGTGTTGGAAAAGCTCAAAAGAATATCTGGTATTGAAAGACGGATTGAGCAAAACATGAAGGAGACCAAGGACAAATCCCAAGGACTAAACCTATAACCAAAGAATCTAGATGATTCGATTTCTAAAGGAAATCACAGAAGATCTTTTTCCACATTCTAAATCCTTACAGAAGAATTTCTTCATTATCCATCGATTTTAGAAATTCTAAAATATCATCATATCTTTCGTTATAAATATCCTCGATATTTCTAAAGATATCTTCATAACGATTCTTGTCCGCAATTAATTATCTCTTTGCAATATCTTTATTACATCATAAAGGAAAACTGTTAAAGTTTCTATATTCCGTAAAATTTAAATTCAAATTTTGAATGATTTGAAGTAGTGTTGAGAATTGAAGCATGAGTTAGTATAATATAATGACGTCAGGCCAACATGATTATATTACAGTAAGTCATGCTAAATTTTTAATGGAAGATGATGATTCATAGACTTTATAATCATCATTTGCCATGTTACACGACTCTTACATTCTACTTAATCTCTGAACATATCAAGAAAATATATTCTTGATAGTTCTATCCTCAGTAATTCTAGTAATTTACCAAATCAAATCGTGATATTACGCTTAGAACAGTAGGTCCATTCGAAACTTCATACCTACAAATTCTGGACCATTACTCGCTTTACTTAGAGTCGAGAGGAGAATAAAAAGGCAAAGAGCTCCGACATATAAGGGAAAATATGTAGCCCGATAACGATACCGAAATTACAAACAGTGTATATCAATACGTATTGCAACGTAAAGACATGGGAGAATTAAAAACACTATAACCCCAAGGTAATAGTAGAAGAAAACAAATTCCTCTAGTGGTAAATGAAAAAGAAGAATGACTGAAATGATAGTCAGAAAAATATCCAGGATAAGAACTGGATGGAGCATTCTCACAATCTTTGGAAGTATGAATTGAGGAAGAAAGTATAGAAGTGGTGAAGATAATGAAACGGAAGAAGCTAATTTATAGCAAAATTCCAAACACAGCAATTGAAGCAATTCACCTCATTTAATCAAAGAAAATTTCAAATTCCTTAATTACCGAAGAATCAAATCTTATGGATTACGAAGATTTCCTTTAATCCCTTGAATTCCGAAAATCAATCATGACTACGTCAAAAGTTAAGGCGAACATTTAATTTCTCATTCACTCTTTTACAATAGCTTCATTTATACGCTTCCTATAATCAAATTGTTTTATCCATATTATTCAGTAGTGATAAAACTTTATTTTTTCAACTTATATTCATCATTACAATATTCTTGTTGTAAACAATGATGATCTCTATCAAACTTCATGACTATAATTTTCATGAACTACTCTCTGTTTTGTCTACCCTAATATTGTGACATAAACACTCAAAGTTTTAAATAAGCTCAATACTATTCATAACACATTTCATGTGTTCAATTTACTAAAATGCTCGTATAACACCATCTTCCCTTTTGAGGATAACCTAGTCAAATGACACTCTTATTAATCCTTTAGATAACCTCCGCATTAATGATAAAATGCACTTTATAGAAGAACCTGTAAGAAATTAGGGTTCGTATTATTTAAATGCATGAAACAGAACAATATTCTATCCGTTGGAATTCACGAAAGGCCCCGAACCTACCTGGGAACGTGAAGACCAGATAAAACGTAAATATCCTCATTTAGGTACGAACAACGCTGATTGATGGCAAAAACTAAATTTCGGGACGAAATTTCTTTTAACGGGTAGGTACTATAACAACCCTGACTTTTCGACTTCCGATTTTAATAAAATACCTAGAGTTGTTATATACGAATAAATTTAACGTTGACCGAATAAACGTACGCTTAAAATAAATAATATAATTATAAATATTATAAATAAGATTATGATATATAATATAACATAATTACATCAATGAATATATATATAATATTTATATTACTTTTGTTATTTAGTTAATAGAATATATAATTAACTAAATAATACATAATATTATAACATTTATAAAACTAATAAAAACTATAAATTAATAATCATAAATTTTAATTTTTATAAAAACTAAATATAATAATAATTTTTATATAAAATTCGTATTTAATAATTAATCAAATATAGAAATAAAATGTTAAATGTTCTTAGAAATATATTAAACAAATTTTTTTTTAGAATTTTATACAAAAAAAAAATCAAAACTATATCTACTTTTAATAAATAAATACAAAAATACAAACTACTTTTTCTTTTAAGATTTACTTTTAATAAAAATACAAACTACTTTTCTTTTAAGATTTACTTTTAATAAAAATACAAACTACTTTTTCTTATTTTAACTTTTAAGATTTACTTTTAATAAAAATACAAACTACTTTTTCTTATTTTAACTTTTAAGATTTACTTTTAATAAAAATACAAACTACTTTTTCTTATTTTAACTTTTAAGATTTACTTTTAATAAAAATACAAACTACTTTTTCTTATTTTAACTTTTAAGATTTTACTTTTAATAAAAATACAAACAACTTTTTCTTATTTTAACTTTTAAGATTTTACTTTTAATAAAAATACAAACTACTTTTTCTTATTTTAACTTTTAAAATTTACTTTTAATAAAAATACAAACTACTTTTTCTTATTTTAACTTTTAAGATTTTACTTTTAATAAAAATACAAACTACTTTTTCTTATTTTAACTTTTAAGATTTACTTTTAATAAAAATACAAAATAATTTTTCTTATTTTAACTTTTAAGATTTACTTATTTTATTTTAATTTTTTTTACCTAACATTTTCAACTATAAATACCACATACATTTCTCATTTCAAACTTACACCTTAATCTCTCATTTCTCTCTTAAAGAACTACTTCTAGTTGATATCTCGGTCACTTACTTCCTTTACTTTCCTTTCTTGCGTGGAATACTTCAACTGCTATTTAAGGTGAGTTTCATTTGCTCCCTTTTTATATATATTTTTGGGCTGAGAATACATGCGCTGATTTATAAATGTTTTATGAAATAGGCACAAGTACTAAAACTAATTCTATGTGGGTTTAAACCAGAAATATACCCTTAGCTTGGTAACATTAAACTACTTGTCTATGTACGGTAGGCGCGAATCCTAAAGATAGATCTATTGGGTCTGACAAACCCCATCCTGACTATGGGATGCTTTAGTACTTCGAGGTTATTTTAAACACACCTGATCTGGTGTACTTCAGAGGGTAAAACATGAACGTTAAGACTTGTTACCGGGTGCCTACAACTTATAGAATGCTTTTATACACTTGCTAGTGTACGGATATTTATGAAACTGAAATCTTGTGGCCTATTATTATAACGGAAATGATTGATTTTGATAAACTAATGAACTCACCAACCTTTTTGGTTGACACTTTAAGCATGTTTTGTCTCAGGTGACGAATAAGATGATTGCCATGATTGCTACCTGATGAATTGAATGCTGCTACATGGAGTCTTCATTTCATTACATTTACTTTGCATTAAGACTATTATTATTATTTCAGTTTAAATTTGATGTAAAACTTTTAATGCTTCCGCTGTTTTATTAATAAATGTTTTATTCAAAACGTCTCATATAGAGTCGTTCTCGTTTATACAACTGTGATTTGATATAATTAGTCACAAATACCCTAGGCCCTAATTTGGGGGTGTGACAGATTGTCTTTTCAAAAACGAATGCAATGTTTGTAAAATGTATCATATAGAGGTCAAGTACCTCGCGATGTAATCAACTGTTGTAAATCATTTATAATCGATATGGACTTCGTTCGGATGGATTAGGACGGGTCATTACAGTTGGTATCAGAGCGGTGGTCTTAGCGAACCAGGTCTTGCATTAGTGAGTCTAACTGATAGTCGTTAGGATGCATTAGTGAGTCTGGACTTCGACCGTGTCTGCATATCAAAAGTTTTGCTTATCATTTTTGTCAGAAATCATCTATTTATCATCCTTAGGAAATTACCTGCTTATCATTCTTAGTCTAGACACATCTTACTGCAATGATTGCATGAATAGTGTATAGACAAAATTCGTATCTTAGCGTATCTGCTAATTCATATCTTAGCATATCTTGTACTGTAGACTTTGTCTGACAACTTCCGTAGATTCTTCCGTAACATATGGGATTTTAGTATTGTATATGCATATGTGAATTACGTATTGCAGGGTACTAATCTACATCCTATAATCTATTTCTTATCGAAAATACTTCATCTGATCGTACGAGATGAATCCCTCAACTAGTTCGAATTCATCAGATTCCGACAGCTATTTCGATATGGAGTTTCACCTAAACTCCGAAAGCAGTGTCACCGGAATGAATCAACCAATTCATCTGATGGATTTGTAGTCGACTTAACCGATGGAGACGAGAAGAAGACGATCCTTTCCACCAACCAACTTCACCATTTGGTGAAGAACCTGATGCACTTATCGGCGAACCTATCCGAAACACCATTTTCACACTCATTTTCAGAGTATCTTGCCACGATTATATACTATCTCAAATTCAAAACCTTATTCATCCGCTCGTTCCGACCGACAATCATTCCGGAATAATAGAAGAAGTTAGCGAACTTTGCGCTCGAGTAATCAATTTGGAGAATATGGTGCAAAATTTATTAGCTTCAGCAACATCACCGGAACCAATAGTACCATCAATAACAACACCAGTATCATCAACAATCCATGCCTCAATATCACCATCTGTACTTCAAGTATAATCATCGTTCTACGTATCGTTGTACATCTATTATCTTCGTTCTTCACGACGATTATGTAATCTTAAAGTTTTGGAGATTATTCATTCCAGTTCCAACCGAAAATCAGATGAGATTAACATTATATTAACTCATTAAATCCATGATTACATCTGAAGAAAATATATATGTATATATATATTTTCATAAGGATTGTAATTAAAAATTCTTTTGTACAAAGTGTTAATTGTGAAAACATTTTAACGGGTAGGTAATACCCGAGGAATATTTAGATTTCATTTTAATAAGTTATACTGTACATTCTTCGAATCTGATTCAACATCCATTTACTATCCTACTTACATCTACAGAGATACAAATCCGTTCACCGCAGAATAACCATTTTTTTTATTCAATTTCATATTTGGATTTTGATTTATCACAATCCAACAAGTGGCATAATGAAGAAAACATTGGACAAAATAAAAGTTGTTAGAAACAAACGAATTAACTAATTGAAATTTTGTTAAGAATCCACGCTAACTGTTTCCAGCTAACTGTTCCTAGCTAACTGATTACATATTAGTTATCGCAATTTCGCAATTTAATTATCGCAATTTTATTTATCGTTATTTAATTTCTGTTATTTACTTTACGCATTTAATTTATCGTCATTAAATTTCTGTTATTTATTTTACGCACTTTAAATATCGGGACATGTATACAAGGTTTTGACATATCATATCGACGCATATATATATATATATATATATATATATATATATATATATATATATATATATATATATTATTTAGAATAACCATAGACACTCTATATGCAGTAATGATTGAGTTCTCTATACAGGGTTGAGGTTGATTCTATAATAATATATATATACTTTGAGTTGTGATCGAGTCTGAGACATGTACACGGGTCACGATACGTATTAATTCGAATATTATATATATAATTATATATGAATTATTGAATTGCTAACTGTGGACTATCAACTGAGGACTATCAACATTGGACAATTAAAATGAATTAAAATATTGATTATAACATATGAGACTAAACAATTCTTCAAGTTTGCCACTTGATTTCATCTTAAACCTCATTTGTATCCTGACGATTACAATCTGCGATTCAAACCCTTCATAATTCTTGAAAACACCTCAATCGATAGGATGAATCAACTGCACTTCATCTACGGAAGGAAAGATTTAGGCATATAGTTATGCACCTGAAAAACTCTCGGAACCTGAGTAAACGTTTAACCCGTATCTGTGCTAATTCCTTTAGTGTTATTATTATCCAAAATAACATTTCCATTCTTTTTCAAATTAGCCAATTTTGTCACAGCTCTAACAAGACAACTTCGACTTTTCGTTCAAAACAATCTTATTATAACTTTGATATATACACGTGCTCTTTATTGTTATCGGAGAATCTTTTATATTCCACCATATTACCATAAGCGTTCAACCATCTAAAAACAAAATTCTCTTAAAACCACCTCGGATTGATAACTGATAATTCAGATATCATAGCATTAAATGTCGAGGAAACAGAAAAATTGTAGATGGTTTAAACGATCAAAAGTTTGATGATAAAGAAGGAAGTGTTAGGAACGCTCGATAGAAAATTTGGTATTGAAAAACGAATTGAGCTAACCATAAAGGAAACAAAGAACAAATACAAGGACCATACCCTATATTCAAAGAATCCAGGTAATTCTGGATCCGTTGAAATCTTTAGAGAATATCTTGCTCCGAAGTCATGTTAAAATCTTGCGAAAAATTTCTCTTAATCAACCTTCGAACTTGGAAATTCCAAAATATCATCATAAATATCTTCGATATTTCTAAGGATATTTTCATAAATATTCTCGTCCGATATTAATTATCTCTCCGCACTATTTGTGATATATCATAAAAAGAAAACAATTTTAGTTTCTAAATTCTGAAAAAAAAAATAAATTTTTGAACTTAAATTATGAATGTTTTTGAAGTAGTGTTGGGAACTGAAGCATGGATTAGTATAATATAATGACACTTGATCAATGTGATTATATTACAGTAAGTCATGCTGAGTTTCTAAATGGAACATGATGATTCACAGATTATAACGTCATCATGTGTCATGTTACATAACTTTTTCATTCTGATTAACTTCTGAACATATCAGGAAAAATATATTCTTGATAGTTCTATTCTCGGTGATTCTGATAATTTGACAAATCAAATCGTGCCATTACGTTCTTTCTTATTTAAAACATTAAGTTCATTCGAAGCCCCATACTTACGAATTCTGGACCGTTACTCACATTACTAGAGGTCGAGAAGAGAATAAAAAGGCTAAGAGATCCAAAATATAAGAGAAAATATAAAGTCCAATAACCACACGGAGATTACAAATCGTGGATATTAATACGAATAGCAATATAAAGACACGGTATAATTAAGAATAGTATCACCCCAAGGTAATAGTAGAAGTAAACTGATTTTCTAGTGGAAGATTGAAAAGAAGGATGACAGAAATGATAATTAGGAAAACATTAAGGATTAGAATTGGATTAAGCAGTTTCACAATCTTCTGGGTGTATGAACTAAGAAAGAAAGTATAGGAATGGTGAGAATAATGGAACGGAAGAGCTTAATTTATAATTAAAATATCAGACAGTGTAATCAAGGCAGATCACCGTATTTAATTATAGAAATCTTAATTTCCTTACTCACCGAAGAATCAAATCTTTTAGATTTCGAAGATTTTCTTTATATCCCTTAAATTCCGGAATTCATCCGAGATGATATCAAAAGTTACGACGCACCTTATTTTCTAAATTCAACCCTGACTACGTCAAAAGCTAAGGCAAATCTTTATTTCTTCAGTTCATACTTTTGTGTTAGCTTCATTCGTACTCTTCGAATAATCGAATTATTTTTATCCATATTACTCAATGATGATAAAACTCAATTTATCAACTCATATTCGTCATGAAAACATTTTTATTGTTAGCCATGACCACCTCACTCAAATTTCGGAACGAAATTTCTTTAACGGGTACGTACTGTGATGTCTCGGGAATTTCCGACCAAATTTAAACTTAATCTTATATGATTTCGACACGATAAGCAAAGTCTATTAAACTGAGTCTCATAATGTTTGAACTATTTTCATAAATACATTTGACTTTGACTATTCCCGACGATTCACGAACATTTGTTGTAAATAAAGATGTTTATATATTATATAAATAAAAATAAGTATATATATGTGTATATATATATATATATATATATATATATATATATATATATATATATATATATAATATCTTGAATTAGTAAATTATATTCTATTTAATTGAAAACTAAATGTAAAATAATACTTAGAATAAATAAGCTATTGTTAAAATAAATAGATATATATAATTATATATGTTATTATGAAACTATATATGATTTCTATTAAATATATATAAAATATATAAATAATAACTATTCTGTAAATGTCATCATACAATATATTATTACATAAATAAATGATATCATATTAGAGTACAAGCTTGAATATAATTGTGATATTAATAGTAATATCATTACTTTCATTATTATTATTAATAATGTTAATATTAATATTAACATTTGTATTACTAAAATTATTATTATTTCTAATATAAAATATATATATATACATATATATGAAATTGAATACATGAAAACTTGTTAAATATTTTATATTACTTGTATTATTATTATGAGACATTATCGTTTGGAATTATTGTTATTATAGACTATCATTATTATTAATTTATTTATTATTATTAGTTTCATTATTATTATTAAAATAAACATTAAATTTTAAGATTGCATAATTAATGTTATTATATGTTCTTTACATATTTAAGCATAGATATAGATATAGTCGATATATGACTATATATATACAAATCCAGATACAATCAGATATACCCATATTCAGATAAAATACAAATAAAAAGTAAAGATATATATACTAATTATATATATACAGGTATAGATGAATACATATACAGTACATATACATAATAGATAAATACTGTATACGCATATATATATATATATATATATATATATATATATATATATATACAGATAACATACGCAGATTAGTTTCATATCACTTTCAATCTGTGTAATATGTCTCCTTAATTTGTAACCAGATCGATTTCACACATCACTGAATCAATTTCAATTCCAAATAACTGTTTCCCATCACTATCTGTTATATTTAGTTTTGTTTTCTCTTGATTTGTCGTCCGGCTCATATATATGCTGTCGACCACTTTTTTTTTACCTTCTCACTCAAACCAACAACTTCTACTTGTGCTTCCTACTTATATTTCTGTTAGGGATTCGACAACTACAAAGACCACCACCATTAACCTATAGCTAATCGACTACTTTCCATTTTCTTATTGCAACTAATGTTACTGCACTCCCACTTCTGTTTGTTTTGTCCACACAACCAACAATCACCAAGCCACCATCATAATCCATCACCATCACTTGACCACCATGTAACCGCCATCAATCTCTATCACCTTGAACACTTTCTCTCTCTCTCTCTCTCTCTCTCTCCCTCTTCTTTCTTTCTGCTAATAACTCACGATTATTACTGCAGTACCTGTGTTGTTTCCAAAGTTCTAATACAACATAAATATGTAAAAGATGATGAGGGTACACGTGAAGAATAATAAAAGAAGGATGGCTTTTATTGGTTTTATTAAAGAAAGGTGTGGCCACAACTAGTAAAGCAAAGCTTGTGGTGGTGGGGCACGTCCAGCTTTTGACCGATTGAGTGGAGATAAAAAAATGGATCCAAGTTGAATAAAATAACTATCAAAAGAACCCCACTTGTTAATGACTTGTGAGCTGCCATTTATTTTCTTGGAATTTCTCTTTTGGAGTTGTTAACAAGGTATAATTCGGACAAGATTTAGTAAATGGAATAATGTGTTTAATTTTGGGCCGAGTTCTCTATATTGCTTTTGAGTCGTCACTTTTAGGTTCTAATTATTGGACTATATTGAGAATGATTATGTTTAAGATAATGATTCATGACTAGACGATGATGATTATGGGTTATGATTAATGACGATATAGATGATGATAGGTGATGATACATGATAAGTTGCAGCGAGTATGATGATGATGTGATCATAATAATGATTCGATGATGATGATCCAATGATGATAATGAAACGATCGAGCTACTACAAAACCTTTATTTTTTTCCTGTCTTCTTTTCTATTAATAAAACAAAACCCATTAAAATATTTTAGATCAAACTATAATGTTGGGCCATAAATGACTAGACGGGCTTGTATGTTGTTGGGCCGTAATTTGTTCTTGGGCCGAGTCCTGTTTCCTGGTGGACTAGTTGTATGAACATGAAGAAGGAAGGGAACTAGTTAATTCGGGATATAATTAATTCAGTTGGATTTAAAGTAGAAAAATAGAGATGGCAGTGTGGTTGGTGTTGTTGTCACTAAGCGGGAGGTCGCGGGTTCGAGTCCAGGCAGGAGCGTATTCTTTTTAGAGAGCCTATTTCTTGAGGTAGTGAATTATTATTATTATTATTATTATTATTATTATTATTATTATTATTATTATTATTATTATTATTATTATTATTATTATTATTATTATTATTATTATTATTATTACTATTACTATTACTACTACTACTACTACTACTAATATTTTTAAATACATAATAAGAAAAATAGAAAATATGATAACTATACCATGAATATAATTATAAGTAACCCTTATTAAAAGATCATATTTATAAGTTATATAAATATTAATAAATATAAAACCAATTTTTTATTTTTAAATACTAATTTAACTTATATAGGTTTAAATATATATAAACATATTTTGAAATAAGTATCTAACATATTTAATTAACTTTTTAATTATTAAATTATTAAAATAAATATGAATATATATATATATATATATATATATATATATATACATACATAACAATTAAAATATAGATTGTACTAAAATAAGTTCTTTATATTATTTGATATATATTACTGATATAGGTTCGTGAATCCGAGGCCAACTCTACACTTGTTAAATGTTGTCATATGTATTTTTACTACAAAATACAATATGGTGAGTTTCATTAATCCCTTTTTAAATGCTTTCGCAATATATATTTTGGGACTGAGAATACATGCGCTGCTTTTATAACTGTTTTACGAAATAGACACAAGTACTTAAAACTACATTCTATGGTTGAATTATTAAATCGAATATGCCCATTTATAGTCTGGTAATCTAAGAATTAGGGAACAGACACCCTAATTGACGCGAATTCTAAAGATAGATCTATCGGGCCCAACAAGCCCCATCCAAAGTACCGGATGCTTTAGTACTTCGAAATTTATATCATGTCTG
This sequence comes from Rutidosis leptorrhynchoides, assembly GCF_046630445.1. Lineage (NCBI taxonomy): Eukaryota > Viridiplantae > Streptophyta > Magnoliopsida > Asterales > Asteraceae > Rutidosis > Rutidosis leptorrhynchoides. The sequence goes on along the minus strand of NC_092336.1, from coordinate 139,402,147 downwards.
ATGGAGGATCCCGGAATGATGGGGATATTCTAATATGCATTTTGTGAATATCGGTTACCAGGTGTTCAATCCACATGAATGATTTTTGTCTCTATGTATGGGACGTATATTTATGAGAACTGAAAATGAAAATCTTGTGGTCTATTAAAATGATGGAAATGATTATTTATGTTAAACTAATGAACTCACCAACCTTTTGGTTGACACTTTAAAGCATGTTTATTCTCAGGTACGAAAGAAATCTTCCGCTGTGCATTTGCTCATTTTATAGATATTACTTGGAGTCATTCATGGCATATTTCAAAAGACGTTGCATTCGAGTCGTCGAGTTCATCAAGTTTATTATCAAGTCAATTATAGTTGGATATATTATGAAATGGTATGCATGCCTGTCAACTTTTAATGTAATGAAAGATTGTCTCTTCAAAAACGAATGCAATGTTTGTAAAATGTATCATATAGAGGTCAAGTATCTCGCGATGTAATCAACTGTTGTAAATCGTTTATAATCGATATGGACTTCGTCCGGATGGATTAGGACGGGTCATTACATATAAGATACTGAGCAACTGGGAATACATTCGTGTTGAGGGTGAACAATTGATTATTCAAGCTAATCCAGAAATACCTGATTCTGAAGAACGGACAGTGCCAGGGGTGAGAGTACAGGGTTTCAGACCGGATTCTAGGATGAGAGATGGTAGCAGGCGGCGAGGTTCTCAGGAACCAAGGGATGAGGATGATCCCACCGCACATGGACGGCCCACTGACACCCGCCGACACTCGTCAGTTGGGGAGGGTGATAGGCCATGGTTTCCTCCATACCACTACTACATGGGGGATCTACCAGGACACGAGAGTTGGTTTTCCCAGCATGCGATCCTTCAGAATTTGGATCATTTTACACACTATGCGGGCAGACAACTCAACGTCCTGCCATACCCTCATGAGTACCCAATATTAGTATCCCACAGGGACCCAGAGGAGCAGGCCCAAGCCACCAGTTTTCGGGACCTCCATCTCCACCTCGGCAACACTACACGCAGCGTACAGTTATCCCACCTCCACCTCCACCTCCACCTCCACCTCCACCTCCACCTCCACCTCCACCTCCACAGAGCACAGGGGCTGCAGGTTTTGTCGACAACCTGTTCGACACCTCCCATATGAACATCCACATAGATACATCCACCGAAGCTGAGGAGTCGGTAGGGGATCAGGCGGGGCAACGGTGTACGACCGAGGGGATTGCATAGGGTATATGTGGTATGGATGTTAACCAACAGTGGGGTAGGGGTAGAGATTTACAGGAAGGCATGGGTTGGCAGACAGGGCCTATGGTTTACACGAGCACATCATCGTTTACCGGGTTGATTGCATGGTCAGACGAGATACAGTTCAGGATATCTTCAGGTGTGAACACAGCAGAATTGGAAAACCAGTTTGCCACCGACGAGGAGATGACCGACGAAGGTCAGTCCAGATTGAGAAACCCGGCAAGGCCGCGCACCAGCGTAATCTATTCCCCTTCGTACCCACCACCTCAGCCATAACTATATTTATATTTCGAATATTTGGATTATTACTTATGCTACTCTATCTTACTTTATGCTTGTACGCCCGGTTTCGGGTATCACTACTTTATGTTTTTAGTATGCATGGTTTTTAGAATAACAATTGCATGAATAAAACGTCACAAAACAAACGACGATCGAGACCGTACGAGATGGAAGCACAACTTGGAGCAAGGACGCTCTGAACGAGGATGACGCCGGCACAAGAATTGAAGAATCCATAATTAGCGCGCCATCCGACTACACGTCCTGCAACCATAGGGGAGTACTACGTCTTCACCACCTTTTTCAATAGAGTATACGCAAACTACTATACCAATTGAATAACTAAGTGTGGGATTGGCAACCCCACCAACATAAACTTTTAATAACACAACGCCTCTTTTAAAACCTAAAGTGTGAGATACTTCGTATCCTTAACATTGAGGACAATGTTATTTTAAAGTGTGGGATAGCAAATGTTGCACATAACGATTCTTGTAAAATCCTCAAGTTTTTAACAAAAATTTAAAACTTTCCGAATTATAAAACACTAAGGATTATAAAATTCTATAAAAGATCAAAAAGTTTTTGCTACAAAATAGACAAAAAGGGTAAAACAAGGTTGAAAACTTTTTGCGAAAATCAAAATCAATTTTCCAAAAGAGCATTGCATAACGAAAGGCGCAATTCGACCTGCTATAATTTTTGTGAGGCACCCCCAAATAAGGCTTTATAAACACTCATTTTTAGTGTTTCACTATATTTCCGTTGAGAGCGCCGATGTTAACATCTCGGAATCAGAACTTGCTCTTGATCTACATTTCGGAATCACACAGTTTGAAGAGGATAACTAAGTTAAAACCTCAGCTATTCGTGAAGACAAAAACAACCCCCGCTACACATTTTCATTTCCATCATATTACCTCTTCTTACCTACTCTATCCACTTCATAAATAAATAAATCCCGACAAAATCATCCTTTTTCTGGAAAACCCTCTACAAAACCGCATTAGAAAAAATGCTAGCATCCAAGCCAATTATCAAAGAAGATCGCCAAAAGGAGACCTCGAAGAGAAAAGCAAAGGATGTTATCTTAAAAAAAAAAAATCTTTTTGATGAATAAAGGTTCTGAGAAAGGGAGCAGAACCAGAAAAGATTCGAGAAAAGAAACTCCTGGCAGTCAAAAAGAAAGATGCTTACCATGAAATTCCTGACAAGAAGCTGAAAGGATCATTGAAATCGATCTTTCAAAAAGAAACTCCTATCTAGCAAAACCCTTCGCACCCTAAACTTCCAAAACTCCATCTCTTCACAATCCAAGCTGAGTCGATAACCGAAAATTCTCGCAACTAAGTGATGGAGATTTGAGTCTTGATCAAGCCTATGACGAAGAATGTAAGCATGACTGGCTAAGAGTGACTTCATTTCTTAGAACTATAGGACACCCTAAATACTTTAGTGAAATGAGTGACCCGAGTGAGATAGCCTCAGTTATGTAACCTCCTCTCATGCTTGCGGAAAAAGATTTGAGAATAGCAAAAAGAATAAGAACTAAGTTTTCACTCTTCCGTCTTGCGAAACAAAGACAGCTTGATCACTACGAATTAATGTCCTCGCTGTTTAAAGTTCGAAAGTTTGCTTGAGGACAAGCAAAGTCTAAGTGTGGGATATTTGATATCGGCTAAAAAGTCATGTTTTTACCCCGATATTGAGTCCCAAAAGCATAAAGTTCAAAACTTTGTCGGAAAAATAATCTCTTTTTTGGTTAAATTTGTAGATAAAGTAATTACGAAGACGATGCAAAAAGAATCAAGAGAAACGGAGCTAAAACGAAAATTCTAGAGCGAAAATGGTGAAAGACAAGAAATCAAGTTACAATCCAGTGAATCAAGGTTGACCAAGCACAAAAACGGCCTGCCACACGGCTTGCCAAATGCTTGCCAGTATGGCAAACGGCCTGCCAAACAGTCAGGCAAACGGGCTCGGTAAACGGATTACCTGCCAAATACGGCCTGCCAAACAGCTTGCCAGCCGTTTGAAGGCAATTTTCTAGTCTATTTAAAGGCTTTTTGTCATCCAATTTCCACACACCTATCTTCACTCTCTCACTACAACACACTTTTTCTCACTAGAGCTTTCAAGGCCTTCTCACCTCCGAGCGGGAAATTAAGTACCCGGAGGTGAATGCCGAAGATTGTAATAGGAGCGGTCTAGAGGATGTCAGCACTTGTAATTGTCCAGATCTCGTCTGTAAACGGTGAACGCTTTCCTTAATTTAATGAAGTTATCTTGTTATCTTAAGTTGCTTTCATTTTGCATGATTATCTATCTGTTACAAATATTTATTACATATTGAATACTTTTTCTGAAACTTATCATACTGTTATGCTAAAACCTTGACGGTTTAGAAGTTTAATTTATGGATCACCCTTTCCGCTTATTCACGTGGCTATAACCTAGTATTAGGACCTGATCAACCCTAGGATACAAGGTAAGTAGTTATGTGTGCTTAACGTCACAATAGGGATATAGTACCTACGTACGAATAACCACTTATTCGTTATAGAAGAGCTGCCCATTTAGGATGTGATTAGAGTTAGCAACAGAGAGTTCAGTGAACACTACTCAAAAGCATGATTCATGTCAGAAGAAATGTTCTTGAGATGTTGTAAGATGATCCGGGGTTGAATAAGTGATCGTAAAGGAGAGACCTCTATTCCAATTAGCAGGACCTTAGAATATCTAAGATTGCACGTCTGTTAATGTTAAGGCATAACATAGTGATTAAGTGATAGGATATTGCTTTAGTTAGACCAACTAGGATTAAGAAAAGCTGAGACTTTCCTTTATTGGGTATACCACTTTGTTCATGTACCTAGAATTCTATCCATAAGGTCGTTTAAACCTTTTAGGTTAACGTTGGGAGTAGGGATATCCGTCTTAGCCAGAATCTTCAAGGCCTAAACTCTTAGTGACAAATTAGTTAGGTTCATTTCCCAGTTGATTAAGGTTTAGTGTTTATCCTAGGAAGTTAAACTGGTGCAATAATTCCCCTTCAGAATCCTATTCTCCATACCTATCTATCTTTACCTTTATAGTCAAATTACTGTTTTATTGAGTTAATCTTAATCTATTACCTCTTGTCACTAGGGTTAACTATATAGGCACTTTTGTCCCACATTACTAAGCAAACATACAAAAATACGAACCTGAGTTATATTTATCACTTACTCGTTAAAAGGAAGACAAGTAGGTGAGTTATAGCAAGGAACCCCAGCTAAATATAAATGATAAAACCATTACGCCTGTGTGGTAGTTAACTCTGATGTGTTGTGGCCTAACGACACCGCACAAATAAAACCGTCCGTTTTGGCCATATCAAGTTACTTGATACGTTTTTAACACTTTATCGATTGATCACCAAATTCGATTAACTATGATCAACCAATTCAACTGAAACTTGATGTGTGTGGTGTGTATGTTCAAAATGATGAATAAAGTAATGTAAAGAACATAGACATAAGGATTTATAATGGTTCAGGTGAATGTTAACTAATCCACCTTAATCCACTCTCCAATTACACTAATCGGTATTTCTTGCTTCACTAAGCACTTTTCTCCAAACCCGATGGAGATCCGATTTACAAGTCTTCAACTTCTTTGGTAGACAACAAGCCTAATATTTCTATCCCTTTGAAAGATCAACTACAACCTAGATCAACATATCTTCACCTTGGACAAGTATTAATCTCCAAATAAGATTAATCAACTTCCTAAGTCCCTTTAAGGAAGTAGATCACTAAGCTAGCCTATGCTTCTACTAATTAAAGTTACAAGACTTATACAATTTGTAATGATGATCCTAAGACAATATTAGGACATACATTACACTAAGTTAACTCACAAGATAAATGATTTTGATTAGTAAGTTTACAACAACCAAATTCTATATCTATAATATCATAGAATCTTCTCGTGCTTGATCACATTTGAGTAGTAATTAGAGCCTTTGTGATATCTGAAAATAAGCTTTTGAAATATGCAAGAGGGTCACCTTCAAATGCTCTTCAATGCTTGCCTTTTATAGTGTGATTCAAAAAATAGCCGTTATCACACGGTTGCTAACACTGTCGACTGTGGTTCGACCGTGCGTGCTCCAGTCCAAAAATATGTATCCGTTGTATAGCCGTTTGACTCAAATTTGAACATCACATTTTGAAATTTTTACTCCATGTAGCACCTGCAAAAGAAACCCAATATCCTATACAAGTACTACATGCATTAAGTGTGTGAGATTTGGTCTTATTGAGTGAAAATGACATAACACTTCAAATGTGGTAAACCTAACATTCTTAGAGAAGTGTCTTGATTGACATTTTGGGTAATCTCAGTTTTGGTCAAGACTTAGGCTCATTAATGCATTTGGTTCAATCCTAAGGACTAGTCAACATGTCATTAACTTCCTAGTTTCAATTAATCACAAGTCATGTTCATATTAAGATGTAGTGGAGATTAATTGAATGATGTCTTTCTAAAATAAACATTAAGTACGTAAAGACATCAATGTTAAGTCATACTTTTACAAGTAATCATAATGTGTTACTTAGACAAGACTAAATAGATTATTGACCATTATTCCATTGTGAACCCTTTTACACTTAATTTATTAGAGTAGGCTAGTTACTTGAATTCTAGTATTCTAACTAGTAAGCACATAGCAAGTATATTAATCAAGTTGGCAAATTAATGAGTATTAAACATATTAGCAAGTATCAAGTAATACTCACACATAACAAGAGATAGTTATTCTAAAATCAATCATATAGATATTTACACAACTTATAGTTTAAGCTTTTAGCAAGCTTACTTGCAATATAACATATTGCATGATTAATGTGTAAGCACATATTAATGTCCAACACATGTACAAGGGAAGAGCAATCTCTAGTTGAGAGTTGGTGACCATCCTAAATATATCTAAGTGCGTTTTAGGATTACAAGTCTTTACTAGTTACAATTGAAAGCATTGTTCTTCATTTAGTCTTAATTAATCACTAAGTCATCTTTAATTGTAATTAATGTTCTAGTGACATTAGCTTAAGTGTGTTGGTACTTGATGATCATACTAAGGATATCTAGATAAGTTTTAAGATCACAAGTTGTTGATTAACACTTATGTGTTATGCCTAAGCATGGTTAATTTGTCATTAAGATGTAATTAAGCATAATTAACCAAGATTAGTGTTTTTATGAACAAAACTCAATTGAGTATGGAGAGGGTATCTATTCTAAGAATGTTGAGAAAGGTTTCATGAATTATAGATGTCGGGAACTAGTCAAACTAAATTTGGTCAAAAACGGTGACAGAGAAAACTACGGTCGCACTGCGGTTGACCGCGGTGGCGACCGTGCAACTTGTTTTTACAAAATTGCGTTGCAATTCAGTCTGGGCTTCTACGGCTGGGTATGCGGTTGCCTGTACTTTGACCGTGTACTTTACTGACCTTTATTTTCATTCTTTAAGTTTTGTTTGACTTGGTCATTTGCAAGGTCAAGTATGGATTAATGACCTTGCGTGTTTTATGTTAAGATGTCTGTCATCACTTATGCATATGCATATGTCATCATCAAAACATATTCTTCGGTTAATCATCATACTTAACTTTGTCGTTTAGTCCATTAACCAACATTCACCCCCTTTTTGATGATGACACACATACAAGTGATGAGGGACATTTTTTCGAAGCAAAATGGTTAGCTCCCCCTAGAACTATGCTCACCCTTAGAGCAAAGCTCCCCCTTAAATCGTGCATGATGGAAAATATTAAAACATAACAAGCACACATTTTATTCCTAGCAAACACAAAACATAGTTACGCATACATGAAAATATGCATGGAAAACACAACAGATCATTCCTAGGTTTGTTCTACATGGGGCGAGAGATGCTTGGCTATGATGAGCATCACCTACAGACAAGGTTGTTTAGAAAACATCATAAGATCTTGTGGGTTCGACGATTCTGACGATGAATGATGGACATTTGAGTAGAGGATAATAGTGCAATGAACTGGTGTGACGCCCCGTACAAAACCATCGTGTACGATATGTCAACAACAGGATCTTTACACGGTCAATTACTACATGCTGTTTGAAAACCAGTTTTGCATTCATAAAAAGATAGCGTTTACAAAAGATAACGTGACACAAAGGTCGTTACAAAGTCATTATTTGAAAATAACATAAGCTACGAATGCAAGATAAAAGTTCCATGATTGAGATATCTCTAAGTAATGCAGCGGAAATCTAACACAGCAGGTCCATAACAGCAAGTCTATAACACCAAGACAGCAAGTCTAACAGTGAAAGCAACATCGTCTAAGCACTTGAGAATTACACGCTTAAAAGTCAACACGAATGTTGGTGATCTATAGTTTGTAATTAGTAAAGTAATGTAGACCACGAGTTATCGTATTCAAAACAGTATGAAAAGTATATGCTTATCCGTGGGCACCCGGTAACTAACTTAACGTAATAGTAATACCCCCTAAGAGTACACTTGGCGAGTGCATATGTCCTCGAAGTATCAAACACCCGTTAAATTCTAGCGTGACTAGCCCGAGTGGGGATGTCAAACCCTATGGATCCATATCTAATATTCGCGTTCACCGGTTCAAAGCCAATGATTAAACGTTACCGTGCTAAGGGGAATCTTTATGCCGTTATATAACCCACACATATGTAAAGTTTAAGTACTCGTGTCTAGTATGTAAAACATAAAAAGCGCATGTATTCTCAGTCCCAAAAATAGTATAAGTAAAGAGGGAAGCTATAACTCACAGTGAATAAGCAGTAAAAGTCGATATGAAACGTATGCAGGTAGTAAGTCGGTTCGAAAGGTCGTAAACCTAAGTCAATGGTAACTAGGTCAGTATGTTGTCCCAATAAGTTTAAAAGTGAATAAATTAAGTTTAAGTGTCATCATCGACATCATCATTATCATCATCATTCATCGATACTAAGGTAAGTTTAACAAGAATAGAGATCAGAACAAAAGGCTGAGTTTGGACAGCTGTTACGACCTCTATACAAATCGAAAAGACGCGTAGTTAGTGGATATGGCTCCGTATGTGAGTCCTCTAACTGCTGACCAATTTTCAGAACTTAACTCCTCTTCGTTTGACCGTGGCGACGGTTTAAGTGCGAGTTGGTCAGAAATTTTAGCACAACGTTACAAAGGCGTAGTGACTTTCGGAAGGCTATAAATCCTAAACCGTATATGGGATTAAGTCGAGGCCTAAACGAAAAGTCATCTACTCGAAACGAACTATCTGAAAATTAATTTTCTAGAAGCCCAGGAGTCTGATCAGACCCCGAAAAATAGCAAACAAGTGCTCTGGTGATGTTCTTGGTGCTTGATGCTAATCACGGTTGTCATCCTTGATGCTTGTAAGCTTCAAGTGTACAACTCTTTGATGTTTTAGCATCACTTTAACCAAGGTTCAACCATAAACACATAACTAAAAGTAAAATCTATCATTATACAAGTTTTGAACATCAAGATTGCCTCTTTATTGCATGAATCCAATAAAGCTTCAACCTTTGTCCATTTTACACAAGTTCATGCATCTATATCAGATGTGATGATGAAGACTTGATCTTTATCATCACAACAAACACAAAAAGGTTCCAAGTAAGTGAGATCTACAATAATAACTTAGATTTCAAGTATTAAGAAAATCCTAAGCTAGAAAGCTTGGATCTTTACAAGATTAATGAGAACATAAGCTAGAAAGCTAAGATCTTTAACAAAATAATGAAAGTAATGAGTCCATAAGCTAAAAAGCTAAGATCTATAACATAATAATGAAACCCTAAGCTAAAAAGCTTGGATCTTTAGTGTTCTTGAAGATCTTGAAGCATAAAGCTTGGATCTTTAAGATACATGAAGATTACAAACACAAGTTTGAATCTTTATAACAAAATAACAAGATTAAAGCTAAAAAGATTTAGATCTACAAAATAAGTGAAGATTCAAAGCTAGAAAGCTTGAATCTTCTATGTTCTTGAAGGATTCAAACCCAAGTTTGAATCTTTAAGATATAACAAGATCAAAAGCTAAAAGCTAGATCCATAAAATGATGATGATGATGATGTCGTGTGGATGAAGGGAAGAAAAAGAAGAATTAAATCAAAAACTTACACTTTTTAGAGTGAGAAAGACTAGAGAGAGAATTAGAGAGTAAGTGTGTGTAAATTGCAAATGAGATCAAGTGTGAAATGAGTGAAATAAGGCTTGTATTTATAGGTGGTGAGGTGAGGGTGGGGTGGTGGTGGCCGTGATTTTGGAGGAGGGACAAGGGGGACAAACTTTTGCTTTTTGGTTAATGGTTGTCTAAAGTTGGTACTTATGTTAGGATCCCATGCAACATTAAGGATAATGCTAAACAAAAATGCAAGTATGTTCCCTCTAATAAATGGGCATTTGTCTTTCATTGAAATGGGTCACTAACTTATTTAAATTGGACTAATTAAATAGTCCACTAGCTAGTGTAGGGTGGGCTAAAGTCCAACAAGGTAGAAAGTCCAACAAGACTAACTAGTGTGCTCTAGTAAATTACTAAGCGTAATTAAGCATCCAAAAACCCAAGTAATTGTTAATATAAAATAACAATTAGTATTTCGTAGTCGTAATATTTCGGTAACGGCAAAAGTTAAACGTGTACACAGTACGCAGTTCGTTCTAAACGCCAAGTGACACTAACTGTCATAAAGGCTTCCGGGGTTCAAGTTAAGTACCCTAAGTACTTAAAGGAACATTTTAATATATAAACGAAAGTAATCCATATGTAGAAATTTCCCAGAGTATAATATAGCTCAGTACGCACAAATACGCAGTTTCACAGAAAGCACAAAAGCAAGTCGAAAAAGTCGGGTCGTTACATTACCCACCTGTTAATGAAAATTTCGTCCCGAAATTTTAAGCTGAGGTAGATGGTAGAGTTGTGAAGAGGTGAGGATACTTCTGGTTCATCTGATCCTCTCGCTCCCAAGTAAACTCAGGTCCTCGTTTTGCATTCCATCAGACTCGGACGATCGAAATCTTGTTGCGTTTTAAGGTCTTGACCTCACAGTCCATAATTTCGACAGGTTCTTCCACAAAATGGAGTTTGTCGTCAATCGTAAGCTCCTCGAGAGGTCTGACGAGTTCTGGTTCGGCAAGACACTTCTTCAGATTCGACACGTGGAAAGTGGGATGAATTGCGCTCAATTGAGTCGGAAGATCCAAACGGTAAGGAACGGGTCCAACACACTCCAAAACTTCAAAAGGACCAATATATTGCGGATTCAACTTCCCACGCTTTTCGAAACGCATTACACCTTTCCAAGGTGCGACTTTCAACATAACGCGGTCGACAATTTGAAATTCGCGATCTCCACATTTAAGGTCGGCATAGCTCTTCTGGCGATCACGGGCCGTCTTGAGCCTCGCTTAAATTTGGACAATCTTCTTAGTGGTTTCATGGACGAGTTCGGGACCGGTGAGTTGCTTTTCACCTACCTCGGCCCAACAAATAGGAGAACGATACTTGCAGCCATACAACTCTTCAAAAGGTGCGACATTAATGCTTGCATGATAGCTATTGTTGTAAGAGAATTCGGCTAGCGGTAAATGCTTCTCCCAAGTTTTTCCGAAATCTATAACACAGGCACGCAGCATGTCCTCTAAAGTCTGAATCGTGCGCTCGCTCTGTTCGTCGGTTTGCGGGTGATATGCGGTACTCATGTCGAGACGTGTTCCCAAGGCTTCTTGTAAAGGACGCCAAAATCTAGAAGCAAAACGGGTATCGCGATATGAGATAATCAATAAGGGTACACCGTGAAGAGATACGACTTCCTTTATGTATAATTGCACCAGTTTCTCCATCATATCAGTTTCCTTCATGGCTAGGAAGTGTGCAGATTTAGTAAGACGGTCAACGATAACTCAGATGGTATCATAACTGCCTACCGTCTTCAGTAGCTTCGTGATGAAATCCATTGTTATTCCTTCCCACTTCCATTGTGGGATTTCGGGTTGTTGAAGTAACCCAGACGGCTTCTGATGTTCGACTTTGATTTTGGAACAAGTTAAACACTTTCCAACATAAGCTGCAACATCCCTTTTGAGGTTCGGCCACCAATATTGAACCTTGAGGTCATGGTACATCTTACCAGCTCCTGGATGAATCAAATACCTTGTCTTGTGGGCTTCGTGTAGAATAAGGCTCCGTAAATCCCCATAACTAGGCACCCAGATTCTTCCGGCAAAGTATCAGAGTCCAGTCTCCTTGACCTCGAATCGAGAAACGATAGTGTTCAAGTGCTCTTGAGAAATATTATCCTCCTTGAGAGCCTCATCTTGAGCTACGCGGATCTGGTTATTGAGATTCGTCTGAATGGTGATGTTTAAGGCACGGACACGAAGTGGTACCGTTCTCTCCTTTCAGCTCAAGGCATCAGCTACAACATTTACCTTGCTAGGGTGGTAACGAAGTTCACAATCATAGTCGTTCAATGTCTCAATCCATCGACGCTGTCTCATATTCAGCTGCTTCTGATCGAATATGTGTTGGAGGCTTTTGTGATCGGTGAAGATAGTACTCTTGGTTCCATAAAGATAGTGTCTCCATAATTTGAGTGCGAAGACAACAACTCCAAGTTCAAGATCGTGAGTAGTGTAGTTTCGCTCGTGAATCTTCAGTTGTCGGGAGGCGTAAGCAATAACCTTCTCCCGTTGCATCAATACACAACCAAATCCATGTTTCGAGGCGTCGCAGTACACAACAAAGTTGTCACTGCCTTCGAGAAGTGATAAGATAGGTGCATAGGTCAACTTCTGCTTCAGGGTTTGAAATGCCGACTCTTGCTCGGCTTCCCAAACGAACTTATTCCCTTTATGAGTTAATGCAGTCAAAGGACGCGCAATCAGATAGAAACCTTCAATGAATCTATGATAGTAACCGGCGAGACCTAGAAATTGGCGAATATGAGTCGGAGTAGTGGGGGTTTTCCACTTGCTGATAGTTTCGATCTTTGCGGGATCGACTTTGATACCCTGGTCGCTCACGATATAACCGAGAAATTGAACTTCCTTCAACCAAAATTCGCACTTGGAAAATTTGGCATAAATTTGCTCTTGTCTCAAGAGTTCTAGCATGAGTCGAAGATGTTGCTCATGTTCTTCTTTGATTTTGGAATAGATGAGGATATCATCTATGAAGACGATAATGAACTTGTCCAGATATGGCTTGCATACACGATTCATGAGATCCATAAACACGGCAGGTGCGTTAGTTAAACCGAATGGCATAAAAAAAACTCATAATGGCCATAACGGGTTCTGAACGCAATCTTCATCACATCGCTCTCCTTCATCCTCAACTGGTGATAACCTGACCGTAGATCAATCTTGGAGTAAACACTGGATCCTTGCAGCTGATCGAAAAGATCGTCAATTCTAGGAAGAGGATACCGATTCTTGATAGTCAAATTGTTCAGTTCACGGTAATCGATACACATGTGAAAAGATCCGTCCTTCTTCTTCACGAACAAAACAGGTGCGCCCCAAGGCGATGAAATGTCCTGTTTATATTGATTATAAACGTTCCATATTAATTGATTTCGTCGCGAGGTTTTGACCTCTATATGAGACGTTTTTCAAAGACTGCATTCATTTTTTAAAACAAGCATAACCTTTATTTTATTTATAAAGGTTTAAAAAGCATTAAGTAGATTATCAAATAATGATAATCTAAAATATACTGTTTACACACGACCATTACATAATGGTTTACAATAAGAATATATTACATCAAAAATAAGTTTCTTGAATGCAGTTTTTACACAATATCATACAAGCATGGACTCCAAATCTTGTCCTTATTTTAGTATGCAACAGCGGAAGCTCTTAATAATCACCTGAGAATAAACATGCTTAAAGCGTCAAAAAAATGTTGGTGAGTTATAGGTTTAACCTATATATTTATCAAATCGCAATAATAGACCACAAGATTTCATATTTCAATATACATCCCATACATAGAGATAAAAATCATTCATATGGTGAACACCTGGTAACCGACATTAACAAGATGCATATAAGAATATCCCCTATCATTCCGAGAAATCCTTCGGACATGATATAAACGAATTCGAAGTACTAAAGCATCCGGTACTTTGGATGGGGTCCGTTAGGCCCAATAGATCTATCTTTAGGATTCGCGTCAATTAGTAGATCGGTTTACTAATTCTTAGGTTACCAAGCAAAAGGGGCATATTCGGCTTCGATCATTCAACCATATAATGTAGTTTCATTTACTTGTGTCTATTTCGTAAAACATTTATAAAACTGCATGTATTCTCATCCCAAAATATTAGATTTTAAAAGTGCGACTATAACTCACTTTCACAGATTTTTACTTCGTCGGAAAGTAAGACTTGGCCACTGGTCGATTCACGAACCTATACAAATATGTACATATATATCAAAGTATGCTCAAAATATATTTACAACATTTTTTAATACGTTATAATGTTTTAAACTTATTAAGTCAGCTGTCCTCGTTAATAACCTACAACTAGTTGTCCATAGTTAGATGTACAGCAATAAATATAAATTATCTTGGATCAATCCACGACCCAGTGTATACAAGCCTCAGGCTAGATCACAACTCAAACTATATATATTATTTTGGAATCAACCTCAACCCTGTATAGCTAACTCCAACATTACTGCATATAGAGTGTCTATGGTTGTTCCAAAATATATTATATAGATGGGTCGATATTGAAATGTCCCGTTCATATTGATTATAAACGTTCCATATTAATTGATTTCGTTGCGAGGTTTTGACCTCTATATGAGACGTTTTTCAAAGACTGCATTCATTTTTAAAACAACCATAACCTTTATTTTATCAATAAAGGTTTCAAAAGCATTACGTAAATTATCAAATAATGATAATCTAAAATAACCTGTTTACACACGACCATTACATAATGGTTTACAATAGAAATATATTACATCGACATATGTTTCTTGAATGCAGTTTTTACATAATGTCATACAAACATGGACTCCAAATCTTGTCCTTATTTTAGTATGCAACAGCGGAAGCTGTTAGTATTCACCTGAGAATAAACATGCTTTAAACGTCAACAAAAATATTGGTGAGTTATAGGTTTAACCTATATATATCAAATCGTAACAATAGACCACAAGATTTCATATTTCAATATACATCCCATACATAGAGATAAAAATCATTCATATGGTGAACACCTGATAACCGACATTAACAAGATGCATATATAAGAATATCCCCATCATTCTGGGATCCTCCTTCGGACATGATATAAATTTTGAAGTACTAAAGCATCCGGTACTTTGGATGGGGCTTGTTGGGCCCAATAGATCTATCTTTAGGATTCGCGTCAATTAGGGTGTCTGTTCCCTAATTCTTAGATTACCAGACTTAATAAAAAGGGGCATATTCGATTTCGATAATTCAACCATAGAATGTAGTTTCACGTACTTGTGTCTATTTTGTAAATCATTTATAAAACCTGCATGTATTCTCATCCCAAAAATATTAGATTTTAAAAGTGGGACTATAACTCACTTTCACAGATTTTTACTTCGTCGGGAAGTAAGACTTGGCCACTGGCCGATTCACGAACCTATAACAAATATGTACATATATATCAAAGTATATTCAAAATATATTTACAACACTTTTAATACATTTTGATGTTTTAAGTTTATTAAGTCAGCTGTCCTCGTTAGTAACCTACAACTAGTTGTCCAACGTTAGATGTACAGAAAAAAATTGATATATATTATCTTGAATCAATCCACGACCTAGTGTATACACATCTCAGGCTAGATCACAACTCAAAGTATATATATTTTTGGAATCAACCTCAACCCTGTATAGCTAACTCCCACATTACTGCATATAGAGTGTCTATGGTTGTTCCAAATAATAAATACACATGGGTCGATATGATATGTCAAAACATTTGCATACGTGTCTATGGTATCCCAAGATTACATAATATATTAGAATACATGTATAATACAATGTAAGTTAGCTAGGATAGGATTAATATAGATTTGTTACCAATTTTCACGTTGCTACAACAAGAAAAATTATCCAATCTTGTTTTACCCATAACTTCTTCATTTTAAATCCGTTTTGAGTGAATCAAATTGCTATGGTTTCATATTGAACTCTATTTTATGAATCTAAAAATAAAAAGTATAGGTTTATAGTCAGAAATATAATTTACAAGTCATTTTTGTAAAGGTAGTCATTTCAGTCGAAAGAACGACGTCTAGATGACCATTTTAGAAAACATACTTCCACTTTGAGTTTAACCATGATTTTTGGATATAGTTTCATGTTCATAAGAAAAATCATTTTCCCAAAAGAACAAATTTTAAATCAAAGTTTATCATAGTTTTTAATTAACTAACCCAAAACAGCCCGCGGTGTTACTACGACGGCGTATGTCCGGTTTTACAGTGTTCTTCGTGTTTCCAGGTTTTAAATCATTAAGTTAGCATATCATATAGATATAGAACATGTGTTTAGTTGATTTTAAAAGTCAAGTTAGAAAGATTAACTTTTGTTTGGGAACAAGTTTAGAATTAACTAAACTATGTTCTAGTGATTACAAGTTTGAACCTTCGAATAAGATAGCTTTATATGTATGAATCGAATGATGTTATGAACATCATTACTACCTCAAGTTTTCTGGATAAAGCTACTGGAAATGAAAAAAATGGATCTAGCTTTAAAGGATCCTTGGATGGCTTGAAAGTTCTTGAAGTAGAATCATGACACGAAAACAAGTTCAAGTAAGATTTCCACTTGAAATAAGATTGTTATAGTTATAGAAATTGAATCAAAGTTTGAATATGAGTATTACCATATATTAGAAAGATATCTTACTATAAATAAGAAAGATTTCTTGAGGTTGGATGATCACTCTACAAGATTGGAAGTAAGCTAGCAAACTTGGAAGTATTCTTGATTTTATGAAACTAGAACTTGTAGAATTTATGAATAACACTTAGAACTTGAAGATAGAACTTGAGAGAGATAAATTATATGAAGAAAATTGAAGAATGAAAGTATTTGTTGGTGTATGGATTAGATATAAAGGATATGTAATTTTGTTTTCATGTAAATAAGTCATGAATGATTACTCATATTTTTTGTAATTTTATGAGATATTTCATGCTAGTTTCCAAATGATGGTTCCCACATGTGTTAGGTGACTCACATGGGCTGCTAAGATCTGATCATTGGAGTGTATATACCAGTAGTACATACATCTAAAAGCTGTGTATTGTACGAGTACGAATACGGGTGCATACGAGTATAATTGTTGATGAAACTGAACGAGGATGTAATTGTAAGCATTTTTGTTAAGTAGAAGTATTTTGATAAGTGTCTTAAAGTCTTTCAAAAGTGTATGAATACATATTAAAACACTACATGTATATACATTTTAACTGAGTCGTTAAGTCGTCGTTAGTCGTTACATGTAAGTGTTGTTTTGAAACCTTTAGGTTAACGATCTTGTTAAATGTTGTTAACCCAATGTTTATAATATCAAATGAGATTTTAAATTATAATATTATCATGATATTATGATGTACGAATATCTCTTAATATGATATATATACATTAAATGTCGTTACAACGATAATCGTTACATATATGTCTCGTTTGAAAATCATTAAGTTAGTAGTCTTGTTTTTACATATGTAGTTCATTGTTAATATACTTAATGATATGTTTACTTATCATAATATCATGTTAACTATATATATAACCATATATATGTCATCATATAGTTTTAACAAGTTTTAACGTTCGTGAATCACCGGTCAACTTGGGTGGTCAATTGTCTATATGAAACCTATTTCAATTAATCAATTCTTAACAAGTTTGATTGCTTAACATGTTGGAAACACTTAATCATGTAAATAACAATTTCATTTAATATATATATAAACATGGAAAAGTTCGGGTCACTACAGATATGATATGTCAAAAAATTGTATACGTGTCTATGGTATCCCAAGATTACATAATAATATATATTAGAATACATGAATAATACAATATAAGTTTGTTAAGTTATGATTTGTATATAATTTTTACAATATTTCCCGTAGATACAACAATAAAAAAATATCCAATCTTGTTTTACCCGTAACTTCTTCGTTTTAAATCCGTTTTGAGTGTATCAAATTGTTATGGTTTCATATTGAACTCTATTTTATGAATATATACAGAAAAAGTATAGGTTTATAGTCAGAAATATAAGTTACAAGTCATTTTTGTAAGAGGTAGTCATTTCAGTCGAAAGAACGACGTCTTCATGACCATTTTGAAAAACATACTTCCACTTTGAGTTTAACCATGATTTTTGGATATAGTTTCATGTTAATAAGAAAAATCATTTTCTCAGAAGAACAACTTTTAAATCAAAGTTTATCATAGTTTTTAATTATCAAACCCAAAACAGCCCGCGGTGTTACTACGACGGCGTATGTCCGGTTTTACGGTGTTTTTCGTGTTTTTAGGTTTTAAATCATTAAGTTAGCATATCATATAGATATAGAACATGTGTTTAGTTGATTTTAAAAGTCAAGTTAGAAGGATTAACTTTATTTGCGAACAAGTTTAGAATTAACTAAACTATGTTCTAGTGATTACAAGTTTAAATCTTCGAATAAGATAGTTTTATATGTATGAATCGAATGATGTTATGAACATCATTACTACCTTAAGTTTAGTAGGTAAACCTACTAGAAGTGACAAGAAATCATCTAGCTTCAAAGGATCTTGGATGGCTTGAAAGTTCTTGAAGTAGGATCATGACACAAAAACAAGTTCAAGTAAGATTTTTACTCGAATTAAGATAGTTTATAGTTATAGAAATTGAATCAAAGTTTGATTATGATTATTACCTTGAATAAGAAAGATAACCTACTGTAAATAACAAAGGTTTCTTGATCTTAGATGATTACTTGGAATGGATTAGAAAGCTTGGATGTAAACTAGTAAACGTGAAAGGATTTTCGAAGTGTTCTTGAAGTGTTCTTCCTAAGATGATTATAGCTTGATTCTTGAAGTAATTTTTAATGAAGATGATGATTAGCTACTGGAAAAATTCGTTCATAAGTGTGTGTGTGTGTGTGTGTGTGTGTGTGTGTGTGTGTGTTGAGAGAGAATTAGAAAGAGAATTGGAAGTGAAATGGAGTGAATGATGAGTGGTAAGTGGTGAGTGGTGAGTGGGGTTAAAAGGAGTTCTAGTTAGTTGAATAGTTCATGGTAGAAGTTAAAATTGATTAGTCATACATGACATAATCAAGAGTGGAATCCCATGCTTGTTCCTATTGGTATATACCCACAGTAAGTACGTCTAGAAGCTGTGTATAATACGGGTATGAATACGACTAGAATTCTTGATGAAAAAAGAATGGGAATGTAACTGTACCCATTTTCGTTAAGTATTAGTGTTTTGATATATGTCTTAAAGTCTTCCAAAAGTATATTAATACATCTAAATACACTACATGTATATACATTTTAACTGAGTTGTTAAGTCATCGTTAGTCGTTACATGTAAGTGTTGTTTTGAAACCTTTAAGTTAACAATCTCATTTAATGTTGTTAACCCATTGTTTATTATATCTAATGAGATGTTAAATTATTATCTTATCATGATATTATGATATATTAATATATCTTAATATGATATATATACATTTAAATATCGTTACAACGATAATCGTTACATATATGTCTCGTTTCGAAATCCTTAAGTTAGTAGTCTTGTTTTTATGTATATAACTCATTGTTAATATATTTATGGAGATACTCACTTATGATAATCTCATGTTAACTATATGTATATCCATATATATATCGTCATGTCGCTTTTATAAGTTTTAACGTTCGTGAATCGCCGGTTAACTTGGGTGGTCAATTGTCTACATGAAACTCATTTCAAATAATCAAGTCTTAACAAGTTTGATTGCTTAACATGTTGGAAACATTTAATCATGTAAAAATCAATTTCATTTAATATATATAAACATGAAAAAGTTCGGGTCACTACAGAACCTACCCGTTAAATAAATTTCGTCCCGAAATTTTAAGCAGTTGGAGGTGTTGTCGTATCTTCTGGAAATAAGTACGGGTATTTCTTCTTCATCTGATCTTCTCGTTCCCAGGTGAACTCGGGTCCTCTACGAGCATTCCATCAAACCTTAATAATTGGTATCTTGTTTTGCTTAAGTCTTTTAACCTCACGATCCATTATTTCGACGGGTTCCTCGATGAATTGAAGTTTTTCGTTGATTTGAATTTCGTCTAATGGAATAGTGAGATCTTCTTTAGCAAAACATTTCTTCAAATTCGAGACGTGGAAAGTGTTATGTACAGCCGCGAGTTGTTGAGGTAACTCAAGTTGGTAAGCTACTGGTCCGACACGATCAATAATCTTGAATGGTCCAATATACCTTGGATTTAATTTCCCTCATTTACCAAATCGAACAACGCCTTTCCAAGGTGCAACCTTAAGCGTGACCATCTCTCCAATTTTAAATTCTATATCTTTTCTTTTAATGTCAGCGTAGCTCTTTTGTCGACTTTGGATGGTTTTCAACCGTTGTTGAATTTGGATAATCTTCTCGGTAGTTTCTTGTATTATCTTCGG
The DNA here is from genome assembly GCF_046630445.1 of Rutidosis leptorrhynchoides. Taxonomy (NCBI): domain Eukaryota; kingdom Viridiplantae; phylum Streptophyta; class Magnoliopsida; order Asterales; family Asteraceae; genus Rutidosis; species Rutidosis leptorrhynchoides. The sequence continues at coordinate 139,381,805 of NC_092336.1, read as the reverse complement.
ACCCGTAATCTGTCTATCCCCCACTTCACTCCAACAAATTGGAGACCTGCACTTTCTACCATAAAGTGCTTCAAACAGCGCCATCTCAATACTTGAATGGTAGCTGTTGTTGTAGGAAATTTCTGCTAACGGTAGATGTCGATCCCAACTGTTTTCGAAATCAATAACACATGCTCGTAGCATGTCTTCAAGCGTTTGTATCGTCCTTTCACTCTGCCCATCAGTTTGTGGATGATAGGCAGTACTCATGTCTAGACGAGTTCCTAATGCTTGCTGTAATGTCTGCCAGAATCTTGAAATAAACCTGCCATCCCTATCAGAGATAATAGAGATTGGTATTCCATGTCTGGAGATGACTTCCTTCAAATACAGTCGTGCTAACTTCTCCATCTTGTCATCTTCTCTTATTGGCAGGAAGTGTGCTAATTTGGTGAGACGATCAACTATTACCCAAATAGTATCAAAACCACTTGCAGTCCTTGGCAATTTAGTGATGAAATCCATGGTAATGTTTTCCCATTTCCATTCCGGGATTTCGGGTTGTTGAAGTAGACCTGATGGTTTCTGATGCTCAGCTTTAACCTTAGAACACGTCAAACATTCTCCTACATATTTAACAACGTCAGCTTTCATACCTGGCCACCAAAAATGTTTCTTAAGATCCTTGTACATCTTCCCCATTCCAAGATGTATTGAGTATCTGGTTTTATGAGCTTCTCTAAGTACCATTTCTCTCATATCTCCAAATTTTGGTACCCAAATTCTTTCAGCCCAATACCGGGTTCTGTCTTCCCGAATATTAAGATGTTTCTCCGATCCTTTGGGTATTTCATACTTTAAGTTTCCCTCTTTTAAAACTCCTTGTTGCGCCTCCTTTATTTGAGTAGTAAGGTTAGTGTGAATCTTTATATTCATAGATTTTACACGAATGGGTTCTCTGTCCTTTCTGCTCAAGGCGTCGGCTACCACATTTGCCTTCCCTGGGTGGTAACGAATCTCAAAGTCGTAATCATTCAACAATTCAATCCACCTGCGCTGCCTCATGTTCAATTGTTTCTGATTAAATATATATTGAAGACTTTTGTGGTCGGTATATATAATACTTTTGACCCCATATAAGTAGTGCCTCCAAGTCTTTAATGCAAAAACAACAGCGCCTAATTCCAAATCATGCGTCGTATAATTCTGTTCGTGAATCTTCAATTGTCTAGACGCATAAGCAATTACTTTCGTTCGTTGCATTAATACACAACTGAGACCTTGCTTTGAGACATCACAATATATCACAAAATCATCATTCCCTTTAGGTAATAACAATATAGGTGCCGTAGTTAACTTTTTCTTCAACAATTGAAACGCTTTTTCTTGTTCATCCTTCCATTCAAATTTCCTCCCTTTATGCGTTAATGCAGTTAAGGGTTTTGCTATTCTGGAAAAGTCTTGGATGAACCTTCTGTAGTAACCAGCTAGTCCTAAAAACTGGCGTATGTGTTTCGGAGTTTTCAGGGTTTCCCACTTTTCAATGGTTTCAATCTTTGCTGGATACACCTGAATACCTTCTTTGTTCACTATGTGACCGAGGAATTGAACTTCTTCCAACCAAAATGCACACTTTGAAAACTTAGCATACAATTTTTCCTTTCTTAACAACTCTATCACTTTTCTCAAATGTTCTTCGTGCTCTTGGTTATTCTTTGAGTAAATAAGTATGTCATCGATAAAAACAATGACAAACTTGACAAGGTATGACCCACACACTCAGTTCATGAGGTCCATGAACATAGCTGGTGCGTTAGTTAAACCAAACGGCATAACCATAAACTCATAATGACTGTAACGCATCCTAAAAGTAGTCTTCGGAATATCATCCTCCTTCACCCGCATTTGATGATACCCAGAACGTAAATCGATCTTCGAATAAAATGACGAGCCTTGAAGTTGATCAAATAAGTCATCGATTCTCGGTAGTGGGTAGCAGTTCTTAATGGTAAGTTTGTTCAACTCTCGATAGTCGATACACAACCTAAATGTACCATCCTTCTTCTTGACAAACAAAACAGGAGCTCCCCACGGTGATGTGCTTGGTCGAATGAAACCACGCTCTAAAAGTTCTTGTAATTGGCTTTGGAGTTCCTTCATCTCACTGGGTGCAAGTCTGTATGGAGCACGAGCTATTGGTGCAGCTCCTGGTATAAGATCTATCTGAAATTCAACAGATCGGTGCGGAGGTAGTCCCGGTAATTCTTTCGGAAATACATCGGGAAATTCTTTTGCGACCGGAACATCATTGAAGTTCTTTTCTTCAGGTTTAACTTCCTCGATGTGTGCTAGAATGACGTAACAACCTTTTCTTATTAGTTTTTGCGCCTTCAAACTACTAATAAGATTTAACTTCGCGTTGCTCTTTTCTCCGTACACCATTAAAGGTTTTCCTTTTTCACGCATAATGCGAATCGCATTTTTGTAACAAACGATCTCTGCTCTCACCTTTTTCAACCAGTCCATGCCAATTATTACATCAAAACTCCCTAACTCGACTGGTATTAAATCAATTTTAAACGTTTCATCCCCCAGTTTAATTTCTCTCTCCCTACATATATTATCTGCTGAAATTAATTTACCGTTTGCTAATTCGAGTAAAAATTTACTATCCAAAGGCGTCAATGGGCAACTTAATTTAGCACAAAATTCTCTACTCATATAGCTTTTATCCACACCCGAATCAAATAAAACATAAGCAGATTTATCGTCAATAAGAAACGTACCCGTAACAAGCTTCGGGTCTTCCTGTACTTCTGCCGCATTAATATTGAAAACTCTTCCACGGCCCTGCCCATTAGTACTCCCCTGATTCGGGCAATTTCTAATAATGTGGCCCGGTTTTCCACATTTATAACAAACAGCGTTGGTATTACTTGCTCCGACACTATTCGTTTCGGCATTACTTGTTCCGACATTATTTGTTCCTTTAGTTCTGTTAAACTTTGGTCTGTAGACCTCACACTTTATCGCGCTATGACCATTTCTTTTACACCTGTTGCAAAATGTCGTGCAAAACCCCTGATGATTTTCTTCACACCTATGACATGACTGTTTTTGGTTTTTGTTGCCGTTGTAGTTATTGAGGTTGTTGTTGGGATTGTTATTGTTGTTGAAACGGTTATTGTAGTTGTTGTTGTTGGAATGTTTGTTGTAGTTATTGTTAGGATTGCGGTTATTGTTGCGATTGTTGGGATAGTTGTTGCGATTGTTGTTGTAATTGTTGTTGTTGTTGTACTGGTGACTCTTGTCACCGTTTTCCTCCCACTTCCTCTTGAGTTGTTTCGTGTTGCCTTCTTCGGCCGCCTACTCTTTAATTTTCCCTTAATCTGATTTATGAGTTTATGAGCCATTCGACTTGCCTTCTATATAGAAGCAGGCTCGTGTGAACTCACATCTTCTTGAATCCTTACTTGTAACCCTTTTACAAACGAGTCGTTCTTCTCTTCTTCATCTTCGAATGCTCCCGGACGCAATAGGCACAACTCCGTGAATCGTCGTTCATATGTGGTAACGTCGAACCCTTGTGTTCGTAACTCTTTAAGTTCTGCCTTGAGTTTATTGACTTCGTTTCTAGGACGGTACTGCTCGTTCATCAATTGCATGAATGCCGACCACGGTAGTGCGTAAGCAGCATTTTGTCCTACCTGTTCAAGATAGGTGTTCCACCACATTAACGCAGTACCTGTGAAGGTATGCGTAGCGTACTTAACTTTGTCCTCTTCAGTACACTTACTTATGGCAAACACCGATTCGACTTTCTCGACCCACCATTTCAATCCAATTGGTCCTTCGGTTTCATCAAATTCCAAAGGTTTGCAGGCAGTGAATTCTTTGTAGGTGCATCCTACACGATTTCTTGCGCCGTTAGCTGCATTGCTAGATTCAGAGTTATTGTTGGTATGTAGCGCAGCTTGTACTGCAGCTATGTTTGCAGCAAGAAAAGTACGAAATTCCTCTTCGCTCATATTCATGGTTTGTCGAGTAGTCGGTGCCATTTCCTTTCAAAATAGCCAACTGAATCAAGTTAATCATACAGAATATTAAGAGTAGTCAATAGTATTTCTTAGCATAATATGAACTTATTTATAAATGCTTTTTCTTCATATTAGCGTTTTATAAGTTTACATTCGGGTACTACCTACCCGTTAAGTTCATACTTAGTAGCTAATATAAAATTCAACTACTACAATTTTATATGAAAAACTGATTATAATAATATATCACATACAAATATTCTTCAAACTTACAACTTCGCTATATTACATATAACATGAAATATATTACACTTTGATACATGACAATTTTGAAGATAAATCTAGTTAATACGCAAGTTGTTCAGCAAAGGAAATAAAGACACGTAATTCATAAGTCCAGAAACAAGTCATGCATTCTGGTTTTACTAAGACGACTTCCCATCCTTGGTCTTGTGGAAAATAACCGTTATGACCATTGGCTAGGCAGCATGTTGTAATGTCGTCAAAAGGACGAAGGTTTCGTAATGTCCAACAGCCCCGTAATAATCTAAAAACCTTGTTTCTCACCCCAACTACTGAATCTATCACTTGTGGAAAGGTTTTATTTAAAAGTTGTAACCCGATATTCTTTTTCTCACTTTGGTAAGAAGCGAACATCACTAACCTGTAAGTATAACATGCTTCTTTATGTTGCATGTTAGAAGCTCTTTCTAACTCGCAAAATCCTATGTTGGGATATGTTGAGTCAAAATAGGTTCTTAACCCGTAGCGTAAAATTGCATTTGGGTTCCCCGCATTTAATGCTTTAAAGAAAACACGGCGTAACTTATGGTATCCCCAATGTGATATACCCCACCTATCAAAGGAAAGCCTTTTATAAACTAAGGCATTTCTGGAAAGTCTTTCAAATGTTTGACAAGTTAATTTCGCCATAACTAAATGTGCTGATGAACTCTGACCGACTCTAGACAATATTTCCTCAATCATATCCTCTGGTAGGTCTTCTAAAATATTCGGTTGTCTACCCTTAACGTCCATTTTGTTTTTATACTGTGAAATAGACAAGGATTAGATTCATAAAAGATAATTAACAAACAATACAAGCAATTTTTACATACAACATAAAAGTACAAGCACACTATAATACATATAATACACACATGATTACAACTCCATAATCTGAATCACTGGTTTCTTCTTCTTCGGACTTGGTTCGCTTTCCTAATTTTCCAGGGATATATGGTGTTCCTCTAATACGAGGCGTCATTTTCCACAATGGTTTAGAAAAACCTGGTGGTTTAGAGGTTCCCGGGTTATTGTTACACTTTAGGAAAAATGGATGTTGCCGATACATATAAAGCTCATCGGGGTTAGAATCGGGTTTCTCTATTTTTATACCTTTTCCCTTATTATTTTCTTTTGCTATATTAAATTGGGTCGAGGTGATTTCTATAACATCATCGGAATCCTCATCGGGATCCGATTCATTGAAAAATTGGTAATCTTCCCAATATTTTGCTTCCTCGGCAGAAACACCATTGACCATTTTTAACTTTGGTCCGTTGGTTGAGGATTTTCTTTTATTTAAACGATTTACTGTAGGTATCACTATTTCTTCCTCTGGAACCTCTTCTTCTTCTGGTTCCTCCTCTTCCGATTCATCCTCTTCTGGTTCCTCTTCTTCCGGTTCCTCCTCTTACGGTTCCTCTTCGAGAATTTGTGAATCTTCCCAAAATATATTCGACTCTTCATTATTATTAGGTGAATCAATGGGATTTGTACTAGAGGTAGACATCTATCACACAATATCAAACACATTAAGAGGTTAATATATCACATAATATTTACATGTTAATAATATATAGTTTCCAACAAAAGTGTTAAGCAATCGTTTTTTTTAAAGAAAACACGGTCGAAGTCCAGACTCACTAATGTATCCTAACAAACTAGATAAGACACACTAATGCAAATTTCTGGTTCTCTAAGACCAACGCTCGGATACCAACTGAAATGTCCCGTTCATATTGATTATAAACGTTCCAAATTAATTGATTTCGTCGCGAGGTTTTGACCTCTATATGAGACGTTTTTCTAAGACTGCATTCATTTTTTAAAACAAGCATAACCTTTATTTTATCGATAAAGGTTTAAAAAGCATTACGTAGATTATCAAATAATGATAATCTAAAATATACTGTTTACACACGACCATTACATAATGGTTTACAATAAGAATATATTACATCAAAAATAAGTTTCTTGAATGCAGTTTTTACACAATATCATACAAGCATGGACTCCAAATCTTGTCCTTATTTTAGTATGCAACAGCGAAAGCTCTTAATAATCACCTGAGAATAAACATGCTTAAAATGTCAACAAAAATGTTGGTGAGTTATAGGTTTAACCTATATATTTATCAAATCGCAATAATAGACCACAAGATTTCATAATTCAATATACATCCCATACATAGAGATAAAAATCATTCATATGGTGAACACCTGGTAACCGACATTAACAAGATGCATATAAGAATATCCCCTATCATTTCGGGAAATCCTTCAGACATGATATAAATGAATTCGAAGTACTAAAGCATCCGGTACTTTGGATGGGGTCCGTTAGGCCCAATAGATCTATCTTTAGGATTCGCGTCAATTAGTAGATTGGTTTACTAATTCTTAGGTTACCAAACAAAAGGGGCATATTCGGCTTCGATCATTCAACCATATAATGTAGTTTCATTTACTTGTGTCTATTTCGTAAAACATTTATAAACTGCATGTATTCTCATCCCAAAATATTAGATTTTAAAAGTGGGACTATAACTCACTTTCACAGATTTTTACTTCGTCGGGAAGTAAGACTTGGCCACTGGTCAATTCACGAACCTATACAAATATGTACATATATATCAAAGTATGCTCAAAATATATTTACAACATTTTTTAATACGTTATAATGTTTTAAGCTTATTAAGTCAGCTGTCCTCGTTAATAACCTACAACTAGTTGTCCATAGTTAGATGTACATAAATAAATATAAATTATCTTGGATCAATCCACGACCCAGTGTATACAAGCCTCAGGCTAGATCACAACTCAAACTATATATATTATTTTGGAATCAACCTCAACCCTGTATAGCTAACTCCAACATTACTGCATATAGAGTGTCTATGGTTGTTCCAAAATACATTATATAGATTGTGACAACCCGGAAATTTCCAACCAAATTTAAACTTTAATCTTTATATGTTTCCGACACAATAAGCAATATTTGTTAAGTTAAATTTCAAGAATTTTAAACTATGTTCATACATTCATTCAACCTCGACCAAGTTCCAACGATTCACGAACCATTAAACGAATATGATTATATATGAATATGTGTATATATATTATAACTTGAAACGTAAACGAAGTATTAGATTAAATACTTTATATGATTGTATCTGTTTCAAAATATTTATCAATGGAATTAGAAGATAAGATCAACTGATTGAATTATCAGATATATTAAATTATGATTACAAGTCTCTGTTGAAAGGCCCACGTTGATTTAAGAAATCTTTCCATTTTAATAATATTCGGAAAATGGTAAAGTAATTTATAAATAAGAACAAATTGTCAATCATTGAGAACTAGACAAAGGATAGTGGAAGATTGAATCTCATAAAGACTCGATTGATCTATTTAGTTTCAAACGTACAAAAACGTTTTCAGTTTAAAAAGAACTTTATTATTAAAACGTATATAACTTTTATAAATATCTAGAATCACTTTTGACAACTCATTACTTAACTAGTATGATAAAGATAACGATATTTATATTTTATTTTATTAAATATATATAACGATTTAAATTAATATTATATATATTTATACGCGTATAATACGTACATGGTTTTATACTTTTACTATACTTAAACTTTACCTTTACTTTATTTTTACTTTACTTTAACTTTAATAATTCACTTTAATAATTCATACTTTAATAATTTATACTTTAATAATTCACTTTAATAATTCATACTTTAATAATTCACTTTAATAATTCATACTTTAATAATTCACTTTAATAATTCATACTTTAATAATTCATTTTAATAATTCAAAAATCTATTATAAATAGAATTCAATAGGTTTCATTATTTCATAGAAACTTGAAAATATTTTTCTCTAAACTCTCTCAATCGATTTACATATATATATTTACTCCGTATTATTTCAAGATATTATTAGTATACATAAAATATTACGACGGAGTGTTGTCCGAGTGATTTCGAAATTGTTTTTCGAGTAGGATAGGATTAAGGAAATTATGGGTTATAGCTATGGAGGTGATTGAGTATGGTTCATGGGTATGCTCGTGAGGTCAATATAGTGTTTATCATTTCCGTTGCGTCTACGTACCTTTCCTGCAATATTGAATCTCAATATTAATGCGTGAGTACTCATAATTTAACTTTTACATACTAATAGTGTATCCCTGACTAGTGCTCGAGTATTTAGGATTATGCATGCTTGTACTTTTGATATTGCCCTTAGACAGGTTAGGTTGAATCTTGAATTAGTTACACTTGCGGTTGAGATAAGATATAAGATATGCATGTCCTTGGAAAGCTAGCGAAAAATTAAGAACTTTTCCTTTAGATATCGAATGGTTTCGATGAACGGATTAGAAGTTATAATCAATTGAATTTTCGATATTTTTATTAAAAATGATGTCATAACCCGTCCTTAACCATAAGAACGCGTTAGATAACGTATGATTTCATTGCGAGGTATTGACCTCTATATGAGACATTTTTGAAAGAAAACTGCATATATTATACATTACAAACCATAACCATTATTTTTGTTACAAGCTTAAGACAATAAAAAGAAGATTAACGTTTAGCGATAATCTTCGACTTACAAACTTTACAAATGATGACAACAACACGGTTTCTAGCATATTTTACAATACAACATCTCGGATATGCAGTTTTATTTTTGACACAAACATGCGTACGCAAGATCCTGGTTAGATCCAACATGATGTAGCGGAAGCTTTAGAAATTACCTGAGAATAGACATGTTTTAAAAAGGTCAACATAAAGTTGGTGAGATATAGGTTTAATGCCGGCAGCAATATATATATAGACCACAAGATTTCGTATATAAACAGTTTAATAAAAATATTCTAAGTGGTTGAGCACTTGGTAACCATACTTAACATTTTCACGTCGCATATTCCCTTTAATATGAAATCTTACTACACCGTACCAAGTGTAGTCACAAAACGAAGTACTGTGCAACCGTTGAATACTGGTCGTCCAGTCCGGTTGGGGTTGTCAGGCCCGATAGATCTATCAACAGGATTCGCGTTTACAATACCGCTGTAAATATTAGTTACCAAGCTACAGGGAAGTATGCCAGTGGTACAACTCAACGTAGAATATATTTTTCAGTTACTTGTGTCCATAATGTAAAACATAAAATACATGTATTCTCATCCCGAAATATTTAGAGTTTAAAAGTGGGACTATATACTCACTCTTGTCTTGATGATATATATATTTTGACTCAGTCTTCCGGTTGATATCACGAACCTATCCATATATAATATATCAATATGTTTTCATTTTAAAACAAACGTTATATATATATATATACTTGTTATACTTTTAATACTTTGAATATTTCCTTAGTCCGAAGTTAGCTGTCCGAGGTTAGCAATTCAATTTTTAATGGTTCATTTTTAGATGTTTAATATACCCGCAATAAATAAAACCCCCAACGAAATAAATAAAACCCCAACGTATATGTATTGGTCGAGATTAATCTTGACCCATGGTACCGGTGTTGTCAAATGACGTGTTGCGTACAATCATGGGATCTTATGATTAATCTTCTCGTGTTGCTTACGGGTGATCCTGAACCATATGAAATTGAATTATGAGTACATATATATAAAATATCATGTTATCTTAGAAGTATGTGATTTTATGTAAATTTTTCCAATGAATCCCGAAGTTGAAAATGTCTAGGATAGCCAATTTTGTTTCGGTCATAGTTTCTTCGTTACAAGTCCGTTTTCGTTGATTCAAATTGCCATCTTCTTGGATCGAGTCCCTCTTTAAGACTATGAACTGTAAATACCTTAGTTTGTATTCAAAATCACACGGCATAGGTCAAACTTTAGTGAAACATATGAAGTTAAACATTTTTGTTACAACAAAATCATTTAATGACCATTTTTCTAAAAATACTTATACTTTGAAAAACCAAGTTTTACCTTGTTAAATTAACATATAAATAAGTTATGTTACATGTCTTGAAGTATTTTAAAAGTTAAGTTAGAAGGATCTATTTAGTTTGCAAACAAGTTTGAAAACATTCAAACTATGTTCTTGTTGTTAAACTTTTGTACCACAAAATAAGATAGCTATATATATATGAATCGAATAAGGTTATGAACATAGTTACTACCTCAAGTTCCTTGGATAAGTTTGCTGTAAAAGAGAAGTAAGAAGCTAGAATCAAAAGGGTGCTAGAGGTGGATGAAAGATTGGAAGTAAGTTGGTGTTCTTGGAAGGATTTCTTGAAGTGTTGTTGTATGGTTTTCTTATGGTGTTTTAGTATGGTTTTTGAAGCTAGATCTTTATGGAACTTTGCTGGATTGTTATGGAGTTTAGAGAGTAAAAAAGAGTGTGTGTTTTTAGTTAAGAGATTGAAGTAAAAATGAATCAAAAATGATGATACATATATACTCCTAAAAATGTGATCTTTAAGGATAACATGACAAAATTTTAGTTTGTATTTTTGTAATTAGTCTTGCAATGATTCAAAAGTAATTACCTTATACATAAGGCATGAATAAGGGCTGGTTAGGTGGTGATTTGATGTGTATATACCAATAGTAAATACGTATAGAAGCTTGGTATGATACGAGTACAAATACTCTAGGTATACGTATAGAAATTTTGTGAAAAATGGAATGAGGATTCAAATATAGCTATCTTTTGTGAATACACTTATATGGTTTTATGTATTTAAGTCTTTAAAAGTGATTAAATACATTACTTATACAATATATGTATAAACATTATATGTCTTAAGTATTTATGTCAAATAACGTTACGTATAGTTATCGTTTTGAAAACTTAAGTTAGTAATTTCAAAATACACATATAACTTGTTGTTATTAATATAAAATGAGATATTAAAACATTTATTAATCATGTTAAATATGTATATATACATTTATATACACAAACGTATAATTATCATATATTGTATAGTTCGTGATATCATCGGTCAAACTAGACGGTCAAACGTTGTGTAAAACTCTTTTCGGAAATATAAGTCTCGACAATTTGGATTGCTTATCATGTTGGCAAGGTTTAATTTATGTAAATATTAATCTTATAAGTATAGTATGATCGAAAAAGTGCGGGTCGTTACATTACCTCCCCGTTAAATAAATTTCGTCCCGAAATTTTAAAATTGTACCTATTTTGCGTTATCGAGAAACAAGTGCGGATACTTTCGTTTCATCTGATCCTCTCGTTCCCAAGTAAACTCAGGACCTCTTCTAGCATTCCAACGAACCTTAACAATCGGTATATTGCTCTGTTTGAGTTGTTTAACTTCACGGTCCATGATTTCGATTGGTTCTTCGACGAATTGTAGTTTCTCGTCGACATGGATTTCTTCAAGAGGAATGGTGAGGTCTTCCTTTGCAAGACACTTCTTAAGGTTCGAGACGTGAAAGGTATTATGTACTCCGGCGAGTTGTTGCGGTAACTCGAGTCGATAAGCTACCGGTCCAATGCGTTCGATGATCTTAAACGGGCCTACGTACCTTGGGTTCAGTTTACCCCTTTTTCCGAAACGTATTACACCTTTCCATGGTGACACCTTTAGCATAACCATGTCCCCGACCTGAAACTCTAATGGTTTCCTTCGAACATCGGCGTAGCTCTTTTGGCGACTACGGGCTGTTTTCAATCTCTCCTTGATTTGCACTATCTTCTCAGTCGTTTCATGTATGATCTCAGGACCAGTTAATTGTCGATCTCCTACTTCATTCCAACAGATAGGAGATCTACACTTCCTTCCATACAATGCTTCGAATGGCGCAGCTCCAATGCTCGCATGATAACTATTATTATACGAGAATTCTGCTAACGGTAGATATTTATCCCATCCGTTTCCAAAATCAATCACACATGCCCTGAGCATGTCTTCAAGAGTCTGAATTGTTCTTTCACTCTGCCCGTCGGTCTGCGGATGATATGCGGTACTCATATCCAAACGAGTTCCTAGTGCCTCCTGTAGTGATTGCCAAAACTTTGAGGTAAATCTACTATCACGATCGGATATAATGGAAATAGGTATTCCATGCCTTGAAACAACTTCCTTTATATACAATCGTAATAGTTTCTCCATTCTATCTGTTTCCTTTATAGGCAAGAAATGTGCAGACTTGGTGAGACGATCAACAATCACCCAAATGGTGTCGTATCCCCAGGCAGTCTTTGGTAACTTCGTGATGAAATCCATGGTAATACCATCCCATTTCCATTCTGGGATTTCTGGTTGTTGAAGTAACCCTGACGGCTTTTGGTGTTCTGCTTTAACCTTGGAACAAGTTAAACACTCCCCAACATATGTTGCAACGTCTGTTTTTAAATTAGGCCACCAATAACGTGTCTTAAGATCTTGATACATCTTTCCAACTCCAGGATGTATCGAGTATCTTGTCTTATGTGCCTCGTTCAATATCAACTTCCTTAATCCACCCAACTTCGGTACCCAAATACGATTTGCAAAATACCGAATTCCATCTTCCCGTACAACAAGTTGTTTCTCGTACTTTTTCATTATTTCATTCTTTATGTTTTCTTCATTGAGTGCTTCTCGTTGAACTTCTTTGATTTGTGAGTTGAGATTCATACGAATTTTTATGTTCATTGCTCGAACTCGAATTGGTTCTCGTTCTTTTCTGCTTAAAGCATCAGCCACCACGTTTGCCTTCCCGGGATGATAACGAATTTCACAATCATAGTCGTTTATTAACTCGACCCACCTACGTTGCCTCATGTTCAATTGTTTCTGATCAAAAATATGTTGAAGGCTTTTATGATCAGTAAACACAGTGAATTTAACCCCATACAAGTAGTGTCTCCACATCTTCAATGCAAACACGACTGCTCCCAATTCTAGATCATGCGTCGTATAATTTCGCTCGTGAATCTTTAATTGTCGGGATGCAAATGCAATAACTTTCTTCCGTTGCATAAGAACACAACCAAAACCTTGTCGCGAAGCGTCACAATATATTTCAAAATCATCGTTCCCTTCTGGTAACGATAAAATAGGCGCCGTAGTCAACTTCTTTTTCAGTAATTGAAATGCACTCTCCTGCTCAGAAGTCCATTCATATTTCTTCCCTTTTTGCGTTAACGCTGTCAACGGCTTAGCTATTCGGGAAAAATCTTGAATAAACCTTCTATAATAACCGGCTAAACCCAAAAATTGGCGTATCTGTGTTGGTGTCTTAGGAGTCTCCCATTTTTCAATAGCTTCAGTTTTTGCTGGATCAACCTGAATTCCTTCGCTATTAACAACGTGACCAAGAAATTGCACTTCTTTCAACCAGAAAGCACACTTAGAAAATTTAGCGTATAGCTGTTCTTTTCTCAACAACTCTAATATCAACCTTAAATGCTGCTCATGCTCTTGCTCACTTTTGGAATAGATAAGAATATCATCAATGAAAACGATAACAAACTTATCCAAATACGGACTACAAACTCGATTCATGAGGTCCATGAATACAGCTGGCGCATTCGTCAATCCAAACGGCATAACCAAAAATTCGTAATGACCATAACGTGTTCGAAAAGCAGTTTTCGGAATGTCCTCTTCTTTAACGCGTAGTTGATGATAGCCCGATCTTAAGTCGATTTTCGAATAAACACATGATCCTTGCAATTGATCAAATAAGTCATCAATTCTCGGTAGTGGATACCGATTCTTGATAGTTAACTTATTTAATTCACGATAGTCTATACACATCCTAAAAGATCCATCTTTCTTCTTAACAAACAAAATTGGAGCTCCCCACGGTGAAGTACTCGGTCGTATGAATCCACGGTCCAGTAATTCTTTTAACTGACTTTGAAGTTCTTTTAACTCGGACGGTGCAAGTCTATATGGAGCACGAGCCACTGGTGCAGCTCCTGGTACTAAATCTATTTGAAATTCTACCGATCTAAATGGAGGTAATCCCGGCAATTCTTCCGGAAAAACTTCAGGAAAATCTCTTGCCACAGGCACGTCGTTGATGCACTTTTCTTTCTTTTCGACTTTATTAACATGTGCTAAAATAGCGTAACATCCCTTTTCTAAACACTTCTTGGCTTTCAAACAGCTAATGAGTTTTAGCTTTGAATTACCCTTCTCTCCATAAATCATCACCGGTATTTTATCCTTACCAGGAATACGAATTGCCTTCTTGGCACAAACAACTTCCGCTCCTATTTTGGACATCCAGTCCATGCCGACTATTACATCAAAACCTCCTAATTCTACGGGTATTAAGTCGATTTTAAACGTTTCTCCGGCTAGATTTATTTCACAACCACGACAAATTTTATCGGCTTTAATTAGTTTACCATTAGCTAACTCAATCAAGTACTTAGCATCTAGAGGTAATGATGAACAATTCAATTTAGTGTAAAAATTTCTACACACGTAGCTTCTATCGGCGCCAGTATCAAATAAAATAGATGCTGATAAGTTATTAATGGTAAACGTACCCGTAACAAGCTCCGGGTCTTCTCGTGCCTCTCTAGCATTAATAACAAACGCTCTTCCACGTGCAGGTTCACCATTCTGATTCGGGCACTGGCTCTTATAGTGACCTTGTTTTCCACACCCAAAACAAGTAATGTTAGCCAAAGCAGTTCTATTTGCGTTGGTGGCAGGAGTCTTGTTACCATTTGCATTTGTAACGAGAGCCTTACAATCTTCAGCAAGATGTCCCTGTCGATTACATTTGGTGCACAACACACTACAGTAACCAAAGTGATGTTTGTGACAACGGTTGCATAAAGGACTTTGTCCTTTGTAACCAAAGCCTGAACCGCTACCCGCACCTTTCGGGGTTTCTGGTTTCTTAAAAGATTGCTGTTGGTAACCTCGATCATAATTTCCGTTCCACTTCCTTTTGTTACTCGATACCTTCACCTCAGTAGTGAATGCTTTCTTATCCAGAATGACCTGATCCATTAACTCGTTCGCCATGGTTATAGCTTCATGAATTGTCTTAGGTTTCGACGCCGTAACGTTTGCCTTGACCTTCTTGGGCAAACCACCTTTGTACATTTCAATCTTCCGTGCTTCGGTTGGAACCAATTCAGGACATAGTAAAACCAATTCCATGAATCGCTGATTGTAGTTGGTGATTTCAGTACCAACCACCTTCAAACTTCGTAACTCATCTTCTAACTTAATAACCTCATTCCTTGGACAATACTCGGTGATTATCATTGCTTTGAATTCTTCCCATGGAGTATCATAAGCTACATCTCCTCCTACCGCCTTCACATAATTCTTCCACCATGTAAGTGCACTATCTTGTAAAGTGCACGATGCAAACTTGGTCATGTCTTTTTCATCACAACCACTGATTTTAAACACCGTCTCCATCTTTTCTATCCATCGGGTTAAACCGATTGGTCCTTCCGTTCCACTGAATGATGAGGGCTTGCAAGCTTGAAACGTCTTGTAGGAGCATCCTACACGAGGATTTGGATTAACTGCAGCAGCTCTTGCAGCTTCAACCCATAACATTCTGTCGTTCACTCGCTGGTTGATGAGTTCCTCGAGTTCTTGTTCCGTCATTCGATTCAATCGCGCCATTTCCTAATGAAAGAAAATAATTATTCACATGGAATATTATAGATGTAGTGTGTATTTATAGTACATTTATAGCTTGTTAATAATATGAACCAGGTATTATTATAAAAGCCTTTTCTTCTTATTAGCGTTTTATAATTATATCTAGGGTAGTACCTACCCGTTAATGTTCATACTTAATAGCTTAGTACAGAACCAATTACTACAATCTAAATAATACTTAACCATGGAAAATTATTGCATTTCATACTTCGCTATTTTACATATGCTTACATCAAACTTTAAACAAACCACACTAATAATATTATACAAAACATTATGTGATTCCATGGTTTAATACGGTAGCGCATCATTTAGTCTATTTCCCAAAACATTTATGTCCAGGGAATCCCCCAACGCGAATCCTAGCTGTCTCCCTACGTTTTGGCTGAGGTGCCGAAGAACTAGATGCGGGGATAGCACTAATAGGAATAGCGGGGATAGGGGTGGTAGTGTCTAGTGGAGTTGGTGCCACCTCATCCTTATTAAACTCAGGATTTGAATTTTCTAATTCATTAGCCTTTCGTTTCTTTCCTAGTTTGAACTCTTCTTTTGTAATTTCCTGTATTTCTTCCTCAGGTTCACTTTCCTCCTCGGGTTCACTTTCCTCCTCGGGTTCACTTTCCTCCTCGGGTTCACTTTCCTCCTCGGGTTCACTTTCCGGGTTCTCTATAGTCGGTTCATCCGGAATTTGTGAGTCTTCCCCAAAGATATTATTTTCGTCATCGGATATGTTAATGACTGAAACACAATCTGAAGGTTCTGATTCGGAGTCGCTGAATGTGATAATAAGTTTCGAGCCCGACATCTATCACACAACAACTAACCCATTAGTACTTACATAATATTTACACATAAATTTTAACCAACAGTGATAAGCAATGGTTTTTTTTTTTTTTTTAAAATCAGACCCGGTCAAAGTCCAGACTTTACTAATGTATCCTAACGACTTCTTGGTTAGACACACTAATGCAAACCTGGTTCGCTAAGACCAACGCTCTGATACCACATGTCATAACCCGTCCTTAACCATAAGAACGCGTTAGATAACGTATGATTTCATTGCGAGGTATTGACCTCTATATGAGACATTTTTGAAAGAAAACTGCATATATTATACATTACAAACCATAACCATTATTTTTGTTACAAGCTTAAGACAATAAAAAGAAGATTAACGTTTAGCGATAATCTTCGACTTACAAACTTTACAAATGATGACAACAACACGGTTTCTAGCATATTTTACAATACAACATCTCGGATATGCAGTTTTATTTTTGACACAAACATGCGTACGCAAGATCCTGGTTAGATCCAACATGATGTAGCGGAAGCTTTAGAAATTACCTGAGAATAGACATGTTTTAAAAAGGTCAACATAAAGTTGGTGAGATATAGGTTTAATGCCGGCAGCAATATATATATAGACCACAAGATTTCGTATATAAACAGTTTAATAAAAATATTCTAAGTGGTTGAGCACTTGGTAACCATACTTAACATTTTCACGTCGCATATTCCCTTTAATATGAAATCTTACTACACCGTACCAAGTGTAGTCACAAAACGAAGTACTGTGCAACCGTTGAATACTGGTCGTCCAGTCCGGTTGGGGTTGTCAGGCCCGATAGATCTATCAACAGGATTCGCGTTTACAATACCGCTGTAAATATTAGTTACCAAGCTACAGGGAAGTATGCCAGTGGTACAACTCAACGTAGAATATATTTTTCAGTTACTTGTGTCCATAATGTAAAACATAAAATACATGTATTCTCATCCCGAAATATTTAGAGTTTAAAAGTGGGACTATATACTCACTCTTGTCTTGATGATATATATATTTTGACTCGGTCTTCCGGTTGATATCACGAACCTATCCATATATAATATATCAATATGTTTTCATTTTAAAACAAACGTTATATATATATATACTTGTTATACTTTTAATACTTTGAATATTTCCTTAGTCCGAAGTTAGCTGTCCGAGGTTAGCAATTCAATTTTTAATGGTTCATTTTTAGATGTTTAATATACCCGCAATAAATAAAACCCCCAACGAAATAAATAAAACCCCAACGTATATGTATTGGTCGAGATTAATCTTGACCCATGGTACCGGTGTTGTCAAATGACGTGTTGCGTACAATCATGGGATCTTATGATTAATCTTCTCGTGTTGCTTACGGGTGATCCTGAACCATATGAAATTGAATTATGAGTACATATATATAAAATATCATGTTATCTTAGAAGTATGTGATTTTATGTAAATTTTTCCAATGAATCCCGAAGTTGAAAATGTCTAGGATAGCCAATTTTGTTTCGGTCATAGTTTCTTCGTTACAAGTCCGTTTTCGTTGATTCAAATTGCCATCTTCTTGGATCGAGTCCCTCTTTAAGACTATGAACTGTAAATACCTTAGTTTGTATTCAAAATCACACGGCATAGGTCAAACTTTAGTGAAACATATGAAGTTAAACATTTTTGTTACAACAAAATCATTTAATGACCATTTTTCTAAAAATACTTATACTTTGAAAAACCAAGTTTTACCTTGTTAAATTAACATATAAATAAGTTATGTTACATGTCTTGAAGTATTTTAAAAGTTAAGTTAGAAGGATCTATTTAGTTTGCAAACAAGTTTGAAAACATTCAAACTATGTTCTTGTTGTTAAACTTTTGTACCACAAAATAAGATAGCTATATATATATGAATCGAATAAGGTTATGAACATAGTTACTACCTCAAGTTCCTTGGATAAGTTTGCTGTAAAAGAGAAGTAAGAAGCTAGAATCAAAAGGGTGCTAGAGGTGGATGAAAGATTGGAAGTAAGTTGGTGTTCTTGGAAGGATTTCTTGAAGTGTTGTTGTATGGTTTTCTTATGGTGTTTTAGTATGGTTTTTGAAGCTAGATCTTTATGGAACTTTGCTGGATTGTTATGGAGTTTAGAGAGTAAAAAAGAGTGTGTGTTTTTAGTTAAGAGATTGAAGTAAAAATGAATCAAAAATGATGATACATATATACTCCTAAAAATGTGATCTTTAAGGATAACATGACAAAATTTTAGTTTGTATTTTTGTAATTAGTCTTGCAATGATTCAAAAGTAATTACCTTATACATAAGGCATGAATAAGGGCTGGTTAGGTGGTGATTTGATGTGTATATACCAATAGTAAATACGTATAGAAGCTTGGTATGATACGAGTACAAATACTCTAGGTATACGTATAGAAATTTTGTGAAAAATGGAATGAGGATTCAAATATAGCTATCTTTTGTGAATACACTTATATGGTTTTATGTATTTAAGTCTTTAAAAGTGATTAAATACATTACTTATACAATATATGTATAAACATTATATGTCTTAAGTATTTATGTCAAATAACGTTACGTATAGTTATCGTTTTGAAAACATAAGTTAGTAATTTCAAAATACACATATAACTTGTTGTTATTAATATAAAATGAGATATTAAAACATTTATTAATCATGTTAAATATGTATATATACATTTATATACACAAACGTATAATTATCATATATTGTATAGTTCGTGATATCATCGGTCAAACTAGACGGTCAAACGTTGTGTAAAACTCTTTTCGGAAATATAAGTCTCGACAATTTGGATTGCTTATCATGTTGGCAAGGTTTAATTTATGTAAATATTAATCTTATAAGTATAGTATGATCGAAAAAGTGCGGGTCGTTACAAATGATTATTATTATCGTCGTTTTTATCGTCGTTCTAGTTTTATCTTATTATTATCATTATTATTATCTTTATCAATAAAAGGGATTTATCATTAAAAATTGTTTTTTTTATTACTATCGTTATTATCGTTAAAGTTATAATTAGTATTATTATTATTATTATCCAATTATCATTATTATTATTATTATTATTATTATTATTATTATTAGTATTATTATTATTATTATCATTATTAATATATATATATATATATATATATATATATATATATATATATATATATATATATATATATATATATATATATATATATATATATATATATATATATATATATATATATATATCATTATTTAAAAATGGTTATTGTTATTGTTATTATTATTATTACTATATTATCATTAAGATAATTATTAGTATTATCGTTAATAATATTATAGTAACTATCATTATTAATATTAGTGTAATTAAAATAAATAATTGTAACACCTAAATATTTTGATTACTATTATTATCATTATTATGAACACGATATAAAAGACGATTAAAAGCTATTAAACGAAACGATTAGGAAATAATGAGTAAGAGTATCATGATGAAATTAAAATATTATAAGATATTAATTTAGATAAAATTATCGTTCTTATTATTTTTATCATTACTATTATTATTAAAAGTATCGTTAGTATTAAAACTATCATTTTAACAAAAATTATCATTTTAATAGAAATGTCATTGTTACTATAAAATATCATTATTATTATTATTTTAAATAGAATTATTATTTTAAAGATAATATTAAAAATTATCGTAAATATTAAAGTTATCATAATTAGAATTATCGTTTTATCATAATGTCATCTTAGTAATTATAAATATTAATATTTTTATAATAATAATTATTATTACAAAATAATACAACTTTTACTTACTATCATTATAGATATTATTTTATAAAATAAATATGTGATACAAACATATTTTACTACGTGTAATAACTTACTTTAATAATACCTATCATATTATCTTTATGATATTAAATGAACCCTATAAATTTTATTACTTAATATATATAAAAGTATATTTGATTATATAAATTTAATATAAAATTTTATTTATTAATAAATAAATTATATTATTTACTCTAATAAATCTTTTTAAAATATTTAAAAATATAAAACGATGATATTTAAACTATATATTAATCATGTATAGATTTTTAGAAATTATTTTGAGTCAAATTTACTTTTGTTGACTTTTGCATATTAGTCTCGAGCATTAGGATTGTGGTACACTATGACTTGACCTAATTTGTTAGACAAATATTGACCAACATATAAATATATATAATTAATTTAGGTTCGTGAATCCGAGGCCAACCTTGCACTTGTTCAATGACGTTATATGTATTTTTACTACGAAATACAGTATGGTGAGTTTCATTTGCCTTTTTACCCTTTATATTTTTGGGCTGAGAATACATGCGCAACTTTTATAAATGTTTTACGAAATAGACACAAGTACGTGAAACTACATTCTATGGTTGAATTATCGAAATCGAATATGCCCCTTTTTATTAAGTCTGGTAATCTAAAAATTAGGGAACAGACACCCTAATTGACGCGAATCCTAAAGATAGATCTATTGGGCCTAACAAACCCCATCCAAAGTACCGGATGCTTTAGTACTTCGAAATTTATATCATGTCTGAAGGAGGATCCCGGAATGATAGGGGATATTCTTATATGTATCTAGTTAATGTCGGTTACCAGGTGTTCACCATATGAATGATTATTTTTGTCTCTATGCATGGGACGTATATTTATGAGAACTGAAAATGAAATTCTTGTGGTCTATTAAAATGATGGAAATAAATGATTATGATAAACTAATGAACTCACCAACCTTTTGGTTGACACTTTAAAGCATGTTTATTCTCAGGTGTTAAAGAAATCTTCCGCTGTGCATTTGCGGAGTCTTTCATAGCATATTTTGAAGAACGTTGCATTCGAGTCATTGAGTTCATCAAAGATTATTATTAAATCAATTTATAGTTGGATAGTGGATATTATGAAATGGTATGCATGCCTGTCAATTTTCGATGTAAAGAAAGTTTGTCTTTTAAAAACGAATGCAATGTTTGTAAAATGTATCATATAGAGGTCAAATACCTCGCAATGTAATCAACTATTGTGAATCGTTTATAATGTATATGAACGGGTCCTTTCAGTTGGTATCAGAGCGGTGGTCTTAGCGAACCAGGTCTGCATTAGTGTGTCTAACTGATAAGTCGATAGGATGCATTAGTGAGTCTGGACTTCGACCGTATCTGCATGTCAAAAGTTTTGCTTATCATTTTGTGTCGAAAATTAACTACTTATCATCCTCAGAAAATTACCTGCTTATCATTTTTAGTCTAAGACATGTCTTGCTGTATTGATTGCATGAATAGTGTATAGACAAAAATTCATATCTTAGCATATCTGCTAAATCATATCTTATCGTATCTATTACTTTAAACTTTGCCTGACATATCCCGCAAAGTCCTCCGTAATCTACGAAATCTTTTGATCTATATATATATATATATATATATATATATATATATATATATATATATATATATATATATATATATATATATATATATATATATATATATATATATTCTATGTAATTAGAATACCATCCGTTAGCCAAAATCATTTCATATCGAAAAAAAAAATCCTTTATCCAATCGTACGAAATAGAATTCGTCATCAGTTCAAGTCACTCAGATTCCGAAATGGAATCCCATTCAAGCTCCGAAAGCAGTGTGACCGGAATAGATCAACCAATCAGTCATCACCTATTCTGGATGAATTGGGGATGGGTTCATAGCCTCCTCAATCATTGGAGACAAGAAGAAGGTGATCCCTTCCATCCACCACATTGCCCTCTTGGCGAAGAACCTGAAGCACTTACCGGCGAACCTGTTCGAGACACCATTTTCTCTCTCATTTCCAGGGTATCTCGTCACGATTATATACTACATCAAATTCTAGATTTTATTTATCCGCTCGTTCCGACCGACAATCATCCTGGAATAATAGAAGAAGTCAACGAACTTCGCGCTCGGGTAGTGGCTTTGGAGAATATGGTGCAGAGATTACAAACACCAACAGTAGCACCAGCAGCATAACCAGTACCACCATCATTAACGCCAACAGTACCATTACCACCTCCAACCACAACCGCGTTGTAAACCTCAACTTCACAATCTGTCCCACGAGCATCAACGTCATACGCACCATAGATACCAAGGAGTACCAACAACAATAACTGACGAAGTATTAATTCATAACTTCATTGGAGAAACATTCCGCGGCGATTATATAATCTCTAAAGTCTTAGAGATTATCTAATCTAGCCCTAACCATAAATCAGTTAAGCGAACCAAAATGATAGAAGGAAGAGTAGAAACCCTGACAAAAAATGGTGTGTGATTAACAAGTTAAACTTGTTTTACCAAAAGCATCAACAGTACCGTCAACGTCACCAGCATCGTCAGTACAGTCAACATCAGAATCAACAACACTTATAACATCACAAACTCCGTCAGTTCAAGAATCACTGTGGACATCATTACGAATCAATAACGTGTATATTGTATCAACAAGTTATGAAGAATTAACTCATTCCCTCTGAAGAAATTATATATATATTTTATATATATATATATATATATATATATATATATATATATATATATTTTTTAAAATAAAAAATAAATCTTTCCGTGCTAAGCTATTGTGTGTGAATCTTAACAACTCAGTTAATTCATATTACAAATATGCAATAATGTACGTTCCTCACCCGTGACTTAACCATCGTTAACTACAATCTCTGTCTCAATTCAACAAATTCCAATTCCTAATAAATCAAGTATAGATTTGATTTTACACTTCATCATTGATGTAACCGAAACTTTTCAGATAACATCATTCGTACTTTGCGAAGTTCACAAGAATTTAACGAAAACCAACATCACATCTCAACAAATAACGAAGTATTGATTCATAATTTCAATATTATTGAAGAAATACTTATGTAACCTCTAAACCTTCAAGGAATTATTCAATTCTAGTTTCAACCGTAAATTAAATGAGTTTAATTTAACATTAACTCATTAAATCTATGTTACATCTGAAGAAAATATACATATATATATTTTCATAAAGACTGTAATAAAATTCTTTTGTACAAAATATTAATTGTGAAATTTTTTTTTAACGGGTAGGTAATATCCGAGAGATATATAAATTCACAATTAATATGTTACATTCTTTGAATCTGATTCAGCAAATCATCCATTATACTCCCTACTTTCACAACAATATACATTCTTTCATATAAATCAAAACAACCATACTCATTCAAACCCAATTACGTATTCTGATTTTAAAATCTCAGAATTCAATTCGAGATATAACCGGTACCATTACTTTTAGATTCCTACATCTTTCAAAGCTATACTTTGACTTCAAAAGTGTGTTAGAACATCAAATGTATACAAACGATTACAATCTATGTTCAAACCCTTCGAAAATCTCTGAAGACACTTCAAATAATGAGCAATCGAGATGATGATCCAACAACATATTACCCACAGTTATGTACTTAAAAAGCTCTCGAAACCAAAGTCATAATTCAACACATATCTGTGTCAGATCTTTTGGCATTTATTAGCAAAAATAACCTTGCAATTCCTTTGCAAAGTAGAAAATTATATCACAGCTCCAGCAAGACAACTTCGATTTTTTCATTCGGAGTAGCCTTATCATAATTTTGATATATGTGATTACCCTTTTGTTACCGGAGAACCTTTCATATTCCACCACATTAGCAATAAACTTACCAACAACTTCACTGATCTTGGGCATTCCGAAGAATCTTTATATTTATCGAAACCTCATCATTTACTCATCTGCCTCTTGTAACGAGAATTGTCATACGAATCATTGGGAGTTAGCAATCAGTATTTTGAAATCTCACAGCATGTTGACACCAACAGTTATACATAACGTCTATTTCCAAGGCTTACATACTTCGAATGTGAAGTTTCTGAAAAACACTCTGAACCGCGAACTAGTTCTCGAAATGCTGATGAAGCAACAAAAACTGTAAATGACCTTAGCAGTAAAAAGTTTGATGATAAAGATTAGTGTATTAACAAAGCTCAGAAATAGAGAAGTTTTGGAACTGGAAAACGGATTGAGCAAAGTATGAAGGAGGCTGTGGACAAATCACAAAGACTGAACCTGCCTTCAAAGAATCCAAATGATTCAGTGTCTGCTGAATTCATTAACGAATACCTTGCTCCTGACACTAAACCCTTACAGACAATATTCTTCATCATCCTCTGATATTAGAAATTCTAAGATATCATCGTATCTTTCATTATAAATATCCTCCATATTTCTGAAGATATTTCCATAACTATTCTTATCTGGAATCATTTATCTCATTGGGCTATCTGTATTACATCAAAAAGAAAACTGTTTAGTTCCTATACTCTGTAAACCTTTGAGTTTAAAATATGAATGTTTTTGAAGTAGTGTTGGAAAATGGAGCATGAGTTAGTATAATATAATGACACTTGATCAACGTGATTATATTACAGTAATTCATGCCGAGTTTCTAAATGGAATGTGATGATTCACAGATCATAACATCATCATGTGCCATGTTATACGACTCTTGTATTCTATTTAACCTCTAAAATATCAAAAAAATATTTCTTGATGATTCGGCCTTTTCCAAGGTATTCTAGTAATTTGACAAGTCAAGATCGTGCCATCACAATTTCCTTCGTAGAACATTAACAATGTTCATTCTGAAAATCATATTTGTGAATTCTGGACCATTACAAGCGGTGCTTAATCGCAAAAAGAAGAAACGAAAGGACAAAACTCCGAAATAGAAATTGGGGTATAAATTGCAGCAAATAAAAGAGAGCATTAACTGTGGATGACAATGATTATAGAAGATAGAAACAGAGACTTTGAAATATAAGGGAAGATATAAAGCCCAACGACAAACCAAAAATTATAAACCATAAACCATATATATCGATGCATATAGCAATATAAAGACACGGGAGAACTAGAAACACTATAAACCCAAGAGTATAGTAGAAGTAAATAGATTCTTCCGGTGGTAGATGAAAAAGAAGAATGACCGATATGAAAGTTAGAAGTATATCGAGAATCAGAACTGGATGGAGCATATTGATGAATACTTTAAAATATGAGTTGAGGGGGAAAGAATAGAAGGTGATGAAACATGACTGGGAACTTAGAAATCAACAGATTTAACTCACACAATGGCGGAATAAGTGAATCAAACCCTCTAGTGAATAGGTTAAGTTTTTTTTTGATTAATTTAGTCAAACCACAACTAAATCAAGTGTGATTAGATCAACACCTAGAGCTATTATTCACCACCTGGGTGATTTGGACTGAGAGAGAATCGGAGGAGCTCACTAGATCTGAGTGTGTGTAACAAATGAGAGGCTTAACCTAAAATGAAGAACATAAGACTTTATATACCCCTGCTGTTGACTCACCCATACGATTCATTCATCACACGTACGAGTTGGCTTCATCAGCCGTACAGGTGATCACTCACTCGTGTCTTCTCATTTAGGTTGTAATTGTGACTTAGCTCAGCATCAACCGTGCGTATGAGCCTGTCAGCCGTACTAGTGAGGCTTCACTCGTACGTCTGACTAAGTCTAACATAGTCAAACATCTAAATCTCGTTCCTGCAGTTCCTGTAACCACATACAAACACAGGATAATAATGAGCAATCATGGTGGCCTGTAAACTGTTGTACCTGCAATGGACGTGGGTAGATGTCTAGGGACTTACATAAAATGCATCAACAGAAGGTGTGAGTTGTAAGGAAATGAAGGAGGTGAATTTATAAGAAAATCTCCGACAGAATAATTAAAATGGACGATCGCATTTAAAGCGGATCCTAATTTCCTTGATTACCGGAGAGTCAAATCTTATTAAGAAGATTTTCTTCAAATCCCTTGAAATCTGGGAATCAATCATATCTACGTCAAATGATAAGATGAATCTACACTTACTCATTTCACTCTTCTATGTTAGCTTCATTCGTACTCTTCATATAAATGGATTGTTTATCCAAATTATTCGCTGATGATAAAACTCTAATTTTCAGCCCGTATGTATCATGAAAACATACTTATTATCATTCACGACCTTTCCACTTAAATTTCGGGACGAAATTTCTTTAACGGGTAGGTACTGTGACAACCCGGAAATTTCCAACCAAATTTAAACTTTAATCTTTATATGTTTCCGACACAATAAGCAATATTTGTTAAGTTAAATTTCAAGAATTTTAAACTATGTTCATACATTCATTCAACCTCGACCAAGTTCCAACGATTCACGAACCATTAAACGAATATGATTATATATGAATATGTGTATATATATTATAACTTGAAACGTAAACGAAGTATTAGATTAAATACTTTATATGATTGTATCTGTTTCAAAATATTTATCAATGGAATTAGAAGATAAGATCAACTGATTGAATTATCAGATATATTAAATTATGATTACAAGTCTCTGTTGAAAGGCCCACGTTGATTTAAGAAATCTTTCCATTTTAATAATATTCAAAAAATGGTAAAGTAATTTATAAATAAGAACAAATTGTCAATCATTGAGAACTAGACAAAGGATAGTGGAAGATTGAATCTCATAAAGACTCGATTGATCTATTTAGTTTCAAACGTACAAAAACGTTTTCAGTTTAAAAAGAACTTTATTATTAAAACGTATATAACTTTTATAAATATCTAGAATCACTTTTGACAACTCATTACTTAACTAGTATGATAAAGATAACGATATTTATATTTTATTTTATTAAATATATATAACGATTTAAATTAATATTATATATATTTATACGCGTATAATACGTACATGGTTTTATACTTTTACTATACTTAAACTTTACATTTACTTTATTTTTACTTTACTTTAACTTTAATAATTCACTTTAATAATTCATACTTTAATAATTTATACTTTAATAATTCACTTTAATAATTCATACTTTAATAATTCACTTTAATAATTCATACTTTAATAATTCACTTTAATAATTCATACTTTAATAATTCATTTTAATAATTCAAAAATCTATTATAAATAGAATTCAATAGGTTTCATTATTTCATAGAAACTTGAAAATATTTTTCTCTAAACTCTCTCAATCGATTTACATATATATATTTACTCCGTATTATTTCAAGATATTATTAGTATACATAAAATATTACGACGGAGTGTTGTCCGAGTGATTTCGAAATTGTTTTTCGAGTAGGATAGGATTAAGGAAATTATGGGTTATAGCTATGGAGGTGATTGAGTATGGTTCATGGGTATGCTCGTGAGGTCAATATAGTGTTTATCATTTCCGTTGCGTCTACGTACCTTTCCTGCAATATTGAATCTCAATATTAATGCGTGAGTACTCATAATTTAACTTTTACATACTAATAGTGTATCCCTGACTAGTGCTCGAGTATTTAGGATTATGCATGCTTGTACTTTTGATATTGCCCTTAGACAGGTTAGGTTGAATCTTGAATTAGTTACACTTGCGGTTGAGATAAGATATAAGATATGCATGTCCTTGGAAAGCTAGCGAAAAATTAAGAACTTTTCCTTTAGATATCGAATGGTTTCGATGAACGGATTAGAAGTTATAATCAATTGAATTTTCGATATTTTTATTAAAAATGATTATTATTATCGTCGTTTTTATCGTCGTTCTAGTTTTATCTTATTATTATCATTATTATTATCTTTATCAATAAAAGGGATTTATCATTAAAAATTGTTTTTTTTATTACTATCGTTATTATCGTTAAAGTTATAATTAGTATTATTATTATTATTATCCAATTATCATTATTATTATTATTATTATTATTATTAGTATTATTATTATTATTATTATCATTATTAATATATATATATATATATATATATATATATATATGTATATATATATATCATTATTTAAAAATGGTTATTGTTATTGTTATTATTATTATTACTATATTATCATTAAGATAATTATTAGTATTATCGTTAATAATATTATAGTAACTATCATTATTAATATTAGTGTAATTAAAATAAATAATTGTAACACCTAAATATTTTGATTACTATTATTATCATTATTATGAACACGATATAAAAGACGATTAAAAGCTATTAAACGAAACGATTAGGAAATAATGAGTAAGAGTATCATGATGAAATTAAAATATTATAAGATATTAATTTAGATAAAATTATCGTTCTTATTATTTTTATCATTACTATTATTATTAAAAGTATCGTTAGTATTAAAACTATCATTTTAACAAAAATTATCATTTTAATAGAAATGTCATTGTTACTATAAAATATCATTATTATTATTATTTTAAATAGAATTATTATTTTAAAGATAATATTAAAAATTATCGTAAATATTAAAGTTATCATAATTAGAATTATCGTTTTATCATAATGTCATCTTAGTAATTATAAATATTGATATTTTTATAATAATAATTATTATTACAAAATAATACAACTTTTACTTACTATCATTATAGATATTATTTTATAAAATAAATATGTGATACAAACATATTTTACTACGTGTAATAACTTACTTTAATAATACCTATCATATTATCTTTATGATATTAAATGAACCCTATAAATTTTATTACTTAATATATATAAAAGTATATTTGATTATATAAATTTAATATTAAATTTTATTTATTAATAAATAAATTATATTATTTACTCTAATAAATCTTTTTAAAATATTTAAAAATATAAAACGATGATATTTAAACTATATATTAATCATGTATAGATTTTTAGAAATTATTTTGAGTCAAATTTACTTTTGTTGACTTTTGCATATTATTCTCGAGCATTAGGATTGTGGTACACTATGACTTGACCTAATTTGTTAGACAAATATTGACCAACATATAAATATATATAATTAATTTAGGTTCGTGAATCCGAGGCTAACCTTGCACTTGTTCAATGACGTTATATGTATTTTTACTACGAAATACAGTATGGTGAGTTTCATTTGCCTTTTTACCCTTTATATTTTTGGGCTGAGAATACATGCGCAACTTTTATAAATGTTTTACGAAATAGACACAAGTACGTGAAACTACATTCTATGGTTGAATTATCGAAATCGAATATGCCCCTTTTTATTAAGTCTGGTAATCTAAAAATTAGGGAACAGACACCCTAATTGACGCGAATCCTAAAGATAGATCTATTGGGCCTAACAAACCCCATCCAAAGTACCGGATGCTTTAGTACTTCGAAATTTATATCATGTCTGAAGGAGGATCCCGGAATGATAGGGGATATTCTTATATGTATCTAGTTAATGTCGGTTACCAGGTGTTCACCATATGAATGATTATTTTTGTCTCTATGCATGGGACGTATATTTATGAGAACTGAAAATGAAATTCTTGTGGTCTATTAAAATGATGGAAATAAATGATTATGATAAACTAATGAACTCACCAACCTTTTGGTTGACACTTTAAAGCATGTTTATTCTCAGGTGTTAAAGAAATCTTCCGCTGTGCATTTGCTCATTTTAAAGATATTACTTGGAGTCTTTCATAGCATATTTTGAAGAACGTTGCATTCGAGTCATTGAGTTCATCAAAGATTATTATTAAATCAATTTATAGTTGGATAGTGGATATTATGAAATGGTATGCATGCCTGTCAATTTTCGATGTAAAGAAAGTTTGTCTTTTAAAAACGAATGCAATGTTTGTAAAATGTATCATATAGAGGTCAAATACCTCGCAATGTAATCAACTATTGTGAATCGTTTATAATGTATATGAACGGGTCCTTTCATAGATGGGTGTGTCTATGGTATCCCAAGATTACATAATATATATTAGAATACATGAATAATACAATATAAGTTTGTTAAGTTATGATTTGTATAGAA
Organism: Rutidosis leptorrhynchoides; assembly: GCF_046630445.1. Classification (NCBI taxonomy): domain Eukaryota; kingdom Viridiplantae; phylum Streptophyta; class Magnoliopsida; order Asterales; family Asteraceae; genus Rutidosis; species Rutidosis leptorrhynchoides. Next base: position 139,350,988 of record NC_092336.1, on the reverse strand, counting down.
TTGTTACAATATTTCCCGTAGCTACAACAATCAAAAAATATCCAATCTTGTTTTACCTATAACTTCTTAGTTTTAAATCCGTTTTGAGTGTATCAAATTGCTATGGTTTCATATTGAACTATATTTTATGAATCTATACAGAAAATGTATAGGTTTATAGTCAGAAATATAAGTTACAAGTCATTTTTGTAAGAGGTAGTCATTTCAGTCGAAAGAATGACGTCTTGATGACCATTTTGAAAAACATACTTCCACTTTGAGTTTAACCATGATTTTTGGATATAGTTTCATGTTCATAAGAAAAATCATTTTCCCAGAAGAACAACTTTTAAATCAAAGTTTATCATAGTTTTTAATTATCAAACCCAAAACAGCCCGCGGTGTTACTACGACGGCGTATGTCCGGTTTTACGGTGTTTTTCGTGTTTCCAGGTTTTAAATCATTAAGTTAGCATATCATATAGATATAGAACATGTGTTTAGTTGATTTTAAAAGTCAAGTTAGAAGGATTAACTTTATTTGTGAACAAGTTTAGAATTAACTAAACTATGTTCTAGTGATTACAAGTTTAAATCTTCGAATAAGATAGTCTTATATGTATGAATCGAATGATGTTATGAACATCATTACTACCTTAAGTTTAGTAGGTAAACCTACTGGAAGTGACAAGAAATGATCTAGCTTCAAAGGATCTTGGATGGCTTGAAAGTTCTTGAAGTATGATCATGACACAAAAACAAGTTCAAGTAAGATTTTTACTCGAATTAAGATAGTTTATAGTTATAGAAATTGAATCAAAGTTTGAATATGATTATTACCTTGAATAAGAAAGATAACTTACTATAAATAACAAAGGTTTCTTGATCTTAGATGATTACTTTGAATGGATTAGAAAGCTTGGATGTAAACTAGTAAACTTGAAAGGATTTTCGAAGTGTTCTTGAAGTGTTCTTCCTAAGATGATTATAGCTTGATTCTTGAAGTAATTTTTGATGAAGATGATGATTAGCTACTGGAAAAATTCATTCATAAGTGTGTGTGTGTGTGTGTGTGTGTGTTGAGAGAGAATTAGAAAGAGAATTGGAAGTGAAATGGAGTGAATGATGAGTGGTAAGTGGTGAGTGGTGAGTGGGGTTAAAAGGAGTTCTAGTTAGTTGACTAGTTCATAGTAGAAGTTAAAATTGATTAGTCATACATGACATAATCAAGAGTGGAATCCCATGCTAGTTCCTATTGGTATATACCCACAGTAAGTACGTCTAGAAGCTGTGTATAATACGGGTATGAATACGACTAGAATTCTTGATGAAAAAAGAATGGGAATGTAACTGTACCCATTTTCGTTAAGTATTAGTGTTTTGATATATGTCTTGAAGTCTTCCAAAAGTATATTAATACATCTAAATACACTACATGTATATACATTTTAACTGTGTCGTTAAGTCATCGTTAGTCGTTACATGTAAGTGTTGTTTTGAAACCTTTAAGTTAACAATCTCATTTAATGTTGTTAACCCATTGTTTATTCCCATCGGAGCAGTTACTCACACAGAACATAGATTCCAACTTCTCAAACCATTTCGCCAGCCCAACTGGCCCTTCTGTACCACTGAAATTGTGGGGCTTGCAGCTCTGGAATTCCTTATAGGTACACCCGTTCTGAACAGCTGGGTTGGTCGATGGAGCTGGAGCAGGGTTGGCATTTGCCATAGCTGTGGCTACTCGAGCAGGTATCATCTCCCCAATCTGAGCTGCTGTGGGCAAGTCCCTTGGAACTCTTCCGTTCGCCATTGATCTTCTAAAAAAATTTCAACTTAAGTCAAAAATCCGCATTCAACAATTCATAATGCTATAGCATAAGGTAATCAATCGAGAAACATCACAATACATGTTAACTAAGCATGGCTAGCTAGTTACAGATTGCACGAAAACCATCAGGTAATAACTTAAATAGAACACCGTATAATAATTAAATAACATTAAGTTCCATTCATTAATAAGAAAGTTGCATACATCTTCATAAGGTTCGTACAATACATGAGTAAAACATGAAACTACCAACGAGATTACATAGCGAAACCTAATACGATAGCCCTATGGTGAAGGTCGGTAAACGATGTCCATTAGGTGGGACATCTGATCCTCGAGCTCAGTTACCCGAGCACGGAGGGCATGCACTTCCCTTGTCAGTTCCTTGACGACGGAGGATTCTGGTGGGGTAGGTGGTGCAGATGGTGCAGGTGGTGCAGATGTATACGGCACAGTGCGGGTGGTCGTATGCACGAAAGGATCGGCGGGATACAGTACGACCCTCTTACGGGCTGTGACCCTAACCAACTATCCATGTGCATCTACGAACGGTCTTCCTCTGTTAATCCCTGGGATAACGGTTCCATCGAAACGATACCACTTCGTCGGCGGGGTAAAGGGAAGCTGCACGGGCTCCTCCTCATGGTCCTCCTCAGAATCCTCCTCGGGATCCTCCTTGCTGGAGTCGTCGGATGATGAATCATCTGAATCATCTGAGTGTGGATATGCCTGGCCGATGGTCATAAGTCGATATCTACCTGGTGGAATCGGTACAACACGTCCATCAGCGGTGCGTCTAGCCCAATGTCCACGCTCGTTACGGAAAGGACCATCTCCATTTCCCCTAGGAATTATAGCATCGCCGGAATGGTGCTGTGGCTCCGGGAGTCTAGGGCTGGGTGGTGCTGGAATCATCTCGGGATCCTTATCTCCGTCTGAGACTTCCATTAGGTTAAACATGAGTCCATTATCTCCAGAAGGCGAATCATCAGAGTCGTCGAAGGGTAGCGGTGAGTCAGTAACAATAGTAGGCGAGGCTACATTCGTCTCTGAGTCACTCTCGAAGTCAAAGGTCATGGGCAGCATGTCTATCATCTGAATAAGAAAAAATAACTTTTTCCATGTCAGTAAGACATATAGCAAGCACGTAATCAGGCACTACAACAACCTAGATCATCTACCGCAGTACATAGCATGGCAATAACTACAGTACTAAACAAAGTAACATGCAATCGAAAGCAGACAGTAGCATGCAGTAATGAGGATAAGCAATAGCATACAGCAAGTTCACATAGCAGTAAGGGTAAGCAGTATCATGCAGCAAGATCATACGGCAGTATAAGTAAGCAGCAACATGCAGCAGTTTTGTAGAAACAGGTAAACAAGCAAGTTGTAGATTAGTCCTATTAGTGAATCCTACTCGGCCTGGTCTAGACTCACTAATGCAATCTAATTTCCTACAACCAATGCTCTAATACCAAATGTGACGCCCCGTACAAAACCATCGTGTACGATCGTAAACAACAGGATCTTTGCACGGTCAATTACTACATGCTGTTTGAAAACCAGTTTTGCATTCATAAAAAGATAGCGTTTACAAAAGATAACGTGACACAAAGGTCGTTACAAAGTCATTATTTGAAAATAACATAAGTTACGAATGCAAGATAAAAGTTACATGATTGAGACATCTCTAAGTAATGCAGCGGAAATCTAACACAGCAGGTCCATAACAGCAAGTCTATAACACCAAGACAGCAAGTCTAACAGCGGAAGCAACATCATCTAAGCACCTGAGAATTACACGCTTAAAAGTCAACACGAATGTTGGTGAACTATAGTTTGTAATCAGTAAAGTAATGTAGACCACGAGTTATCGTATTCAAAACAGTATGAAAAGTATATGCTTATCCGTAGGCACCCGGTAACTAACTTAACGTAATAGTAATACCCCCTAAAAGTACACTTGGTGAGTGCGTATGTGATCGAAGTATCAAATACCCGTTAAATGCTAGTGCGACTAGCCCGAGTGGGGATGTCAAACCCTATGGATCCATATCTAATATTTCACGTTCACCGGTTCAAAATCAATGATTAAACGTTACTGTGCTAAGGGGAATCTTTATGTCCTTATATAACCCACACATATGTAAAGTTTAAGTACTCGTGTCTAGTATGTAAAACATAAAAAGCGCATGTATTCTCAGTCCCAAAAATAGTATAAGTAAAGAGGGACGCTATAACTCACAGTGAATAAGCAGTAAAAGTCGATATGAAACGTATGCAGGTAGTAAGTTAGCCCGAAAGGTCGTCAACCTAAGTCAATGGTCACTAGGTCAGTATGTTGTCCCAATAAGTTTAAAAGTGAATAAATTAAGTTTAAGTGTCATCATTGACATCATCATTATCATCATCATACATCGATACTAAGGTATGTTTAACAAGAATAGAGATCGAAACAAAAGGCTGAATTCGGACAGCTGTTACGACCTCTATACAAATCGAAAAGATGCGTAGTCAGTGGCTATGGCTCTGTATGTGTGTTCTCTAACTGCTGACCAATTTTCAGAACCTAACTCGTCTTCGTTTGACCGTCGCGACGGTTTAAGTGCGAGCAGGTCAGAAATTTCAGCACAACGTTACAAAGGCGTAGTGACTTTCGGAAGGCTATAAATCCTAAAACATATGTCGGATTAAGTCGAGGCCTAAACGAAAAGTCATCTACTCGAAACGAACTAAAAGTAAAATCTATCATTCTACAAGTTTTGAACATCAAGATTGCCTCTTTATTGCATGAATCCAATAAAGCTTCAACCTTTGTCCATTTTACACAAGTTCATGCATCTATATCACATGTGATGATGAAGAATTGATCTTTATCATCACAACAAACACAAAAAGGTTCCAAGTAAGTGAGATCTACAATAATAACTTAGATCTCAAGTATTAAGAAAACTCTAAGCTGGAAAGCTTGGATCTTTACAAGATGAATGAGACCATAAGCTAGAAAGCTAAGATCTTTAACAAAATAATGAAAGTAATAAAACCATAAGCTAAAAAGCTAAGATCTATAACATAATAATGAAACCCTAAGCTAAAAAGCTTGGATATTTAGTGTTCTTGAAGATCTTGAAGCATAAAGCTTGGATCTTTAAGATACATGAAGATTACAAACACAAGTTTGAATCTTTATAACAAAATAACAAGATTAAAGCTAAAAAGATTTAGATCTACAAAATGAGTGAAGATTCAAAGCTAGAAAGCTTGAATCTTCCATGTTCTTGAAGGATTCAAACCCAAGTTTGAACCTTTAAGATATAACAAGATCAAAAGCTAAAAGCTAGATCCATAAAATGATGATGTGTAACACCCCATTTTCCCTGTATATGATATATAGGTGTATTGTGTATGTACGACTAGTGTATGAAGGGTTTGAGACGTATTCTTGTATTGGAATTCAAGTACGCGAGAAATGGACAGAAATGTGCCCAAGGTCGCGGCGCGACCAAGGGAGCCGCGGCGCGACATTTAACTAGAATCAAGATCAGATGGCATGTAAAATGGATCCCAGACCATGTGTATTCTCGCGGCGCAGAGAAAGGGGGCCGCGGCGCGGCACCTCTGGCAGTCAGATTCTGAATTTTGAAATTTTAAGTGATATCGAGGGCATTTTGGTCATTTCACGTGTGTGCCAGATTTGAGATCTTAAACCTCACCCAACCATTATATTTTCTTTATTTCTTTTTCCTTTTCTTCTTCATTTTCTCTCAAAACTTCAAAACCCCATTTGATTTAAAGTGAAATTTGAAAAGGAAGATTCGTGATTTGATCTTTGGTGCAAGAGGCAAAGTTGTCCTCCTCGTTCTTAGCTACAAGTTGATACTAGAGGTAATTTCTAACTCCGAAATTCATCTTTATGTTTTGATATTCAAGTTAGGGTTTTGAGCTTTTTAGTTGTAAAACCCATTTAGATGATGAAGTGGGTTTATGGAAACTAGTTATTTTTGATACATGGCGGGTTTTGGGTTGATTGATGTTTTGGCCATGATTAGGCTTTGGTTTTGGGTGTAATCACTTAGTTTAGTGATTTTGGTAGTGTTGGAACCCTTTTGGGTGTATTTGGGTTGACTAATTTTGAAATGGATTAAAATTTTGGATTATGTGTCAAATTGGGTGAGCTAAGTGTTTAACACTTGTGATTTGGTTTAATTGGTGTATTAGGGCCATTTTCACTTGTGTTAGTGATTATTGGTTAGTTTGGGCATTTTATGACTTTGGTCAAAATGGGTAAATTGAATTGGGTCAAACTTGATGATGACCCTAGTTTTGGTCAAACGATTGTTTAAACACTAGTGTTAAGTGTTAAAGAACGTGTTTGGATGTGAGTTAATCGTTGAAAATGATTTTGGGTTGAAATTTGGTGTTTTGGCAATAAAGTCAAACTTGGTCAACCATGAAACGGGTTTTTGTGCAATATACGAGATAGTATGCGTTTAAAGGCTAAAGTTGTTGTATTTTGGTATTTCGGGAATGCAGGAACTAGTCTCGTTAGTTTGGACCTTCGGGTGTCATTAAACGTATAAAAAGGTGAACTTTGCACTTAGGTTTCTAAATGGGCGGATTGTGGAGGTAGGTATAAACCCTTGGTTAAGGGTGTTGCGTCGAATTCTCTTGTAGAGAATGTATGTTGATTATGTGTATACCTATATGCGTATTATAGGTAAAGGTTTGCTCGGTGGCGTTTGGAGGCAATTTACATACATGATTTGTGCGGGCGTTTCAAGGTGAGTGGAATAATTATGCATGTATGTATATAGTGTATTTATTTGTGAATGTTATGGTATGAACCAACGAGCCGGTAGTACCATAACATGTATGTGATGAGTGTCATGATGTGAACCACGAACCGGTAGCGTCAAGTGTGAACCACGAGCCGGTAGCACTATAAAATGAAGTGTGAACCACGAGCCGGTAGCATTATAAAATGAAGTGTGAATCACGAGCCGTTAGCACTATAAAATGAGGTGTGAACCACAAGTCGGTAGCGCCAAAGTGTGAACCACGAGCCGGTAGCACTATAAAGGAGTATGACTCAAATGCGTAGTGGCGTATGAAATGTCCCGTTCTTATTGATTAAAAACGTTCCATATTAATTGATTTCGTTGCGAGGTTTTGACCTCTATATGAGACGTTTTTCAAAGACTGCATTCATTTTAAAACAAACCATAACCTTTATTTCATCAATAAAGGTTTAAAAAGCTTTACGTAGATTATCAAATAATGATAATCTAAAATATCCTGTTTACACACGACCATTACATAATGGTTTACAATACAAATATGTTACAACAAAATAAGTTTCTTGAATGCAGTTTTTACACAATATCATACAAGCATGGACTCCAAATCTCGTCCTTATTTAAGTATGCGACAGCGGAAGCTCTTAATAATCACCTGAGAATAAACATGCTTAAAACATCAACAAAAATGTTGGTGAGTTATAGGTTTAACCTATATATATCAAATCATAATAATAGACCACAATATTTCTGTTAAGGCTAAAAAGGAACATATATTTTATAGCAATATCCCTCCTAAATAATAGATTTTCATATGTAATTGTATTATATTTTCATTGTAATTGTTTAAATAAATAAGTTCGAAGACAAAAGGCGAAAATGAAGATTTGAAGACACAAACGTCCAAAAAGCTCAAATGTACAAAATACAATTCAAAAGGTTCAATTTATTGATGAGAAACGTCTCAAAATGACAAGAGTACAAGTTACAAAACGCAAAGTACAAGATATTAAATTGTACGCAAGGATGTTCGAAAATCCGGAACCGGGACATGAGTCAACTATCAACGCCCGACGCAATGGACCAAAAATTATTAGTCAACTATGCACAAGAATAAAATATAATATATAAATAATTATATAAATTATTTATATATTATAAATATATATATAATCATGTCGACAAGCTATGATACAAAGGATCCTGAGCTGGATTTTCAAACTCCACGACTCGCGGAGTTTGAAGGCCAAAAACTCCACGACTCGCGGAGCTGCCAAATTCCAAAATGCCTATAAAAGGTCACGAATTCTGCGAGTAAATATATAATAAATAATAATAATAATACTCTGTAATAAATAAATAAATAAATAAATATATAATATATATAGTATAGGGTAGTTTTATATTAGATTAGTTCGGGTTATGTAAAGGTTATTTTACGGGTTTTTGAAGTCGAAATTCTGTCCGTGTACCACTACGCGATAAATAATCAATGTAAGCTATGTTCTCCTTTTTAAATTAATGTCTCATACTTAAGTTATTATTATGCTTATTTAAGACAAAGTAATCATGATGTTGGGGTAAAATACTAAAATTGGGTAATCGGGCTTTGCACTATAATTGGGGTTTGTACAAAAGAACGACACTTGTGGAAATTAGACTATGGGCTATTAATGGGCTTTATATTTGTTTAACTAAATGATAGTTTGTTAATTTTAATATAAAGATTTACAATTGGACGTCCCTATAAATAACCATATACACTCGATCGGACACGATGGGCGGGGTATTTATATGTACGAATAATCGTTCATTTAACCGGACACGGGAATGGATTAATAGTCTATGGACTTATTAAAACAGGGGTGAAATTATGTACAAGGACACTTGGCGTAATTGTTAACAAAGTATTAAAACCTTGGGTTACACGCAGTCGATATCCTGGTGTAATTATTAAACAAAGTATTAAGACCTTGTTACAGTTTAAGTCCCCAATTAGTTGGAATATTTGACTTCGGGTATAAGGATAATTTGACGAGGGCACTCGCATTTTATATTTATGACTGATGGACTGTTATGGACAAAAACCAGACGGGCATATTAAATAATCCAGGACAAAGGACAATTAACCCATGGGCATAAAACCAAAATCAACACGTCAAACATCATGATTACAGAAGTTTAAATAAGCATAATTGTTTTATTGTATTTTTCATCGTGCTTTTATTTACTCGCTATTTTATTTAACGTCATTTATTTATTGTCATTTATTTTTCGCTACTTTAATTATCGTCATTTATATTTTGCATTAGGTTTTAATTGTAACTTAAAATATAAATCGACAAACCGGTCATTAAACGGTAAACCCCCTTTTTATATATTATTATATATATATTTATATATTTTGTACAAATATAGTTGTTTAAAAATATAGTGTGCAATAAGCCAGCTCCCTGTGGAACGAACCGGACTTACTAAAAACTATACTACTCTACGATTAGGTACACTGCCTATAGTGTTGTAGCAAGGTTTAGGTATATCCATTTTGTAAATAAATAATTAAAACTTGTGTAGTTTGTATCACTTTTCGTAGTAAAATATAGTACTATCACGTACCCCCATGCTACCACATCAAGTTTTTGGCGCCGCTGCCGGGGAAGTCGGCGAAACTCTATATTTTTAATTTATTTTTGTATAAATATATATATTTTTAGAAAAACAATATAAAACTTAAGTAAAAAAAAAAACCGAAAATGAAAATCCACGACTTGCGGAGTTTGCAGGCTTAAAACGCCGCAACTCGCGGAGCTGCTCTGACGCGCTGACAGAAACCCTATTTTTGCTTTAATTACGGAGTAATATTATTTATTATTATTTTTAAACCCTAATTACATTATTAGTTTAATATAATTAGTTTTAAGTTTTAATTAAATTGTATTTTAAATTTTAATTAGTTTTATTTATATATAAATTAATACTTTTATAAAATAAAAATATAAAAATAATATTTTTATAAAAATTGTACTTTTTACAACTTTAAGATTATTTTTATATTTTGTATCTTTTTATTTGTTTTAGCGTAATATTTGTATTTTATCGCTCGTACTTAGTTTTAAGTCGTTGTTTTTGCCGTAGTTATTTTTATTTCTAGATTTTTAGGCTTTGTCATAAAATCCCTTAAGAGCTTTTTCTTTAGACTAAGATTTAGGTGCTTTAGAATTTTGCGACGCCGTTTTTATATTTTAGTACCTTTTTAAGTTATTACCATTTGGGATATAGTTTTTCTTTTAAGCTTTAATATTTTTAGACGCAACTTTTAATTCTTAGTTTTTAATTCCTTTTTAAGTTTCGAAGCGCTACTTTCTTATTTTTATTTTTCGACGCCTATTATTTTTCGACACTTTTATTTTTCGATATTTTTCGACGCACTTCTTTTTCTTTCTTATTTCTCGACGCTTTAGTTTTTTTTAGGACTTAGAAATTTTCACTATTTCTTATCTAATATCTCAAACGGAAAGAAAAATTATTTAAGTGGTTAAATTAATGGACGTTGACAATTTTCTGATTCGTAGTAATAGTTGGATTTGTTAGTGGCTGAGTTGTGAGCTTCCGATTTAAAGGGTTCTGGCTCCCTGCTGCATCTTTTGGCTATTCGAAACGTGGGCAAAAGCAGAAAAGTCTATTAATTGGACAACTTATATAAGTTTTTCTATTTTTATAACTAATAGGATAATTAGTAAATGCACCACATTGTAGCTAAAATTTGGCCATCGCAATAAAATGGAAAATTTTGAAAACAAGGCTATGGAAACTCTTTTTGATATCCAAAATCAATTAAATCAATACTGTCAAACGGTGTTGATGACAATTCGTTCGGTCAATCTTGGATCACGAATGACGAAACAATAACTGGTTGTGAAATCTGTGGAGATTATCACTCAACATGAGAATGTTATTATTACGTTCCTATGGAAAATTACGCACCCACGGAACCTGAATGGAACGATTATGAAGAATACAATTCAAATTGGGATTATTTCCAAGAATATATCCAAACTTAACAACCAGAAGACGAGGAAAATTATGTGTCGGAAAATTCTTTAGATTATATGAAAATCAAACTCGAAGAACTCGATGCTCAAAATGAACAAATGAGAGAGTTTGTAAATAGACAAGCTGAAACTCTATCAGATTACACACCTATTGATCTGAGGAGTATTGTGCAAGAAAATCTCATATCATCAAATTCTGATGAATTCGAGAGCTCCGAAATCACCAACTATCCCGATGATACTTTTTATTCAGCTTTACCAATTTCACAACATATCGACACATTAGCCTCTACCGACGAAATCAACGATCCATCAATGGATGAAGAAGAAGAAGTAAGGGTGACAAATTGGTACTCTTGGGAAAACGATAACGTTGAAAATTTTACCCCCGAGACCAAAATGGAGGGACTGATAAGGACCGTTAATGAAGAAGAATTTACTTCGATCCCGAAATTCACTATTCAACAACCTTCCAACCCAATATTCTCAATAGACGAGTCATCTACCGAAGATGAACTACGAGCTTTAATAGATAATGACACCTCGGATTTCACCCAAATGGGTAATAGAGGTGAAAACTTTGATCCCGAGAATAAACGGAAGGAAATGTTAGGAATTGTCCACCCTATAGTATGTATGTCGGTGTATATCGATCCATTTGACCAAGAACCAGAAAAGAGATATATCCATTTACTAAAAGCTACATTTAAAAAAAAATTAAGTAGTGACAATCGGGCGAGTCTAAACTTTAAACCCACTGATATATTATACACCACCCGAGATGTAAATAACTGGCTCACTATTCTAATTCGTGGAACTTATTCTACCGACTTCACATGTCGTCAGCTAAGTGTGGGGAAGTCTAACCCCACTTAACGTTAAATTAGGGGTTCGGGTTAGTGCATAACTCGTTAATAAACATGCATAATAAGTTAGGGTAAAAGACGCATTTTCAAAAATTATCAAACAGTTCAGAAAAGCAACCGTTTTTGAAGAAAAACATGTGTGATAAAACAAGAAGGAATGAACGATGAGGCGCACCATCTATCATTCGACGAGCTTTGTAATTACAAACTGGGTATTTTCAATCACTTTTCTACACTAATCACCCTCATGAATTTATAATTATAGTCTGATTTCATGCAAATGAGGACATTGCATGATCTCAAGTGTGGGGAAGGGTTATAAATTCTCTCGGGTTTATACTTGGCTTATTTGCCAAATTTTATGAAAATTTGAAAAATTTTAAACTAAATGAATTCAAAATCATGTTTATACATATTTATGAACGATAAAACTAGGTGTTAATATCAAAATTATCGTTACCTCGAAAAGGACATAAATTGAGAAACAACCCAAAACGCTTGAATTCATTTAAAATGGAATAAAGGAGAATAAAAAGGCAAAGAAAGAAACTAAGTGTGGGGAAAATGTACCTAGTTATTCAATTAAAAACTATCTAGCACATGTTTCTGTAAAGTTTATTGCAGATGCTTTTGTTTTGGACTAAATTAACTATTTTACCCGATGAAAGAAAAGAAAAGATGGATCTACACGATGAATCAATTCCATCATTAAAAAGAAGTAAAGTCTTCCGAAAAAGACACGCGCTTCTTGATTTAGGTCAAGAAGTTGTCGTCCAGACCAGCTGTAGGTTGACGAAAAATCTAGAAAAGTCATCTCTAAAATCAGCAGGAAATCCACGGACCTCAGCATCAAACAGGGTCGCCAGGTGGTCAGATTTATCCTAACCATGAGAAGGATTTATCTCGTACAATGGGGGGGACACCGTGCAAATTAGCTTGATAAGACTAATGAATCAGATCTTCAGAAAGGATAATCTCCTTAAAGATCAAAAATCAGCTTTTAAGACTGATATTACTCAATCCTTGAGATTGACATTAAAGATTGAGAATTACAAACTCATGGAATTCAATGATATCTAAACTCGAGCTTGAACGAGAAAATATTTTGATCTAAAATACAAACCGATTTGTTTTCTGAAAAACCATTTTCAATGCGTTCATTACCATTGAACGTAAAATCCTAGGAATTCACCTGGAATTCATTAGGTCACCTGAACCAAATCGGGTGTCAACCGTAAGAACGGTGGTTGCATAGCATGGTCGGAGACAGGACCTTGTGCCAGACCAAAAAATCATAGGATGATCTTTACTATTTCTCCTACAAAGGATAGTAATAGCATCTGACACGTTTATAGACCATAATCAAGAGCAAGTCACGGGACATTGCCTTAACAGTTTCTTGTTCATCGCTTTCCTTTACAACCGGACGGTAGTTTGCCGAAAGGTAATATACGGGACAAGTAAACTGGACGTGTTGCTTTCCTAATACAAGGTTAGCAAGTGGGTAACATAAAACCACAAGTGTTGAGCTAAAATTTTCAAATCTGAAACCCACACAACCCACAAAAATATTTTGCAAACACCGGTGAAGGGTTATTCCGGAAAACTTGTCTAGGGTAAAAGCTAGATTGAATTTTCAAAAGATCAAATATTTTCATAAAGATCCAATTTCCTAAAGGATCTAAATTTTCATAGTCATGTGGGACTGTAAACTGCCTTTCAAATGTGCACTTTGCTTTGAAAACCGAAAGTAAATCGGCTATTTGATTGCAAGTGTCGTTGACCTAAACTCGAGGCAACTGTGGATGACACACCCACCTTTAACCATGGTTCTATCGTTACTATCATTGTTTATACCACCATATCAAAATCACTAATGTACAAAGTGTGATGAATAAAAAAGTGATTCATGTATGTTTTAATTTCAAGTTCTGTATTGCTTGAGGACAAGCAACGCTCAAGTGTGGGGATATTTGTTAAGGCTAAAAAGGAACATATATTTTATAGCAATATCCCTCCTAAATAATAGGTTTTCATATGTAATTGTATTATATTTTCATTGTAATTGTTTAAATAAATAAGTTCGAAGACAAAAGGCGAAAATGAAGATTTGAAGACACAAACGTCCAAAAAGCTCAAATGTACAAAATACAATTCAAAAGGTTCAATTTATTGATGAGAAACGTCTCAAAATGACAAGAGTACAAGTTACAAAACGCAAAGTACAAGATATTAAATTGTACGCAAGGATGTTCGAAAATTCGGAACCGGGACATGAGTCAACTATCAACGCCCGACGCAATGGACCAAAAATTATGAGTCAACTATGCACAAGAATAAAATATAATATATAAATAATTATATAAATTATTTATATATTATAAATATATATATAATCATGTCGACAAGCTATGATACAAAGGATCCTGAGCTGGATTTTCAAACTCCACGACTCGCGGAGTTTGAAGGCCAAAAACTCCACGACTCGCGGAGCTGCCAAATTCCAAAATGCCTATAAAAGGTCACGAATTCTGCGAGTAAATATATAATAAATAATAATAATAATACTCTGTAATAAATAAATAAATAAATATATATATAATATATATAGTATAGGGTAGTTTTATATTAGATTAGTTCGGGTTATGTAAAGGTTATTTTACGGGTTTTTGAAGTCGAAATTCTGTCCGTGTACCACTACGCGATAAATAATCAATGTAAGCTATGTTCTCCTTTTTAAATTAATGTCTCATACTTAAGTTATTATTATGCTTATTTAAGACAAAGTAATCATGATGTTGGGGTAAAATACTAAAATTGGGTAATCGGGCTTTGCACTATAATTGGGGTTTGTACAAAAGAACGACACTTGTGGAAATTAGACTATGGGCTATTAATGGGCTTTATATTTGTTTAACTAAATGATAGTTTGTTAATTTTAATATAAAGATTTACAATTGGACGTCCCTATAAATAACCATATACACTCGATCGGACACGATGGGCGGGGTATTTATATGTACGAATAATCGTTCATTTAACCGGACACGGGAATGGATTAATAGTCTATGGACTTATTAAAACAGGGGTGAAATTATGTACAAGGACACTTGGCGTAATTGTTAACAAAGTATTAAAACCTTGGGTTACACGCAGTCGATATCCTGGTGTAATTATTAAACAAAGTATTAAGACGTTGTTACAGTTTAAGTCCCCAATTAGTTGGAATATTTGACTTCGGGTATAAGGATAATTTGACGAGGGCACTCGCATTTTATATTTATGACTGATGGACTGTTATGGACAAAAACCAGACGGGCATATTAAATAATCCAGGACAAAGGACAATTAACCCATGGGCATAAAACCAAAATCAACACGTCAAACATCATGATTACAGAAGTTTAAATAAGCATAATTGTTTTATTGTATTTTTCATCGTGCTTTTATTTACTCGCTATTTTATTTAACGTCATTTATTTATTGTCATTTATTTTTCGCTACTTTAATTATCGTCATTTATATTTTGCATTAGGTTTTAATTGTAACTTAAAATATAAATCGACAAACCGGTCATTAAACGGTAAACCCCCTTTTTATATATTATTATATATATATTTATATATTTTGTACAAATATAGTTGTTTAAAAATATAGTGTGCAATAAGCCAGCTCCCTGTGGAACGAACCGGACTTACTAAAAACTATACTACTCTACGATTAGGTACACTGCCTATAGTGTTGTAGCAAGGTTTAGGTATATCCATTTTGTAAATAAATAATTAAAACTTGTGTAGTTTGTATCACTTTTCGTAGTAAAATATAGTACTATCACGTACCCCCATGCTACCACATCAATTTCATATTTCAATACACATCCCATACATAGAGATAAAAATCATTCATATGGTGAACACCTGGTAACCGACATTAACAAGATGTATATATAAGAATATCCCCATTATTCCGGGACACCCTTCGGATATGATATAATTTTGAAGTACTAAAGCATCCGGTACTTTGGATGGGGTTTGTTAGGCCCAATAGATCTATCTTTAGGATTCGCGTCAATTAGGGTGTCTGTTCCCTAATTCTTAGATTACCAGACTTAATAAAAAGGGGAATATTCGATTTCAATAATTCAACCATAGAATGTAGTTTCACGTACTTGTGTCTATTTTGTAAATCATTTATAAAACCTGCATGTATTCTCATCCCAAAAATATTAGATTTTAAAAGTGGGACTATAACTCACTTTCACAGATTTTTACTTCGTCGAGAAGTAAGACTTGGCCACTGGTTGATTCACGAACCTATAACAATATATACATATATATATCAAAGTATGTTCAAAATATATTTACAACACTTTTAATATATTTTGATGTTTTAAGTTTATTAAGTCAGCTGTCCTCGTTAGTAACCTACAACTAGTTGTCCACAGTTACATGTACAGAAATAAATCGATAAATATTATCTTGAATCAATCCACGACCCAGTGTATACGTATCTCAGTATTGATCATAACTCAAACTATATATATTTTGGAATCAACCTCAACCCTGTATAGCTAACTCCAACATTCACATATAGAGTGTCTATGGTTGTTCCGAAATATATAGAGATGTGTCGACATGATAGGTCGAAACATTGTATACGTGTCTATGGTATCTCAAGATTACATAATATACAATACAAGTTGATTAAGTTATGGTTGGAATAGATTTGTTACCAATTTTAACGTAGCTAAAATGAGAAAAATTATCTAATCTTGTTTTACCCATAACTTCTTCATTTTAAATCCGTTTTGAGTGAATCAAATTGCTATGGTTTCATATTGAATTCTATTTTATGAATCTAAATAGAAAAAGTATAGTTTTATAGTCGGAAAAATAAGTTACAAGTCGTTTTTGTAAAGGTAGTCATTTCAGTCGAAAGAACGACGTCTAGATGACCATTTTAGAAAACATACTTCCACTTTGAGTTTAACCAAAATTTTTGGATATAGTTTCATGTTCATAATAAAAATCATTTTCTCAGAATAACAACTTTTAAATCAAAGTTTATCATAGTTTTTAATTAACTAACCCAAAACAGCCCGCGGTGTTACTACGACGGCGTAAATCCGGTTTTACGGTGTTTTTCGTGTTTCCAGGTTTTAAATCATTAAGTTAGCATATCATATAGATATAGAACATATGTTTAGTTGATTTTAAAAGTCAAGTTAGAAGGATTAACTTTTGTTTGCGAACAAGTTTAGAATTAACTAAACTATGTTCTAGTGATTACAAGTTTAAACCTTAGAATAAGATAGCTTTATACGTATGAATCGAATGATGCTAGTTGCCAAATTATGGTTACCACATGTGTTAGGTGACTCACATGGGCTGCTAAGAGCTGTTCATTGGAGTGTATATACTAATAGTACATACATCTAAAAGCTGTGTATTGTACGAGTACGAATACGGGTGCATACGAGTAGAATTGTTGATGAAACTGAACGAGGATGTAATTGTAAGCATTTTTGTCAAGTAGAAGTATTTTGATAAGTGTATTGAAGTCTTTCAAAAGTGTATAAATACATATTAAAACACTACATGTATATACATTTTAACTGAGTTGTTAAGTCATCGTTAGTCGTTACATGTAAGTGTTGTTTTGAAACCTTTAGGTTAACGATCTTGTTAAATGTTGTTAACCCAATGTTTATAATATCAAATGAGATTTTAAATTATTATATTATCATGATATTATCATGTATGAATATCTCTTAATATGATATATATACATTAAATGTCTTTACAACGATAATCGTTACATATATGTCTCGTTTAAAAATCATTAAGTTAGTAGTCTTGTTTTTATATATGTAGTTCATTGTTAATATACTTAATGATATGTTTACTTATCATAGTATCATGTTAACTATATATATATCCATATATTTGTCATCATATAGTTTTTACAAGTTTTAACGTTCGTAAATCACCGGTCAACTTGGGTGGTCAATTGTCTATATGAAACATATTTCAATTAATCAAGTCTTAACAAGTTTGATTGCTTAACATGTTGGAAACATTTAATCATGTAAATATCAATCTCAATTAATATATATAAACATGGAAAAGTTCGGGTCACTACAGCGTGAACCAAAGAGCCTGTAGCGTCATAGCATTACATATGGTGTGAACCACGAGCCGGTAGCACCATAGCGTTTATGGTTAACAATATAGTTTGTGTATGTGTTGTAGTGTAGCATATTATATTATTTGAGTATTATGTTATTGGTTATGCTAGCTTGCGATATTGGAGGTTATTAGCTTTATACTTGTGATGGTTTGCTAATTATATTGCTAGCAAGTATGCAGTATGTGAGTAAGTGGATGCAAGTAGGTACATTATATATGCATGTGTATACTTATTGCACTCACTAAGAGTTAGCTTACCCCTCTCGTTGTTTACCTTTTTATAGGTATTGTGATTGTGAAGCTAGTTAGTCGTTAGACCAGATGCGTAGGAGCGCTTGGGCTCGATGAGGTAGCTTTCAGATATTGGATGTGGATTGGGGATTTGGTAGATCCTCGAAATTATGCTCTTGGTATCGGTTTGGGCTATTGTGTCTTAACCGTGGTGTTGAATAAATGTTTCGAGGTCGTATTGTTTGGTTGTATCGAGTCAAGACTTGTATGTGAAATACATTCTCGTAAGGATGTATGATGTCAATTGTAAAACAAGAGTCGAGATAAAATGTTAACGTGTTATTATGATAAATTGCATACGGAAAACTATTTTGAAATGGTTGTGTACTTGGATGCTATTGGGACCTAACTTATCTAAAAAAAAAAATGTACTCCATTTTTGGTTTAACGAATTGGGGCGGTTTCAAGTGGTATCAGAGCATAGTCTAAGGGAATTAGGTGACCTTGGAATAGGTGCCTAGTCTTAGACTTATTGACGGTTGTGCGTTATTTGCGGGACTTGTAGGAATACGGGTCGATTTGAGATTTGTTAGTGCCTTAGAGTAGGTGACTAACTAGGACTTGTGATTGTCCAAAGCGTGATTATGTGGGGACCTTATTTCGTATGTAAATTAGTGCCTTAGATAGCTAGTGCCTAATGTAAGTAGGCGAACTTGGACGTTGTTTTAGTGATAGTCACCTAGGTTGTAGGTTGACTTGTTGTTGCGGAGTACTTGTGTATATTTATTATTATATTGTATATTGGTGTATATATACAGGTATCTATTGGTGCGGTGTCCTAGGGACGAATCTATTGGAAAGATTCGAATATTTGGCGGTTTTGAGTGATCAAGTTCGCGGTAAGGACTTTGGTCAATCGGGTACTAGGAGTTATCGCGTGTTATCGTGTGTGAATGTTGCGTCAGTCCGGGTAAAGTACTTTACGTGACCATGTGGAAATGGTAAGGTACGCATTTTTAATAGTGATTGATCACCATTATTACGAAAGTGTATCTTGACACCAAGCATGACATGACAAGTACCGAACGGAGTAAACGTGGCATGGTTGGGGTAGAACGGGACGAATTAGGAATATTTTATTGGTTCCTAGGATATAGTGGTCTCGAGTGATGTGCTTGTTGTCACATCGAGTTCTTTGCGAGTCGGGAAGTGTTACGGTGGATCCGTTTAGTTAAGTGAGTGAGCCAACTCACGAGTTTGGTACATGCTCAGTCACACTAAGTAGTTGGTGCATTTTGAGATTGTCATTCGTTGTAGTTACTCATCGTAACTAGGATGAACGATTAGTGAGTGTGTGTGTGACGAAGACTTAAATCCCGTGATGGGACGTATCAAGTTTAATGATTATAGAATTGGGTTACACTTGGTATAGTGAGGGGTTAGAGGATCGTGTGAGGATTCTAGTTGTGATTTTGCCTTCGAATCGGTGAATCAGGGAGTCTTCGGGTCGTTAAACTCATGGGAGTGGGGTCCGTATGATAATGGTTGCGTTAGTGTGCTAGTGTGTTGTGGATTATAGGGTAACATTCCTAACGAAATATCCCAGGTAGTTGTGGTTGTGCTTATTTGGAAGAGTGTAAGACTTGGTGTTTCCAAGCATCTCCTTAGTGTTGGATGAAAGGTTTCGTTAGGCTATATCGTTTGGCCTTGTGGAAATTGTGGGTAGTGTGTGATCGCTAGGAACTTTTGAGAAGACCATAAACCTTAAGGTTTGTCGAGTAGGTATGACTTCGGGTCATTATTGTGGAGAGATGGGTGACACCGGGTGTATGGAACCCAAAGATCGAGTTTCTAAATTTCGGTAGATTATGGTGGGAGTCTGCATGACACTGCATCAGGTGCCCCTTTATACCTGCAAAGTGTGATGTTCAACTCCGGTGATGGTGTGATCACTTTGTACCTGAGGTGTCCGTGAGATATGTGATGAGCCGGGAATTTCCGACCAAATTTAAACTTAATCTTTATATGATTTCGATACGATAAGCAAGTATATAATGTTGAGTCTAGAAAATTTTGAAACGATGTTCATATATTCAATTGACCTTCGACTGCTCTCGACGATTCACGAACAATTAATTATAATTAGATATGTGTGTATGTATATATAAATAATAATTCGAAATATAATTTGAAGTATTATATGTTGTTGTTATTAAAAATTAATAAAATAAAAATAGGATATTATAGTAATAATAATTATTATTTAAAATATATCTCTATATATAAATAAACTATATTAAAATAAATATTAAATGATTGTAATACTCGTTTGATGTTTCGATGGATATTAGCAAGTTAAAATCAAACTTATGTAATTTTAAAATAAACGGTGATATGAAAATGTATTCTATAAATTTTAGGCTTATTAAAAATGTATTTAAGAACTATCTATTAAGTTTTAACACTTTTTATATTTCACCCATAAATGAGAGGGACAGTTGATGTAATTTTTATTTAAGAAATTAATGATCGAATTTTATACCATAATGACCAAAATAAATAAATATAGTTAATTTAAAAATATAGAATTTTTCTGAAGACTTTTATCCGTCACTGATTATCAACAGAGCCCAAAATATTACTCCGTAATTTTTAATATCAATTGAATGAAGACAAGCCTCTGATGGCTACAATGTTCCTTTCTCTTTATTCTTTACCATGTGAAATATTGTATTTTATTATATTAATATTATTAATTATGAAATTACTTTACAGTTGTATGTAGTACTACATTTGATTCCTTATCACCATTTCCAAATTTAAAACTGTTTCTCTTTATGATATTTACTCTTAAAGTATTATTAATTTATTTTTATGGATTATTATTATGTAACTATCCATTCTATATATCTTAGAGATTCAAACTACGAAGGATATGAAACCCACTTATTTTTTTCCTGTCACGATGATCAAGCAACCTCCACCATTCTCTATCTCTCTATTCTCTTTCTCCTAATTTTGCAACCGGGAACTATGAGCAACCACCTTAGGTATTTCCTCTTTCTTTATTCTTTTCTACTCTTCATTCCTGTGCAACTAATAAAAACCATCAACCAAACTACATTCTTGGGCTACGAACATTTTCTGTTTCAACTGTCCTCTTACTCGACTGAACCACCGGAGTACCATCACCACCTCTATACTTAACAACACCACCTCTAAACCACTGAATACCATTCACATAATTATGTTTTCTGTACCATTTACCAACCCAAGAACTCAAGACCATAACATGTTTAATTCTGCTACGACTCACTACTTTATCATGTCTTTATGTTTCAGCTTAATTCCAAAACCAAAACAAATCAACTACTACAATTATTTACTATTCGAACCATTGTCTGCTACTGCTACTTCTGTGTTTCTATTTTGAACCAAACGAAACTAAACATCATCCCACAACTACCCTAAGCTACAATTTATCGCTATTGTTGCTGATATGTTTTCTTGGTAACCATGAGATCACCACCTGGACAACCTCACCATCGAGCACCATTACAAACCTATATCACTACCATCATCTTCATCCTAATTGTTTTGTGTTTTCTATTTCAATTAAACAACCATCTACTATAACCATCGAAGACCACTTTCTCCCTTCACATTCCCTCTTCAAAAACCTTTACAAACGATAACCCCATATGTTTACTACTGCTGTACTTTCTATCCATTTCCAGTTCTATTCGAAACCCAACTATTGAAACCACTTCCAAATCTACGATATTTTTTTTTAAATCAACCAATACTGATTATAACTGAAGTTTAATTAATTTTTTTTCCTCGAAGGCTGCTGCACGCGTTCCTTTTTCTTTGTTGTGGCCGACAAACTCCAACAAATATAACCCAACAGTTTTCTTTTTCTTTCTTTATATGGTCGGCTGTTTTTATTTTAATTCATAAAGACTTTTGGAGAAAACCTGATATTTTTATTTGATTTAATGCAACTTGGATCTAATTATACTTTGAATATGAACGTATATATATAATAGTCATACAGCTTGTTTTTTTTGGGCCAAGATCTTTGCTATGCAAGCAGGCTATTAAACTTTTACCAGTTGGGTCGTGTTTTCTCTTCTTGGGCCGTGACTTGCAATTGCTGTTGTGGGCCGAAGGTCATCAAAACAGGCGGTCACTTGTGGTTATATAAATTATGGAGGAGATGACAGAAAGAATGAGTTAAAAGAATTAGTTTTGGTATTAAAACAGAAATGAAATGGATAGAGGAGTGGTTTGGGTGTTTGGGTGATTAACGAGAGGTCTGCGGTTCAAATCTAGGCTGAGACTTTCTTTTTTCTTTTCTTTTTACAATAAAATCTTGTTGGACTGCTATTGGGCTTCTGGAATTGGACTGTTGTGTGGATCCATTTATAAACAAGTAAATACGGGTTATATTAAATGGGTTGCTGGATAAATCAAATGAACCAAAATGGATCAATGGTTAAGAGAGTTTGTGTTTAGTGGGAGGTCGCAGGTTCGAGTCCCGTCTAGGGTGTTTATTTTTTTTGAAGGCTTATCACTTGAGGTAGTTTTCAAATTCTATTATTATTATTAGTTATTAATTATTATTATTATGATTATTATTATTGTTGTCGTTATTATTATTTGTTATTATTATTAAGTAGAAGTGTTATCATTATTAATAATATTAAGTATTATACATATTATTATTATTATTATTATTATTATTATTATTATTATTATTATTATTATTATGAATATTAGTTATGATATTATCATTAAGTACTATTAGTATTATTAATATTGTTATCATTAACATAAGTATTATTGTTAAAGATATCTTTATTATTATTATTACTATGGTTATCTTTATTAGTAAAAACATCATTTTAGTAAATTATCATTAGTAGTAAAGTTATTATCCTTATTACAAATATCATTTTCAAAAGTTAACATTATCAGTATTATTACTATTATTGCTATCAGTATTATTACTATCATTTTTATCATTATCGGAACAACTACAAATAGATTTCTTATAAAAATATATAACACTATATTTTTGTTATTAAAAAGATATAAATTAAGCTATATATAAAAGATATCAATTTAAAATATAAATATATAATTTTAACATATATAAACCTTAATATACAATTTTATTATTATTAATGATGAATAATAGTTATATAAAATTGTATAAATAATAATCATTTTAAGATATATTTACAAACTAAATAAATAATATATAAAGTTATAACATATGAAATTGTTCGATTACGAGTATATGTTTTAATATATATATATAAATGATATAGGTTCGTGAATCCAAGGCCAACCCTGCATTGTTCAATATAGTCATATGTATTTTTACTACAAAATACATTAGGTGAGTTTCATTTGCCTTTTTTACCCTTTATATTTTTGGGCTGAGAATACATGCGCTATTTTTATAAATGTTTTACGAAATAGACACAAGTAATTAAAACTACATTATATGGGTGAATGATCGAAGCCGAATATGCCCCTTTTGCTTGGTAAACTAAGAATTAGTAAACCGATCAACTAATTGACGAGAATCCTAAAGATAGATCTATTGGGCCTAACGAACCCCATCCAAAGTACCGGATGCTTTAGTACTTCGATGTTGTTTTTATCATGTCCGAAGGATTTCCCGGAATGATAGGGGATATTCTTATATGCATCTTGTTAATGTCGGTTACCAGGTGTTCAATCAATATGAATGATTATTTTTTATCTCTATGAATGGGACGTATATTTAAGAGAAATGGAAATGAAAATCTTGTGGTCTATTAAAATGATGAAAATGATCGTTTATGATAAACTAATGAACTCACCAACCTTTTGGTTAACACTTTAAAGCATGTTTATTCTCAGGTGTTAAAGAAATCTTCCGCTGTGCATTTGCTCACTTTAGAGATATTACTTGGAGTCATTCATGATATATTTCAAAAGACGTTGCATTCGAGTCATTGAGTTCATCAAGATTATTATTAAGCCAATTATAGTTGGATATATTATGAAATGGTATGCATGCCGTCAACATTCGATGTATTGAAAGTTTGTATTTTTAAAAACGAATGCAATGTTTGTAAAATGTATCATATAGAGGTCAAGTACCTCGCAATGAAATCAACTATTGTGAATCGTTTATAATCGATATGGACTTCGTCCAGATGGATTAGGACGGGTCTCTACAGTTGGTATCAGAGCAGTGGTCTTAGCGAACCAGGTCTTGCATTAGAGTGTCTAACTGATAGTTGCTTAGATGCATTAATGAGTCTGGACTTCGACCGTGTCTGCATGTCAAAAGTTTTGCTTATCATTTTATGTCTAAAATTACCTGCTTATCATTCTTAGTCTAGATACTTTTTACTGCATTGACTGCATGAATAGTGTATAGACAAAATTCATATCTTAGCGTATCTGATAATTCATATCTTAGCGCATCTGATAATTCATATCTTAGAGTATCTGTTACTGTAGACTTTGCCTGACAGCTTACGTAGATTCCTTCGTAACTTATGGGATTTTAGTATTATATATGCATATGTAAATTATATATTGCAGGGTACTAATCTACATCCTATAATCTATTTCTTATCGAAAATCCTTCATCTAATCGTACGAGATGAATCTCTCAACCAGTTCGAATTCATCGGATTCCGACAGCTATTCCGATATGGAGTTTCACTCGAGTTCCGAAAGCAGTGTGATCGGAATGGGTCAACCAATCGGTCATCCCCAATTCATCTGATGGGTTCGTAGTCGACTTAATCAATGGAGACGCGAAGAAGGCGATCCCTTTCACCAACCGAATTCACCTCTCGGCGAAGAATCTGAAGCACTTACAGGTGAACCTGTTCGAAACACCATTTTCTCTCCCATTTCCAGAGTATCTCGACATGATTATATTCTATCCATAATTCTAAACCTTATTCATTCGCTCGTTCCTACCGACGATCATCCCGGAATAATATAAGAAGTCAACGAACTTCGCGCTCGTGTAATCAATTTGAAGAATATGGTGCAAAATTTACCAGCTTCATCAACATCATCGGCACCAACAGTACCATCAGTAACAGCACCAGTACCACCAACAACCTAAGTTTCAACACCACATGCCTCAACATCTCATTCTGTACCTCGATTATAATTATCGTTTTACAAATCATTCTACATCAATTATCTTCATTCTACGTGACGATTATATAATTTCTAATGTTTTAGAGATTATGTGTTCTAGTTCTAACGATAAATCAAATGAGATTAATATCATATTAACTCATTAAATCCACGATTATATCTGAAGAAAATATATATGTATATATGTTTTCATAAAGATTGTAATCAAAAATTCTTTTGTACAAACTGTTAATGGTAAAAATATTTTAACGGGTAGGTAATACCCGAGGAATATTTAGATTTCACCTTAATAAGTTACACTGTACATTCTTCGAAGCTAATTCGACAATCATTTACTATTCTACTTACATCCACAGATATACGAATCCGTTCACCATAGAATAACCATTTTCATTCAATTTCATAATTGAATTTTGACCTATCAGAATTCAACAAGTGGCATAATGAAGAAAACATTGGATAAAATAAAATTTGTTAGAAACAAACAAATTATTATGAGAAATTTTGTTATGAATCCACGTTAACTATTCCTAGCTAACTGTTCCTAGCTAACTGTTAATTCCGTATTACATTTTATTTATCGCAATTTAATTATCGCATTTTAATTATCGCAATTTTAATTATCGCAATTTTATTTATCGTCATTTAATTTCTGTTATTTATTTTACGCACTTTAAATATCGAGACACGTATACAAGGTTTTGACATATCATATCGACGCATCTATATATATTATTTGGAATCACCATAGACACTCTATATGCTGTAATGCTAGAGTTCGCTATACAGGGTTGAGGTTGATTATATAATAATATATATACTTTGAGTTGTGATCGAGTCTGAGACATGAACACGGGTCACGATACGTATTAATTAATTCGAATATTATAAACTACATATGAATTATTGAGTTAGTGACTGTGGACTGCTAACTGTGAACTACCAAGATTGAACAATTAAAATAAATTAAAATATTGATTATAACATATGAAACTAAACAATTCTTCAAGTTTCCCACTTGATTTCATCTTAAACCTCATTTGTATCTCGATGATTACAATCTGTGATCAAACCTTTCATGATTCGTAAAAACACCTCAATTGAGAGGATGAACTAACCAAAATTCATCTACGAAAATAAAAGATTGATGCATATAGTTATGTACCTGAAAACACTCAGGTGCTGAGTAAACATTTAACATGTATCTATGCTAGCTCCTTTGGTGTTATTATTACCCAAACTAACATTGCAATTCTCTTTCAAATTATCCAATTTTGTCACAGCTCCAACAAGTCAACTTCGACTTTTCGTTCGAAACAACCTTATTATAACCTTGATATATATGCGTGCTCTTTTATTGTTACCGGGGAACCTTTTATATTCCACCATATTACTATCAGCGTTTAATCATCTAAAAACATAATTCTCTTGAAACTACCTCGGATTGATCACCGATGATTCAGATATGGTAACATTAAATACAGAGGAAACAACAAAATCGTAGATGGTCTAAACGGCCAAAAGTTTGATAATAAAGAATGGAATGTTAGGAACGCTCGATAGAAAAAAATTTGGTACTGAAAAACAAATTAAGGTAACCATGAAGGAGACCAAGGATAAATACAAGGACCAAACCCTATATTCAAAGAATCCAGGAAATTCTGGATCCGATAAAATCTTTAGAGAATATCCTGCTCCGAAGTCATGTTAAAATCTTGCGAAAAATTTTTCCTTATCAACTTTCGAACTTAGAAATTCCAAAATATCATCATAAATATCTTCGATACTTCTGAAGATATTTTCATAAATATTCTCATCTGAAATTATACACCTCTTCGTGCTATCTGTAATACATTATATTGGAAATTTTTGTAAAATCTAAATATAAACTATGAATGAATTCTGAAGTAGTGTTAGAAACTGAAGCATGAGTTAGTATAATATAATGACACTTGATCAACGTGATTATATTACAGTATGTCATGCTGAGTTTCTAATGGGATAAGATGATTCACAGATCATAACATCATCATGTGCCATGTTACATAGCTCTTTCATTCTATTTAACCTCTAAACATATTGAGAAACATATTTTCTTGATATCTCTATCTTTCCGTAACTTTTGGTAATTTGACAAATCAAATCGTACTACTACCTTTTCTTTCTACCTTGTATATTATGATAATTCGAAACTCCATACCTACGAATTCTGGACCATTACTTGCGAGGAGAAAACAAAATCATGAAGTTCCGAAATAGAAAGGGGGTATAAATCGCAGCAAATAAGAGAGGGCATTAACTGTGAATGACAATGATTATAGAAGACGGAATCAAGGACTCCGAAACATAAGGGAGAATATAAAGCCCGATAACAACACATAAATTACAAACCGTGTATATCAATGTTTATCGCAACATAAAGACACGGGAGAATTAAAAACATTATAACCCAAGGGCGAAGTAGAAGTAAACAGATTTTTCTGGTAGAAGATTGAAAAGAAGGATGACAGCAATGATAATTAGGAAAATATCAAGGATTAGAACTGGATTAAGCATTTTCACAATCTTTTGAATGTATGAACTAAGAAAGAAAGTATAGAAATGGTGAGAATAATAGAACGATAGAAGTTTAATTTATAATGGAAATATCAGACAGAGTAATCGAGATAGATCACCGTATTTGATTATAGCGATCTTAATTTCCTTATTCGCCGAAGAATCAAATCTTTTAGATTTCGAAGATTTTCTTTATATCCCTTGAATTCGGAATTCAACCGAGATGACAACAAGCTAAGACGCACCTTAATTTCTAAATTCAACCTTGACTACGCCAAAAGTTAAGACGAAACTTTATTTTTTTGTGATAGCTTCACTCGTACTCTTCGAGTAGTCGAATTATCTTATCCATATTACTCAATAGTAATAAAACTCTATTTATCGTCTTATATTCATCATGAAAATATTTTTATTGTTAGCCATGACGACCTCACTCAAATTTCGGGACGAAATTTCTTTAACGGGTAGGTACTGTGACGACCCGGGAATTTCTGACCAAATTTAAACTTAATCTTTATATGATTTCGATACGATAAGCAAAGTATGTAATGTTGAGTCTAGAAAATTTTGAAACGATGTTAATATATTCAATTGACCTTCGACTGCTCTCGACAATTCAAGAACAATTAATTGTAATTAGATATGTGTGTATGTATATATAAATAATAATTCGAAATATAATTTGAAGTATTATATGTTGTTGTTATTAAAAATTAATAAAATAAAAATAGGATATTATAATAATTATTATTTAAAATATATCTCTATATATAAATAAAGTATATTAAAATAAATATTAAATGATTGTAATACTCGTTTGATGTTTCGATTGATATTAGCAAGTTAAAATCAAACTTATGTAATTTTAAAATAAACGGTGATACGAAAATCTGTTCTATAAATTTTAGGCTTATTAAAAATATATTTAGGAACTATTTATTAAGTTTTAACACTTTTTAAATTTCACCCATAAATGAGAGGGACAGTTGATGTAATTTTTATTTAAGAAATTAATGATCGAATTTTATACCATAATAACCAAAATAAATAAATATAGTTAATTTAAAAATATGAGATTTTTCTGAAGACTTTTATCCGTCACTGATTATCAACAGTGCCCGAAATATTACTCCGTAATTTTTGATATCAATTGAATGAAGACAAGCCTCCGATGGCTACACTATTCCTTCCTCTTTATTCTTTACCATGTGAAATATTATATTTTATTATATTAATATTATTAATTATGAAATTACTTTACAGTTGTATGTAGTACTACATTTGATTCCTTATCACCATTTCCAAATTTAAAATTGTTTCTCTGTATGATATTTACTCTTAAAGTATTATTAATTTATTTTTATGGATTATTATTATGTAACTATCCATTCTATATATCTTAGAGATTCAAACTACAAAGGATATGAAACCCACTTATTTTTTTTTTCTGTCACGATGATCAAGCAACCTCCACCATTCTCTATCTCTCTCGTCTCTTTCTCCTAATTTTGCAACCGGGAACCATGAGCAACCACCTTAGGTATTTCCTCTTTCTTTATTCTTTTCTTCTCTTCATTCCTGCGCAACTAATAAAAACCATCAACCAAACTACATTCTTGGGCTACGAACATTTTCTGTTTCAACTGTCCTCTTACTCGACTGAACCACCGGAGTACCATCACCACCTCTATACTTAACAACACCACCTCTAAACCACTGAATACCATTCACATAATTATGTTTTCTGTACCATTTACCAACCCAAGAACTCAAGACCATAACATGTTTAATTCTGCTACGACTCACTACTTTATCCTGTCTTTCTGTTTCAGCTTAATTCTAAAACCAAAACAAATCAGCTACTACAATTATTTACAATTCGAACCATTGTTTGCTACTGCTACTTCTGTGTTTCTATTTTGAACCAAACGAAACCAAACATCACTCCACAACTACCCTAAGCTACCATTTATCGCTATTGTTGCTGCTATGTTTTCTTGGTAACCATGAGATCACCACCTGGACAACCTCACCATCGAGCACCATTACAAACCTATATCACTACCATCATCTTCATCCTAATTGTTTTGTGTTTTCTATTTCAATTAAACAACCATCCACCATAACCATCGAAGACCACTTTCTTCCTTCACATTCCCTCTTCGAAAACCTTTACAAACCATAACCCCATACGTTTACTACTGCTGCACTTTCTATCTGTTTCCAGTTCTATTCGAAACCCAACTATTGAAACCACTTCCAAACCCACGATTTTTTTTAAATCATCAACCAATACTGATTGCAACTGAAGTTTAATTAATTTTTTTTCCTCGAAGGCTGCTGCAGGCATTCCTTTTTCTTTGTTGTAGCCGACAAACTCCAATAAATATAACTCAACCGTTTTCTTTTTCTTTCTTTATATGGTCGGCTGTTTTTATTTTAATTCATAAAGACTTTTGGAGAAAACCTGATATTTTTATTTGATTTAATGCAAGTTGGATCTAATTATACTTTAAATATGAACGTATATATATAATAGTCATACAGCTTGTTTTTTTTGGGCCAAGATATTTGCTATGCAAGCAGGCTATTAAACTTTTTCAAGTTGGGTCATGTTTTCTCTTCTTGGACCGTGACTTGCAATTGTTGTTGTGGGCCGAAGGTCATCAAAACAGGCGGTCACTTGTGGTTATATAGATTATGGAGGAGATGACGGAAAGAATGACTTAAAAGAATTAGTTTTGGTATTAAAACAGAAATGAAACGGATAGAGGAGTGGTTTGGGTGTTTGGGTGATTAACGAGAGGTCTGCGGTTCGAATCTAGGCTGGGACTTTCTTTTTTCTTTTCTTTTTACAATAAAATCTTGTTGTACTGCTATTGGGCTTCTGGAATTGGACTGTTGTGTGGATCCATTTATAAACAAGTAAATACGGGTTATATTAAATGGGTTGCTGGATAAATCAAATGAACCAAAATGGATCAATGGTTAAGAGAGTGTGTGTTTAGTGGGAGGTCGCAGGTTCGAACCCCGTCTAGGATGTTTATTTTTTTTGAAGGCTTATCACTTGAGGTAGTTTTCAAATTCTATTATTATTATTAGTTATTAATTATTATTATGATTATTATTATTGTTGTTGTTATTATTATTTGTTATTATTATTAAGTAGAAGTGTTATCATTATTAATAATATTAAGTATTATACCTATTATTATTTTTATTATGAATATTAGTTATGATATTATCATTAAGTACTATTAGTATTATTAATATTGTTATCATTAACATAAGTATTATTGTTAAAGATATCTTTATTATTATTATTACTATGGTTATCTTTATTTGTAAAAACATTATTTTAGTAAATTATCATTAGTAGTAAATTTATTATCCTTATTGCAAATATCATTTTCAAAAGTTAACATTATCATTATTATTACTATTATTGCTATCAATATTATTACTATCATTTTTATCATTATCGGAACAACTACAAATAGATTTCTTATAAAAATATATAACACTATATTTTTATTATTAAAAAGATATAAATTAAGCTATATATAAAAGATATCAATTTAAAATATAAATATATAATTTTATCATATATAAACCTTAATATACAATTTTATTATTATTAGTGATGAATAATAGTTATATAAAATTGTATAAATAATAATCATTTTCAGATATATTTACAAACTAAATAAATAATATATAAAGTTATAACATATGAAATTGTTCGATTACGAGTATATGTTTTAATATATATATAAATGATATAGGTTCATGAATCTGAGGCCAACCCTGCATTGTTCAATATAGTCATATGTACTTTTACTACAAAATACATTAGGTGAGTTTCATTTGCCTTTTTTACCCTTTATATTTTTGGGCTGAGAATACATGCGCAATTTTTATAAATTTTTTACGAAATAGACACAAGTAATTGAAACTACATTATATGGGTGAATGATCGAAGCCAAATATGCCCCTTTTGCTTGGTAACCTAAGAATTAGTAAACCGATCTACTAATTGACGCGAATCCTAAAGATAGATCTATTGGGCCTAACGAACCCCATCCAAAGTACCGGATGCTTTAGAACTTTGATGTTGTTTTTATCATGTCCGAAGGATTTCCCGGAATGATAGGGGATATTCTTATATGCATATTGTTAATGTCGGTTACCAGGTGTTCAATCCATATGAATGATTATTTTTTGTCTCTATGCATGGGACGTATATTTAAGAGACATGAAAATGAAAATCTTGTGGTCTATTAAAATGATGAAAATGATCGTTTATGATAAACTAATGAACTCACCAACCTTTTGATTGACACTTTAAAGCATGTTTATTCTTAGGTGTTAAAGAAATCTTCCGCTATGCATTTGCTCACTTTAGAGATATTACTTGGAGTCATTCATGACATATTTCAAAAGACGTTGCATTCGAGTCATCGAGTTCATCAAGATTATTATTAAGCCAATTCTAGTTAGATATATTATGAAATGGTATGCATGCCATCAACATTCGATGTAATGAAAGTTTGTCTTTTTAAAAACGAATGCAATGTTTGTAAAATGTATCATATAGAGGTCAAGAACATCGCAATGAAATCAACTGTTGTGAATTGTTTATAATCGATATGGACTTCATCCAGATGGATTAGGATGGGTCTCTACAGTTGGTATCAGAGCGGTGGTCTTTGCGAACCAGGTCTTGCATTAGAGTGTCTAACTAATAGTTGCTTAGATGCATTAATGAGTCTGGACTTCGACCGTGTCTGCATGTCAAAAGTTTTGCTTATCATTTCGTGTCGAAAATTACCTGCTTATGATTCTTAGTCTAGACACGTTTTACTGCATTTACTGCATGAATAGTGTATAGACAAAATTCATATCTTAGCGTATCTGATAATTCATATCTTAGCGTATCTGATAATTCATATCTTAGGGTATCTGTTACTGTAGACTTTGCCTGACAGCTTCCGTAGATTCCTCCGTAAGTTATGGGATTTTAGTATTATATATGCATATGTAAATTATATATTGCAGGGTACTAATTATCGAAAATCCTTCATCTGATCGTACGAGATGAATCTCTTAACCAGTTCGAATTCATCAGATTCTGACAGCTATTCCGATATGGAGTTTCACTCGAGCTCTGAAATCAGTGTGATCGGAATAGGTCAACCAATCGGTCATCCCCAATTCATCTGATGGGTTCGTAGTCGACTTAATCAATGGAGACGCGAAGAAGGCGATCCCTTTCACCAACCAAATTCACCTCTCGGCGAAGAATCTGAAGCACTTACCGGCGAACCTGTTCGAAACACCATTTTCTCTCTCATTTCCAGAGTATCTCGACACAATTATATTCTATCCACAATTCTAAACCTTATTCATTCCTTCGTTCCTACTGATGATCATCCCGGAATAATATAAGAAGTGAACGAACTTCGCGCTCGTGTAATCAATTTGGAGAATATGGTGCAAAATTTACCAGTTTCATCAACATCATCGGCACCAACTGTACCATCAGTAACAGCACCAGTACCACCAACAACCTAAGTTTCAACACCACATGCCTCAACATCTCATTCTGTACCTCGAGTATAATTATCGTTCTACGAATCGTTCTACATCAATTATCTTCATTCTACGTGATGATTATATAATTTCTAATGTTTTAGAGATTATGTGTTCTAGTTCTAATGATAAATCAAATGAGATTAATATCATATTAACTCATTAAATCCACGATTATATCTGAAGAAAATATATATGTATATATGTTTTCATAAAGATTGTAATCAAAAATTCTTTTGTACAAACTGTTAATGGTAAAAATATTTTAACGGGTAGGTAATACCCGAGGAATATTTAGATTTCACCTTAATAAGTTACACTGTACATTCTTCGAAGCTGATTCGACAGTCATTTACTATTCTACTTACATCCACAGATATACGAATCCGTTCACCATAGAATAACCATTTTAATTCAATTTCATAATTGGTTGACCTATCAGAATTCAACAAGTGGCATAATGAAGAAAACATTGGACAAAATAAAATTTGTTAGAAACAAACAAATTATTATGAGAAATTTTGTTAAGAATCTACGTTAACTATTCCTAGCTAACTGTTCCTAGCTAACTGTTAATTCCGTATTACATTTTATTTATCGCAATTTAATTATCGCATTTTAATTATCGAAATTTTAATTCTCGCAATTTTATTTATCGTCATTTAATTTCTGTTATTTATTTTACGCACTTTAAATATCGGGACACGTATACAAGGTTTTGACATATCATATCGACGCATCTATATATATTATTTGGAATCACCATAGACACTCTATATGCTGTAATGCTAGAGTTCGCTATACAGGGTTGAGGTTGATTCTATAATAATATATATACTTTGAGTTGTGATCGAGTCTGAGACATGAACACGGGTCACGATACGTATTAATTAATTCGAATATTATAAACTACATATGAATTATTGAGTTAGTGACTGTGGACTGCTAACTGTGGACTACCAAGATCGAACAAATAAAATAAATTAAAATATTGATTATAACATATGAAACTAAACAATTCTTCAAGTTTGCCACTTGATTTCATCTTAAACCTCATTTGTATCTCGATGATTACAATCTGTGATCAAACCTTTCATGATTCGTAAAAACACCTCAATCGAGAGGATGAACTAACCAAACTTCATCTACGAAAAGAAAAGATTGATGCATATAGTTATGTACCTGAAAACACTCAGATGCTGAGTAAACATTTAACACGTATCTATGCTAGCTCCTTTGGTGTTATTATTACCCAAACTAACATTGCAATTCTCTTTCAAATTAGCCAATTTTGTCACAGCTCCAACAAGTCAACTTCGACTTTTCATTCGAAACAACCTTATTATAACCTTGATATATATGCGTGCTCTTTTATTGTTACCGGGGAACCTTTTATATTCCACCATATTACTATCAGCGTTTAATCATCTAAAAACACAATTCTCTTAAAACTACCTCAGATTGATAACCGATGATTCAGATATGGTAACATTAAATGCAGAGGAAACAGCAAAATCATAGATGGTCTAAACGGCCAAAAGTTTGATAATAAAAAATGGAATGTTGGGAACGCTCGATAGAAAAAATTTTGGTACTGAAAAACAGATTGAGCTAACCATGAAGGATACCAAGGACAAATACAAGGACCAAACCCTATATTCAAAGAATCCAGGAAATTCTGGATCCGATAAAATCTTTAGAGAATATCCTGCTCCGAAGTCGTGTTAAAATCTTGCGGAAAATTTTTCCTTATCAACTTTCGAACTTAAAAATTCCAAAATATCATCATAAATATCTTCGATACTCCTGAAGATATTTTCATAAATATTCTCGTCTGAAATTATACACCTCTTCGTGCTATCTGTAATACATTATATTAGAAATTTCTGTAAAATCTAAGTATAAACTATGAATGAATTCTGAAGTAGTGTTGGAAACTGAAACATGAGTTAGTATAATATAATGTCACTTGATCAACGTGATTATATTACAGTAAGTCATATTGAGTTTCTAAGGGGACATGATGATTCACAGATCATAACGTCATCATGTGCCATGTTACATAACTCTTTCATTCTATTTAACCTCTAAACATATTGAGAAACATATTTTCTTGATATCTCTATCTTTCCGTAGCTTTTGGTAATTTGAATAATCCAATCGTACTACTACCTTTTCTTTCTACCTTGTATATTATGATAATTCGAAACTCCATACCTACGAATTCTGGACCATTACTTGCGAGGAGAAAACAAAAGCATGAAGTTCCGAAATAGAAAGGGGGTATAAATCTCAGCAAATAAGAGGGAGCATTAACTGTGAATGACAATGATTATAGAAGACGGAAGCAAGGACTCCGAAACATAAGGGAGAATATAAAGCCCAATAACAACACATAAATTACAAATCGTGTATATCAATGTTTATCGCAACATAAAGACACGGGAGAATTAAAAACATTATAACCCAAGGGCGAAGTAGAAGTAAACAGATTTTTCTTGTAGAAGACTGAAAAGAAGGATGACAGCAATGATAATTAGGAAAATATCAAGGATTAGAACTGGATTAAGCATTTTCACAATCTTTTGGATGTATGAACTAAGAAAGAAAGTATAGGAATGGTGAGAATAATGGAACGGAAGAAGTTTAATTTATAATGGAAATATCAGAAAGAGTGATCGAGACAGATCACCATATTTGATTATAGAGATCTTAATTTCCTTATTCGCCGAAGAATCAAATCTTTTAGATTTCGAAGATTTTCTTTATATCCCTTGAATTCCGGAATTCAACCGAGACGACATCAAGCTAAGACGCACCTTAATTTCTAAATTCAACCATGACTACGCCAAAAGTTAAGATGAAACTTTATTTTTTTTGTGATAGCTTCACTCGTACTCTTCGAGTAGTCGAATTATCTTATCCGTATTACTCAACAGTAATAAAACTCTATTTATCAGCTTATATTCGTCATGAAAACATTTTTATTGTTAGCCATGACGACCTCACTCAAATTTCGGGACAAAATTTCTTTAACGGTTAGGTACTGTGACGACCCGGGAATTTCTGACCAAATTTAAACTTAATCTTTATATGATTTCGATACGATAAGCAAAGTATGTAATGTTGAGTCTAGAAAATTTTGAAACGATGTTCATATATTCAATTGACCTTCGACTGCTCTCAACGATTCACGAACAATTAATTGTAATTAGATATGTGTGTATGTATATATAAATAATAATTCGAAATATAATTTGAAGTATTATATGTTGTTGTTATTAAAAATTAATAAAATAAAAATAGGATATTATAATAATTATTATTTAAAATATATCTCTATATATAAATAAAGTATATTAAAATAAATATTAAATGATTGTAATACTCGTTTGATGTTTTGATTGATATTAGCAAGTTAAAATCAAACTTATGTAATTTTAAAATAAACGGTGATACGAAAATGTGTTCTATAAATTTTAGGCTTATTAAAAATGTATTTAGGAACTATTTATTAAGTTTTAACACTTTTTATATTTCACCCATAAATGAGAGGGACAGTTGATGTAATTTTTATTTAAGAAATTAATGATCGAATTTTATACCATAATGACCAAAATAAGTAAATATAGTTAATTTAAAAATATGGGATTTTTCTGAAGACTTTTATCCGTCATTGATTATCAACAGAGCCCGAAATATTACTCCGTAATTTTTGATATCAATTGAATGAAGACAAGCCTCCGATGGCTACACTGTTCCTTCCTCTTTATTCTTTACCATGTGAAATATTATATTTTATTATATTAATATTATTAATTATGAAATTACTTTACAGTTGTATGTAGTACTACATTTGATTCCTTATCACCATTTCCAAATTTAAAACTGTTTCTCTTTATGATATTTACTCTTAAAGTATTATTAATTTATTTTTATGGATTATTATTATGTAACTATCCATTCTATATATCTTAGAGATTCAAACTACAAAGGATATGAAACCCACTTATTTTTTTTTTCTGTCACGATGATCAAGCAACCTCCACCATTCTCTATCTCTCTCTTCTCTTTCTCCTAATTTTGCAACCGGGAACCATGAGCAACCACCTTAGGTATTTCCTCTTTCTTTATTCTTTTCTTCTCTTCATTCCCGTTCAACTAATAAAAACCATCAACCAAACTACATTCTTGGGCTACGAACATTTTCTGTTTCAACTGTCCTCTTACTCGACTGAACCACCAGAGTACCATCACCACCTCTATACTTAACAACACCACCTCTAAACCACTGAATACCATTCACATAATTATGTTTTCTATACCATTTACCAACCCAAGAACTCAAGACCATAACATGTTTAATTCTGCTACGACTCATTACTTAATCCTGTCTTTTTGTTTCAGTTTAATTCTAAAACCAAAACAAATCAACTACTACAATTATTTACTATTCGAACCATTGTTTGATACTGCTACTTCTGTGTTTCTATTTTGAACCAAACGAAACCAAACATTATCCCACAACTACCCTAAGCTACAATTTTCGCTATTGTTGCTGCTATGTTTTCTTGGCAACCATGAGGTCACCACCAGGACAACCTCACCATCGAGCACCATTACAAACCTATATCACTACCATCATCGTCATCCTAATTGTTTTGTGTTTTCTATTTCAATTAAACAACCATCCACCATAACCATCGAAGACCACTTTCTTCCTTCACATTCCCTCTTCGAAAACCTTTACAAACCATAACCCCATACGTTTACTTCTGCTGCACTTTCTATCTGTTTCCAGTTCTATTCGAAACCCAACTATTGAAACCACTTCCAAACCCACGATTTTTTTTAAATCATCAACCAATACTGATTGCAACTGAAGTTTAATTAATTTTTTTTCCTCGAAGGCTACTGCACGCGTTCCTTTTTCTTTGTTGTGGTCGACAAACTCCAACAAATATAACCAACCATTTTCTTTTTCTTTCTTTATATGGTCGGCTGTTTTTATTTTAATTCATA
The DNA here is from genome assembly GCF_046630445.1 of Rutidosis leptorrhynchoides. Classification (NCBI taxonomy): domain Eukaryota; kingdom Viridiplantae; phylum Streptophyta; class Magnoliopsida; order Asterales; family Asteraceae; genus Rutidosis; species Rutidosis leptorrhynchoides. The sequence continues at coordinate 139,312,687 of NC_092336.1, read as the reverse complement.
AAGACTTTTGGAGAAAACCTGATATTTTTATTTGATTTAATGCAACTTGGATCTAATTATACTTTGAATATGAACGTATATATATAATAGTCATACAGCTTGTTTTTTTCTGGGCCAAGATCTTTGCTATGCAAGCAGGCTATTAAACTTTTACCAGTTGGGTCGTGTTTTCTCTTCTTGGTCCGTGACTTGCAATTGCTGTTGTGGGCCGAAGGTCATCAAAACAGGCGGTCACTTGTGGTTATATAGATTATGGAGGAGATGACAGAAAGAATGAGTTAAAAGAATTCGTTTTGGTATTAAAACAGAAATGAAATGGATAGAGGAGTGGTTTGGGTGTTTGGGTGATTAACGAGAGGTCTGCGGTTCGAATCTAGGCTGGGACTTTCTTTTTTCTTTTCTTTTTACAATAAAATCTTGTTGGACTGCTATTGGGCTTCTGGAATTGGACTGTTGTGTGGATCCATTTATAAACAAGTAAATACGGGTTATATTAAATGGGTTGCTGGATAAATCAAATGAACCAAAATGGATCAATGGTTAAGAGAGTTTGTGTTTAGTGGGAGGTTGCAGGTTCGAGTCCCGTCTAGGGTGTTTATTTTTTTTGAAGGCTTATCACTTGAGGTAGTTTTCAAATTCTATTATTATTATTAGTTATTAATTATTATTATGATTATTATTATTGTTGTTGTTATTATTAGTTGTTATTATTATTAAGTAGAAGTGTTATCATTATTAATAATATTAAGTATTATACCTATTATTATTTTTATTATGAATATTAGTTATGATATTATCATTAAGTACTATTAGTATTATTAATATTGCTATCATTAACATAAGTATTATTGTTAAAGATATCTTTATTATTATTATTACTATGGTTATCTTTATTAGTAAAAATATCATTTTAGTAAATTATCATTAGTAGTAAAGTTATTATCCTTATTACAAATATCATTTTCAAAAGTTAACATTATCATTATTATTACTATTATTGCTATCAATATTATTACTATCATTTTTATCATTATCAGAACAACTACAAATAGATTTCTTATAAAAATATATAACACTATATTTTTATTATTAAAAAGATATAAATTAAGCTATATATAAAAGATATCAATTTAAAATATAAATACATAATTTTATCATATATAAAACTTAATATAAAATTTTATTATTATTAATGATGAATAATAGTTATATAAAATTGTATAAATAATAATCATTTTCAGATATATTTACAAACTAAATAAATAATATATAAAGTTATAACATATGAAATTGTTCGATTACGAGTATATGTTTTAATATATATAAATGATATAGGTTCGTGAATCCGAGGCCAACCCTGCATTGTTCAATATGGTCATATGTATTTTTACTACAAAATACATTAGGTGAGTTTCATTTTCCTTTTTTACCCTTTATATTTTTGGGCTGGAATACATGCGCAATTTTTATAATGTTTTACGAAATAGACACAAGTAATTGAAACTACATTATATGGGTGAATGATCGAAGCCGAATATGCCCCTTTTGCTTGGTAACCTAAGAATTAGTAAACCGATCTACTAATTGACGGGAATCCTAAAGATAGATCTATTGGGCCTAACGAACCCCATCCATAGTACCAGATGCTTTAGTACTTCGATGTTGTTTTTATCATGTTCGAAGGATTTCCCGGAATGATAGGGAATATTCTTATATGCATCTTGTTAATGTCGGTTACCAGGTGTTCAATTCATATGAATGATTATTTTTTGTCTCTATGCATGGGACGTATATTTAAGAGAAATGGAAATGAAAATCTTGTGGTCTATTAAAATGATGAAAATGATCGTTTATGATAAACTAATGAACTCACCAACCTTTTGGTTGACACTTTAAAGCATGTTTATTCTCAGGTGTTAAAGAAATCTTCCGTTGTGCATTTGCTCACTTTAGAGATATTACTTGGAGTCATTCATGACATATTTCAAAAGACGTTGCATTCGAGTCGTCGAGTTCGTCAAGATTATTATTAAGCCAATTATAGTTAGATATATTATGAAATGGTATGCATGCCGTCAACATTCGATGTAATGAAAGTTTGTCTTTTTATAAACGAATGCAATGTTTGTAAAATGTATCATATAGAGGTCAAGTATCTCACAATGAAATCAACTATTGTGAATCGTTTATAATCGATATGGACTTCGTCCAGATGGATTAGGACGGGTCTCTACAAGATAACCTTGGAAGCAGCTGAGATTACAATGGTGATCGACGGGTGATAGTAATTCGACGGTTGCGAAAGTCGAAGTTAGAGAGCATTGCGGTAAATACTTCCTATGAAGTGACGGATGAGCGAATCTGGTTGCTCTTGTGATAGATGGGTGAAGATGACTGGCGAGCCGGTGACGGACTTAATGTTCGGTTAAGACCGAAGGTTATGATGAAGTGTTGATATTGCGATCGATGCAATTATTGTGTCGAATTGGTCACTTTTCTCCATGAGAGTGGGCAATTGTTGGCAAAGGTTCGTTGAGTGGAAGGCCAGGTGATCTCGACTGAGATGCACGACTGATTTATCGGAGTGACGTATGCTTAGGCATAGAGACATATGTGGGACTTTGGTGGAGTTCTCTTTGCGAACGATTAAGGTAGTCGATTGTGATTTATGGTATGAAGGTGCGAAGTCGTCGCGCGTATGACGTCTCTGGTAATTTTGTATGACGGCTCTGAGAACCTAAAGTGAATTTTCAGTGATTCGATGTTTATGATTAGTGATGAGAATGATCATGTGTGTTGTGGAATGGTAATTCCACGGGATGTTATCATCTTTGCGGTAAGAATGTGGAGCTAAATCCTAAGTGGGGGAGTTTTTACTGCCGCCCGAGGAAGCTCCCATGGTACTAGATCAAGTGAAGTGTAAAATTTCTTATGTAAGGTGGTCGTGTAGTACCAAAGTACGGTGTGAGACCAAGTGTGAAGTTTGAGATCATGGGAGTGAGAGAATGTAACTGCTATTGCGTGTGCTCTCGTGATATAAACTTGGGTTGGTGTGAAACTCGAATAGTACTATCGAGTGAGTACGAGTTCGAAATGGTGGTGAATACTGTATTTTCCCTGTCGGGAAACGTGATAGTGAGAATTTTCAGTGGATTATCCCACTTTGTGGATGGTTGTGAGGCGGGGAGCGCCGGTTCTTATTGTCTCACGTCGAGACACGCGGTTGTTGTTTGTTTGCGAGAGTGTGTTCCCTAGTGATGCGACCCATTGGTTGCATGGAAATGTCAAGGCCACCCTTAATGGACGGTCTAGGTGAGAGGGTTCACCCGACATCGGTGAATATTTTTATGGGTCGTGTGTCGAGTGGTGAAATTGTGGTGATGATGATTTGCTGTTGATGGGATTCTAGTATATGAATAGTCTTCGTGCTAGTACAAGAAAGCCTTCATGTGGTTAGTGTTGAAAACTATCGGTCGTTTTATACACCGATGGTGGGGTCGTGAGGACCATGTTGTGTGATTAGTGATGCGATAGCCGTGTTTCGCTCACATGTTGTTACAGGTGTGACAATAGTCGATTTTGTACACCTTGGGGTTTAGCGTTGCCATAGTCGTTTTGGACGCTATCAGTTTTAACCGTTTGCTTTTGATGTTACGATAGTCGCGTATTAGTCGTATTGCGCACTAAACTAGGGATGTTTAGTGATAAGTGTTATCTTTAAGGATTTTTTATGTTCGGTCTTCATCGTTCGAGTTGTTGACCCTAGGTTGAGACTTGGTTGCTATTAGCATTGTACTTGGTAAGGGTACACTAAGGGATTGATATCTCGGTAAGAGATTGGTTGAGTTTTTCCCAATGTGAGCGATTGAGCAAGTTCTAGTGCTCAAATTTTTGGATTTGATAAATCGAGGATGACGATTTGATGTTAAAGATGATTCGTTGGGGAGAATTGCTTAGAGGAATTGGAAGAAATGCGTGATGTTTCCATGTATGCAAAACGTTTGTAGTAGTTTTCGGATGATTTGTGCATTGCATGTCTCGAAATGCGTGCACATGTGTATTTGGTAAATGGAATGATCATCGAGTTAATGAGAGATGTGTTGGTAGTCGGATTGGAACGGTTGTTTGAGAACCATAGCGTGTAGGTTTGGATTGGTTAAGTGACTAGGATCACGAGGACGTGATCGAAATAAGTGGGGGAGAGTTGTAACACCTTGTTTTCCCCGTATATGATATGTAGGTGTATTGTGTATGTAAGACTAGTGTATGAAGGGTTTGAGATGTATTCGTGTATTGGAATTCAAGTACGCGAGAAATGGATAGAAATGTGCCCAAGGTCGCGGCGCGACCAAGGGAGCCGCGGTGCGGCATTTAACTAGAATCAAGATCAGATGGCATGTAAAATGGATCCCAGACCACGTGTATTCTCGCGGCGCGGAGGAAGAGGGCCACGGCGCGGCACCTCTGGCAGTCTGATTCCAAATTTTGAAATTTTAAGTGATATCGAGGGCATTTTGGTCATTTCACGTGTGTGTCAGATTTGAGATCTTAAACCTCATCCAGCCATTATATTTTCTTTATTTCTTTTTCCTTTTCTTCTTCATTTTCTCTCAAAACTTCAAAACCCCATTTGATTCATAGTGAAATTTGGAAAGGAAGATTCGTGATTCGATCTTTGGTGCAAGAGGCAACATTGTCATCCTCGTTCTTAGCTACAAGTTGATACTAGCAGTAAGTTCTAACTCCGAAATTCATCTTTATGTTTTGATATTCAAGTTAGGGTTTTGAGCTTTTTAGTTGTAAAACCCATTTAGATGATGAAGTGGGTTTATGGAAACTAGTTATTTTTGATACATGGCGGATTTTGGGTTGATTGACGTTTTGGCCATGATTAGGCTTTGGTTTTGGGTGTAATCACTTAGTTTAGTGATTTTGGTAGTGTTGGAACCCTTTTGGGTGTATTTGGGTTGACTAATTTTAAAATGGGTCAAAATTAGGGTTTATGTGTCAAATTGGGTGAGCTAGTGTTTAACACTTGTGATTTGGTTTAATTGGTGTATTAGGGCCATTTTCACTTGTGTTAGTGATTATTGGTTAGTTTGGGCATTTTTATGACTTTGGTCAAAATGGGTAAATTGAATTGGGTCAAACTTGATAATGACACTAGTTTTGGTCAAAGGATTGTTTAAACACTAGTGTTAAGTGTTAAAGGACGTGTTTGGATGTGAGTTATTCGTTGAAAATGATTTTAGGTTGAAATTTGGTGTTTTGGCAATAAAGTCAAACTTGGTCAACCATGAAACGGGTTTTTGTGTAATATACGAGATAGTATGCGTTTAAAGTCTAAAGTTGTTGTATTTAGGTATTTCGGGAACGCGGAACTAGTCTCGTTAGTTTGGACCTTCGGGTGTCATTAAACGTATAAAAAGGTGAACTTTGCACTTAGGTGTCTAAATGGGCGGATTGTGGAGGTAGGTATAAACCCTTGGTTAAGGGTGTTACGTCGAATTCTCTTGTAGAGAATGTATGTTGATTATGTGTATACCTATATGCGTATTATAGGTAAAGGTTTGCTCGGTGGCGTTTGGAGGCGATTTACATACATGATTTGTGCGGGCGTTTCGAGGTGAGTGGAATAATTATGCATGTATGTATATAGTGTATTTATTTGTGAATGTTATGGTATGAACCAACGAGCCGGTAGTACCATAACATGTATGTGACGAGTGTCATGATGTGAACCACGAGCCGGTAGCATCAAGTGTGAACCACGAGCCGGTAGCACTATAAAATGAAGTGTGAACCACGATCCGGTAGCACTATAAAATGAAGTGTGAACCACGAGCCGGTAGCACTATAAAATGAGGCGTGAACCACGAGCCGGTAGCGCCAAAGTGTGAACCACGAGCCGGTAGCACTATAAAGGTGTTTGACTCAAATGCGTAGTGGCGTGAACCAAAAAGCTGGTAGCGTCATAGCATTACGTATGGTGTGAACCACGAGCCGGTAGCACCATAGCGTTTATGGTTAACCATATAGTTTGTGTATGTGTTGTAATGTAGCATATTATATTGTTTGAGTATTATGCTATTGGTTATGCTAGCTTGCGATATTGGAGGTTATTAGATTTATACTTGTGATTGTTTGCTAATTATATTGCTAGCATGTATGCGGTTTGTGAGTAAGTGGATGCAAATAGGTACATTATATATGCATGTGTATACTTATTGCACTCACTAAGCGTTAGCTTACCCCTCGCGTTGTTTACCTTTTTACACGTATTGTGATTGTGAAGCTAGTTAGTTGTTAGACTAGATGCGTAGGAGCGCTTGGGCTCGATGGGGTAGCTTTCGGATATTGGATGTGAATTGGGGATTTGGTAGATCCTCGGGATTATGCTCTTGGTATCGGGTGGGCTACTGTGTCTTAACCGTGGTGTTAAATAAATGTTTCGAGGTCGTATTGTTAGGTTGTGTCGAGTCAAGCCTTGTATGTGAAATACATTCTCGTAAGGATGTATGATGTCAATTGTAAACTAAGAGTCGAGATAAAACGTTAACGTGTTATTATGATAAATTATATACGGAAAACTATTTTGAAATGGTTGTGTACTTGGATGCTATTGGGACCTAACTTATCTATAAAAAAAATGTACTCCGTTTTTAGTTTAACGGATTGGGGTTGTTTCATGATGATGATGTCGTGTGGATGAAGGGAAGAAGAAGAAGAATTAAATCAAAAACTTACACTTTTTAGAGTGAGAAAGACTAGAGAGAGAATTAGAGAGTAAGTGTGTGTAATTTGCAAATGAGATCAAATGTGAAATGAGTGAAATAAGGCTTGTATTTATAGGTGGTGAGGTGAGGGTGGGGTGGTGGTGGCCGTGATTTTGGAGGGGGGACAAGGGGGACAAACTTTTGCTTTTTGGTTAATGGTTGTCTAAAGTTGGTGCTTATGTTAGGATCCCATGCAACATTAAGGATAATGCTAAACAAAAATGCTAGTATGTTCCCTCTAATAAATGGGCATTTGTCTTTCATTAAAATGGGTCACTAACTTATTTAAATTGGGCTAATTAAATAGTCCACTAGCTAGTGTATGGTGGGCTAAAGTCCAACAAGGTAGAAAGTCCAACAAGACTAACTAGTGTGCTCTAGTAAATTACTAAGCGTAATTAAGCATCTAAAACCCAAGTAATTGTTATTATAAAATAACAATTAGTATTTCATAGTCGTAATATTCCGGTTACGACAAAAGTTAAACGTGTACACAGTACGCAGTTCGTTCTAAACGTCAAGTGACACTAACGGTCATAAAGGCTTCCGGGGTTCAAGTTAAGTACCCTAAGTACTTAAAGGAACATTTTAATATATAAACGAAAGTAATCCATATGTAGAAAGTTCCCAGAGTATAATATAGCTCAGTACGCACAAATACGCAGTTTCGCAGAAAGCACAAAGCACAAAAGCAAGTCAAAAAAGTCGGGTCGTTACAACTGGTCATCCTCAACACTATCATCAGATCCCGTAACACTCTAGGCGGGTGTGTTCTCACCTTCTGTTTCTTCATTTTAAAAGGTCGAACCGAATCATAATTGATTGGGAGGGTGGTTAGACTAACAGGATGAAGATCTTGAACACACAGTTGTGTGAAGAGTTTCGTTAGGTGTGCTCCATAAGGAAGGGAGAGTGATACATTATACACCAACCCACTCATCCTCTTTACCATGAAAAGTGCCATGTTAAGTTGAATTCGGTGTTGGAGACACCAAAGTAAGGAGGCTTCACAGGCATGAACATTTGTGGAGAGTTTTTCCACCTTGTAGTAGATGTTTTGGTTTATGACCTTGAACCAAAGGTCAAACTTTGGTGCAAGATGATTTGCCTTAAGGCCATCGTTTTGGATTTCAATGTGATTGATAGGCCTTTGACAAAACGTGTTGATAATGTCACCTTTTGTGACAAACTCGGGAAGACAATGGAGATATGGACTATAGGTGAAGAATTCCACACCTTCATCGGGTACATGCATAAATTTTCCAAAGTCTTTGAGAGACATGGAAATCAATTTATCAAACAACCGAAATTTGACATTGTTTGGGGGAGCAAATTCATAGTTTGCATAGAATTCACGGACAAGAGTGGAGTGAATGGGACCTCTTAAGGTTAAGAATGCATCCCATTTTATGTGAGCAAAATTACCGAGAAGGTCCTCGGGAAAGTGCTCAATAGTGACCACACAACCTTCGACGATTGGTCTAGTGCTAACCATTTGTCGGTTGTGATTGATCATATCCCGTTCTTCTTGGGAGTTAGGAAAGTGATTGTCAAAGGAGTCGAAAACGGAAGAAGACAAGTCAATCACGAAAGGATTGTTAGGGCTCAATTTAAAGGGAAGAAGATGAGTCTTCAATTTAATCTTTCATTCCCTTTTGGAGTAATTGAATCTTTTGAGAAATTTGATCATATTTAAGTACGCTAATTTGTGAATGATACTTTGAAAACAGATCCATTTAGGTTTGAAGGATTTAATGTGAATTAATTTTTCAAGGAGAGAGAAAAGATAGTGTCAGGCTGATGCATGGTCGATCCTACGGTCGATCATGAGGTCTGAAAAATTTGTGTTAATTTAACAACTGATCCATTCAAATAAATATTATTCAAGAAATATTCAAATAGTCAAACATTCAATTACACAATGTATTACAAAACAAAAAATTCAACCAACATTGTAAATTCATCTTCTTCCACTACTTCCTTCACCTCTACTTCTCACATCGCTGCTCCTTCGGCATGAGAAGGCCCTTTTTGCTTTCTTCAATAGTAGTCAGATCTTGGATTGATACTTCTTTATCTTAGCTTGATTCAGGTAGATTCGTTCTGCTTTTGAATCACGATCCAAACCATAAAAAGGATCATTGGCTTCATCCGAAAACAGTTCTTCATCACTGTCGAATATCTCTTCCAGGTTGATTTGTGAGTAGGTCATAGCCTCATAGACCCTTTCAATCTCATTAGAGTCATCTTCATCATCGCATCCCATCAAAGTTAGTGTATGACGATTGAATATTTGATTGGTTAGATTTATGTGAATGTCATCCTTTACTTTCAGTTTTTTAAACAACCTAGTAAGGTGCATTCCATAAGGAAGAGCTCTTGTTGAGTCCTTTGGTACATTGCTCATTCGTATGGCCATAAAATAAGCCATGTCCACCGATTCTTGCATTTCCAGACACCAAAGGAGAGCCATTTGAACAGCGTGAATATGTGAGCGATTTCCCATTTTATAATATTTATTGTAGTTGATCACTGTGTTCCATATGCGAAATTTCTTTCGCAGGTGTTTGCCTAGTACTCCCTGATTGAGAGTTTCTTCTCTGGGAGCTTTGTCTTCACATAGTGTTCGAATAGCCGCGTCTCTATTAATGAATTCTGGGAGATAGGTTAGACTGTGTCCTGTGTGGAAGAACCTTCGTCCACTTGTCGGAACTCCCAATAGTTTTCCGAATTCTTGAAGGGATATCGTTGTTCTTATCGCTTTCAACCTAAACAAAACTGATCCTTCAGTATAGATGAAACTAGAGTAGAAGCTTTGAACGAGAGATGGATATATTAGTCTATTTAAGTTAAGAAATACATCTTACTTTAAATCTGAGAAGGCTGCAACCATTTCAGGAAAGTCTTCCACTTCGACTCTTCTTCCTTCTACTATTTTTCGATTACTCACTTTTTCTCTATTGAGTGTTGATCAGTGTGGAGGAAAGTTGGATGAGCTTTTTGCTTGATTGGCCATTTTATGCACAATGACACTTCAAATTAATTCAAAGTGTATGTATGGTTCAATTGTGGGCAACAAATTTTGCAAACTTTAATTATCATCAAAACTTAGGTGTTTTGATGTTAATCTTCTTCACATTTTCACTCTTCATTAGTGTCAATGAGTTTGCAACTAGATTATGATTTTCGCAAAGTTAATATGTGTTCTAGAATTTTAAGATCATTATCAACACATGTTTTAACATCTAACATTATCACACTCAATTTACAACAATGCTATTTATATCAAATGAACAATGATTCTATGAAAATCTAATCTACATGTATAATGAACCCTAGAATCATTCAAAGTTAAATTAGTGCATAGATAGACATCATTACAATCGTTTTTAAGTTGTTCTCAAGAACAATTTTGATTGTTTGCATTAATTTGGGTTTTGGGATATTCTAGTTAGGGTTTCTTCACAACATTGCTAAAGAATTCATCATACAAACGTAATTGAATGCTAGGAAAGCAAGGATTAATCATACCGAAAGTAGGAATAGAGATGGACGAAATGCGTGTTCTTCTTTGTGTGGTCGATCTGGGAGAGTGTGTGTTTTGAAGTGAGTTTGAATGAAATGAAAAGTGAGGGTTTTATTAGGTTTTAAACAGAATCAGACCATGCACGGTCGACTGTGGTGTTAGCCGTGAGAGAAATTTCCAGACATTTAAAACACGATTCTGTGGTCGAGTCTGCGGTCAACCGTGATTCAGCCGTGGATTCTTCTGATCACCAATTTCTTCACTTCTTCTTCTCTTTAGCGCGTTTTGACGATTCTTAGGTTCTATAGAATAATTGAGGACAAGTTTCCTTTTCCTAACATTGACTGATCACATCCTCCCAATGTTTCATCATCAATGACACATAATATACTATATTTATATGTATGTACGTATATATATATGTATATATATATATATATATATATATATATATATATATATATATATATATATATATATATATATATATATATATATTCAATTATACACATAGTATACACAAAACGCATCAATCTTGTATTTAACATGCAATTCATAGTTTCACAAAGACATACAATCCTAACACAAGTAAACTTCCTTCAATAATCCTTTTAAAATCATTTTTCAAAAACAATTTTACATTTGTAAGAAAAACCTTTCACTAATGATATGCGTAAAACACACCTAATCTTATTGTAATATGATTACGAATTCATTCACAGGGAGCATCGTTTAAGATTTTAAGACTGATAATTATTCTGAAGATTTATGTTGTAAAATGGGAGTTTGAATAAACTAATAACGCGAATATAAATAAAACGAATAACCAGATGGACGAAGCAGTGTTCACTCAGATGATTCACTAATGACGTGGATTGTTCTCTCAAATAATGCCGATTAAATGCTTGATAAGTTATAATTCAATCACCCAAACTTTACTAACTCACATTAATCACATTCAAACAATCAAACTATATATGATTAAACTATTGTGATTCAATCTAGGTTAAATTCACATAAAACCTTAATTACACCGATCACTCAGAGCAACTACATGACTTTGCTATCAAATTACCAATTAATCACCATTCACACTCACTTATAAATGTCTAGATCTCCTAAGAGTTGAAGCATAATCCATTTTTCACTAAACTCACGTAAACTAGGTAATAAATTATGTAATTAAAGTCAAGTAACCGATTCGCACAATAATGGGTCTTTTGGTTGAACACAATAATCATTAATCAATAAGATTCAGCTATTAAGATTTGATCCGGATTAAAATCACTTAAAATCCTAACTACAAAGATCACTCAATGTAATTGTCACAATTATGATGCCTAATACCATTCAATTAGCGATTAGTTCCTTAATACAATCACTTGAAATCAAACACCTAATCGTCTAGATCACATGAAGTGTTGAAGTACACGTTATCAAACACCTATTATCTCACAATATCAAGTTAATAACATGTATAATTGGATTAAAGTAGAAAGCATGCATAACAATGGGTCTTTGACCAAACTTATTAAAACTAAATCAATCAAACATTAAATCCATGAAAATAAGAATAATCAAACAATCAAAAGCTATTACATCTGAGCAAACACTAAGGGTTTTAGCCAAACATGATCATAAAATCAAACAAACAATGGAAACAATAAGAATTCATAGTTTTATCACTAAAAGAGATGAACTCTAGAGTACCAACGATGTTGTAATGATCCAATATTCAATCCTAGATGAAAAGCCCTTTTGATTTGGTGAAGAATGACTTTAAAACCTCTAAAACGTCCCTTCTAGCCTCTGGATTCGTCCCCAATTGATACCCTAAATTTAGGGTTAAATAGAGGTATCTAAAGATGGAAATTCGGAAGTCTGACCTGTGACGAACCAGAAATTTCTGACAAAATTTAAACTTAATCTTTATATAATTTCGACATGACAAGAAAAATCTATTAAATTGAATTTCAAAAAGTTTGAACTATTGTCATACATTTGACCTTTGACTATTCCCGACGATTCACGAACACATTGGTTTGTAATTAATATGTATATATATATATATATATATATATATATATATATATATATATATAATATGCTGAACTAATAAAGTATATTTTAATTAATTGGAATTTAAAATGTAAAATAAAACTTGGAATAACTAAATTATTGTTACAATAAATATATATATATATATATATATATATATATATATATATATATATATATATATATATATATATATATATATATATATATATATATATAAATATATGTGTTATTATGAATCTATATAGAATTTCTAACAAATATATGAAAACATTAACTTTTCAATAAATGTCAACATATAATATAAATAAAGGATATTAGATATATATATATATATATATATATATATATATATATATATATATATATATATATATATATATATATATATATATATATACTATGTATAAATAATATTAAAGATATAATATAAATAAAATGTTTAAATAATAAATAATTAATAAATCTTATCATATAATATTAATGATTAGAAAAATTGAATATAGTTGTTAGATTAAAATCATTAACAATATTTTCATTATAAATGATAATATTAATATTTGTATTATTAATATTAATAATTCTAATATAATATATATATATATGTATATGTATATATATATATATGTAAAATTTGATATATACAAGTATTGATAAAATTATTGATATTATTATCATTATTATTGATATTATTATTATTAATATAATTATAATTATTATTAATTATTGTTATTATTATTTACAAAATTATCATTTATTGTTATTATTATTATTATTATCATTATTATTATTATTATTATTATTATTATTATTATTATTATTATTAGTATTATTATTATTATTATTATTATTATTATTATTATTATTATTATGATTATTAACTTATATAATTATTTATATCAAATATGTATAAAAAAACGTATATATGAAGTTAGTAAATCAGAAATTGATGCAGGTCATTGTCTATCTATTAAAGATTGTTGAATTCGTACAAAATTAGATTCCATCTTTACATTACATTCCAAATTCTGTTAGAGGTCGACTTCCCATTTATTTTTTTTTATTTTTCTACTGATTGGAATATCTCTGTACTTGTTGTCGATAAACTGATTAGATGTCAAACTCATTTATCAATTTACAAATGACCTGTGATCATTTATAAACCTACTTTAGTCACAATATATAAGGTAAGCTGTAATTTTTGAAATAAAAATCAAAACAAATCACGAAGCAAAAACGCACATCTCTGTTTTGAAACTCAATTTGCAAAACCACAATTTCGAATGAAAATTCAAAAAGTGTAAATGCAGTTCTGTTAGGAACTAAATACACAATCTTTCTGCAAAGTTTTGTGTTCCAATTTTTATTATCGAATTCAAATTTTGAGGTCAAAGTTTTGGTTTTAAAAGTCAACCGAAGTGTTCATCGCATAATTCGAACTAGTTTTGATGTTTCCAGTTAAATTGACGATTGAGAAAGTTTATAGGATTGATTTGAAACATAATTCGTGTTATAATCTTTGTGTAAAATGTTTTAAAAATCGAAATTAAAGATTTAGCTTTATTTTTTTCTCGATGAACAGCAGTCCGTTTTCTTCTTATTTTTTTTCTTTGATTGTTAATCCAATTAACCTTAGTTAATCGTTTCTGTTTTAGATATTAAGTTCTAAAATCATTTTGTAATTATTATCAAGAGTATATTGTTTCTGGATCGATTAAAATTTAGATGAAGAAGATGATATAGAGATATGGGATAAATAAATTTAGGGTGAAATACATTTCAGAAAAACAGGTTCAGTCGAGTGGTTTAAGGGAGTGTCGGGTTAACAAGAGGTCGAGAGTTCAAGCCCGGGCATTTGCTGTTTTTTTTTGGAATTCATTACATTTGAGGTAGTTTTCTAATCTTGTTATTATTATTATTATTATTATTATTATTATTATTATTATTATTATTATTATTATTATTATTATTATTATTATTATTATTATTATTTTTATTTTTATTATTATTATAATAAACTTAAAAGTTTTAAAACTTACAAAAAATTAGTGGGAAGTCTAGAGACAATCTGGGTCCCCCATACCTCTAGCAATAGCAAAACCTATCCTAGTAAAAATATGAACAGCAGCACCGGCTCCAATATCTTGTGCCATCGAACTCTTCTGAACCCACTTTAGCAAAGAAACAGCCTCCTTCTCTAATTCCCCAAGGGAAGAAAATGAGAAAGGAATGAAACCATAACCAATCGCCTGACAGCTAGATTCATACTTGACCCGCTTCCGACGAGCCGCATCAACCACAGCACGTCCAGGGACAAAGTCAGAAAGCCCAGACTGTGTCAAAGGAGAAGACCCTGTCAAGTCAACACAAACATCGCGACCACAATCCCATGAATAAAGTAACACATCTGCCGGTCTGAGGGCCCTGTCGTTCCCTCCAGACAACCCAATGTCAACCTCCTTTCTCGCTGAAATCCCAGATCGATAACAAACATCAATAACGGAATCCTGAACAATATTATGTCGATGCTTAATACCCACCATACCAGCACAAGATACCGCGTGATCCCCGAAAATATCCCTAGTAAAAATCCTTGAACAGGCAGAGCATGCCGTCGAGATAGAGAATAATGGAACACCTAACCGGTAGCACAACACACATCGGTAAATCTTTGCGTTCATCGTCTGACCCAACCCCAAAATAGGGACTGCCCTTAGCCAAGCAGAGGTGTGCTCACCCTGCTGTGATTTCCATAAGGCCGATTGTCGGGGAGATAATGAAAAAGTGGATTCTGCAGAAGCGGTAACCTTTGTGAAATAAACATCTGCCAATTTCTTCATGAGTATTGGGGCAGCTGAAATGTCCCGTTCTTATTGATTAAAAACGTTCCATATTAATTGATTTCGTTGCGAGGTTTTGACCTCTATATGAGACGTTTTTCAAAGACTGCATTCATTTTTAAAACAAACCATAACCTTTATTTCATAAATAAAGGTTTAAAAAGCTTTACGTAGATTATCAAATAATGATAATCTAAAATATCCTGTTTACACACGACCATTACATAATGGTTTACAATACAAATATGTTACATCGAAATCAGTTTCTTGAATGCAGTTTTTACACAATATCATACAAACATGGACTCCAAATCTTGTCCTTATTTTAGTATGCAACAGCGGAAGCTCTTAATATTCACCTGAGAATAAACATGCTTTAAACGTCAACAAAAATGTTGGTGAGTTATAGGTTTAACCTATATATATCAAATCGTAACAATAGACCACAAGATTTCATATTTCAATACACATCCCATACATAGAGATAAAAATCATTCATATGGTGAACACCTGGTAACCGACATTAACAAGATGCATATATAAGAATATCCCCATCATTCCGGGACACCCTTCGGATATGATATAAATTTCGAAGTACTAAAGCATCCGGTACTTTGGATGGGGTTTGTTAGGCCCAATAGATCTATCTTTAGGATTCGCGTCAATTAGGGTGTCTGTTCCCTAATTCTTAGATTACCAGACTTAATAAAAAGGGGCATATTCGATTTCGATAATTCAACCATAGAATGTAGTTTCACGTACTTGTGTCTATTTTGTAAATCATTTATAAAACCTGCATGTATTCTCATCCCAAAAATATTAGATTTTAAAAGTGGGACTATAACTCACTTTCACAGATTTTTACTTCGTCGGGAAGTAAGACTTGGCCACTGGTTGATTCACGAACCTATAACAATATATACATATATATCAAAGTATGTTCAAAATATATTTACAACACTTTTAATATATTTTGATGTTTTAAGTTTATTAAGTCAGCTGTCCTCGTTAGTAACCTACAACTAGTTGTCCACAGTTAGATGTACAGAAATAAATCGATAAATATTATCTTGAATCAATCCACGACCCAGTGTATACGTATCTCAGTATTGATCACAACTCAAACTATATATATTTTGGAATCAACCTCAACCCTGTATAGCTAACTCCAACATTCACATATAGAGTGTCTATGGTTGTTCCGAAATATATATAGATGTGTCGACATGATAGGTCGAAACATTGTATACGTGTCTATGGTATCTCAAGATTACATAATATACAATACAAGTTGATTAAGTTATGGTAGGAATAGATTTGTTACCAATTTTCACGTAGCTAAAATGAGAAAAATTATCCAATCTTGTTTTACCCATAACTTCTTCATTTTAAATCCGTTTTGAGTGAATCAAATTGCTATGGTTTCATATTGAACTCTATTTTATGAATCTAAACAGAAAAGTATAGGTTTATAGTCGGAAAAATAAGTTACAAGTCATTTTTGTAAAGGTAGTCATTTCAGTCGAAAGAACGACGTCTAGATGACCATTTTAGAAAACATACTTCCACTTTGAGTTTAACCATAATTTTTGGATATAGTTTCATGTTCATAATAAAAATCATTTTCTCAGAATAACAACTTTTAAATCAAAGTTTATCATAGTTTTTAATTAACTAACCCAAAACAGCCCGCGGTGTTACTACGACGGCGTAAATCCGGTTTTACGGTGTTTTTCGTGTTTCCAGGTTTTAAATCATTAAGTTAGCATATCATATAGATATAGAACATGTGTTTAGTTGATTTTAAAAGTCAAGTTAGAAGGATTAACTTTTGTTTGCGAACAAGTTTAGAATTAACTAAACTATGTTCTAGTGATTACAAGT
This sequence comes from Rutidosis leptorrhynchoides, assembly GCF_046630445.1. Classification (NCBI taxonomy): domain Eukaryota; kingdom Viridiplantae; phylum Streptophyta; class Magnoliopsida; order Asterales; family Asteraceae; genus Rutidosis; species Rutidosis leptorrhynchoides. Next base: position 139,295,603 of record NC_092336.1, on the reverse strand, counting down.
TTAAACCTTCGAATAAGATAGCTTTATATGTATGAATCGAATGATGTTATGAACATCATTACTACCTTAAGTTCCTTGGATAAACCTACTGGAAAAGAGAAAAATGGATCTAGCTTCAATGGATCCTTGGATGGCTCGAAGTTCTTGAAGCAGGATCATGACACGAAAACAAGTTCAAGTAAGATCATCACTTGAAATAAGATTGTTATAGTTATAGAAATTGAACCAAAGTTTGAATATGATTATTACCTTGTATTAGAATGATAACCTACTGTAATAAACAAAGATTTCTTGAGGTTGGATGATCACCTTACAAGATTGGAAGTGAGCTAGCAAACTTGAAAGTATTCTTGATTTTATGAAACTAGAACTTTTGGAATTTATGAAGAACACTTAGAACTTGAAGATAGAACTTGAGAGAGATTAATTAGATGAAGAAAATTGAAGAATGAAAGTGTTTGTAGGTGTTTTTGGTCGTTGGTGTATGGATTAGATATAAAGGATATGTAATTTTGTTTTCATGTAAATAAGTCATGAATGATTACTCATATTTTTGTAATTTTATGAGATATTTCATGCTAGTTGCCAAAGGATGGTTCCCACATGTGTTAGGTGACTCACATGGGCTGCTAAGAGCTGATCATTGGAGTGTATATACCAATAGTACATACATCTAAAAGCTGTGTATTGTACGAGTACGAATACGGGTGCATACGAGTAGAATTGTTGATGAAACTGAACGAGGATGTAATTGTAAGCATTTTTGTTAAGTAGAAGTATTTTGATAAGTGTATTGAAGTCTTTCAAAAGTGTATAAATACATATTAAAACACTACATGTATATACATTTTAACTGAGTCGTTAAGTCATCGTTAGTCGTACATGTAAGTGTTGTTTTGAAACCTTTAGGTTAACGATCTTGTTAAATGTTGTTAACCCAATGTTTATAATATCAAATGAGATTTTAAATTATTATATTATCATGATATTATCATGTATGAATATCTCTTAATATGATATATATACATTAAATGTCTTTACAACGATAATCGTTACATATATGTCTCGTTTAAAAATCATCAAGTTAGTAGTCTTGTTTTTACATATGTAGTTCATTGTTAATATACTTAATGATATGTTTACTTATCATAGTATCATGTTAACTATATATATATCCATATATATGTCATCATATAGTTTTTACAAGTTTTAACGTTCGTGAATCACCGGTCAACTTGGGTGGTCAATTGTTTATATGAAACATATTTCAATTAATCAAGTCTTAACAAGTTTGATTGCTTAACATGTTGGAAACATTTAATCATGTAAATATCAATCTCAATTAATATATATAAACATGGAAAAGTTTGGGTCACTACAGTACCTACCCGTTAAATAAATTTCGTCCCGAAATTTTAAGCTGTTGAAGGTGTTGATGAATCTTCTGGAAATAGATGCGGGTATTTCTTCTTCATCTGATCTTCACGCTCCCAGGTGAACTCGGGTCCTCTACGAGCATTCCATCGAACCTTAACAATTGGTATCTTGTTTTGCTTAAGTCTTTTAACCTCACGATCCATTATTTCGACGGGTTCTTCGATGAATTGAAGTTTTTCGTTGATTTGGATTTCATCTAACGGAATAGTGAGATCTTCTTTAGCAAAACATTTCTTTAAATTCGAGACGTGGAAAGTGTTATGTACAGCTGCGAGTTGTTGAGGTAACTCTAGTCGGTAAGCTACTGGTCCGATACGATTAATAATCTTGAATGGTCCAATATACCTTGGATTTAATTTCCCTCGTTTACCAAATCGAACAACGCCTTTCCAAGGTGCAACTTTAAGCATGACCATCTCTCCAATTTCAAATTCTATATCTTTTCTTTTAATGTCAGCGTAGCTCTTTTGTCGACTTTGGGCGGTTTTCAACCGTTGTTGAATTTGGATGATCTTCTCGGTAGTTTCTTGTATAATCTCCGGACCCGTAATCTGTCTATCCCCCACTTCACTCCAAAAAATCGGAGACCTGCACTTTCTACCATAAAGTGCTTCAAACGGCGCCATCGCAATGCTTGAATGGTAGCTGTTGTTGTAGGAAAATTATGCTAAAGGTAGATGTCGATCCCAACTGTTTCCAAAATCAATAACACATGCTCGTAGCATGTCTTCAAGCATTTGTATCGTCCTTTCGCTCTGCCCATCAGTTTGTGGATGATAGGCAGTACTCATGTCTAGACGAGTTCCTAATGCTTGCTGTAATGTCTGCCAGAATCTTGAAATAAATCTGCCATCCCTATCAGAGATAATAGAGATTGGTATTCCATGTCTGGAGATGACTTCCTTCAAATACAGTCGTGCTAACTTCTCCATCTTGTCATCTTCTCTTATTGGCAAGAAGTGTGCTGATTTGGTGAGACGGTCAACTATTACCCAAATAGTATCAAAACCACTTGTAGTCCTTGGCAATTTAGTGATGAAATCCATGGTAATGTTTTCCCATTTCCATTCCGGGATTTCGGGTTGTTGAAGTAGACCTGATGGTTTCTGATGCTCAGCTTCGACCTTAGAACACGTCAAACATTCTCCTACGTATTTAGCAACATCGGCTTTCATACCCGGCCACCAAAAATGTTTCTTGAGATCCTTGTACATCTTCCCCGTTCCAGGATGTATTGAGTATCTGGTTTTATGAGCTTCTCTAAGTACCATTTCTCTCATATCTCCAAATTTTGGTACCCAAATCCTTTCAGCCCTATACCGGGTTCCGTCTTCCCAAATATTAAGATGCTTCTCCGATCCTTTGGGTATTTCATCCTTTAAATTTCCCTCTTTTAAAACTCCTTGTTGCGCCTCCTTTATTTGAGTAGTAATGTTATTATGAATCATTATATTCATAGATTTTACTCGAATGGGTTCTCTGTCCTTCCTGCTCAAGGCATCGGCTACCACATTTGCCTTCCCTGGGTGGTAACGAATCTCAAAGTCGTAATCATTCAATAATTCAATCCACCTACGCTGCCTCATATTCAGTTGTTTCTGATTAAATATGTGTTGAAGACTTTTGTGGTCGGTATATATAATACTTTTGACCCCATATAAGTAGTGCCTCCAAGTCTTTAATGCAAAAACAACCGCGCCTAATTCCAAATCATGCGTCGTATAATTTTGTTCGTGAATCTTCAATTGTCTAGACGCATAAGCAATCACCTTCGTTCATTGCATTAATACACAACCGAGACCTTGCTTTGATGCATCACAATAAATCACAAAATCATCATTCCCTTCAGGCAATGACAATATAGGTGCCGTAGTTAGCTTTTTCTTCAATAACTGAAACGCTTTCTCTTGTTCATCATTCCATTCAAATTTCTTCCCTTTATGCGTTAATGCAGTCAAGGGTTTTGCTATTCTGGAAAAGTCTTGGATGAACCTTCTGTAGTAACCAGCTAGTCCTAAAAACTGGCGTATGTGTTTCGGAGTTTTCGGGGTTTCCCACTTTTCAACAGTTTCTATCTTTGCCGGATCCACCTTAATACCTTCTTTATTCACTATGTGACCGAGGAATTGAACTTCTTCCAACCAAAATGCACACTTTGAAAACTTAGCGTACAATTCTTCCTTCCTCAATACTTCTAACACCTTTCTCAAATGTTCACCGTGTTCTTGGTCATTCTTTGAGTAAATAAGTAAGTCATCAATGAAAACAATGACAAACTTGTCAAGGTATGGTCCACACACTCGGTTCATAAGGTCCATGAACACAGCTGGTGCATTAGTTAAACCAAACGGCATGACCATAAACTCGTAATGACCGTAACGTGTTCTGAAAGCAGTCTTTGGAATATCATCTTCTTTCACCCGCATTTGATGATACGCGGAACGTAAGTCAATCTTTGAATAAACAGTCGAGCCTTGTAGTTGATCAAATAAGTCGTCGATTCTCGGTAGTGGGTAGCGATTCTTGATGGTAAGTTTGTTCAACTCTCGGTAGTCGATACACAACCTGAATGTACCATCTTTCTTCTTGACAAACAAAACAGGAGCTCCCCACGGTGATGTGCTTGGTCGAATGAAACCACGCTCTAAAAGTTCTTGTAATTGGCTTTGCAGTTCTTTCATTTCACTGGGTGCGAGTCTGTAAGGAGCATGAGCTATTGGTGCAGCTCCTGGTACAAGATCTATTTGAAATTCAACGGATCGATGTGGGGGTAATCCCGGTAATTCTTTCGGAAATACATCGGGAAATTCTTTTGCAATGGGAACATCATTGATGCTCTTTTCTTCAGTTTGTACTTTCTCGACGTGTGCTCGAACAGCATAGCAACCTTTTCTTATTAGTTTTTGTTCCTTCAAATTACTAATAAGATGTAGCTTCGTGTTGCCCTTTTCTCCGTACACCATTAAGGGTTTTCCTTTTTCTCGTATAATGCGAATTGCATTTTTGTAACAGACGATCTCTGCTTTCACTTCTTTCAACCAGTCCATACCGATTATCACATCAAAACTCCCTAACTCTACTGGTATCAAATCAATCTTAAATGTTTCGCTAACCAGTTTAATTTCTCGATTCCGACATATATTATCTGCTGAAATTAATTTACCATTTGCTAATTCGAGTAAAAATTTACTATCCAAAGGCGTCAATGGACAACTTAATTTAGCACAAAAATCTCTACTCATATAGCTTCTATCCACACCCGAATCAAATAAAACGTAAGCAGATTTATTGTCAATAAGAAACGTACCCGTAACAAGGTCCGGGTCTTCCTGTGCCTCTGCCGCATTAATATTGAAAACTCTTCCACGGCCTTGTCCATTCGTGTTCTCCTGGTTCGGGCAATTTCTAATAATGTGGCCCGGTTTTCCACATTTATAACAAACTACATTGGCATAACTTGCTCCGACACTACTTGCTCTGCCATTACTCGTTCCGACACCATTTGTTCCTTTCGTTCTATTAACCCCTGGTCCGTAAACCTCACACTTCGCCGCGCTATGACCATTTCTTTTACACTTGTTGCAAAATTTGGTGCAGAACCCCGAGTGATTCTTTTCACACCTTTGGCATAGCTGCTTCTGATTGTTGTTGTTGTTGCGGTTATTATTGTTGTTGGGATGATTGTTGTAGTTGCTGTTGTTGTTGTTGTTGTTGTTGGGCCGTTTGTTGTAGTTGCGATTGATGTTGCGATTGTTGGGATAATTGTTGCGATTATTGTTGTAATTGCTGTTGTTGTTGTATTGGTGATTTTTATCACCGTTTTCCTCCCACTTTCTTTTGACTTGCTTCACATTGGCCTCTTCAGCAGTCTGTTCTTTAATTCTTTCTTCAATTTGGTTCACGAGTTTATGAGCCATTCTACATGCCTGTTGTATGGAGGCGGGCTCGTGTGAACTTATATCTTCTTGGATTCTTTCCGGTAATCCTTTCACAAATGCGTCGATCTTCTCTTCCTCATCTTCGAATGCTCCCGGACACAATAGGCACAATTCTGTGAATCGTCTTTCGTACGTGGTAATATCAAATCCTTGGGTTCGTAACCCTCTAAGTTCTGTCTTGAGCTTATTGACCTCGGTTCTGGGACGGTACTTCTCGTTCATCAAGTGCTTGAATGCTGACCACGGTAGTGCGTACGCATCATCTTGTCCCACTTGCTCTAGATAGGTATTCCACCATGTTAACACAGAACCTGTGAAGGTATGCGTAGCGTACTTTACTTTGTCCTCTTCAGTACACTTACTTATGGCAAACACCGATTCGACCTTCTCGGTCCACCGTTTCAATCCGATCGGTCCTTCGGTTCCATCAAATTCCAAAGGTTTGCAGGCAGTGAATTCTTTGTAGGTGCATCCTACACGATTTCCTGTACTGCTAGATCCAAGGTTATTGTTGGTATGTAGCGCAGCCTGTACTGCGGCTATGTTTGAAGCTAGAAAAGTACGGAATTCCTCTTCATTCATATTCACGGTGTGTCGAGTAGTCGGTGCCATTTCCTTCAAAATAGTTAAATGGAACAAGTTAATCATACAGAATATTAAGAGTAGTTAATAGTATTTCGTAGCATAATATGAACTCATTTATAAAAGCTTTTTCTTCATATTAGCGTTTTATAAGTTTAAATTCGGGTAGTACCTACCCGTTAAGTTCATACTTAGTAGCTAATATACAATTCAACTACTACAATTCTATATGAAAAACTGATTATAATAATATTTCACGTTCAAACTTTTATACAATATTTTACAAACTTACAATACCGCTTATTTTACATAAAGCATGAAATATAGCACACAATAACTTTGATACAAGATAGTTGTGAAGATAATTCTAGCTAGTACACAAGTCGTTCAGCAAAGGCAATAAAGACACGTAATTCATACGTCCAGAAACAAGTCATGCATTCTGGTTTTACTAGGACTACTTCCCATCCTTGGTCTTGTGGAACATAACCGTTATGGCCGTTGATAAGACAGCGTGTTGTAACGTCGTCAAAGGGACGAGGGTTACGTAATGTCCAACAGTCCCGTAACAATCTAAAAACCTCATTTCTTACCCCAATTACCGACTCCGTCACTTGTGGAAACATTTTGTTTAATAGTTGTAGCCCGATGTTCTTGTTCTCACTTTGGTGAGAAGCGAACATTACTAATCCGTAAGCATAACATGCTTCTTTATGTTGCATGTTAGCCGCTTTTTCTAAATCACGAAGTCCAATATTCGGATATATTGAGTCAAAATAATTTCTTAACCCGTTGCGTAAAATAGCATTTGGGTTCCCCGCAATATATGCGTCAAAGTAAACACATCGTAACTTATGGGTTTCCCAATGTGATATCCCCTATATTTTAAACGAAAGTCTCTTATAAACCAAGACATTCTTGGAACGTTCTTCGAATGTCTTACAAACTGATCTCGCCTTAAATAGTTGTGCCGAGGAATTCTGGCCGACTCTAGACAAAATTTCATCAATCATGTCTCCGGGTAGGTCTCTTAAAATATTGGGTTGTCTATCCATTTTGTGTTTTTAAACTGTAAAATAGACAAGAGTTAGATTCATAAAAAAATACTTATTAATACAAGCAATTTTTACATATATCATAAAGCATAAGAACACTATATTACATATATTACACCACACGAATACAACTATCTTATTCCGACTCGCTCGTTTCTTCTTCTTCGGTTTTGGTTCGTTTTGCCAAATTTCTAGGGATATATGATGTTCCCCTAATACGAGCCGTCGTTGTCCACATTGATTTAGAAAAACCTGGTGGTTTAGAGGTTCCCGGGTCATTGTTACAACTTAAGGACTTCGGGCATTGACGATACATATAAAGTTCATAGGGGTTGGAATTAGATTTCTCTATTTTTATGCCCTTTCCCTTATTATTTTCTTTTGCCTTTTTAAATTCAGTTGGGGTAATTTCTATAACATCATCGGAATTCTCGTCGGAATCCGATTCATCGGAGAATTGGTAATCCTCCCAATATTTTGCTTCCTTGGCGGAAACACCATTGACCATAATTAACCTTGGTCGGTTGGTTGAGGATTTTCTTTTACTTAACCGTTTTATTATTTCCCCCACCGGTTCTATTTCTTCATCCGGTTCCGATTCTTCTTCCGGTTCCGATTCTTCTTCCGGTTCCGACTCTTCTTCCGGTTCCTCTTCGGGAACTTGTGAATCAGTCCATGAATCATTCCAATTTACATTTGACTCTTCATTATTATTAGGTGAGTCAATGGGACTTGTTCTAGAGGTAGACATCTATCACATAATATCAAACGCGTTAAAATATTAATATATCACATAATATTCACATGTTAAAAATATATAGTTTCCAACAAAATTTGTTAAGCAATCATTTTTCAAGTAAACACGGTCGAAGTCCAGACTCACTAATGCATCCTAACAAACTCGATAAGACACACTAATGAAAAATTCTGGTTCTCTAAGACCAACGCTCGGATACCAACTGAAATGTCCCGTTCTTATTGATTAAAACGTTCCATATTAATTGATTTCGTTGCGAGGTTTTGACCTCTATATGAGACGTTTTTCAAAGACTGCATTCATTTTTAAAACAAACCATAACCTTTATTTCATAAATAAAGGTTTAAAAAGCTTTACGTAGATTATCAAATAATGATAATCTAAAATATCCTGTTTACACACGACCATTACATAATGATTTACAATACAAATATGTTACATCGAAATCAGTTTCTTGAATGCAGTTTTTACACAATATCATACAAACATGGACTCCAAATCTTGTCCATATTTTAGTATGAAACAGCGGAAGCTCTTAATATTCACCTGAGAATAAACATGCTTTAAACGTCAACAAAAATGTTGGTGAGTTATAGGTTTAACCTATATATATCAAATCGTAACAATAGACCACAAGATTTCATATTTCAATACACATCCCATACATAGAGATAAAAATCATTCATATGGTGAACACCTGGTAACCGACATTAACAAGATGCATATATAAGAATATCCCCATCATTCCGGGACACCCTTCGGATATGATATAAATTTCGAAGTACTAATGCATCCGGTACTTTGGATGGGGTTTGTTAGGCCCAATAGATCTATCTTTAGGATTCGCGTCAATTAGGGTGTCTGTTCCCTAATTCTTAGATTACCAGACTTAATAAAAAGGGGCATATTCGATTTCGATAATTCAACCATAGAATGTAGTTTCACGTACTTGTGTCTATTTTTTAAATCATTTATAAAACCTGCATGTATTCTCATCCCAAAAATATTAGATTTTAAAAGTGGGACTATAACTCACTTTCACAGATTTTTACTTCGTCGGGAAGTAAGACTTGGCCACTGGTTGATTCACGAACCTATAACAATATATACATATATATCAAAGTATGTTCAAAATATATTTACAACACTTTTAATATATTTTGATGTTTTAAGTTTATTAAGTCAGCTGTCCTCGTTAGTAACCTACAACTAGTTGTCCACAGTTAGATGTACAGAAATAAATCGATAAATATTATCTTGAATCAATCCACGACCCAGTGTATACGTATCTCAGTATTGATCACAACTCAAACTATATATATTTTGGAATCAACCTCAACCCTGTATAGCTAACTCCAACATTCACATATAGAGTGTCTATGGTTGTTCCGAAATATATATAGATGTGTCGACATGATAGGTCGAAACATTGTATACGTGTCTATGGTATCTCAAGATTACATAATATACAATACAAGTTGATTAAGTTATGGTAGGAATAGATTTGTTACCAATTTTCACGTAGCTAAAATGAGAAAAATTATCCAATCTTGTTTTACCCATAACTTCTTCATTTTAAATCCGTTTTGAGTGAATCAAATTGCTATGGTTTCATATTGAACTCTATTTTATGAATCTAAACAGAAAAGTATAGGTTTATAGTCGGAAAAATAAGTTACAAGTCGTTTTTGTAAAGGTAGTCATTTCAGTCGAAAGAACGACGTCTAGATGACCATTTTAGAAAACATACTTCCACTTTGAGTTTAACCATAATTTTTGGATATAGTTTCATGTTCATAATAAAAATCATTTTCTCAGAATAACAACTTTTAAATCAAAGTTTATCATAGTTTTTAATTAACTAACCCAAAACAGCCCGCGGTGTTACTACGACGGCGTAAATCCGGTTTTACGGTATTTTTCGTGTTTCCAGGTTTTAAATCTTTAAGTTAGCATATCATATAGATATAGAACATGTGTTTAGTTGATTTTAAAAGTCAAGTTAGAAGGATTAACTTTTGTTTGCGAACAAGTTTAGAATTAACTAAACTATGTTCTAGTGGTTACAAGTTTAAACCTTCGAATAAGATAGCTTTATATGTATGAATCGAATGATGTTATGAACATCATTACAACCTTAAGTTCCTTGGATAAACCTACTGGAAAAGAGAAAAATGGATCTAGCTTCAATGGATCCTTGGATGGCTCGAAGTTCTTGAAGCAGGATCATGACACGAAAACAAGTTCAAGTAAGATCATCACTTGAAATAAGATTGTTATAGTTATAGAAATTGAACCAAAGTTTGAATATGATTATTACCTTGTATTAGAATGATAACCTACTGTAAGAAACAAAGATTTCTTGAGGTTGGATGATCACCTTACAAGATTGGAAGTGAGCTACCAAACTTGAAAGTATTCTTGATTTTATGAAACTAGAACTTTTGGAATTTATGAAGAACACTTAGAACTTGAAGATAGAACTTGAGAGAGATTAATTAGATGAAGAAAATTGAAGAATGAAAGTGTTTGTAGGTGTTTTTGGTCGTTGGTGTATGGATTAGATATAAAGGATATGTAATTTTGTTTTCATGTAAATAAGTCATGAATGATTACTCATATTTTTGTAATTTTATGAGATATTTCATGCTAGTTGCCAAAGGATGGTTCCCACATGTGTTAGGTGACTCACATGGGCTGCTAAGAGCTGATCATTGGAGTGTATATACCAATAGTACATACATCTAAAAGCTGTGTATTGTACGAGTACGAATACGGGCGCATACGAGTAGAATTGTTGATGAAACTGAACGAGGATGTAATTGTAAGCATTTTTGTTAAGTAGAAGTATTTTGATAAGTGTATTGAAGTCTTTCAAAAGTTTATAAATACATATTAAAACACTGCATGTATATACATTTTAACTGAGTCGTTAAGTCATCGTTAGTCGTACATGTAAGTGTTGTTTTAAAACCTTTAGGTTAACGATCTTGTTAAATGTTGTTAACCCAATGTTTATAATATCAAATGAGATTTTAAATTATTATATTATCATGATATTATCATGTATGAATATCTCTTAATATGATATATATACATTAAATGTCTTTACAACGATAATCGTTACATATATGTCTCGTTTAAAAATCATTAAGTTAGTAGTCTTGTTTTTACATATGTAGTTCATTGTTAATATACTTAATGATATGTTTACTTATCATAGTATCATGTTAACTATATATATATATATATCCATATATATGTCATCATATAGTTTTTACAAGTTTTAACGTTCGTGAATCACCGGTCAACTTGGGTGGTCAATTGTTTATATGAAACATATTTCAATTAATCAAGTCTTAACAAGTTTGATTGCTTAACATGTTGGAAACATTTAATCATGTAAATATCAATCTCAATTAATATATATAAACATGGAAAAGTTTGGGTCACTACAGCAGCGACCTCACTCGGATTACCTAAAATATCAAACCCAACCGTTTTATTAAACAGACCCAATGCATCTTCAAAATCACGACCAAGACCAACAATACCCGCATGACGTAGGGTCTTGGTCTGCAACCCAGCAGACTGTAATCGAGAAGCCAGAAAAGCATAATGACGAACATCTCCCACAGAATAAACACCAAGCCCTCCAAATGCAAATGGCAAGGTGGCAAGCCACCACTGCCAATCACCAAACCCAGGCCCTGAATCAGTAACAATACGCTCCAAGGAAGATCGAAGGCTCCATCGAAAGCGCGTTGAGCTACCTCAAATATACTAGGAGGACAAGTACGCAAGGAAAAGTAGAGTTTAGAAACTCCTGTACATGCCCTAAGCAACAACAACTCACACTGAGGATCATCAAGCTTAGTAACCTTATCCATAAGCGCAATGGACTTGGTCACCCTTTGCATCACCAGTTCACAACTAAAACCAGGATCGGAACTTGTGGGGGCCCTAAGCAACTTAACACCATTTAAAGGCCGAGCAATATTAGGAGGAAAGACACCTACTTGCCTGCTGCGAGGGTCCTCCGTAGGCCAGAAAATTTATGTTTTTTCAACGTTGAGATGTAGCCCAAAACGAGGCCCATCCTCCATAATCAAATGCAAAACCTTCCCCACCACTAAAGTGTCCCCAATAATAGTGCCATCATCCAAATACCTGTAACATCCCGCCTTTTTCCATTTATTTTTCCGTTATTATATAAAGTCCGTTATATGTTTATAACATCTCCCGTTGATACGCGTTTTAAATTATCTCGTTTAGGTAATTCCCGCACCCGAACGAAAGTTGAGGGACTAAACTTGACAAGGGATCAAACCCTTGACTAGGTCAAAGGGTCAAACCCCTTTCTCCCATTCATTACCATCTCCCTCTCTCTCTCTCTCTCTTTCTCTCTAGCAAGAACACACCCAATTTCCTTTCTCATTCATTCATCATCTAAATCCGGATTAGGGAGCTAGCAACCAAATAAATTACATATTCGTGATCCTCTCTTCATCCTCTTCATTTTGGTACCAACTTCATCTCATTTGGGTAACTTTCTAAAATCACTAGATTTTGTGTTCTTGATGTTTTTAACTTATAAAAGTGTTAATTAGTGTCTATGGCTCAAGTCTAACATGAATATATGATTTATATGCTCGATCTCGTTGTTTTAGTGTAACTAGCATGAACTTGAATTTTGGTGTGTTGTTCTTGAATTTTGGATGATCATATGTTGTTAGATGTTGAAAGTTGATGTTTTAATTGTGTTACTAGCATCACTAGCTTCAATTTGATGTGTAGGTTGCCTTAGAAAACTTCATGAACTTGATTATTGATTTTTGGTGGAATTGAGTTAGGGTTTGAAGAACTTGAAGTGATTATTTGATGCGTTGATTGCCATGAATTGTTGTAAGTAAGTTGTTAGTTGTATTGTATGCTCCATTACCTACAAAATGGCATGTCACATGTATGCATTGAATGCCCAAATCATTAAATGTGCATTGGTGAGTTTGAAGCATTAATGTGGGCATTGAATGATCACTTGGTTGGAAAACTCGGTTGTTACAAATGAGGTTTTTGATTGTTAAATTGTGTTTAGTTGCATTCTATGTCAAAAGAGCTTTCCAACGATATAAGGTGCGAGTCCTAAGTGTTTGTGGTTTGCGTTTTATGCTTATTTGAAGTTTGGATCAAGTTGGACAAGTGAAACAGACCAGGCACCAGCACCCGCCTATTGTCGCGGCGCGACAGAAGGGTGCCGCGGCGCGGCATAAGCCGTGCCCAGCTTCTGTCTCCGGTGTCCATTTTATGGAAAATGTTTGGCATACTACGGACCTCCGATTCACATGAAACTTGTTCTAACATGCTCATATATGATTAAAAACCTCAGAAAAATAGTTCGGGACCCGACCCGAACGTGTTGACTTTCGTTGACTTTGACCGACCAAAGTTTGACTTTTTGTCAAACTTAACCAAATGATTATGCAACCTTCCTAACTTGTTTATATACTTGTATCTTGCATGAAACTTGACAATTTGATTTCACATGCTAAATAATCGAGTCGTAACGAGCCATAGGACTAATTGAACATCTTTGACCTATCGTGTTTACCGTTATTGATACAAACCTATTGTTTAGGTCAAGACTAGCATTGTTCTTTGCACACGTTTACTTGTCGAAGTACTTTACCACTCGTGCATTCAAGGTGAGATCATAGTCCCACTTTTACTCTTTTTGAACTTACATTTGGGATGAGAAAACATAAACATTTCTTTACTAAGTGAACACAAGTACAGGAAAACAAACATTCTACATACGAGTTTAGAACAAAATCCTCAATTCGATTATCATTAGTTACACTTGCCGGGTGTAAGCGAGAACTTATGTTGTATGGATCCATATGGGTTTGACAAACCCTCATTCAAACGGTTCGCTACCGTTTATGAATGAAATATATTTTCGAGAAACAGTGTATGTTCTAGCACTAAGTGATGGGGTTCAATGGAAGGAAACGTTAAGCATTGATAATTGGGTGCTCGTGAAACAAACTTTTGGAATGTATTACTATTATTTCATTGATGCAAATCTTGTGGTTCACTTGTACTTACTTACTTAAACCTATGATTTCACCAACGTTTTCGTTGACAGATTTCTATGTTTTTCTCAGGTCCTTGAACGATACATGATACATGCTTCCGCTCATTATTTGATACTTGCATTGGATGTCGAGTATATGTGCATTTCATGGAGCGTCTTTTGACTTTACTTTTAAATTGTGTCGCATAAGTTTCATTTGTACTTAAAACTTTGTATCGTAACTTGTGGTGGAACTATTCTTGTAAACTTGAACAACCTTTACATTTGAAATGAATGCGACATATCTTTTGGTCAAACGTTGTTTTAAGGACTTATGACCACGTAACGGGACCTAAGTAGACGGCGCCGTCAATGACGATTTGGTCGGGTCGCTACAGATGGTATCAGAGCGTTGGTTGTAGGGATTTAGAGTTCATTGGTGTCAACCTCGAGTCATAGGGTACATTGGTGAGTCTAGACTACAACCGGCATATAGACTTGAAGTAGGAATTACTTGACTACTTGTGCATTTATACTCGAACGCTTCTACTCATACCTACTCTTAGTTCATCTTAACCTCACGTTGTTTAATTTGATTGACGCGCCACCTTGACTATATGAAATGATGTCGAATGCACATATGAATCAGGGTAATATAATTTCCGGGATTATATTACGGTGACTCATATGAACGTTCCGACATTATGACATAAAGAATTTAAGGCGAGTCGAGGAAAAACTTCTCTTTATCTTTATTCTATATCACGGTTAGTATTATTGAGAATACTAATCAATGATATTCTTGTGTCTTGAAGGAACAATGGCTCCTCGTCGTGTACGCCGCAATGAAACTCCCGAACAAGCTCTCGAACGGATGATAGCTACCGCCGTAGATGCGGCCATGGCCGGTCACTCATCCAACAACAATAATAATAACAACCACAACAACAACAACAACAACAACAATGGAGCCGGAAACTCAAACGAGGGATGCTCCTATAAAGCTTTCATGGGGTGCAAACCTCACACTTTTGATGGAACCGGGGGACCGGTCGTGCTCACCCGATGGTTTGAGCAAACGGAAGCCGTCTTTAGCATAAGCGGTTGTCGGGACCAAGACAAGGTCAAATACTCCACTCACACCTTCGCCGGTGTCACTCTTACATGGTGGAATACTTATGTACAATCGGTGGGTACCGATGAAGCTCATGCCCTCTCTTGGGCCGATCTAAAGGAAAAGATGATTGTTGAATATTTTCCGCGCGAAGAAACCCGAAAGCTTGAGGAAGAACTAAGAGCTTTGAAAGCGGTCGGAAACGACCTTAAAGCTTATAATCAACGCTTCGCCGAACTATCCTTGATGTGTCCTAATCTTGTTAACCCCGAATCTCAAAGGATTGAGCTCTACATGCTCGGTCTTCCAAAAAGCATCAAACAAGGGGTGATGTCATCCAAACCCACTACTCATCAAGCCGCTATGAACATGGCTCGCCAACTAATCGAAACGGTTGACGAAATCGTAGTTCCGGCACCTAAGGCTGAGGATAAATCGGGCGGCAACAAAAGAAAGTGGGAACCCTCCCAATCAAGCAACAACAACTTTGCCAAGAAATCTTTCACTTCCGACGGCAAGAAGGGTTATGCCGGGAACCTACCTCTTTGCAACAAATGCAACAAACATCACTTTGGCGAATGTAGTAAGATAATTTGCCACCGGTGCCAAGGAGTTGGTCATAAGGCCAACGATTGTAAAAGTGCCACTCCTGTTGCTCGAAAGTGGCCCAATGCACCAAAGACGGGCACTTGTTACAAATGTGGTCAAACGGGTCATTATAGAAATGCATGCCCGAAAAGGAAAGATAACACCAATACGCGCAGCCGAGCTTTCAACATCAACACCGAGGAAGCCCGGGATGACACTGAACTAGTCACGGGTACGTTCCTTCTCAACAATTCTTATGTCTCTTGCTTATTCGATTCAGGTGCCGATAAATGCTTTGTATCCAAGACTTTGACTCATTCTTTTAGCACTCCACCTCTTCCATTAGATACCACTTATACCATTGAAGTGGCTAACGGGAAACTATTAAGTGCCGACACGTATTACCGGGGGTGTACGATAAACATTTTGGGTAAGGAATTTGAAATTGATTTGATACCCATGGAACTAGGAAGCTTTGATGTAATAATCGGTATGAATTGGTTAGTCAAAACGAAATCTCACATTCTTTGTGATCTTAACGCAATCCGAATTCCTATCGAGAATGGTGAACCTTTGATCGTCTATGGCGATAAGAGTTGCACCGGACTCAACCTCGTTTCGTGTGTTAAAGTTAGAAAACTACTCCGTAAGGGTTGTTTTGCGATCCTTGCTCACGTTAAGAAAGTCGAGTCCGATGAGAAGCACATCGATGATGTGCCAATTGTTAGTGACTATTCCGATGTATTTCCCGACGAATTGCCGGGTCTTCCGCCTCATCGACCGGTTGAATTCCAAATCGATCTTATCCCGGGAGCCGCACCCGTAGCACGTGCACCATATAGACTCGCTCCATCTGAAATGCAAGAATTGCAAAGTCAAATCCAAGAACTACTTGATCGAGGTTTTATCCAACCTAGCCATTCACCTTGGGGCGCTCCGATTTTGTTTGTTAAAAAGAAAGACGGATCCCTACAAATGTGCATTGATTATCGTGAACTAAATAAATTGACGGTTAAGAACCGATATCCTCTTCCTCGCATCGATGACCTCTTTGATCAACTACAAGGGTCTTGTGTATATTCAAAAATCGATCTCCGCTCGGGTTATCATCAATTGAGGGTTAAGGGGGAAGATGTCTCCAAAACCGCTTTCCGAACTCGTTATGGTAGTTATGAATTCCTTGTCATGCCATTTGGTCTCACTAACGCACCGGCGGTGTTCATGGATCTTATGAACCGCGTGTGCAAACCGTATCTCGATAAATTCGTTATTGTGTTCATCGATGACATATTGATCTATTCTAAAAATGAAGAAGAGCACGAACAACATCTCCGACTTGTGCTTGAACTTTTAAGACAAGAACAACTCTATGCCAAATTCTCCAAGTGTGAATTTTGGTTAAAGGAAGTTCAATTTCTTGGTTATGTTGTAAGTGACCAAGGTATTAAAGTCGATCCAACGAAAATCGAAGCCATTAGCAAATGGGAGACTCCTACTACTCCTACTCACATTCGTCAATTTTTGGGTCTCGCCGGGTACTATCGTAGATTCATCGAAAATTTCTCTTTGGTTGCACGTCCTCTAACCGCATTGACTCACAAGGGAAAGAAATTCATTTGGGCGACCGAACATGAATCCGCATTCCAAATCTTGAAAACGAAGCTAACCACCGCTCCTATCTTGTCACTTCCCGAAGGCAATGATGACTTTGTTGTATATTGCGATGCCTCAAAACATGGTTTTGGGTGTGTATTGATGCAACGAACGAAAGTCATTGCTTATGCTTCTCGACAACTCAAAATTCATGAACGAAACTATACGACACATGATCTCGAACTCGGAGCCGTTGTCTTTGCACTTAAAATGTGGAGACACTATCTTTATGGAACTAAGAGTACTATCTTCACCGATCACAAAAGCCTTCAACACATTTTCGATCAAAAGCAACTAAACATGAGACAACGAAGGTGGATTGAAACCTTAAACGATTACGATTGCGAGCTTCGTTACCATCCTGGGAAGGCAAATGTAGTAGCCGATGCCTTAAGTCGAAAAGAAAGAGCGGTGCCTCTTCGTGTCCGAGCCTTAAACATCACCATCCACACAAACCTTAATAGCCAAATTCGGGTAGCCCAAGATGAGGCTCTCAAGGATGAAAACATCTCTCTCGAACACTTGAACGTCCTCACCTCTCGATTCGAAGTCAAAGAAACCGGACTCCGATATTTCGCCGGAAGAATTTGGGTGCCTAGTTATGGGGATCTACGAAGCCTTATCTTAGACGAAGCCCATAAGTCACGATACTCGATTCACCCCGGTGCCAATAAGATGTACCACGATCTTAAACAACTATATTGGTGGCCGAACATCAAAAGGGACGTAGCTACGTATGTTTCCAAGTGTTTGACATGTTCCAAAGTCAAAGCTGAACACCAAAGACCGTCCGGACTACTTCGACAACCCGAGATCCCGCAATGGAAGTGGGAAAGAATAACGATGGATTTTATCACCAAACTACCAAAAACGACGGGTGGTTATGATACCATTTGGGTTATTGTTGACCGTCTCACCAAATCCGCACACTTCCTTGCCATGAAAGAAACGGACAAAATGGAGAAACTTGCACAACTTTACATTAAGGAGGTCGTAGCCCGACACGGTGTACCTTTATCGATTATCTCCGACCGAGATGGCCGTTTCGTTTCTAGATTTTGGCGTACATTGCAAGAAGCGTTGGGAACGCGTTTAGACATGAGCACCGCATATCATCCTCAAACCGATGGACAAAGCGAACGTACAATTCAAACCTTAGAGGACATGTTACGAGCTTGCGTGGTTGATTTCGGAAAAGCTTGGGACAAGCACTTACCTCTCGCCGAGTTCTCTTACAACAATAGTTATCACGCGAGTATTAAAGCCGCACCTTTTGAAGCGCTATATGGCCGCAAATGTCGTTCACCTCTTTGTTGGGCCGAGGTAGGCGACGTGCAAATCACCGGACCCGAACTCATTCACGAAACCACCGAGAAAATCGTTCAAATCCGAGATAGGCTTAGGACGGCCCGAAGTCGTCAAAAGAGCAATACCGACAAACGACGCAATGATCTCGAATTTCAAGTCGGTGACCGAGTAATGTTAAAAGTCGCACCTTGGAAGGGTGTAATCCGTTTTGGGAAACGCGGGAAGCTAAATCCGCGGTATATTGGTCCTTTCGAAATCTTGGAGCGTATTGGAACCGTTGCTTATCGTTTAAATCTTCCGCCTCAATTGAACTCCGTTCATCCTACCTTCCATGTATCTAACTTGAAAAAGTGTCTTGCCGAACCCGATATCGTCATCCCTCTTGAGGAACTTACTATTGATGACAAGCTTCATTTTGTGGAGGAACCGGTTGAAATTGTGGATACCTCCGTCAAGACATTGAAACAAAGCCGAATCCCGATTGTTAAAGTCCGTTGGAACGCCAAAAGGGGACCCGAGTTTACTTGGGAAAGACAAGATCAAATGCAAAGGAAGTATCCTCATCTATTCGTGAATTCAGAAACGCAAGATCTCGAGGAAGAAACAACGACTACTACGCCTACTTAAATTTCGGGACGAAATTTCTTTTAAGGAGTAGGTAATGTAACATCCCGCCTTTTTCCATTTATTTTTCCGTTATACTAATATAAAGTCCGTTATATGTTTATAACATCTCCCGTTGATACGCGTTTTAAATTATCTCGTTTAGGTAATTCCCGCACCCGAACGAAAGTTGAGGGACTAAACTTGACAAGGGATCAAACCCTTGACTAGGTCAAAGGGTTAAACCCCTTTCACCCATTCATTACCATCTCCCTCTCTCTCTCTCTCTTTCTCTCTAGCAAGAACACACCCAATTTCCTTTCTCATTCATTCATCATCTAAATCCGGATTAGGGAGCTAGCAACCAAATAAATTACATATTCGTGATCCTCTCTTCATCCTCTTCATTTTGGTACCAACTTCATCTCATTTGGGTAACTTTCTAAAATCACTAGATTTTGTGTTCTTGATGTTTTTAACTTATAAAAGTGTTAATTAGTGTCTATGGCTCAAGTCTAACATGAATATATGATTTATATGCTCGATCTCGTTGTTTTAGTGTAACTAGCATGAACTTGAATTTTGGTGTGTTGTTCTTGAATTTTGGATGATCATATGTTGTTAGATGTTGAAAGTTGATGTTTTAATTGTGTTACTAGCATCACTAGCTTCAATTTGATGTGTAGGTTGCCTTAGAAAACTTCATGAACTTGATTATTGATTTTTGGTGGAATTGAGTTAGGGTTTGAAGAACTTGAAGTGATTATTTGATGCGTTGATTGCCATGAATTGTTGTAAGTAAGTTGTTAGTTGTATTGTATGCTCCATTACCTACAAAATGGCATGTCACATGTATGCATTGAATGCCCAAATCATTAAATGTGCATTGGTGAGTTTGAAGCATTAATGTGGGCATTGAATGATCACTTGGTTGGAAAACTCGGTTGTTACAAATGAGGTTTTTGATTGTTAAATTGTGTTTAGTTGCATTCTATGTCAAAAGAGCTTTCCAACGATATAAGGTGCGAGTCCTAAGTGTTTGTGGTTTGCGTTTTATGCTTATTTGAAGTTTGGATCAAGTTGGACAAGTGAAACAGACCAGGCACCAGCACCCGCCTATTGTCGCGGCGCGACAGAAGGGTGCCGCGGCGCGGCATAAGCCGTGCCCAGCTTCTGTCTCCGGTGTCCATTTTATGGAAAATGTTTGGCATACTACGGACCTCCGATTCACATGAAACTTGTTCTAACATGCTCATATATGATTAAAAACCTCAGAAAAATAGTTCGGGACCCGACCCGAACGTGTTGACTTTCGTTGACTTTGACCGACCAAAGTTTGACTTTTTGTCAAACTTAACCAAATGATTATGCAACCTTCCTAACTTGTTTATATACTTGTATCTTGCATGAAACTTGACAATTTGATTTCACATGCTAAATAATCGAGTCGTAACGAGCCATAGGACTAATTGAACATCTTTGACCTATCGTGTTTACCGTTATTGATACAAACCTATTGTTTAGGTCAAGACTAGCATTGTTCTTTGCACACGTTTACTTGTCGAAGTACTTTACCACTCGTGCATTCAAGGTGAGATCATAGTCCCACTTTTACTCTTTTTGAACTTACATTTGGGATGAGAAAACATAAACATTTCTTTACTAAGTGAACACAAGTACAGGAAAACAAACATTCTACATACGAGTTTAGAACAAAATCCTCAATTTGATTATCATTAGTTACACTTGCCGGGTGTAAGCGAGAACTTATGTTGTATGGATCCATATGGGTTTGACAAACCCTCATTCAAACGGTTCGCTACCGTTTACGAATGAAATATATTTTCGAGAAACAGTGTATGTTCTAGCACTAAGTGATGGGGTTCAATGGAAGGAAACGTTAAGCATTGATAATTGGGTGCTCGTGAAACAAACTTTTGGAATGTATTACTATTATTTCATTGATGCAAATCTTGTGGTTCACTTGTACTTACTTACTTAAACCTATGATTTCACCAACGTTTTCGTTGACAGATTTCTATGTTTTTCTCAGGTCCTTGAACGATACATGATACATGCTTCCGCTCATTATTTGATACTTGCATTGGATGTCGAGTATATGTGCATTTCATGGAGCGTCTTTTGACTTTACTTTTAAATTGTGTCGCATAAGTTTCATTTGTACTTAAAACTTTGTATCGTAACTTGTGGTGGAACTATTCTTGTAAACTTGAACAACCTTTACATTTGAAATGAATGCGACATATCTTTTGGTCAAACGTTGTTTTAAGGACTTATGACCACGTAACGGGACCTAAGTAGACGGCGCCGTCAATGACGATTTGGTCGGGTCGCTACAATACCACGCCTGAAGACAAACCTCAAAATTATCTCTGATTTTAGTAACCAAGGGTTGTAAGACCAAAGCAAAAAGCAGCGGACCAAGGGGATCACCCTGTTACACCCCCTGATAAGACCATAATGTGTGGTTCCCATAATACAATCTGGCTGGATTAGAGTAGCAAAATTCAACCCACCGAGAAATGCTCGGACAAAGGCGGCGAACTTCACGTAACATGACTGTACGATCAACTAGATTGAAGTAATTTTGAAAATCAACTAATAACATAGAGAGGCCAACATCAGAGCCACGATCCTCAATCAACCGATTCACAGCATGAAGAATTGCCTCACCACCTGAAGAAACACCAACACCAAATTGAAGACCATCGAAGTAACTTCCCAAAGACTGGCTAACCATAGCAGCGCCAACCTTCGAAACAAGACATCACCAAACAGTACCCACAGCTATAGGACGAAGACCACCGCCAGGCTTGACAAGCGGTGTGAGGGGAGCACTAGCTATATGTAGTGACCCGAACTTTTCCATGTTTATATATATTAATTGAGATTGATATTTACATGAATAAATGTTTCCAACGTGTTAAGCAATCAAACTTATTAAGACTTGATTAAATGAAATAAGTTTCATATAGACAATTGATCACCCAAGTTGACCGGTGATTCCGTTACAAAATTGTAAAAACTACATGTTGTGGTATATATAGACATATATATATATGGTTGACATGAGATTATGATGAGTAAGTATCTCACTAAGTATATTAACAATGTGTGATATACATAAGAAATGAGATTACTAAGTTAAGAAACTCGAAATGATATATATAACGATTATCGTTATGATAACGTCTACTAAATATATATGTATCATATTAAGATATTGATACACTATATTTAACATGATAAAATGATATTTAAATATATCATTAAGTGTGTTAACAATGAACTACATATGTAAAAACAAGACTACTAACTCAAGAATTACGAAACGAGACTTATATGTAACGATTATCGTTGTAACGATATTTTAATGTATATATCATATTAAGAGATATTCATACATCAAAATATCATGATAACATAATGATTTAACATCTCATTTGATATAATAAACATTGGGTTAACAACATTAATTGAGATCGTTAACTTAAAGGTTTCAAAACAACACTTACATGTAACGACTAACGAAAACTTAACGACTCCATTAGAATGTATATATATGTTGTGTTTTGATATGTATTCTTACACTTTTGAAAGACTTCAAGACACATATCAAAGTACTTATACTTAACAAAAAAGCTTACAATTACATCCTCGTTTAGTTTCATCAACAATTCTACTCGTATGCACCCGTATTCGTACTCGTACAATACACAGCTTTTAGATGTATGTACTATTGGTATATACACTCCAATGATCAGCTCTTAGCAGCCCATGTGAGTCACCTAACACATTTGGGAACCATTATTTGGCAACTAGCATGAAATATCTCATAAAATTACAAAAATATTAGTAATCATTCATGACTTATTTACATGAAAACAAAATTACATATCCTTTATATCTAATCCATATACCAACAACCAAAAACACCTACAAACACTTTCATTCTTCAATTTTCTTCATCTAATTGATCTCTCTCAAGTTCCATCTTCAAGTTCTAAGTGTTCTTCATAAATTCCATAAGTATAGTTTCATAAAAATCAAGAATACTTCCAAGTTTGCAAGTCTACTTCCAAGCTTTCTAATCCATTCCAAGTAATCATCTAAGATCAAGGAACCTTTGTTATTTACAGTAGGTTATATTTCTAATTCAAGGTAATATTCATATTCAAACTTTGATTCAATTTCTACAACTATAACAATCTTATTTCGAGTGAAAATCTTACTTGAACTGTTTTCGTGTCATGATTCTGCTTCAAGAACTTTCAAGCCATCCAAGGATCCTTTGAAGCTTGATCAATTTTTCTCATTTCCAGTAGTTTTATCCAGAAGACTTGAGGTAGTAATGATGTTCATAACAACATTCGATTCATACATATAAAGCTATCTTATTCGAAGGTTTAAACTTGTAATCACTAGAACATAGTTTAGTTAATTCTAAACTTGTTCGCAAACAAAAGTTAATACTTCTAACTTGAATTTTAAAATCAACTAAACACATGTTCTATATCTATATGATATTCTAACTTAATGATTTAAAACCTGGAAACACGATGAACACCATAAAATCAGATATACGCCGTCGTAGTGAAACCGGGGGCTGTTTTGGGTTTGATAATTAAAAACTATGATAAACTTTGATTTAAAAGTTTTTCTTCTGGGAAAATGATTTTTCTTATGAACATGAAACTTTATCCAAAAATCTTGGTTAAACTCAAAGTGAAAGTATATTTTTCAAAATGGTCATCAAGATGTCGTTCTTTCGACGGAAATGACTACCTCTTTAGTAATTGACATGTAAATTAAATTTCCGACTATAAACCTATACTTTTTCTATTTGGATTCCTAAATTAGAGTTCAATATGAAACCATAGCAATTTGATTCACTCAAAACGGATTTAAAATGAAGAAGTTATGGGTAAAACAAGATTGGATATTTTTGATCTTTTTAGCTACGGGAAATGTTTAACAAATCTATACAAATCATATCCTAGCTAACTTATATTGTATTATACATGTATTCTAATATATTATGTAATCTTGGGATACCATGGACACGTATGCAAATGTTTTGACATATCATATCGACCCATGTATATATATTATTTGGAACAACCATAGACACTCTATATGCAGTAATGTTAGAGTTAGCTATACAGGGTTGAGGTTGATTCCAAAAATATATATACTTTGAGTTGTGATCTAGCCTGAGACGTGTATACACTGGGTCGTGGATTGATTCAAGATAATATATATATATATATATCGATTTATTTCTGTACATCTAACTGTGGACAACTAGTTGTAGGTTACTAACGAGGACAGCTGACTTAATACACTCAAATCTTTAAAACATAATAAAAATGGTTGTAATTATATTTTGATCATACTTTGATATATATATACATATTTGTATAGGTTCGTGAATTGATCCGTGGCCAAGTCTTATTTTCGAGGAAGGAAATATCTGTGAAAGTGAGTTATAGTCCCACTTTTAAAATCTAATATTTTTGGGATGAGAATACATGCAGGTTTTATAAATGATTTACAAAATAGACACAAGTACGTGAAACTACATTCTATGGTTGAATTATCGAAATCGAATATGCCCCTTTTTATTAAGTCTGGTAATCTAAGAATTAGGGAACAGACACCCTAATTGACGCGAATCCTAAAGATAGATCTATTGGGCCTAACAAACCCCATCCAAAGTACCGGATGCTTTAGTACTTCGAAATTTATATCATATCCGAAGGGTGTCCCGGAATGATGGGGATATTCTTATATATGCATCTTGTTAATTTCGGTTACCAGGTGTTCACCATATGAATGATTTTTATCTCTATGTATGGGATGTGTATTGAAATATGAAATCTTGTGGTCTATTGTTACGATTTGATATATATAGGTTAAACCTATAACTCACCAACATTTTTGTTGACGTTTAAATCATGTTTATTCTCAGGTGAATACTAAGAGCTTCCGCTGTTGCATACTAAAATAAGGACAAGATTTGGAGTCCATGTTTGTATGATATTGTGTAAAAACTGCATTCAAGAAACATATGTCGATGTAATATATTTCTATTGTAAACCATTATGTAATGGTCGTGTGTAAACAATATGTTTTAGATTATCGTTATTTGATAATCTACGTATTGTTTTTAAAACCATTATTGATAAAATAAAGGTTATGGTTGTTTTAAAAATGAATGCAGTCTTTGAAAAATGTCTCATATAGAGGTCAAAACCGCGCAACGAAATCAATTAATATGGAACATTTATAATCAATATGAACGGGACATTTCACTATATACTCTCCAAATTCCATAGGGCACCTTCCAGCTAGTAAGAGATTAATGACCCCGATAATAGAGCCAACCAACTCATCCGAGACTGCCACAGCAGCACCACTCAAGCAATTCATAAGGTGTTGTGCACGTAAACCATCCCTACCACATGAAGTGCCCTGAGAAAAATTTTTATTCTGGCCCAAAACAACAGCAGAAGTCGTAACGAGGTGAAGGTGATCAACTGTCATATCAGGCAAGGATGGAGCTATAGAAGAAGGGTGCTTAGACAGCAAGTCCACCAGTGTGGCGTCATTATAAGGAGCAACGCCTGATGAAGAAAGAACACGAGCTGCAGCGGTGCAATGGCCATCACAAATCTTCCTACGACACTGCTTAATATTACGCTCTTCAAAATCAAGGACCTCATCATCAACCGCTGACAACATAGGAGAATCCTCTGCCAAATACTCCCTCACAAGCTGTAAACTTCCACCCGCTGTCCCCCACGAGCAAATAGCACGGGAAATATTCTATTCCTGATGTCGACGCTTTATCGAAGACCTAGACTCCCGACTACTCCGTGACCGAAAGGTTTTAAGGGTACAAAGGGGTAACACCAACAAAGAGACCCAACTAGAAATGTCATCAGGCTTAGAGATCACCTTATCAAGAGCACCTTTCAAAACCCGAGAAAACCCCAAACGACACTTGGGAGGGATAGACTTAACCGTGCGAAACCCCTTAGAGAACAACCGATCAAGGAGAGCCACGTCAAAACCATCGTTATGATCACGCACTGAACCATCCTCAATACAAAGTCGAGCAGGAGAAGAGGGAGGTAGTGGCTTGGAAAAATTATGAAGCACAAAACGAACAACACCATTTCCCTCATCGGGGGACGGCACATCCGGTCCACTACCATGACGGCACTTACCACGTACCATGTGTGTTTTATAGCAAACACCACATAACCAAATCCCCATACGCCTAAAAGTAACATCATCCTCAGTATAAACACCCAAATTAGAAGTAAGAGAATATCAAGTGATATCCCGCACATCGATACCACAATGACGATCACTAAGATGCTTGATCAGAGAACTTCTAACTAGCCTATTTCCACTCCCATTTTGACAGCCACTAAGACCCACAAAGGGACAATGAAACTTTACAGCGGCATGCGACATAGCTGCACACAACCTTTAGTTGTAGTGCATAGCTAAAATGACAGATGCAAAATCCTCATACACTAATAAAATTATAACCATGAAGCCAAGATAAAACTCACAGGGGACTTTTAACAAACACCTGGTGGGCACAGATTCTATTGTATAAAGATACAGATTCTACTGTAGCTGCCGTCTGATTGCTGGAAGGAAGGAGATGTAAGACAGCCGTAACATGTGCTGAATGCATTAAACATGTGCTCTGCACCACTCTCAGCTACTCAAAGTGGTTAAGCATTGAAGCCACAGACAGATATTGTCTACTTTATACTTCAAAATCATAATTATTAATTATTAATTATTACTAGTTAAAATTTGAAAACATGAATCAAACAAAGAAAGTTGTTAGTTATTATTATTATTATTATTATTATTATTATTATTATTATTATTATTATTATTATTATTATTATTATTATTATTATTATTATTATTATTATTATTATTATTATTATTATTATGTTAGTTATTATTATTAGCAAAATGATTATTAATATAAACTATGATATCATTATTATTATTATTATTACTAGTATTATCATTTAAAGATTATTAGTATTATCAATACTATTATTATTATTATTATTATTATTATTATTATTATTATTATTATTATTATTATTATTATTATTATTATTATTATTATTGTATTATTATTGTTAGTATCATTATTATTAATAACATTATTATTATCATCATTAGTATAACTACTACTCATTATTAGTATTAGATATTATTATCAATATTGTTATAAAAATAAAATAACTTATCATTATTATTATTATTAAAGAGTATCATTATCATTCTTATTATTAGTATTATCATTATTAATAAAAGTTATCCTTATTATATTTAGTAAACCATTACTATCAAAACTATCATTTTAGCAAATAAATATTTTGAACATTAAATATACTTATTACATATAACAAACTAATGATATTTCTTAAATATACTACTAAGCATATATATATATATATATATATATATATATATATATATATATATATATATATATATATATATATATATATATATATATATATATATATATATATATATATATATATATATATATATATATATATAAAATTAATCCAACTAAATGAATAGATATTAATCATTTTAAAATATATATATACAAAATAAATATATATAACATATAATTTAAGATATAATATAAGTATATGTTTTTAAATGGAATTTAATATAAATCCTATATAACTACAAATATATATATATAAAGAATATATATTAATAATAAATAAAAATTATGTGATTTTCATTATATGTTTTAATATATATACAAATGATATAGGTTCGCGAATCCAAGGCCAACCCTGCATAGTTCAATGTCGTCATATGTAATTTTACTACAAAATACAGTATAGTGAGTTTCATTTGATTCCCTTTTACTCTTTACATTTTTGAGACTGAGAATACATGCGTTGTTTTTATAACTGTTTCCTAAATGCTTTTGAGATATATTTTTGAACTGAGAATATATGAACTGCTTTTATAAATGATTGACGAAATAGACACAAATATTTAAAACTACATTCTATGATAGAATTATTTGGATTCAGAGGTTCGATTTAGTAGTTAACGGAGAGATGATTTTGCATTGCGTATGCATTAGCTCCCGTTTTAAATACCATCGGTGGGATGATTTTGCATTGCACGCACGTACTAGCCCCCGATGTATTGTATTGTATTATAGTCGACTTTGTAGTTGGTAACGGAGGGATGATTTTGCATTGCGTACGCATTAGCCCCTGTTTCAGCTACCCTCGGAGGGATGATTTTGCATTGCGTACGCATTAGCCCCCGTTCTAAGAATTATATTGTATTAAATACCATGGTGAGATGATTTTCTCATTGCACTACGCATTAGCTACCGTTGGTGAGTTGTTTGAAAGGTTCCGGTGTTCTTCATATGAATGATTTTATAGCAGGAATAGACCTGCACAGATTGTTTTCTAATTATGAGTATCTTGTGGTCTATTATATTATTGAAAATGATTGATTATAAAAAACTAATGAACTCACCAGCCTTTTGGTTGACACTTGAAAGCATGTTTATTCTCATGTATTAAAGAAATCTTCTGCTGTGCATTAGCTCATTTTAAGGATATTACTTGGAGTCATTCATGACATATTTCAAAAGACGTTGCATTCGAGTCGTTGAGTTCAACAAGATTATTGTTAAGTCATTTATAGATTGGATATATTATGAAATGGTATGCATACCTGTCAACTTTCGATGAAATGAAAGTTTTCCTTTTAAAAACGAATGCAATGTTTAAAAAATGTATCATATAGAGGTCAAGTACCTCGCGATGTAATCAACTGTAATGTAATCGTCCATATAGATTTGGACGGGGTGTGAAAGTTGGTATCAGAGCGGTGGTCTTTGCGAACCAGGTCTTGCATTAGTGTGTCTAACTAATAGTTGCTTAGATGCATTAGTGAGTCTGGACTTCGACCGTGTCTGCATGTCAAAAGTTTTGCTTATCATTTAGTGTCGAAAATTATTTGCTTATCATCCTTAAAGTCTAGACACGTCTTACTACCTCTATTGCATAGACAGTGTATAGATAAATTCATATCTTAGCGTATCTGTTATTGTTACCTTTACTGACAGCTTCCGTAGATTCCTTCGTAACTTATGGGATTTTAGTATTATATATGCATATGTAAATTATGTATTCCAGGGTACTAATCTACATCCTATAATCTATTTCTTATCGAAAATCCTTCATCTGATCGTACGAGATGAATCCCTCAACCAGTTCGAATTCCTCGAATTTCGACAGCTATTCCGATATGGAGTTTCACCTAAGCTCCGAAAGTAGTGTCACCAGAATGGATCAACCAATCATCCATCCCCAATTCATCTGATGGTTTCGTAGTCTACTTAATCATTGGAGACAAGAAGAAGGCGATCCCTTCCATCCACCACATTGCCCTCTTGGTGAAGAACCTGAAGCACTTACCGGCGAACCTGTCCGAAACACCATTTTCTCTCTCATTTCCAGAGTATCTCGTCACGATTATATACTACATCAAATTCTAGATTTTATTTATCCACTCGTCCGAACTGCCAATCATCCCGGAATAATGGAAGAAGTCAACGAACTTCACGCTCGAGTAATCAATTTGGAGAATATGGTGCAAAACGTACCAGCTTCAGCAACATCACCGGCACCAACAGTACAATCACCACCATCAACAGCAACATCCGCATCCCATGCCTCAACATCTCATTCTGTACCTCGAGTATAATCATCGTTCTACGAATCATTCTACATCATTTATCTTCGTTCTACATGGTGAATATGTAATCTCTAATGTTTTAGAGATTATGTATTCTAGTTCTAACGGTAAATCAAATGAGTTTAATATCATATTGACTCATTAAATCTATGATTACATCTGAAGAAATTATATATATGAAAATATATGTTTTCATAAAGATTGTAATTAAAAATTCTTTTGTACAAACTGTTAATGATGAAAATATTTTAACGGGTAGGCAATACCCGAGGAATATTTAGATTTCACATTAATAAGTTACACTGTACATTCTTCGAATCTGATTTAACGGTCATTTACTATCCTACTTACATCCACAGATATACGAATCCGATTCACCACAAAATAACCATTTTCATTCAATTTCATATTTGGATTTTGACCTCTCAGAATCCGACAAGTGGCATAATGAAGAAAACATTTGACAAAATAAAATTGGTTAGAAACAAACAAATTAAATATGAAAATATTGTTAAGAATCCATGCTAACTGTTCCTAGCTAACTGTTAATTCCTTATTATATTTATTTATCGCAATTTATTTATCGCAGTTTATTTATCGCAATTTATATTCTCGCAATTTTATTTATCTTCATTTAATTTCTGTTATTTATTTCACGCACTTTATTTATCGTCATTTAAATACAGTTATTTACACATTTTAAATATCGGGACACGTATACAATGTTTTGACATATCATATTGACGCATCTATATATATTATTTGGAATGACCATAAACACTCTATATGCAGTTATGATCGAGTTAGCTATACAGGGTTGAGGTTGATTCTATAATAATATATATACTTTGAGTTGTGATCGAGTCTGAGACATGTATATAATGGGTCACGACACGTATTAATTAATTCGAATATTATATATTAAACTATATTAATTGTGGACTACGAACTGTGGACTAATGACATTAGACAATTAAAATGAATTAAAATATTGATTATAACATATGAAACTAAACATCTCTTCAGGTTTGCCACTTGATTTCAACTTAAACCTCATTTATATCTTGACGATTCCAATCTGCGTTCAAACCTTTCATGATTCTTGAAAACACCTCAATCGAGAGGATGAACCAACCGCACTTCATCTACGGAAGAAAAGATTTATGCATATAGTCATGCACCTGAAAACACTCGGAACCTGAGTAAACGTTTAAAACATATCTGTGCTAACTCCTTTGGCATTGCTATTACCGGAAATAACTTTGCAATTCCTTTTCAAATTAGCCAATTTTGTCACAGCCTCAGCAAAACAATTTTGACTTTTCATTCGAATAAATCTTATTATAACTTTGATATATACGTTTGCCCCTTCATCATCGTTACCGGAGAACCGTTTATATTTCATCACATTAGCAGTAAACTTACCAACAACTTCGTTGATCTTTGACTTTCTAAAAAATTATTATCTTTATCGAAACCTTATCCGCATCTTGTAACAAGAATTGCCATACCAATTACCGAGAATTAGCAAATCAGTATTTTGAATCTCACAGCGTTACTATATCAACAGTTATATGTATGCATATAACATTAATCTCTTAGAATTATGATCTTCAATTATGAAATTCTGAAAAGCACCCAGTCTACGAACCAATACTTCAAAGTTTGAAAAAGTTGAATGAAGCAGTAGAAACTGCAGACAATCGTAAAAAGTTTGATGATAAAGAATAGTATGTTGGTAAAGCTCAGAAAAGTTGAAACTGAAAAACGGATTGAGCAAACCATGAAGGAGACTCTGAACAAATCACAAGGACTAAACTTATACATAAAGAATCCTGATGATTGTGTTTCTGATGAAATCTTTAGCGAATCCCTTGCTCCTTAACCGCTCTAAATCATCGTGAATGAATTTCTTCATCACAATTTAATTCTAAAATTCTAAGATATTATTATATCTTTCATTATAAATATCCTCAATATTTCTGAAGATATCTTCATAAATATTCTCGTCCGATATTAATTATCTCTCCGCGCTATCTGTATCACATCATAAAGGAAACTGTTTAGTTTCTATATTCTGTAAATCTTCGAGTTTAAAATATGAATGTTTTTGAAGTAATGTTGGAAATTGATGCATGAGTTAGTATAATATAATGACACTTGATCAACGTGATTATATTACAGTAAGTCATGCTGAGTTTCTAATGGAACGTGATGATTTACAGATTATAACATCATCATGTGCCATGTACACGACTCTTACATTTTACCTAATCTCCAAATAAATCAAGAACATATCTTCTTGATACTTCTATCTTTTCCCGTAACTTCTGCTAATTTAACCAATCAAGATCGTGTATTTTACATTTTCTTAAAACATTAATTATGTTCATTCAAAACTCCATACCTACGAATTCTGGACCATTACTTGCTTTATTTAAAGTCGAGAAAAGGAAACAAAAGTTTGAATTGAGGGAGAAAGAATAGAAGGAGTGAGTTGTGAAAGAAGTTCATTTATAGTGAAAATACCGGACAAAGCAATCAAGACAGATGACCGCATTTAATCAAAGAGATCCTAATTTCTTTAATCATCGAAGAATCAAATCTTATATAGATTTCAAAGATTTTCTTTAAATTCCTTGAATTCCGGAATTCAACCATTACCACGTCAAAAGTTAAGACGAATCTTTGATTCCTAATTTCACTCTTTGGTGATAGCTTCATTCGTACTCTTTGAATAATCGAATTATTTTATCCCTATTACTCAATGGTGATAAAGCTCTAAATTCCAACTCGTATGAGTCATGAAAATATATTTATTGTTAGCAATGACCATCCAAATCAAATTTCGGGATGAAATTTCTTTAACGGGTAGGTACTGTGACGACCCGGAAATTTATGACCAAATTTAAACTTAATCTTTATATGATTTCAACATGACAAGCAAAATCTATTAAATTGAATTTCAAAAAGTTTGAACTATTGTCATACATTTGACCTTTGACTATTCCCGACGATTCACAAACATTGGTTTGTAAATAAATATGTATATATATTATAAATATAAATATAAGTATATATATATATATATATATATATATATATATATATATATATATATATAATATACTGAACTAATAAAGTATACTTTAATTAATTAGAATTTAAAATGTAAAATAAAACTTGGAATAACTAAATTATTGTTACAATATATATATATATAAATATATGTGTTATTATGAATCTATATAGAATTTCTAACAAATATATGAAAACATTAACTTTTCAATGAATGTCAACATATAATATAAATAAAGGATATTACATATATATATATATATATATATATATATATATATATATATATATATATATATATATATATATATATATACTATGTATAAATAATATTAAAGATATAATATAAATAAAATGTTTAAATAATAAATAATTAATATATCTTATCATATAATATTAATGATTAGAAAAATTGAATATAGTTGTTAGATTAAAATCATTAACAATATTTTCATTATAAATGATAATATTAATATTTGTATTATTAATATTAATAATTCTAATATATATATATATATATATATATATATATATATATATATATATATATATATATATATATATATATATATATATAAAATTTGATATATACAAGTATTGATATAATTATTGATATTATTATCATTATTATTTCTATTATTATTATTAATATAATTATTATTAATTATTGTTATTATTATTTACAAAATTATCATTTATTATTATTAATATTATTATTATTATTATTATTAACTTATATAATTATTTATATCAAATATGTAAAAAAAAAAGTATATATGAAGTTAGTAAATCAGAAATTGATGCAGGTCATTGTCTATATATTAAAGATTGTTAAATTCATACAAAATTAGATTCCATCTATACATTACATTCCAAATTCTGTTAGAGGTTGACTTCCCTTTTATTTTTTTATTTTTATTTTTCTACTGATTGGAATATCTCTGTACTTGTTGTCGATAAACTGATTAGATGTCAAACTCATTTATCAATTTACAAACGACCTGTGATCATTTATAAACCCACTTCAGTCACAGTATATAAGGTAAGCTGTAATTTTAGAAATTAAAACCAAAACAAATCAAGAAGCAAAAATGCACATCTCTGTTTTGAAACTTAATTTGAAAAACCACAATTTCGAATGAAAATTCAAAAAGTGTAAATGCAGTTATGTTAGGAACTAAATACACAATCTTTCTGCAAAGTTTTGTGTTCCAATTTTTATTATCGAATACAAATTTTGAGGTCAAAGTTTTGGTTTTCAAAGTCAACCGAAGTGTTCATCGCATAATTTGAACTAGTTTTGATGTTTCCGGTTAAATTGACGATTGAGAAAGTTTATAGGATTGATTTGAAACATAATTCGTGTTATAATCTTTATGTAAAATGTTTTAAAAATCGAAATTAAAGATTTAGCTTTATTTTTTTCTCGATGAACGGCAGTTTGTTTTCTTCTTATTTTTTTTCTTTGATTGTTATTCCAATTAACCTTAGTTAATCGTTTTTGTTTTGGATATTAAGTTCTGAAATCATTTTGTAATTATTATCAAGAGTATATTGTTTCTGGATCGATTAAAATTTAAATGAAGAAGATGATATAGAGATATGGGATAAATAAATTTAGGGTGAAATACATTTCAGAAAAACAGGTTCAGTCGAGTGGTTCAAGGGAGTGTCAGGTTAACAAGAGGTCGAGGGTTCAAGCCCGGGCATGGGCTCTTTTTTTTGGAATTCATTACATTTGAGGTAGTTTTCTAATCTTATTATTATTATTATTATTATTATTATTATTATTATTATTATTATTATTATTATTATTATTATTATTATTATTATTATTATTATTATTATTATTATTATTATTATTATTATTATTATTATTATTATTATTGCTATTATGTTAGTTATTATTATTAGCAAAATGATTATTAATATAAACTATGATATCATTATTATTATTACTAGTATTATCATTTAAAGATTATTAGTATTATCAATACTATTATTATTATTATTATTATTATTATTATTATTATTATTATTATTATTATTATTATTATTATTATTATTATTATTATTATTATTATTAATATTATTATTGTATTATTATTGTTAGTATCATTATTATTAATAACATTATTATTATCATCATTAGTATTATTACTACTCATTATTAGTATTAGATATTATTATCAATCAATATTGTTGTAAAAATAAAATAACTTATCATTATTATTATTATTAAAGAGTATCATTATCATTCTTATTATTAGTATTATAATTATTAATAAAAGTTATCCTTATTATATTTAGTAAATCATTACTATCAAAACTATCATTTTAGTAAATAAATATTTTGAACATTAAATATACTTATTACATATAACAAACTAATGATATTTCTTAAATATACTACTAAGCAATATATATATATATATATATATATATATATATATATATATATATATATATATATATATATATATATATATATATATATATATATATATATATATATATATATATATATATATATATATATATATATATATATATATATTAATCCAACTAAATGAATAGATATTAATCATTTTAAAATAAATATATATAACATATAATTTAAGATATAATATAAGTATATATTTTTAAATGGAATTTAATATAAATCCTATATAACTACAAATATATATATAAAGAATATATATTAATAATAAATAAAAATTATGTGATTTTCATTATATGTTTTAATATATATACAAATGATATAGGTTCGTGAATCCAAGGCCAACCCTGCATAGTTCAATGTCGTCATATGTATTTTTACTACAAAATACAGTATGGTGAGTTTCATTTGATTCCCTTTTACTCTTTACATTTTTGGGACTGAGAATACATGCGTTGTTTTTATAACTGTTTCCTAAATGCTTTTGAGATATAGTTTTGAACTGAGAATACATGAACTGCTTTTATAAATGATTGACGAAATAGACACAAATATTTAAAACTACATTCTATGATAGAATTATTTGGATTCAGAGGTTCGATTTAGTAGTTAACGGAGAGATGATTTTGCATTGAGTACGCATTAGCTCCCGTTTTAAATACCATCGGTGGGATGATTTTGCATTGCACGCACGCACTAGCCCCTGATGTATTATATTGTATTATAGTCGACTTTGTAGTTGGCGATGGAGGGATGATTTTGCATTGCGTACGCATTAGCCCCCGTTTCAGCTACCCTGGGAGGGATGATTTTGCATTGCGTACGCATTAGCCCCCGTTGTAAGAATTATATTGTATTAACTACCACGGTGAGATGATTTTCTCATTGCACTACGCATTAGCTACCCTTGGTGAGTTGTTTGAAAGGTTCCGGTGTTCTTCATATGAATGATTTTACAGCAGGAATAGACCTGAACAGATTGTTTTCTAATTATGAGTATCTTGTGGTCTATTATATTATTGAAAATGATTGATTATGAAAAACTAATGAACTCACCAGCCTTTTGGTTGACACTTGAAAGCATGTTTATTCTCAGGTATTAAAGAAATCTTTCGCTGTGTATTAGCTCCTTTTAAGGATATTACTTGGAGTCATTCATGACATATTTCAAAAGATGTTGCATTCGAGTCGTTGAGTTCAACAAGACTATTATTAAGTCATTTATAGATTGGATATATTATGAAATGGTATGCATACCTGTCAACTTTCGATGAAATGAAAGTTTGCCTTTTAAAAACAAATGCAATGTTTGTAAAAATGTATCATATAGAGGTTAAGTACCTCGTGATGTAATCAACTGTAATGTAATCGTCCATATTTATTTAGACGTGGCGTGAAATGACCACCCCGAATCACGATCGGAATAGATGCATCGCGACCGGGATTCGTTGCTGTTCTAAAACTGCAAAATATCTATCTCTGCAACGTGACCGTGATCATCCCATTGCGACCGTGATGTGTACATCATCTGAATAATAGATTTAATTCTTGATTACTTTAGAGCTCTGAGTTATAGACATATGGGCTTTGGATTCACCTTTTTTCGAGTTCGTATGCTCAAGTTATGGCCAAAACGGTGGAGGCGCGCAAACCAAAATTTGAACCTTCTTCAACATTCATCTTTTTAGCTTAAATAACACCAGTACTTAGGAAGAAACAACCAAAACATTAACCCGAAGACCTCTGGAGCTATATTCATCATTTTATCTCAATTAATCACAAAAGTCTTCACATTTCCTCAAATTAACGACAATAAAGAACCGATATCTCGATGTAAAATATGTATAATTTGAGCGATATCAAATCCCCCACACTTGAACCTTGTTTGTCCTCAAGCAAGTATATCTTCATATATTATCAACTAATGTAGAAATAAACAAACTTGGACAAGTCTTCAACAATTAAGAAATCAAGACATACCGATATCATTCTTCAGAAGCAATAATTCCATACTGTGTAGTCTTCACATAACAAACACAAGGATCAAGTCTTCAACAAAAACCATCAAATTAACCACAATTTAAACCTAAATCTACCCATCACAATCATTCCCCGGTCAAAGTCAACTCCATCTTCAAAAAGGTCATCAAAACATCAATCATTAAGTAATTACTTTTCATATTACAAAAGTTGACCTCCTTGACTTTTACCAAATGCATAGGATTCACGGGATAGCCTTTGAGTCAACATATTACCAATCAAAATCACCCTCAATATCATTAACAATTTACTCAATTTTACCAAAATAATTTCAAGGTATCAAACAATATGTATCATGAATTATAGTCACCTTGAAAATCATAAAGTGTAAGACCCAAGTTCAAAATGTACATAATGTATATATTTTTGATGCTGGAGGTTTTCAATTTCAATGTTAGGCCGCGGTGCGGCCTATTGGCCCGTGGCGCTGCTGGTGCCTGGCGAGGATTCCCTTGTTTTATTGATTTTAAATGAGGGGCATTTTGGTATTTTCACAAGGTGGACGGGTTTAAAGCCCCAAGATCAGTTTAAGAGTATCATTTACTCCTTTTTCCAACAACCTTATCCATACCACTTCAATTCTAGTGAGAGAAACCCATTTGAGATAGAGAAATCTCAAATCAAGGAGGAAGAAGTTTGATTCGAGTCAAAGCGCGACTATTAAAGTTGTTCTTCTAGTCACTAGCTACATTTTGATTGTGGTGGTACGTCCTAACTTTGATTTTATTTACTTTGCCTTTTTTAAGGGTTAAGGTTTGAGTCAAAGGTGAACATGAAACCCATTTGTTGGCAAATTGGAGGTTTTTGGGTAAGATTGAGTCATAAAGACCTAAAAGTAGCAAACCTAGGGTTTCAAAGTGATAATTGGTGTTCAAGGGTCTTAAGAGGTTGTGAATCACTAGCACACCTTGTTAATTTTGTAAATGGGTGTTATTTGGATTGTGGATGAACCAAATGGGTTTGTTGACCTTGAAATGGGTCAAACAAGTTTTGAATGACCTAGTGGGGTATAGTTGGGTGATTTAATGCCATGGTTACTAGTTTTAGTGATTATTGGTACTTTAGGCCTATGATTGGCATTGTGAGTGCAAAGGGTGAACATTTGCACTAGGTGTCTATTTGGGTGGTTGAGAGTCCCATTTAGATAAGTGTTGATTTTATGTTAATGTAATAGGTGATTTCATTGACGGTTGAAGAGCTTGTTGGCTTACCTTCATTTTAGATACAAGGTGAGTGGAATAATTATACGTGTATGTATATAGTGTATTTACTTGTGTAGGATGCGATGTGGGTTTAAAGTTCGTGAGTTCGATACCACATCGTGTTTGGCATGAGATGAGGGTTTAAAGTCCATGAGTTTGATACCTCATGTGTCATGTGGGTTGGCGTGTGATGTGGGTTTTAAGTTCGTGAGTTCGATACCACATCATTACGTATGGCATGAAATGTAGGTTTAAAGTTCGTGAGTTCGATACCACATTGAGCGTGATGGGTGAGTTTAAGTTCGTGAGTTCGATACCACCCAAGGGACTAGTGATGCATACTAGTGGCATCTGCGTGGCTAACAGTTCATTCGCGAGAATCGTTCCCTTTGGATTTTGGTTAACCATGGTTGCGTGTTGTAGTGTAGCATATTATATTGTTCGTGTTATATGCTTTTGTTGTGCTAGCCTGTGTTGTTGAAGATTTTAGCGTTATACTTTGCGATGGTATGCTAATTATATTGCTAGCATGCATGCGGTAATTGTGTAAGTGATTGCAAGTAAGTAGATTATATATGTATATGTATAATTATTGCATTCACTAAGCGTTATGCTTACCATCTCGTTGTTTACTCTTTTAGGCTCCGGGGTGTATAAAGGCAAGGGTATTCATTTGGACTAGCGGGCTCCTTAATGATTATGCTAGTGTATTGCTTTTGAAGTTCGACCTAGGTTTGGGTAGTTTAACCCCAAACACCATGCTCGGGTTTTTGTTTGGTATTTAAACTTGTCGGTCGAAACTTATATTTTGAATGGTAAATGAGCGATTGATGCTCGGTGGTCGAATACTTGTTTGGAGTCCTAAAAACTTGTAACCTTTGTTTATTCATATGGCGAGAAGCCTTTGTAATGATGGTTGTCGAAATCGCGAAATTTGGTGACTTGTGTGTTTTTGTTAAGGTTGGAATCAGTCCCAGGGGAAGCCGCACTGCAGGTCAAAGAGTAAATTGGATGCTGAGGGTCTAAAAGGTATAAACTATCTGGGACTTTGTTAAGCCACGCCGCGGGTTAAGCCTGACAGGCAAGGCCTGTCCAACTTAAAAAAAAATTTGCGTATGATAACGGGTTGGGTCATTACATAAAGTATAACCAAAATGAGCGAAACTTTAAGCATCATAAAAATTACCATTCATCAAGCGTACGCCTCCAAAAATATGCTCCTCTAATCAATCCGTATTGGCTATCCCTCTTTCACCTCGATGCCCTCAAAATACCAATAATCGTCAATTCCAAAATTTAACCGTCAATTCCAAAATTTGTGTTAAGGTGGGTGAGCCAAAGTTTAGGGGATTGGTTACCCCTATCTTTATGGTCAATCCGGGCACAGGATGACCATCACTCATCAAGCTTTCTATCACAACTCTATGGTTTCGCTCATAGTAGGGCGAAAGTATTGACGGAGGTTCGTGGAATTAGTGCCCCACATGGCTAATTAAGAGGTTCATCAATTCCATGATTTAGCTTAAAAGCCGGTGTACATACAAGCCTTCTCGATTATGGGACAGCCACACGGGTAGTTGCACTGAAGCGAACTACCTTAGGTGTAAATTTTTCGGAGGGTCTATTGCACGAAACCTGAAAGACTTTACTTTCAAGCAATGGTCTTTTGAAATAAGCATAACTTGTAAGACTTTACTTAAAAGTTCAGAAGACTTTATTTCCTAAGAACAACATGGGAGGACTCGATCCTTCCGGAAGTGTTTAAACACTTGGCAAATTTTATTTAAGGTCCTTGGACCCTACTTCCCATGCATCTAGCTTTTATGCTAGTTTTAAGAAAATGTAGGAAGCAGATACTACATTCCCGTATTTTAAGGGTTACCATGGATTTTGACCATGGTGTACGTTGTCTAAGCAAATGCTAGAATGAAGCCATTGTTCTTATATAAAAAGACAGCACAGCTGAAGCTCAAGGATCCTCTTCCCATAGTATGATACATCGGTGTAATACATCATAAAATGAAATATTAACTAATGTTAGTATGAAATGATGTAGATTAGGAAGTCCTACACCAAGTAAGATGGGCATTTGGAAGACTTGACTTCCTTTATGGATGGACTTGAATCATCTTACAATTTAGATTTTTAAAATTCTGGAAGACTTTGCTTCCTTATTTTTAACAAAAACTTGTTCAAAAAGTTCATAATATTTTCAAATTGGCAACAAATGTCCCCGAGGATTCCCCCCCCCCCCCCCCCCACCCCCACACTTAAGATCATGTAATGCCCTCATTTACATGAAATCTTGTAATTAAAGATAAATTCGAGAGGACAATAATGAAAAGGGAAAAGAAAAATAAAAACCTGAATTTTTAGATCCGGAGATCATGGAGAGACGGTGCATGATGGTGCTGAACTTACTTCCAACATAAGAACATCGGCATCCACTCGAACATCAACTACACAATTATCATCAAATGCAATAAATTGTTGAACTTAATGCAGTCTTTAAATTTTAACAGCATGCGAATCATCATAACCTGCAAATCAAAATAAAAACCACGCATTCAACCGATGGGGAGGTACCACCGCGACACCAAAACGCCCCATCAAATTATCCAAATACATAGTTTTACGAATATCAAATAAATTTATCCGAATTATAAACCAAAGAAATAAAAATAGTCTCAAACAAACAGTAAATAAAAGGAAAAATACATTTTGGTCTGAAGCTGAATCGCAATCGCGATTGGGGTAATCCCGGTCGCGATTGGGGTAATCCTGGTCGCGATCGGGCTGTATCTGGTACCAGTTTTTCTGAGACCCCGGATCGCAGTCGTGATCAAGCTTGTTTCTAGCACCCCATGTTCTGTCAATGGATTGCAACCGCGATCAATTTCTAGCTTTTTTTTATTAAAGGTTTTATACTTTTTATGGGTTTTATGTTTTAGAAATTCAAGCAATAAAAATAAAAATAAAAGAAACAAGCTTACAAACTTTACACGGTTGTGCGATGTTTATTCTGGAGTCGCGCACTCGACTCATCTTCCTTCTCAACTGATGCCCGGATAGTATACGGTTCCATCCTTCAACCCACCAGAACCTTTAATCGAATCTCTATAACCAATTGCATTTAATAACCAAACATCTGCCATCTTTGACTCCTTGGTCAACTCCCTAAGTTTTTCCTTTTCTTTTCTAGAAAGATTTGACACCAATCTGTTCCTAACATGCTCATCTTTCTCAGACATTGAATTCCTAACCCGATTATACAACTTCCTCATGGATTTATCAATAACACTATCCTCGGGCGGTTTATCAACAAACTTTTCCTCTACAATTCCCCCACACTTATTCGGTTTACTAGCTTCAGTTTCAACACTAGTAATTACATTCACATAATCTACAGGTGTGGATGGTGGTTTAACACTAAACTTAGTCCGAAAGCTTAAGGTTTTACCTCTATCCCTCAAAATCAATTTACAAGTCCTTCGGTCAGTTAATGCACCTGCAGTTGTTAAAAATGGTCTACCTAAAACAATGGGTACACCCTTATCCTCTGGCATATCAACAACCACAAAGTCAGCTGGCAACACTAATTCACCTACCTTAACCACCAAATTTTCAGCAATCCCTATGGGTTTACTAATTGACTGGTTAACCAACCTAACTCCAGTATTAGTAGACTTAAGTTCATTTAAACCTAAACGTGAATAAACAGACAACGGCATAAGATTGATACTCGCACCTGAATCAGTTAAACATC
This sequence comes from Rutidosis leptorrhynchoides, assembly GCF_046630445.1. Classification (NCBI taxonomy): domain Eukaryota; kingdom Viridiplantae; phylum Streptophyta; class Magnoliopsida; order Asterales; family Asteraceae; genus Rutidosis; species Rutidosis leptorrhynchoides. The sequence goes on along the minus strand of NC_092336.1, from coordinate 139,253,148 downwards.
TAAAAATTTCAGAGTCATCAATCCTACAGGGCACTATGAATGGCCCGGGATCACCTAACTTGATGGCATATCACTCTTTTCCAAAATAGCAGAACATTTCGCTTCAAGAAACCTAGAGGATGCCTGCTCATGCTCATCATTCTTCGCCATTAAATCCTTTAAAGATTTCCCATAATTGGGCATACCTGCAAGAACATCAACCAAAGGTACATTCACACAAATATTATCAATATTTTCAGACAACTTACAAACAGTTTCCTTTGGTTGCTCGGATTGGATGGATTTCGAATATGGAATGGGCGGCTTGTAAATTTGCAACTTAGGTGAAGATATCACCTTTTCTTCCACTTCAATATTCTCAACATTATTCACAATAAACTCGCGAGACTCGGTCGTCTCAACACTTTTCACCTCAGACTCTTGATTACCCGAACTAGAAGAACTCCCCATCATCAAACTCATTAAGTAATTACCATACGCAGGAGTTATATCACTAACTCAAATTCGACCGTCTTCACCATGAAAAGTATAAGTCAGAATAACCTCATCGGAACCATAACCCTCAAAGCTAGAAACAACATTCACCTGCGAATAGGTAGAAGCCTGAGGATCTTTACTCTTCATATCACTTCAATGGTTATTAGTCAAGATTATTCGAGGTAGCCCATTGACATTAAGGTTCATTTGGGTAGTTGATGTGAGAGCACTCGGTGGTCTCTCCGTTAACACTTGGGATATACGACCCACTTCCCGTTCCAAATTCTGCATTGCAGCCTGTTGAAGCCTCAATTTTTGCTTTATTACATCATTGTCTTGTCTTAAGGCCGTAATACTTTCATTTGTCTTTATTATGAAACCCCGTAATAACTCTTCTTAGGAAGGAACTTTGTCAACTTGATGCTGATTCTGGTTATGATTAACAAACCCCGGTGGTCCATTCCTCTGATAACCCGGACTACCTCCTTGGTACTGATTATTGTATTGATTACCCAAGTAGTTCCCCTGTTCTTCCATAGTTGCCTGATTACAATCCTTTATGAGGTGTGGTCCTTGACATAATTCACAACCAACTTTTATAGCGTGCATATCTCTAGTCATCGATTCCATTTTACTTTTGAAGGTGGCTAGTTGTGCCTTAACTGAAGCAAGTTCGTCACTAGTTTTGGTGCTAGTGACATAAGATGATCGAGAAACATCTATCTCTTGGTGCCAATCATATGAGTGCGTAGCTGTTTCAGAGATGATGTTGTAAGCTTCATCCGGAGTCTTTTTCATTAAAGAACCACCTGTAGCAATATCGATTACTTTCCTTGTCAGCACATTAACACCCTTATAAAATATTTGGACCTTATTAAAATTTTTCAACCTGTGTTGAGGACAATTGTGTAAAGACCCGTCCTAATCTATAAGAACGAATACAATAACATATGATTACATCGCGAGATACTTGACCTCTATATGATACATTTTACAAACATTGCATTCATTTTTAAAAGACAAACTTTCATTACATCGAAATTTGACAGCATGCATACCATTTCATAATATATTCAACTATAATTGACTTAATAATAATCTTGATTAACTCAATGACTCGAATGCAACGTCTTTTGAAATATGTCATGAATGACTCCAAGTAATATCTCTAATATGAGCAAATGCACAGCGGAAGATTTCTTTCATACCTGAGAATAAACATGCTTTCAAGTGTCAACCAAAAGGTTGGTGAGTTTATTAGTTTATCATAAATAATCATTTCCAATAATATAATAGACCACAAGATACTCATATTTTGAAAACAATCTGTGCAGGTCTGCTCACTACTGTAAAATCATTCATACGATATATAAACACCTGATAATCGACCTTAACAAGATGCATATAGAATATCCCCCGCATACCGGCATTCCTCACGGTCATGCAAAAGCATACAAACAGGCCACTCTTTTAAATATGATGGTTGTGTACACCTCACAAACAGATCATATCTTTTAAAGCTGGCGGTTGTATACCTATTTCGAAGTACTAAAGCAATTCAAATTCTCTGACTGGGGCTTGTGAGTGCCCATCGATCTATCTTTAGGATTCGCGTCAATTAGGGGCTCGGTTCCCTAATTCTTAGATTACCAGACTATAAAGGGGTGATATCTGGTGTACTCGTAACTCAATCGTAGAATGTTTTTAAGTACTTGTGTCTATTTCGTCAAACATTTATAAAAGCAGCGAATGTATTCTCAGTCCCAAAAATATATATTGCAAAAGCATTTAAAAAGGAAGTAATGAAACTCACAATTCTGTATTTTGTAGTAAAAAAATACATATGATGTTATTGAACAATTGAACAATGCAGGGTTGGCCTCGGATTCACGAACCTATATCATTTATATATATATTAACACATAAAATGGTAATCGAACAAACTTATATAACATTAGTGATTTAATTGTTATTTTAATTATTTGTTTTATTAATAACCTAATTAATTACATTTATTTTGTATGCTTTAAATAAATAATTATAATATAGTTTTATTATGTATGTTTTTATATGATTATTTTTTATTGTAATAACAATAATGATAATAATAATAATAATATATTAAAAATAATGATACTTATAATAATAATAAAATAATAATAGTAAATATAATAATAAATTCATGTTTAATGATAATAATAATAATAATGAAAAAAATGCTAATTTTATATAAAATGATAATTTTACTAATAATGATAACTTTTGTAAAAATGATAGTTTTTAATAGAAATGATAATTTTAATGATAATACTAATAGTAATTTAAATGATGATCTTAATAAATATGTTATTCTTAATAATAATGATAATCGTAATAAAAATGATAATTTTATTTAATCACGACTTAATCGTATTTATATTCGTCTTTACTCATAAACGTACTTATAATTATACTTTTCAGTAGTAATTACCTTAACTATATTCATGATCACAACCTTAATCATTTTTATCTTAACCTTCGCAATCTTAATTATTTTAGTATTAATGATATTAATAATATAATAATTATGATATCAAGATTTGGTATTAATATAATAATAACAATAATAATAATAATAAAAATAATAATAATGATAATAATAATAATAATAATACTACCTCACATATGAGAAAGCTCCAAAAAGAATATAACTGCCTTTGACAGGGCTCGAACCCAAGACCTCTCATTCACACAAACACTCCCAGACCACCTACTCTATCTCAATTTTCTAAATTAACCCCGAATTTATATAATATAATCTATGTAATCATAATTCCCTCTTCTTTCTCTAAAATTCAGCCCAACAGAGAAACAATACTCGGCCCAACTATTAATTAATCAAGCCCAAGTATTTAATCGGCCCAATATTAATTTGATGACTAGTTTTGCAAATGAAATAAGTTGACAGGAAACAATTGGTGGGGTTCGTCTGGATACCAATCATACACGCATCATCATCTCATCAATCATTCTAATCATTATCATCATATAATCACCAACATAATCATTGATCATGCATCGTGATTTTTCTTTAACATCATTATATTACACGGTATTATCACAATATTGTTATTCTTCTTCCCATCATCGAATATACCATCATACATCAACCATCCTTCATCGTAACATCCCGTTTTCACTCATCATTTCTCGTATCAATTTCATCACGAATCATCTCATCATTAAATTTTTGAGTCATCATCATCATAACAGATTAGAGCCGCAGCAACAACAGCCTATTGCTCATTAATATTATCGCCGGCGACCACTGTTCATCGTCTTCATCATTATACACAACCATCATCGTGATCAAAATCACGAAATCATCATCGTGATCGTACATGACCATCATTATTTCGAGTAGTAACAACCACATACGAGAAGCAGAATTTGTGCTTGATCAGACCGGAATCAGAAGCTATTAAAAAGGGTTGGCGTTCCTCGGTTTTTAAATAAGAAAACAGATTCAAAGTTGCAGTAACAACAGTAGCAGGAACGGGGAGATAGCAGGTGGTTGCAGTGGTGGTTTCATAGTTGTAGTGAGAGAGAAAGAGGGAGATATAGAGAGAAAAGAGATTGAGGGTGGTGGTTTGTTATGGTGCTCCGGTGGTGTGGGTGTTGGAAGGCCGAGGGTGATGGTTCTCGGTGGTGAGAGGTGAGGAGGTGGCATTTCTTAAGGTGATCGATGGTGATATATAAAAAAATAATGGTGGTTCACGATTATGATTTGGAGTTTAGATTGAAGGTGGGTTTAATGGAGTTGATCGAATTGGTGGTGATGGAGTAGTAGTAAAACCAAGATGGTGATGATGATGATAGTGGTTTGGTTCTCAATTAAAACGACTCACGACAACAGTGGTTAGTTATGATGTTCGGTTATAAATATGGTCATGATATGATTTGTTATCGGGTGCAGTGGTTAGCCGAGGATGAAGGTGATGGTGAGCCGGAGATGGTGGTGGTGGATCATGGTTTCAATAGGATGATGAATGGTGAAAGTTGTCTATGTTCTCATTCTTACATGCAAGTATCATATATAAATATACATATAATTACATTAATCATTGTATAATAATATATAATAATAATTATAATTATAATATATAATAATAACAATCATATGTACCATGAGTTAAACTGTGAAGCACAGTAAACTCAATTTGATTTCAATTATGCATAGTTAGCCATCACATATTTGGTGTTTAGTACCGACAGTCTTCTACGGATATTATATCGTGTCCTTTGCTAAACAGTTAAAATATAAAAGTGTTCCTAAAAATTCCAAATTTTTATTTTTACTATGTTTATTTATTTTGGTCATTATGGTATAAAATTCGATCTTTAATTAGTTAAATAAAAATTACATCAACTCTCCCGCTCAATTCAGGGTAAAATATAAAAAGTGTTAAAATTTTAACAGTAGCTCCAAAATACATATTTAATAAGCCTAAAAATTATATAACTCATTTTCGAATCACCGTTTATTTTAAAATCACATAAGTTCGTTTATAACTTGTTTATTATCAATCAATATGACAATTGAGCGTTACCGTTGTTTACTAAATAACTTCGAAATCACAAAATATATATTTAATATACTTTTTATGTATATATAGATTTATTTTAATAATAAATTTTATTATCATTTTATAATTTAAATCCTATATTATATCAAACTATATTTCAAAGTAATATATATATATATATATATATATATATATATATATATATATATATATATATATATTTAAATATATGTGTATTTATTTATTTATAAGTAATAGTTCGTGAATCGTCGGAAATGGTCAAAGTTAAATAATTGTATGAAAACAGTTCAAAATTTTTGAGACTCAACATTACAAACTTTGCTTAAAGTATCGAAAACATATGAAGATTAAGTTTAAATTTGGTTGGAAATTTCTGGGTCGTCACAGTACCTACCCGTTAAAGAAATTTCGTCCCGAAATTTGATCGAGGTGGTCATGTGAAATGTCCCGTTCTTATTGATTAAAAACGTTCCATATTAATTGATTTCGTTGCGAGGTTTTGACCTCTATATGAGACGTTTTTCAAAGACTGCATTCATTTTTAAAACAAACCATAACCTTTATTTCATAGATAAAGGTTTTAAAAAGCTTTACGTAGATTATCAAATAATAATAATCTAAAATATCCTGTTTACACACGACCATTACATAATGGTTTACAATACAAATATGTTACAACAAAATAAGTTTCTTGAATGCAGTTTTTACACAATATCATACAAGCATGGACTCCAAATCTCGTCCTTATTTAAGTATGCGACAGCGGAAGCTCTTAATAATCACCTGAGAATAAACATGCTTAAAACGTCAACAAAAATGTTGGTGAGTTATAGGTTTAACCTATATATATCAAATCATAATAATAGCCCACAAGATTTCATATTTCAATACACATTCCATACATAGAGATAAAAATAATTCATATGGTGAACACCTGGTAACCGACATTAACAAGATGCATATATAAGAATATCCCCATCATTCCGGGACACCCTTCGGATATGATATAAATTTCGAAGTACTAAAGCATCCGGTACTTTGGATGGGGTTTGTTAGGCCCAATAGATCTATCTTTAGGATTCGCGTCAATTAGGGTGTCTGTTCCCTAATTCTTAGATTACCAGACTTAATAAAAAGGGGCATATTCGATTTCGATAATTCAACCATAGAATGTAGTTTCACGTACTTGTGTCTATTTTGTAAATCATTTATAAAACCTGCATGTATTCTCATCCCAAAAATATTAGATTTTAAAAGTGGGACTATAACTCACTTTCACAGATTTTTTTTTTACTTCGTCGGGAAGTAAGACTTGGCCACTGGTTGATTCACGAACCTATAACAATATATACATATATATCAAAGTATGTTCAAAATATATTTACAACACTTTTAATATATTTTGATGTTTTAAGTTTATTAAGTCAGCTGTCCTCGTTAGTAACCTACAACTAGTTGTCCACAGTTAGATGTACAGAAATAAATCGATAAATATTATCTTGAATCAATCCACGACCCAGTGTATACGTATCTCAGTATTGATCACAACTCAAACTATATATATTTCGGAATCAACCTCAACCCTGTATAGCTAACTCCAACATTCACATATAGAGTGTCTATGGTTGTTCCGAAATATATATAGATGTGTCGACATGATAGGTCGAAACATTGTATACGTTTCTATGGTATCTCAAGATTACATAATATACAATACAAGTTGATTAAGTTATGGTTGGAATAGATTTGTTACCAATTTTCACGTAATCCAATCTTGTTTTACCCATAACTTCTTCATTTTAAATCCGTTTTGAGTGAATCAAATTGCTATGGTTTCATATTGAACTCTATTTTATGAATCTAAACAGAAAAAGTATAGGTTTATAGTCGGAAAAATAAGTTACAAGTCGTTTTTGTAAAGGTAGTCATTTCAGTCGAAAGGACGACGTCTAGATGACCATTTTAGAAAACATACTTCCACTTTGAGTTTAACCATAATTTTTGGATATAGTTTCATGTTCATAATAAAAATCATTTTCTCAGAATAACAACTTTTAAATCAAAGTTTATCATAGTTTTTAATTAACTAACCCAAAACAGCCCGCGGTGTTACTACGACGACGTAAATCCGATTTTACGGTGTTTTTCGTGTTTCCAGGTTTTAAATCATTAAGTTAGCAGATCATATAGATATAGAACATGTGTTTAGTTGATTTTAAAAGTCAAGTTAGAAGGATTAACTTTTATTTGCGAACAAGTTTAGAATTAACTAAACTATGTTCTAGTGATTACAAGTTTAAACCTTCGAATAAGATAGCTTTATATGTATGAATCGAATGATGTTATGAACATCATTACTACCTTAAGTTCCTTGGATAAACCTACTGGGAAAGAGGAAAATGGATCTAGCTTCAACGGATCCTTGGATGGCTCGAAGTTCTTGAAGCAGAATCATGACATGAAAACAAGTTCAAGTAAGATCATCACTTGAAATAAGATTGTTATAGTTATAGAAATTGAACCAAAATTTGAATATTATTATTACCTTGTATTAGAATGATAACCTACTGTAAGAAACAAAGATTTCTTGAGGTTGGATGATCACCTTACAAGATTGGAAGTGAGCTAGCAAACTTGAAAGTATTCTTGATTTTATGTAACTAGAACTTGTAGAATTTATGAAGAACACTTAGAACTTGAAGATAGAACTTGAGAGAGATCAATTAGATGAAGAAAATTGAAGAATGAAAGTGTTTGTAGGTGTTTTTGGTCGTTGGTGTATGGATTAGATATAAAGGATATGTAATTTTGTTTTCATGTAAATAAGTCATGAATGATTACTCATATTTTTGTAATTTTATGAGATATTTCATGATAGTTGCCAAATGATGGTTCCCACATGTGTTAGGTGACTCACATGGGCTGCTAAGAGCTAATCATTGGAGTGTATATACCAATAGTACATACATCTAAAAGCTGTGTATTGTACGAGTACGAATACGGGTGCATACGAGTAGAATTGTTGATGAAACTGAACGAGGATGTAATTGTAAGCATTTTTGTTAAGTAGAAGTATTTTGATAAGTGTATTGAAGTCTTTCAAAAGTGTATAATTAAATATTAAAACACTACATGTATATACATTTTAACTGAGTCGTTAAGTCATCGTTAGTCGTTACATGTAAATGTTGTTTTGAAACCTTTAGGTTAACGATCTTGTTGAATGTTGTTAACCCATTGTTTATTATAACAAATGAGATGTTAAATTGTTATATTATCATGATATTATGATATATAATATATCTTAGTATGATATATATACAGTTAAATGTCGTTACAACGATAATCGTTACATATATGTCTCGTTTCGAAATCATTAAGTTACTAGTCTTATTTTTACACATGTATTTCATTGTTAATACACTTAATAATATATTTACTTATAATTTAACATAATTAACCAAGTGTATCAATATCTTAATATGATTCATATGTATCTAGTAAGACGTTGTTATAACGATAATCGTTATATATATCGTTTTCGAGTTTCTTAAATTAATAGTCTCATTTTTATGTATATAACTCATTGTTAAAATACCTAATGAGATACATACTTATAATAAAATCATGTTAACTATATATATAACCATATATATGTCATCGTATAGTTTTACAAGTTTTAACGTTCGTGAATCACCGGTCAACTTGGGTGGTCAATTGTCTATATGAAACCTATTTCAATTAATCAAGTTTTAACAAGTTTGATTGCTTAACATGTTGGAAACACTTAATCATGTAAATAACAATTTCATTTAATATATATATAAACATGGAAAAGTTCGGGTCACTACAGTACCTACCCGTTAAATAAATTTCGTCCCGAAATTTTAAGCAGTTGGAGGTGTTGACGTATCTTCTGGAAATAAATGCGGGTATTTTTCTTCTTCATCTGATCTTCTCACTCCCAGGTGAACTCGGGTCCTCTACGAGCATTCCATCTAACCTTAACAATTGGTATCTTGTTTTCCTTAAGTCTTTTAACCTCACGATCCATTATTTCGACGGGTTCTTCGATGAATTGGAGTTTTTCGTTGATTTGGATTTCATCTAACGGAATAGTGAGATTTTCTTTAGCAAAACATTTCTTCAAATTCGAGACTTGGAAAGTGTTATGTACAGCTGCGAGTTGTTGAGGTAACTCAAGTCGGTAAGCTACTGGTCCGACACGATCAATAATCTTGAATGGTCCAATATACCTTGGATTTAATTTCCCTCGTTTACCAAATCGAACAACGCCTTTCCAAGGTGCAACTTTAAGCATGACCATCTCTCCAATTTCAAATTCTATATCTTTTCTTTTAATGTCAGCGTAGCTCTTTTGTCGACTTTGGGCGGTTTTCAACCGTTGTTGAATTTGGATGATCTTCTCGGTAGTTTCTTGTATTATCTCCGGACCCGTAATCTGTCTATCCCCCACTTCACTCCAAAAAATCGGAGACCTGCACTTTCTACCATAAAGTGCTTCAAACGGTGCCATCTCAATGCTTGAATGGTAGCTGTTGTTGTAGGAAAATTCTGCTAATGGTAGATGTCGATCCCAACTGTTTCCGAAATCAATAACACATGATCGTAGCATGTCTTCAAGCATTTGTATCGTCCTTTCGCTCTGCCCATCAGTTTGTGGATGATAGGCAGTACTCATGTCTAGACGAGTTCCTAATGCTTGCTGTAATGTCTGCCAGAATCTTGAAATATATCTGCCATCCCTATCAGAGATAATAGAGATTGGTATTCCATGTCTGGAGACGACTTCCTTCAAATACAGTCGTGCTAACTTCTCCATCTTGTCATCTTCTCTTATTGGCAGGAAGTGTGCTGATTTGGTGAGACGATCAACTATTACCCAAATAGTATCAAAACCACTTGCAGTCCTTGGCAATTTAGTGATGAAATCCATGGTAATGTTTTCCCATTTCCATTCCAGGATTTCGGGTTGTTGAAGTAGACCTGATGGTTTCTGATGCTCAGCTTTGACCTTAGAACACGTCAAACATTCTCCTACGTATTTAGCAACATCGGCTTTCATAAACGGCCACCAAAAATGTTTCTTGAGATCCTTGTACATCTTCCCCGTTCCAGGATGTATTGAGTATCTGGTTTTATGAGCTTCTCTAAGTACCATTTCTCTCATATCTCCAAATTTTGGTACCCAAATCCTTTCAGCCCTATACCGAGTTCCTTCTTCCCTAATATTAAGATGCTTCTCCGATCCTTTGGGTATTTCATCCTTTAAATTTCCCTCTTTTAAAACTCCTTGTTGCGCCTCCTTTATTTGAGTAGTAAGGTTATTATGAATCATTATATTCATAGATTTTACTCGAATGGGTTCTCTGTCCTTCCTGCTCAAGGCATCGGCTACCACATTTGCCTTCCCCGGGTGGTAACGAATCTCAAAATCGTAATCATTCAACAATTCAATCCACCTACGCTGCCTCATATTCAGTTGTTTATGATTAAATATGTGTTGAAGACTTTTGTGGTCGATATATATAATACTTTTGACCCCATATAAGTAGTGCCTCCAAGTCTTTAATGCAAAAACAATCGCGCCTAATTCCAAATCATGCGTCGTATAATTTTGTTCGTGAATCTTCAATTGTCTAGATGCATAAGCAATCACCTTCGTTCGTTGCATTAATACACAACCGAGACCTTGCTTTGATGCGTCACAATAAATCACAAAATCATCATTCCCTTCAGGCAATGACAATATAGGTGCCGTAGTTAGCTTTTTCTTCAATAACTGAAACGCTTTCTCTTGTTCATCATTCCATTCAAATTTCTTCCCTTTATGCGTTAATGCAGTCAAGGGTTTTGCTATTCTGGAAAAGTCTTGGATGAACCTTCTGTAGTAACCAGCTAGTCCTAAAAACTGGCGTATGTGTTTCGGAGTTTTCGGGGTTTCCCACTTTTCAACAGTTTCTATCTTTGCCGGATCCACCTTAATACCTTCTTTGTTCACTATGTGACCGAGGAATTGAACTTCTTCCAACCAAAATGCACACTTTGAAAACTTAGCATACAATTCTTCCTTCCTAAATATTTCTAACACCTTTCTCATATGTTCACCGTGTTCTTGGTCATTCTTTGAGTAAATAAGTATGTCATCAATGAAAACAATGACAAACTTGTCAAGGTATGGTCCACACACTCGGTTCATAAGGTCCATGAACACAGCTGGTGCATTAGTTAAACCAAACGGCATGACCATAAACTCGTAATGACCGTAACGTGTTCTGAAAGCAGTCTTTGGAATATCATCTTCTTTCACCCGCATTTGATGATACCCGGAACGTAAGTCAATCTTTGAATAAACAGACGAGCCTTGTAGTTGATCAAATAAGTCATCGATTCTCGGTAGTGGGTAGCGGTTCTTGATGGTAAGTTTGTTCAACTCTCGGTAGTCGATACACAACCTGAATGTACCATCTTTCTTCTTGACAAACAAAACAGGAGCTCCCCACGGTGATGTGCTTGGTCGAATGAAACCACGCTCTAAAAGTTCTTGTAATTGGCTTTGCAGTTCTTTCATCTCGCTGGGTGCGAGTCTGTAAGGAGCACGAGCTATTGGTGCAGCTCCTGGTACAAGATCTATTTGAAATTCAACGGATCGATGTGGGGGTAATCCCGGTAATTCTTTCGGAAATACATCGGGAAATTCTTTTGCAATGGGAACATCATTGATGCTCTTTTCTTCAGTTTGTACTTTCTCGACGTGTGCTAGAACAGCATAACAACCTTTTCTTATTAGTTTTTGTGCCTTCAAATTACTAATAAGATGTAGCTTCGTGTTGCCCTTTTCTCCGTACACCATTAAGGGTTTTCCTTTTTCTCGTATAATGCGAATTGCATTTTCGTAACAAACGTTCTTTGCTTTCACTTCTTTTAACCAGTCCATACCGATTATCACATCAAAACTCCCTAACTCTACTGGTATCAAATCAATATTAAATGTTTAGCTAACCAGTTTAATTTCTCGATTCCGATATATATTATCTGCTGAAATTAATTTACCATTTGCTAATTCGAGTAAAAATTTACTATCCAAAGGCGTCAATGGACAACTTAATTTAGCACCAAAATCTCTACTCATATAGCTTCTATCCGCACCCGAATCAAATAAAACGTAAGCAGATTTATTGTCAATAAGAAACGTACCCGTAACAAGCTCCGGGTCTTCCTGTGCCTCTGCCGCATTAATATTGAAAACTCTTCCGCGGCCTAGTCCATTCGTGTTCTCCTGGTTCGGGCAATTTCTAATAATGTGGCCCGGTTTTCCACATTTATAACAAACTACATTGGCATAACTTGCTCCGACACTACTTGCTCCGCCATTACTCGTTCCGACACCATTTGTTCCTTTCGTTCTATTAACCCCTGGTCCGTAGACCTCACACTTCGCCGCGCTATGACCATTTCTTTTACACTTGTTGCAAAATTTGGTGCAGAACCCCGAGTGATACTTTTCACACCTTTGGCATAGTTGCTTCTGATTGTTGTTGTTGTTGCGATTATTATTGTTGTTGGGATGATTGTTGTAGTTGCTGTTGTTGTTGTTGTTGTTGTTGTTGTTGTTGTTGTTGTTGTTGTTGTTGGGCCGTTTGTTGTTGTTGTGATTGATGTTGCGATTGTTGGGATAATTGTTGCGATTATTATTGTAATTGCTGTTGTTGTTGTATTGGTGATTCTTATCACCGTTTTCCTCCCACTTTCTTTTGACTTGCTTCACATTGGCCTCTTCAGCAGTCTGTTCTTTAATTCTTTCTTCAATCTGGTTCACTAGTTTGTGAGCCATTCTACATGCCTGTTGTATGGAGGCGGGCTCGTGTGAACTTATATCTTCTTGGATTCTTTCCGGTAATCCTTTCAAAAACGCGTCGATCTTCTCTTCCTCATCTTCGAATGCTCCCGGACACAATAGGCACAATTCTGTGAATCGTCTTTCGTACGTGGTAATATCAAATCCTTGGGTTCGTAACCCTCTAAGTTCTGTCTTGAGCTTATTGACCTCGGTTCTGGGACGGTACTTCTCGTTCATCAAGTGCTTGAATGCTGACCACGGTAGTGCATACGCATCGTCTTGTCCCACTTGCTCTAGATAGGTATTCCACCATGTTAACGCAGAACCTGTGAAGGTATGCGTAGCGTACTTCACTTTGTCCTCTTCAGTACACTTACTTATGGCAAACACCGATTCGACCTTCTCGGTCCACCGTTTCAATCCGATCGGTCCTTCGGTTCCATCAAATTCCAAAGGTTTGCAGGCAGTGAATTCTTTGTAGGTGCATCCTACATGATTTCCTGTACTGCTAGATCCAAGGTTATTGTTGGTATGTAGCGCAGCCTGTACTACGGCTATGTTTGAAGCTAGAAAAGTACGGAATTCCTCTTCATTCATATTCACGGTGTGTCGAGTAGTCGGTGCCATTTCCTTCAAAATAGTCAAATGGAACAAGTTAATCATACAGAATATTAAGAGTAGTTAATAGTATTTCGTAGCATAATATGAACTCATTTATAAAAGCTTTTTCTTCATATTAGCGTTTTATAAGTTTAAATTCGGGTAGTACCTACCCGTTAAGTTCATACTTAGTAGCTAATATACAATTCAACTACTACAATTCTATATGAAAAACTGATTATAATAATATTTCGCGTTCAAACTTTTACACAATATTTTACAAACTTACAATACCGCTTATTTTACATATAGCATGAAATATAGCACACAATAAATTTGATACAAGATGGTTGTGAAGATAATTCTAGCTAGTACACAAGTCGTTCAGCAAAGGCAATAAAGACACGTAATTCATACGTCCAGAAACAAGTCATGCATTCTGGTTTTACTAGGACTACTTCCCATCCTTGGTCTTGTGGAACATAACCGTTATGGCCGTTGATAAGACAGCGTGTTGTAACGTCGTCAAAGGGACGAGGGTTACGTAATGTCCAACAGTCCCGTAACAATCTAAAAACCTCATTTCTTACCCCATTTACCGACTCCGTCACTTGTGGGAACGTTTTGTTTAATAGTTGTAGCCCGATGTTCTTGTTCTCACTTTGGTGAGAAGCGAACATTATTAATCCGTAAGCATAACATGCTTCTTTATGTTGCATTTTAGCCGCTTTTTCTAAATCACGAAGTCCAATATTCAGATATATTGAGTCAAAATAATTTCTTAACCCATTGCGTAAAATAGCATTTGGGTTCCCCGCAATATATGCGTCAAAGTAAACACATCGTAACTTATGGATTTCCCAATGTGATATCCCCCATCTTTTGAATGAAAGCCTTTTATAAACCAAGGCATTTTTGGAACGTTCTTCGAATGTCTTACAAACTGATCTCGCCTTAAATAGTTGTGCCGAGGAATTCTGACCGACTCTAGACAAGATTTCATCAATCATGTCTCCGGGTAGGTCTCTTAAAATATTGGGTTGTCTATCCATTTTGTGTTTTGATACTGTAAAATAGACAAGAGTTAGATTCATAAAAAAAAATACTTATTAATACAAGCAATTTTTACATATATCATAAAGCATAAGCACACTATATTACATATATTACACCACACGAATACAACTATCTTATTCCGACTCGCTCGTTTCTTCTTCTTCGGTTTTGGTTCGTTTTGCCAAGTTTCTAGGGATATATGATGTTCCCCTAATACGAGCCGTCGTTGTCCACATTGGTTTAGAAAAACCTGGTGGTTTAGAGGTTCCCGGGTCATTCTTACAACTTAAGGACTTCGGGGGTTGACGATACATATAAAGTTCATCGGGGTTGGAATTAGATTTCTCTATTTTTATGCCCTTTCCCTTATTATTTTCTTTTGCCTTTTTAAATTCAGTTGGGGTAATTTCTATAACATCATCGGAATTCTCGTCGGAATCTGATTCATCGGAGAATTGGTAATCCTCCCAATATTTTGCTTCCTTGGCGGAAACACCATTGACCATAATTAACCTTGGTCGGTTGGTTGAGGATTCTCTTTTACTTAACCGTTTTATTATTTCCCCCACCGGTTCTATTTATTCTTCCGGTTCCGATTCTTCTTCCGGTTCCGATTCTTCTTCCGGTTCCGACTCTTCTTCCGGTTCCTCTTCGGGAACTTGTGAATCAGTCCACGAATCATTCCAATTTACATTTGACTCTTCATTATTATTAGGTGAGTCAATGGGACTTGTTCTAGAGGTAGACATCTATCACATAATACCAAACACGTTAAGAGATTAATATATCACATAATATTCATATGTTAAAAATATATAGTTTCCAACAAAAATGTTAAGCAATCATTTTTAAAGAAAACACGGTCGAAGTCCAGACTCACTAATGCATCCTAACAAACTCTATAAGACACATTAATGCAAATTTTCTGGTTCTCTAAGACCAACGCTAGGATACCAACTGAAATGTCCCGTTCTTATTGATTAAAAACGTTCCATATTAATTGATTTCGTTGCGAGGTTTTGACCTCTATATGAGACGTTTTTCAAAGACTGCATTCATTTTTAAAACAAACCATAACCTTTATTTCATAGATAAAGGTTTTAAAAAGCTTTACGTAGATTATCAAATAATAATAATCTAAAATATCCTGTTTACACACGACCATTACATAATGGTTTACAATACAAATATGTTACAACAAAATAAGTTTCTTGAATGCAGTTTTTACACAATATCATACAAGCATGGACTCCAAATCTCGTCCTTATTTAAGTATGCGATAGCGGAAGCTCTTAATAATCACCTGAGAATAAACATGCTTAAAACGTCAACAAAAATGTTGGTGAGTTATAGGTTTAACCTATATATATCAAATCATAATAATAGCCCACAAGATTTCATATTTCAATACACATCCCATACATAGAGATAAAAATCATTCATATGGTGAACACCTGGTAACCGACATTAACAAGATACATATATAAGAATATCCCCATCATTCCGGGACACCCTTCGGATATGATATAAATTTCGAAGTACTAAAGCATCCGGTACTTTGGATGGGGTTTGTTAGGCCCAATAGATCTATCTTTAGGATTCGCGTCAATTAGGGTGTCTGTTCCCTAATTCTTAGATTACCAGACTTAATAAAAAGGGGCATATTCGATTTCGATAATTCAACCATAGAATGTAGTTTCACGTACTTGTGTCTATTTTGTAAATCATTTATAAAACCTGCATGTATTCTAATCCCAAAAATATTAGATTTTAAAAGTGGGACTATAACTCACTTTCACAGTTTTTTTTTACTTCGTCGGGAAGTAAGACTTGGCCACTGGTTGATTCATGAACCTATAACAATATATACATATATATCAAAGTATGTTCAAAATATATTTACAACACTTTTAATATATTTTGATGTTTTAAGTTTATTAAGTCAACTGTCCTCGTTAATAACCTACAACTAGTTGTCCACAGTTAGATGTACAGAAATAAATCGATAAATATTATCTTGAATCAATCCACGACCCAGTGTATACGTATCTCAGTATTGAGCACAACTCAAACTATATATATTTCAGAATCAACCTCAACCCTGTATAGCTAACTCCAACATTCACATATAGAGTGTCTATGGTTGTTCCGAAATATATATAGATGTGTCGACATGATAGGTCGAAACATTGTATACGTGTCTATGGTATCTCAAGATTACATAATATACAATACAAGTTGATTAAGTTATGGTTGGAATAGATTTGTTACCAATTTTCACGTAGCTAAAATGAGAAAAATAATCCAATCTTGTTTTATCCATAACTTCTTCATTTTAAATCCGTTTTGAGTGAATCAAATTGCTATGGTTTCATATTGAACTCTATTTTATGAATCTAAACATAAAAAGTATAGGTTTATAGTCGGAAAAATAAGTTACAAGTCGTTTTTGTAAAGGTAGTCATTTCAGTCGAAAGAACGACGTCTAGATGACCATTTTAGAAAACATACTTCCACTTTGAGTTTAACCATAATTTTTGGGTATAGTTTCATGTTCATAATAAAAATCATTTTCTCAGAATAACAACTTTTAAATCAAAGTTTATCATAGTTTTTAATTAACTAACCCAAAACAGCCCGCGGTGTTACTACGACGGCGTAAATCCGGTTTTACGGTGTTTTTCGTGTTTCCAGGTTTTAAATCATTAAGTTAGCATATCATATAGATATAGAACATGTGTTTAGTTGATTTTAAAAGTCAAGTTAGAAGGATTAACTTTTGTTTGCGAACAAGTTTAGAATTAACTAAACTATGTTCTAGTGATTACACGTTTAAACCTTCGAATAAGATAGCTTTATATGTATGAATCGAATGATATTATGAACATCATTACTACCTTAAGTTCCTTGGATAAACCTACTGGAAAATAGAAAAATGGATCTAGCTTCAACGGATCCTTGGATGGCTCGAAGTTCTTGAAGCAGAATCATGACACGAAAACAAGTTCAAGTAAGATCATCACTTGAAATAAGATTGTTATAGTTACAGAAATTGAACCAAAGTTTGAATATGATTATTACCTTGTATTAGAATGATAACCTACTGTAAGAAACAAAGATTTCTTGAGGTTGGATGATCACCTTACAAGATTGGAAGTGAGCTAGCAAACTTGAAAGTATTCTTGATTTTATGTAACTAGAACTTGTAGAATTTATGAAGAACACTTAGAACTTGAAGATAGAACTTGAGAGAGATCAATTAGATGAAGAAAATTGAATAATGAAAGTGTTTGTAGGTGTTTTTGGTCGTTGGTGTATGGATTAGATATAAAGGATATGTAATTTTGTTTTCATGTAAATAAGTCATGAATGATTACTCATATTTTTATAATTTTATGAGATATTTCATGCTAGTTGCCAAATGATGGTTCCAACATGTATTAGGTGACTCACATGGGCTACTAAGAGCTGATCATTGGAGTGTATATACCAATAGTACATACATCTAAAAGCTGTGTATTGTACGAGTACGAATACGGGTACATACGAGTAGAATTGTTGATGAAACTGAACGAGGATGTAATTGTAAGCATTTTTGTTAAGTAGAAGTATTTTGATAAGTGTATTGAAGTCTTTCAAAAGTGTATAAATACATATTAAAACACTACATGAACTGAGTCGTTAAGTCATCGTTAGTCGTTACATGTAAATGTTGTTTTGAAACCTTTAGGTTAACGATCTTGTTGAATGTTGTTAACCCATTGTTTATTATAACAAATGAGATGTTAAATTGTTATATTATCATGATATTATGATATATAATATATCTTAGTATGATATATATACAGTTAAATGTCGTTACAACGATAATCATTACATATATGTCTCGTTTCGAAATCATTAAGTTAGTAGTCTTATTTTTACACATGTATTTCATTGTTAATACACTTAATAATATATTTACTTATAATTTAACATAATTAACCAAGTGTATCAATATCTTAATATGATTCATATGTATCTAGTAAGACGTTGTTATAACGATAATCGTTATATATATCGTTTTCGAGTTTCTTAAATTAATAGTCTCATTTTTATGTATATAACTCATTGTTAAAATACCTAATGAGATACATACTTATAATAAAATCATGTTAACTATATATATAACCATATATATGTCATCGCATAGTTTTTACAAGTTTTAACGTTCGTGAATCACCGGTCAACTTGGGTGGTCAATTGTCTATATGAAACCTATTTCAATTAATCAAGTTTTAACAAGTTTGATTGCTTAACATGTTGGAAACACTTAATCATGTAAATAACAATTTCATTTAATATATATATAAACATGGAAAAGTTCGGGTCACTACATCATGACTAACAATAAATATATTTTCATGACGAATTTGAGTTGATAAATAGAGTTTTATTATCATTGAGTAATATGGATAAAACAATTCGATAATTCGAAGAGTACGAATGAAGTTATCACAAAAGAGTGAAATGAATAATTGCAGATTCATCTTAACCGGTGACGTAGTCACTGTTGATTTCCAGAATTCAAGGGATTTAAGAAAAATCTTCGAAATCTAAAAGATTTGATTCTTCGGCGAGTAAGAAAATTAAGATCTCTATAATTAAATACGGTGATCTGCCTCGATTACTCTGTCTGATATTTCCATTATAAATTAAACTCTTCCGTTCCATTATTCTCACCATTCCTATACTTTCTTTCTTAGTTCATACATCCAAAAGTTTGTGAAAATGATTAATCCCGTTCTAATCCTTGATATTTTCCTAATTATCATTTCTGTCATCCTTCTTTTCAATCTTCCACCATAAAAATCTATTTACTTCTACTATTACCTTGGGATGATACTATTCTTAATTCTACCGTGTCGTTATATTGCTATTCATATTAATATCCACAGTTTGTAACCTCCGTGTTGTTATTGGGCTTTATATTTTCTCTTATATTTTGGAGCTCTTTGCCTTTTTATTATCTTCTCGATCTCTAGTAAAGCGAGTAACGGTTCAAAATTCGTAGGTATGAAGTTTCGAATGAACATAGCTAATGTTCTAAGAGAGAGATTGTAATAACACGATCTCGATTGGTTAAGTTACCAGAATTCAAGATAAAAGATAGAACTATCAAGGAAATATGTTCTTGATATGTTTGGAGATTAGGTAGAATGTAAGAGTCGTGTAACATGGCACATGAGGACGTTATGATTTGTGAATCATCACGTTCCATTAGAAACTCAGCATGACTTACTGTAATATAATCACGTTGATCAAGTGTCATTATATTATACTAACTCATGCTTCAATTCCCAACACTACTTCAAAAACATTCATAATTTAAACTCAAAAGTTTACAGAATATAGAAACTAGACAGTTTCCTTTATGATTTAACACTGATGTGGCAAAGAGATAAATGATTTCAGATAAGAATAGTTATGAAAAATCTTCAGAAATATTGAGGATATTTTTAATGAAAGATACAATGATATCTTAGAATTTCTAATATCTATGAATGATGATGAAGATTTGTCCGTAGAGGTTTAGAGACAGGAGTAAGGTATTTGTTAATGACTTTGGCAGATACTGAATCATTTGGATCCTTTGAAGGCAGGCTTAGTCTTTGTGATTCGTCCACAGCCTCCTTTATGGTTTGCTCAATTCGTTTTTCAGTTCCAGCTTTTCTGAGCTTTACCAACGTATTGTTCTTTATCATCAAACTTTTTGCTATTATCTGCAGTTTCTGCTGCTTCATTTAACTTTTTCAAACTTCAAAGTATTGATTCGTAGGCTGGGTTCAGAATTTCAGGATAAAAGTTCATAATTCTAAGAGATAAATGTTATATGTATACATATAACTGTTGCTGTAGACATGCTGCGAGATTCGAAATACTGATTGTTGATTCTCGGTAATTGGTATGGCAATTCTCGTTACAAGATGCGGATGAGTATATGATAGGGTTTTAATGAACAATTATAATGGTTCTTCAGAGAGATTTAAGTCAATGAGTAATGAAGTTGCTGATAAGTTTACTGCTACTACGATGAAATATAAACGGTTCCTCGATAACGATAACGGAAGGAAACTTATATATCACAGTTATAATAAGGCTAATCCGAATGAATGTCGAAATTGTCTTGTTGGAGCTATGACGAAATTGGCTAATTTGGAAAGGGATTGTACGGCTATTTTTGGTAATAACAACGCCAAATGAGCTAGCACAGATACGTGTTAAACTTTTACTCAGGTTCCAAGTGTTTTTCAGGTGCATAACTATATGCATCAATCTTTTCTTCCGTAGATGAAGTGCGGTTGATTCATCCTCTCGATTGAGGTGTTTTCAAGAATCATGAAAGGTTTGAACGCAGATTGTAATCGTCAAGATACACACGAGGTTTAAGATGAAATTAAGTGGCAAAATTGAAGAATTATTTAGTTTCATATGTTATAATCACTATTTTAATTCATTTTTAATTGTCCAATGTTGGTAGTCCACAGTTAGCAGTCCACAATTAATAATTCAATAATTCATATATAGTTTAATATATAATATTCGAATTAATTAATACGTATCGTGACCCATTGTATACATGTCTCAGACTCGATCACAACTCAAAGTATATATATTATTTTAGAATCAACCCTAACCCTGTATAGCTAACTCGAGCATTACTGCATATAGAGTGTCTATGGTTATTCCAAATAATATATATAGATGCGTCGACATGATATGTCAAAACATTGTATACGTGTCCCGATATTTAAAATGCGTAAATAACAGTATTTAAATGACGATAATTAAAGTGCGTAAAATAAATAACAGAAATAAAATGATGATAAATAAAATTCCGAGAATTAAATTGCGATAAAATAAATTACGATAATTAAAATGTAATAAGGAATTAACAGTTAGCTAGGATTTTGTTAGCGTGGATTCTTAACAAAATTTCTCATATTTAATTTGTTTGTTTCTAACAAATTTTATTTTGTCAAATGTTTTCTTCATTATGCCACTTGTTGGATTCTGATAGATTAAAATCCAAATATGAAATTTGAATAAAAATGGTTATTCTGCTGTGAATTGATACGTATATCTGTGGATGTAAGTAGGATAGTAAATGACCGTTGAATCAGATTTGAAGAATGTACAGTGTAACTTATTAATGTGAAATCTAAATATTCCTCGGGTATTACCTACCCGTTAAAATATTTTCTCCATTAACAGTTTGTACAAAAGAATTTTTAATTACAATCGTTATGAAAATATATATACATATATATTTTCTTCAGATGTAATCATGGATTTAATGAGTCAATATAATATTAAACTCATTTGGTTTACCGTTAGAACTAGAATACATAATCTCTAAAACATTAGAGATTACATAATCGCCATGTAGAATGAAGATAACTGATGTAGAATGATATGTAGAACGAAAATAATCGATGTAGAACGAAGATTATGCTCGAGATATAGATTGTGATGTTGAGGTGTAGAATGCGAATGTTGCTGATGGTCGTACTGTTGATGCCGGTGATGTTGCTGAAGCTGGTAAGTTTTGCACCATATTCTCCAAATTTATTACTCGAGCGCGAAGTTTGTTGACTTCTTCTATTATTCTGGGATGATTGTCGATAAGAACGAGCGAATGAATAAGGTTTATAACCTGAGTTATGATATAGTCGTGGTGAGATACTCTGAGAGAGAAAATGGTGTTTCGAACAGGTTCGCCGGTAAGTGTTTCAGGTTCTTCTCCAAGAGGTATATTTGGTTGGTGGAAAGGATCGCATTCTTCTCATCTCCATCGGTTAAGTCGACTACGCACCCATTCCCAATTCATCCAGAATTGAAGATGACTAGTTGGTTAATTCATTTCATTTACACTGCATTCGGAGCTTAGGTGAATATCCATGTCGGAATAGCTGTCGGAATACCTATCGGAATCTGAGGGACTGGAACTGGTTGAGGGATTCATCTCGTACGATCAGATGAAGGATTTTCGATAAGAAATAGATTATAGGATGTAGATTAGTACCCTGCAATACATAATTTACATATGCATATATAATACTAAAATCTCATAAGTTACGGAGGAATCTACGAAAGCTGTCAGGCAAAGGTAACTATAACAGATATGCTAAGATATGAATTTATCTATAAACTGTCTATGCAGTAGAGGCAGTAAAACGTGTCTAGACTTTAAGGATGATAACCAAATAATTTTCGACACTAAATGATAAGTAAAACTTTTGACATGCATACACGGTCGAAGTCCAGACCCACTAATACATGTAAACAACTATCAGTTAGACACACTAATGCAAGTCCTGGTTCGCTAAGACCACCACTCTGATACCACATGTAAAGACCCGTCCTAATCCATAAGAACGAATACAATAACATATGATTACATCGCGAGATACTTGACCTCTATATGATACATTTTACAAACATTGCATTCATTTTTAAAAGACAAACTTTCATTACATCGAAAGTTGATGGCATGCATACCATTTCATAATATATTCAACTATAATTGACTTAATAATAATCTTGATGAACTCAATGACTCGAATGCAACGTCTTTTGAGATATGTCATGAATGACTCCAAGTAATATCTCTAATATGAGCAAATACACAGCGGAAGATTTCTTTCATACTTGAGAATAAACATGCTTTCAAGTGTCAACTAAAAGGTTGGTGAGTTCATTAGTTTATCATAAATAATCATTTCCAATAATATAATAGACCACAAGATACTCATATTTCGAAAACAATCTGTGCAGGTCTGCTCACTGCTGTAAAGTCATTCATACGATATATAAACACCTGGTAATAGACCTTAACAAGATGCATATAGAATATCCCCCGCATACCAGCATTCCGCACGGTCATGCAAAAGCATACAAACAGACCACTCTTTTAAATATGATGGTTGTGTACACCTCAGAAACAGATCATACCTTTTAAAGCTGACGGTTGTATACCTATTTCGAAGTACTAAAGCAGTTCAAATTCTCTGACTGGGGCTTGTGAGTGCCCATAGATCTATCTTTAGGATTCGCGTCAATTATGGGCTCAGTTCCCTTATTCTTAGATTACCAGACTATAAAGGGGTGATATCCGGTGTACTCGTAACTCAATCGTAGAATGTTTTTAAGTACTTGTGTCTATTTTGTCAAACATTTATAAAAGCAGCGCATGTATTCTCAGTCCCAAATATATATATTGCAACAGCCTGTAAAAAGGGAGTAATGAAATTCACAATTA
This sequence comes from Rutidosis leptorrhynchoides, assembly GCF_046630445.1. Lineage (NCBI taxonomy): Eukaryota > Viridiplantae > Streptophyta > Magnoliopsida > Asterales > Asteraceae > Rutidosis > Rutidosis leptorrhynchoides. The sequence continues at coordinate 139,229,267 of NC_092336.1, read as the reverse complement.
TGTATTTTGTAGTAAAAAAATACATATGACGTTATTGAACAATTGAACAATGCAGGGTTGGCCTCGGATTCACGAACATATATCATTTATATATATATTAACACATAAAATGGTAATCGAACAAACTTATATATCATTAGTGATTTAATTGTTATTTTAATTATTTGTTTTATTAATAACCTAATTAATTACATTTATTTTGTATACTTTAAATAAATAATTGTAATATAGTTTTATTATGTATGTTTTTATATGATTAATTTTTATTGTAATAACAATAATGATAATAATAATATATTAAAATTAATGATACTTATAATAATAATAAAATAATAATAGTAAATATAATAATAAATTCATGTTTATTGATAATAATAATAATAATGATAAAAATGCTAATTTTATATATAATGATAATTTTACTAATAATGATAACTTTAGTAAAAATGATAGTTTTTAATAGAAATGATAATTTTAATGATAATACTAATAATAATTTAAATGATGATCTTAATAAACATGTTATTCTTAATAATAATGATAATCGTAATAAAAATGATAATTTTATTTAATCATGACTTATTCGTATTTATATTCGTCTCTACTCAAAAAGGTACTTATAATTATACTTTTCAGTAGTAATTACCTTAACTATATTCATGATCACAACCTTAATCATTTTTATCTTAACCTTCACAATCTTAATTATTTTTGTATTAATGATATTAATAATATAATAATTATGATATCAAGATTTGGTATTAATATAATAATAACAATAATAATAATAATAATAATAATAATAATAATAATAATAATAATACTACCTCACATATGAGAAAGCTCCAAAAAGAAAATAACTGCCTTTGACAGGGCTCGAACCCAAGACCTCTCATTCACACAAACACTCCCAGACCACTGCTCTATCTCGATTTTCTGAATTAACCCCGAATTTATATAATATAATCTATGTAATCATAATTCCCTCTTCTTTCTCTAAAATTCGGCCCAACAGAGAAAAAATACTCGGCCCAATATAAACTCGGCCCAACTATTAATTAATCAAGCCCAAGTATTTAATCGGCCCAATATTAATTTGATGACTAGTTTTGCAAATGAAATAAGTTGACATGAAACAATTGGTGGGGTTCGTCTGGATACCAATCATACACGCATCATCATCTCATCAATCATGCTAATCATTATCATCATATAATCACCAACATAGTCATTGATCATGCATCGTGATTTTTCTTTAACATCATTATATTACACGGTATTATCACAATATTGTTATTCTTCTTCCCATCATCGAATATAATATCATACATCAACCATCCTTCATCGTAACATCCCGTTTTCACTCATCATTTCTCGTATCAATTTCATCACGAATCATCTCATCATTAAATTTTTGAGTCATCATCATCATAACAGATTAGAGCCGCATCAACAACAGCCTATTGCTCATTAATATTATCGCCGGTGACCACTGTTCATCGTCTTCATCATTATACACAACCATCATCGTGATCAAAATCACGAAATCATCATCGTGATCGTACATGACCATCATCATTTCGAGTAGTAACAACCACATACGAGGAGCAGAATTTGTGCTTGATCAGACCGGAATTAGAAGCTATTAAAAAGGGTTGGCGTTCCTCATTTTTTAAATAAGAAAACAAAATCAAAGTTGCAGTAACAACAGTAGCAGGAACGGGGAGATAGCAGGTGGTTGCAGCGGTGGTTTCATAGTTGTAGTGAGAGAGAAAGAGGGAGATATAGAGAGAAAAGAGATTGAGGGTGGTGGTTTGTTATGGTGCTCCGGTGGTGTGGGTGTTGGAAGGCCGAAGGTGATGGTTCTCGGTGGTGTGAGGTGAGGAGGTGGTATTTCTTAAGGTGATCGATAGTGATATATAAAAAAAATAATGGTGATTCACGATTATGATTTGGAGTTTAGATCGAAGGTGGGTTTAATGGTGTTGATCGAATCGGTGGTGATGGAGTAGTAGTAAAACCAAGATGGTGATGATGATGATGATATTGGTTTGGTTCTCAATTAAAATGACTCACAACAATAGTGGTTAGTTATGATGTTCGGTTATAAATATGGTCGTGATATGATTTGTTATCGGGTGCAGTGGTTAGCCGAGGATGAAGGTGATGGTGAGCCGGAGATGGTGGTGGCGGATCATGGTTTCAATAGGGTGATGAATGGTGAAGGTTGTCTATGTTCTCATTCTTACATACAAGTATCATATATAAATATACATATAATTACATTAATCATTGTATAATAATATATAATAATAATTATAATTATAATATATAATAATAACAATCATATGTACCATGAGTTAAACTGTGAAGCACAGTAAACTCAATTTGATTTCAATAATGCACAGTTAGCTGTCACATATTTGGTGTTTAGCATCGACAGTCTTCTACGGATATTATATCGTGTCCTTTGCTAAACAGTTAAAATATAAAAGTGTTCCTAAAAATTCCAAATTTTTATTTTTACTATCTTTATTTATTTTGGTCATTATGGTATAAAATTCGATCCTTAATTTGTTAAATAAAAATTATATCAACGGTCCCTCTCAATTCAGGGTAAAATATAAAAAGTGTTAAAATCTAACGAGTAGCTCCTAAATACATATTTAATAAGCCTAAAAATTATATAACTCATTTTTGAATCACCGTTTATTTTAAAATCACATAAGTTCGTTTATAACTTGTTTATTATCAATCAATATGACAATTGAGCGTTACCGTTGTTTACTAAATAACTTCGAAATCACAACATATGTATATTAAATATACTTTTTTATGTATATATAGATTTATTTTAATAATAAATTTTATTATCATTTTATAATTTAAATCCTATATTATATCAAACTATATTTCAAAGTATTATATATATATATATATATATATATATATATATATATATTTAAATATATGTGTATTTATTTATTTATAAGTAATAGTTCGTGAATCGTCGGAAATGGTCGAAGTTAAATGATTGTATGAAAACAGTTCAAAATTTTTGAGACTCAACATTACAGACTTTGCTTATCGTATCGAAAACATATGAAGATTAAGTTTAAATTTGGTTGGAAATTTTCGGGTCGTCATAATTGCATAGCCTTTTACTGAATCATGTCCATGCATCATAAAGTGTCTCATGTGGCTTTGATGTGTGCAGAGGTGTATACGAAATAGTTATATATTTATTATGAAATACTATTAAATACGATACAATTTTACACAAGTTATTTATTTATTTATAGAGTGGATATACCTAAACCTTGCTACAACACTTATAGGCAGTGTACCTAATCGTACAGTAGTGTAGTTTTTAGTAAGTCTGGTTCGTCCACAGGGAACTAGCCAAGTTTAACGCTATATTTTTAAAACTATATTTGTATATATATATATATATATATATATATATATATATATATATATATATATATATATATATATATATATATATATATATATATATATATATATATATATATAAGTAATATTATTATTATAAAAGGGGGTTTTTACCGTTTAATGACCGGTTTGTCGATTTTATGTCTTAAGTCGCAGTTAAAACCTAATGTAAAATATTAAAAATAAATATAACTTAATTTAAAGCGTAAAGTAAATGACAATAATTAAAGTTCGATAAATAAAATTGCGATAATTAAAAAGTACGATAATTAAAAGTGAAATGAATAAAATGACAGTAAATAAAAGTGCGATAAAATATGAAATAAAGGAATTATGCTTATTTAAACTTCCGTAATCATGATATTCGACGTGTTGATTTTAATTTATTACCATGGGTTAATTGTCCTTTGTCCTGGATTATTTGATATGTCCATACGGTTTTGTCCATAGTAGTCCATCAGTCATAAATATAAAGTGCGAGAGTCTTCGTCAAATTATCCTTATACCCGAAGTCAAATATTCCAACTAATTGGGGATTCGAACTGTAACAAGGTCTTAATACTTTGTTTAATGAATACACCGGGTTATCGACTGCGTGTGATCCAAGGTTTTATTACTTTGCTAACAATTACACCAATTACCCTTGTATGTAATTCACCCCTGTTTCAACAAGTCTATTGATTATTAATCCATCCCCGTGTCCGATCAAATGAATAATTATTGGTATTTATAGATATCCCACCCACCGCACCCAGTCAAGCGTATGTGGTTATATATAAATACGTCAAATTATAAGTCTATATATTAAATTAAAGAGGTATCATTTAGTAAATAGAAAGCCCATTAATAGCCCATAGTCTAATTTCCACAAGTGTCGTTCTTTTGTCCAAACCCCAATTATGGTACAAAGCCCAATTACCCCGTCTTTAATATTTTAGCCCAACATCACGATTACTTCGATTTAAATAAGCATAATAATAACTTAGCTACGAGACATTAATTTAAAAAGGTTGAACATAACTTACAATGATTAATAATAGCGTAGCGTTACACAGACAGAATTTTGACTTACAAACTTACAACATTCGCTAACATACCCTTATTATTATTAATCTTTAAATTAAAATTAAAATTATAATATATATATATATATATATATATATATATATATATATATATATATATATATATATATATATATCAGAGAGTGAGAGATTGAAAAATTGTGTATCATATTCGACTGAAACTGCGCCTTTTATAGCAATGTGGCCAAACTTTTTGCTCCATGCGATCGCATGGCATTTGTGCCTTCTGGCCATGCGATCGCATGGCCTGGGAATCCAGCTCAGAATTAGTTGTTTGCTAGTTTGCCGACGGTTTTAATATATAATATAATATATATATAATTTTAAGAGTTAATTATATATTATATTATGTTTGTAGTGACCCGAACTTTTCCAGGTTTATATATATTAAATGAAATTGTTATTTACATGATTAAGTGTTTCCAACATGTTAAGAAATCAAACTTGTTAAGACTTGATTAATTGAAATAGGTTTCATATAGATAATTGACCACCCAAGTTGACCGGTGATTCACGAACATTAAAACTTGTAAAAACAATATGATGACATATATATGATTATATATATAGTTAACATGATATTATGATAATTAAGTATCTCATTAGGTATTTAAACAATGAGCTATATACATAAAATTGAGTTTATTGAATTAAGAAACTCGAAACGATATATATAACGATTATCGTTATAACAACGTCTTACTAAATACATATGAATCATATTAAGATATTGATACACTATGTTTAATCATGATAAATGATAAGTAAACATGTCATTAAGTGTATTAACAATGAACTACATATGTAAAAACAAGACTACTAACCTAATGATTTCGAAACGAGACATATATGTAACGATTATCGTTGTAACAACATTTAACTGTATATATATCATACTAAGATATATTAATATATAATAATATCACGATAATGTAATAATTTAATATCTCTTTAGATATAATAAATAATGGGTTAACAACATTTAACAAGATCGTTAACCTAAAGGTTTCAAAACAACATTTACATGTAACGACTAACGATGACTTAACGACTCACTTAAAATGTATATACATGTAGTGTTTTAATACGTATTCATACACTTTTGAAAGACTTCAAGATACTTATCAAAATACTTCCACTTAACAAAAATGCTTACAATTACATCCTCGTTCAGTTTCATCAACAATTCTACTCGTATGCACCCGTATTCGTACTAGTACAATACACAGCTTTTAGATGTATGTACTATTGGTATATACACTCCAATGATCTGATATTAGCAGCCCATGTGAGTCACCTAACACATATGGGAACCATCATTTGGCAACTAGCATGAAATATCTCATAAAATTACAAAAATATTAGTAATCATTTATGACTTATTTACATGTAAACAAAATTACACATCTTTTATATTTAATCCATATACCAACGACCAAAAACTCCTACAAACACTTTCATTCTTCAATTTTCTTCATCTAATTGATCTCTCTCAAGTTCTATTTTCATGTTCTAAGTGTTCTTCATAAATTCTATAAGTTCTAGTTTCATAAAATCAAGAATACTTCCAAGTTTGCTAGCTTACTTCCAATCTTGTAAAGTGATCATCCACCCTCAAGAAATCTTTCTTATTTATAGTAAGATATCTTTCTAATATAAGGTAATATTCATATTCAAACTTTGATTCAATTTCTACAACTATAACAATCTTATTTCGAGTGAAAATCTTACTTGAACTGTTTTCGTGTCATGATTCTGTTTCAAGAACTTTCAAGCCATCCAAGGATCCTTTGAAGCTAGATCCATTTTTCTCATTTCCAGTGGTTTTATCCAGAAAAATTGAGGTAGTAATGATGTTCATAACATCATTCAATTCATACATATAAAACTATCTTATTCGAAGGTTTAAACTTGTAATCACTAGAACATAGTTTAGTTAATTCTAAACTTGTTCGCAAACAAAAGTTAATCCTTTTAACTTGACTTTTAAAATAAACTAAACACATATTCTATATCTATATGATATGCTAACTTAATGATTTAAAACTTGGAAACACGAAAAACACCGTAAAACCGGACATACGCCGTCGTAGTAACATCGCGAGCTGTTTTGGGTTTGATAATTAAAAACTATGATAAACTTTGATTTAAAAGTTGTTCTTCTGGGAAAATGATTTTTCTTATGAACATGAAACTCTATCCAAAAATCATGGTTAAACTCAAAGTGTAAGTATGTTTTTCAAAATGGTCATCAAGACGTCGTTCTTTCGACTAAAATGACTACCTCTTACAAAAATGACTTGTAACTTATGTTTCTGACAATAAACTTATACTTTTTCTGTTTAGATTCATTAACTTAAGTTCAATATGAAACCATAGCAACTTGAAACACTCAAAACGGATTTAAAATGAAGAAGTTATGGGTAAAACAAGATTGAATATTTTTGCTTGTTATAGCTACGTGAAAATTGGTAACAAATCTATATTAATCATATCCTAGCTAACTTATATTGTATTATACATGTATTCTAATATATTATGTAATCTTGGGATACCATAGACACGTATGCAAATGTTTTGACATATCATATCGACCCATCTATATATATTATTTGGAACAACCATAGACACTCTATATGCAGTAATGTTGGAGTTAGCTATACAGGGTTGAGGTTGATTCCAAAAATATATATACTTTGAGTTGTGATCTAGCCTGAGACATGTATACACTGGGTCGTGGATTGATTCAAGATAATATATATCAATTTATTTCTGTACATCTAACTATGGACAACTAGTTGTAGGTTACCAACGAGGACAGCTGACTTAATAAACTTAAAACAACAAAATGTATTAAAAGTGTTGTAAATATATTTTGAACATACTTTGATATATATGTACATATTTGTTATAGGTTCGTGAATCGACCAGTGGCCAAGTCTTACTTCCCGACGATGTAAAATCTGTGAAAATGAGTTATTGTCCCACTTTTAAAATCTAATATTTTGGGATGAGAATACATGCAGTTTTATAAATGTTTTACAAAATAGACACAAGTAAATGAAACTACATTATATGGGTGAATGATCGAAGCCGAATATGCCCCTTTTGCTTGGTAACCTAAGAATTAGTAAACCGATCTACTAATTGACGCGAATCCTAAAGATAGATCTATTGGGCCTAACGAACCCCATCCAAAGTACCGGATGCTTTAGTACTTCGAATTCGTTTTTATCATGTCCGAAGAATTTCCCGGAATGATAGGGGATATTCTTATACGCATCTTGTTAATGTCGGTTACCAGGTGTTCACCATATGAATGAATTGTATCTCTATGTATGGGATGTATATTGAAATATGAAATCTTGTGGTCTATTATTATGATTTGATAATATATAGGTTAAACCTATAACTCACCAACATTTTTGTTGACGTTTTAAGCATGTTTATTCTCAGGTAATTATTAAGAGCTTCCGCTGTTGCATACTAAAATAAGGACAAGATTTGGAGTCCATGCTTGAATGATATTATGTAAAAACTGCATTCAAGAAACGTATTTTTGATGTAATATATTCTTATTGTAAACCATTATGTAATGGTCGTGTGTAAATGGTATATTTTAGATTTTCATTATTTGATAATCTACGTAATGCTTTTTAAACCTTTATCGATAAAATAAAAATTATGGTTGTTTTAAAAATGAATGCAGTCTTTGAAAAACGTCTCATATAGAGGTCAAAACCTCGCGACGAAATCAATTAATATGGAACGTTTATAATCAATATGAACGCGACATTTCAGTTGGTATTCGAGCGTTGGTCTTAGAGAACCAGAAATTTTCATTAGTGTGTCTTACCGAGTTTGTTAGAATGCATTAGTGAGTCTGGACTTCGACCGTGTTTTTCTTCAAAAACGATTGCTTAACATTTTTTTGTTGGAAACTATATATTATTAACATGTAAATATTATGTGATATATTAATCTCTTAACGTCTTTGATATTGTGTGATAGATGTCTACCTCTAGTCCAAATCCCATCGATTCACCTAATAATAATGAAAAGTCGAATATACTTTGGGAAGATTCACAAATTCTCGAAGAGGAACCGGAAGAAGAGGAACCCGAAGAAGAGGAACCAGAAGAGGAGGAACCGGAAGAAGAAGAGGTTCTGGAGGAAGAAATATTGATACCTATAGTAAATCGATTAATTAAAAGAAAATCCTCAACCAACGGACCAAAGTTAATAATCGTCAATGGTGTTTCTGCCGAGGAAGCAAAATATTGGGAAGATTACCAATTTTTCGATGAATCGGATCCCAATGAGGATTCCGATGATGTTATAGAAATTACCTTGACCTAATTTAATAAAGCGAAAGAAAATAATAAGGGAAAAGGTATAAAAATAGAGAAACCCGATTCCAACCCCGATGAACTTTATATGTATCGGCAACATCCGTATTTCCTAAAATGTAACAATGACCCGGGAACCTCTAAACCACCAGGTTTTTCTAAACCATTATGGAAAACGACAGCTCGTATTAGAGGAACACCATATATTCCTAGAAAATTAGGAAAATGAACCAAGTCCGAAGAAGAAGAAATCGGTGATTCAGATTAGAGGGTTGTAATCATGTTGTATATTATATGTATTGTAGTGTGCTTGTACTTTTATATTCTATGTAAAAATTGCTTGTATTATTTGTTAATTATCTTTAACGAATCTAATCCTTGTCTATTTTACAGTATAAAAACAAAATGGATGTTAAGGGTAGACAACCGAATATTTTAGAAGATCTACCAGAGGATATGATTGAGGAAATCTTGTCTAGAGTCGGTCAGAATTCATCAGCACAATTAATTATGGAAAAATTAACTTGTCAAACATTTGAAAGACTTTCCAGAAATACCTTAGTTTATAAAAGGCTTTCCTTTGATAGGTGGGGTATATCACATTGGGGAGACCGTAAGTTAGGTCGTGTTTTCTTTAAAGCGTTAAATGCGGGGAACCCAAATGCAATTTTACGCTACCTGTTAAGAACCTATTCTGACTCAACATATCCCAACATAGGATTTCGTGAATTAGAAAGAGCTTCTAACATGCAACATAAAGATGCATGTTAGGTTTACGGGTTAGTGATGTTCGCTTCTTACCAAAGTGAGAAAAAGAACATCGGATTGCAGCTTTTAAATAAAACCTTCCCACAAGTGACAGATTCAGTAGTTGGGGTGAGAAACAAGGTTTTTAGATTATTACGGGGCTGTTGGACATTACGAAACCCTCGTCCTTTTGATGACATTACAACATGTTGCCTAGCCAATGGTCATAACGATTATTTTCCACAAGACCAAGGATGGGAAGTCATCTTAGTAAAACCAGAATGAATGACTTGTTTCTGGACTTATGAATTACGTATCTTTATTTCCTTTGCTGAACAACTTGCGTATTAACTAGATTTATCTTCAAAACTATCCTGTATCAAAGTGTACTATATTTCATGTTATATGTAATATAGCGAAGTTGTAAGTTTGAAGAATATTTGTATGTGATATATTATTATAATCAGTTTTTCATATGGAATTGTAGTAGTTGAATTGTATATTAGCTACTAAGTATGAACTTAACGGGTAGGTAGTACCCGAATTTAAACTTATAAAACGCTAATACGAAGAAAAAGCTTTTATAAATGAGTTCATATTATGCTACGAAATACTATTGACTACTCTTAATATTCTGTGTGATTAACTCGATTCAGTTGGCAATTTTGAAGAAAATGGCACCGACTACTCGACACACCATGAATATGAGCGAAGAGGAATTTCGTACCTTTCTTGCTGCAAATATAGTCGCAGTACAGGCTGCGCTACATACCAACAATAACTCTGAATCTAGCAATGCAGCTAACGGCGCAAGAAATCGTGTAGGATGCTCCTACAAAGAATTCACTGCATGCAAACCTTTGGAATTTGATGGAACCGAAGGACCAATTGGATTGAAACGATGGACCGAGAAAGTCGAATCGGTGTTTGCCATAAGTAAGTGTACTGAAGAGGACAAAGTTAAGTACGCTACGCATACCTTCATAGGTACTACGTTAACGTGGTGGAACACCTATCTTGAACAGGTAGGATAAAATGTTGCTTACGCACTACCGTGGTCGGCATTCAAGGAATTGATGAACGAGCAGTATCATCCTAGAAACGAAGTCAATAAGCTCAAGGTAGAGCTTAGAGAGTTACGAACACAAGGGTTCGACATTACCACGTATGAACGACGATTCACAGAGTTGTGCCTATTGTATCCAGGAGCGTTCGAAGATGAAGAAGAGAAGATCGACGCGTTTGTAAAAGGGTTACCAGTAAGGATTCAAGAAGATGTGAGTTCACACGAGCCTGCTTCCATACAAAAGGCAAGTCGAATGGCTCATAAACTTATAAATCAGATTGAGGGAAGAATTAAAGTGCAGGCGGCCGAAGAAGCTAACACGAAACAACTCAAGAGGAAGTGGGAGGAAAATGGTGACAAGAGTTACCAGTACAACAACAATAACAATTACAACCACAATCACAACAACTATCCCAACAACCACAACAACAATCGCAACAATAACCGTAATCCTAACAATAGCTACAACAAACATCCCAACAACAACAACAACTACAACAACCGTTTCAACAACAATAACAATCCCAACAACAACCTCAATAACAACAACGGCAACAAAAACCAAAAACAGCCATGTCATAGGTGTGAAGAAAATCATCAGTGGTTTCGCACGACATTTTGCAACAGGTGTAAAAGAAATGGTCATAACGCGACAAAGTGTGAGGTCTACGGACCAAAGTTTAACAGAACTAAAGGAACAAATAGTGTCGGAACAAGTAATGCCGGAACGAATAGTGTCGGAGCAAGTAATACTAACGCTGTTTGTTATAAATGTGGAAAACCAGGCCACATTATTAGAAATTGCCCGAATCAGAGGAATACTAATGGGCAGGGCAGTGGAAGAGTTTTCAATATTAATGCGGCAGAAGCACAGGAAGACCCGGAGCTTGTTACGGGTACGTTTCTTATTGACGATAAATCTGCTTATGTTTTATTTGATTTTGGTGCCGATAGAAGCTATATGAGTAGAGAATTTTGTGCTAAATTAAGTTGCCCATTGACTCCTTTGGATAATAAATTTTTACTCGAATTAGCAAATGGTAAATTAATTTCAGCAGATAATATATGTCGGGATAGAGAAATTAAACTGGGTGATGAAACATTTAAGAATGATTTAATACCAGTCGAGTTAGGGAGTTTTGATGTAATAGTTAGCATGGACTAGTTGAAGAAGGTAAGAGCAGAAATCGTTTGTTACAAAAATGCGATTCGCATTATGCGTGAAAAAGGAAAACCTTTAATGGTGTACGGAGAAAAGAACAACGCGAAGTTAAATCTTATTAGTAGTTTGAAGGCGCAAAAACTAATAAGAAAAGGTTGTTACGTCATTCTAGCACACATCGAGGAAGTTAAACCTGAAGAAAAGAACATCAGTGATGTTCCCGTCGCAAAAGAATTTTCTGATGTATTTCTGAAAGAATTACCGGGATTACCCCACATCGATCCGTTGAATTTTAAATAGACCTTGTACTAGGAGCTGCACCAATAGCTCGTGCTCCATACAGACTCGCACCCAGCGAAATGAAAGAATTACAAAGTCAGTTACAGGAACTTTTAGAGCGTGGTTTCATTCGACCAAGTAGATCACCATGGGGAGCTCCCGTTCTGTTTGTCAAGAAGAAAGATGGTACATTCAGGTTGTGTATCGACTACCGAGAGTTGAACAAACTTACCATCAAGAACCGTTACCCATTACCGAGAATTGACGATTTATTTGATCAACTACAAGGCTCGTCGGTTTATTCGAAGATCGATTTACGTTCTGGATATCACCAAATGCGGGTGAAAGAGGATGACATCCCAAAGACTACCTTTAATACGTGTTACGATCATTACGAGTTTATAGTTATGCTGGATTGACTAACGCACCAGCTGTGTTCATGGACCTCATGAACCGAGTGTGTGGGCCATATCTTGACAAGTTTGTCATTGTTTTCGTCAATGACATACTTATTTACTTGAAGAATGATCAAGAGCACGAAGAATATTTGAGAAAAGTGCTAGAGTTGCTGAGAAAAGAAAAACTGTACGCTAAGTTTTCAAAGTGTGCATTTTGGTTGGAAGAAGTTCAATTCCTCGGTCATATAGTGAACAAAGAAGGTATTCAGGTGGATCAAGCAAAGATTGAAACCGCTAAAAAGTGGGAAACCCCGAAAACTCCAAAACACATACGCAAATTTTTAGGGCTAGCTGGTTATTACAGGAGATTCATCCAAGATTTTTCCAAAATAGCAAAACCCTTGACTGCATTAACGCATAAAGGGAGGAAATTTGAATGGAAGGATGAACAAGAAAAAGCGTTTTAATTGTTGAAGAAAAAGTTAACTACGGCACCTATATTGTCATTACCTGAAGGGAATGATTATTTTGTGATATATTGTGACGCCTCAAAGCAAGGTCTCGGTTGTGTATTAATGTAACGAACGAAAGTAATTGCTTATGCATCTAGACAATTGAAGATTCATGAGCAGAATTATACGACGCATGATTTGGAATTAGGCGCGGTTGTTTTTGCATTAAAGACTTGGAGGAACTACTTATATAGGGTCAAAAGTATTATATATACCGACCACAAAAGTCTTCAACACATATTTAATCAGAAACAACTGAACATGAGGCAGCGCAGATGGATTGAATTGTTGAATGATTATGACTTTGAGATTCGTTATCAACCGGGGAAGGCAAATGTGGTAGCTGACGCCCTGAGCAGAAAGGACAGAGAACCCATTCGAGTAAAAGCTATGAATATAATGATTCACACTAACCTTACTACTCAAATAAAGGAGGCGCAACAAGGAGTTTTAAAAGAGGGAAATTTAAAGGATGAAATACCCAAAGGATCGGAGAAGCATCTTAATATTCGGAAAGACGGAACCCGGTATAGGGCTTAAACGATTTGGGTACCAAAATTTGGAGATATGAGAGAAATGGTACTTAGAGAAGCTCATAAAACCAGATACTCAATACATCCTGGAACGGGGAAGATGAACAAGGATCTCAAGAAACATTTTTGGTGGCCGGGTATGAAATCCGATGTTGCTAAATACGTAGGAGAATGTTTGACGTGTTCTAAGGTCAAAGCGGAGCATCAGAAACCATCAGGTCTACTATTTGGGTAATAGTTGATCGTCTCACCAAATTAGCACACTTCCTGCCAATAAGAGAAGATGACAAGATAGAGAAGTTAGCACGACTGTATTTGAAGGAAGTCATCTCTAGACATGGAATACCAATCTCTATTATCTCTGATAGGGATGGCAGATTTATTTCAAGATTCTGGCAGACATTACAGCAAGCATTAGGAACTCGTCTAGACATGAGTACTTCCTATCATCCACAAACTGATGGGCAGAGCGAAAGTGTAACAACCCGACTTTTTCGACTTGCTTTTACGCCTTGTAATTTTTCGAAACTGCGTATTTGTGCGTACTGTGTTACTTTATTACTCCGGAACCTTGGCACATGTGTTTTATATTCATATAGACTTTAAAACGTGCCTCGGTGTATGTAGAATGCTTAACTTGTCCATTGGATGCTTTTATAACCGTTAGTGTTATTTAACGTTTCGAATAAACCGCGGACTGCTCGCACGTTTGACTTTTGTCGGAACCGGAACTTTTGAACTGCGAAATATTAATTATTATTTTATAATAATAATTAACTGGGCTTTTGGATGCTTAATTTTATTTATTTAATTGCTAAAGCCCAATAGTTAGTCTTGTTGAACTTTCTACCTTGTTGGGCTCAAGCCCACCCTACTCTAGCTAGTGACCCAATTAATTAGCCCAAGTATTATTACTAGTGGCCCATAATAATAAATAAATAATAAAGAAATTAATTAATGAGTCATACTATCATAATGGATAAGGTTTATCTAATTGTCATATGGGATTCTAGCAAAAGGACACACTTTAGACAACTACTAACCAAAAAGCAACATGGTGTCTCCCCCTCCCCCCTTCAAAATTTTGGCCACTATGGCCTCCATGTCATCAATCCAAGTCAAATTATGCCTATAAATACTAGCCTAATCCCATTCATTTAACACTTACTCTCATTTGAATTTCACACACACTTGTTCTTTCTTTCTTTCTTTCCTTACTTGTAAGTTTTCTTTTTCTTCCTCTTTTCTTCATCAATTTCGTGTACATCATCATCATTCTTATGGAGATCAAAGTTTCTTTTAGATTTGATCTTACTTATATCTTGTTGATTCAAGCATGAATCTTTCAAGAACATGGAAGATTCAAGCTTTCTAGCCTGAATCTTCATATCTTTTGTAGATCTACTTCCTTTATACTTTAATCTTTCTATTTTGTGATAAATATTTAAACTTTTGTTTGTAATCTTCATACATCTTCAAGATCCAAGCTTTATGCTTCAAGATCTTCAAGAACAAACAAGATGCAAGCTTTCTAGCTTGAATCTTCATATCTTTTTGTTAGATCTAAGTTTTTTTTGTTTTGATCTTGTTATTTTGTTAAAAAGATTCAAACTTTTGTTTGTTATCTTCATATATCTTAAAGACCCAAGCTTTATGCTTCAAGATCTTCAAGAACACTTAAAGGTTCAAGCTTTCTAGCTTTGCAACCTTGTAACTTGTGTGAAATGGATCCAAGCTCTCTAGCTTAGGGTTCCATCACCTCATTTGACTTAGATTGTGTTCATACTTGTTTGATTGATGTAAAGTTTGTAACTTTAGTTGTTATTGTGAATTGAAATTGTGTTAAGACTAAGGATATGATGTAACCTTGGTTCATCATCCATCTAAGACTCATGAATGAGTTGTGTTCTTAATTGGTCTTAACATATTGTGTATTGATGGTGAATCTTGGTCAAAAGTGATGCTAAACCATCAAAGAGTTGTACACTTGAAGCTACAAGCATCAAGGATGAGAACCGTGATGAGCATCAAGCACCAAGAACCCCACCGGAGCACTTACCTACTGATTTTCGTATCTGATCATACCACCTGGGCTACTGGAAAGTTTATTTTCAGTTATTTTGGTTCGAGTAGATGATTTTCCGTTTAGGTCTCGTCTTAATCCGAGTTACGGTTTAGGATTTATGGCCCTCCGAGAGTCACTACACCCTATTAATGTTGTGCTGAAATTTCTGACCTACTCGCACTTAAACCGTCGCCACGGTCAAACGAAGATGAGTTAGGTTCTGAAAATTGGTCAACTGTTAGGGGACTCATATACGGAGCCATAGCCACTGACTATGCGTCTTTTCGATTTACGTAGAGGTCGTAGCAGCTGACCGAAATCAGCCTATTGTTTCGATCTCTATTCTTGTCAAACTTACTTAGCTTTATGATGATGAATGATGATGATGATGACACTCAAACTTATTTTATGCACTATTAGAATTTATAAAGACAACCTACTGAACTAGTAACCTGTGAATTAGGTTGACGACCTTTCGGACCGACTTACTACTTGCGTACTTTCATTACCGACTTTACCGCTTTTATCACTGTGAGTTATAGCATCCCTTATTACCACTTTTACTATTTTTGGGACTGAGAATACATGCGCTTTTTACGTTTTACATACTAGGCACGAGTACTTAAACTTTATATGTGTGTGGGTTATATAACGGCATAAATATTCCCTTTAGCACGGTAACGTTTAGTCATTGGTCTTTGAACCGGTGAACGCGAATCTTAGATATGGATCCATAGGGTTTGACATCCCCACTCGGGCTAGTCGCGCTAGCATTTAACGGGTGTTTAATACTTCGTGAACATACGCACTCGCCAAGTGTACTTTCAGGGGGTTATAAATGTTAAGTCTAGTTACCGGGTGCCCACGGTTATGCATATACTTTTCATACTGTTTTGTTACGCTGTTGCAGCACTGAAATCTCGTGGCATATCTTACGTTACTATTACAACTTAAACTATAGCTCACCAACATTCGTGTTGACTTTTTAAGCGTGTATTTCTCAGGTGCCTAGAGGTTTACTGCTTCCGCTGTTAGACTTGCTATCATGCTGTTATTGAATTGCTGTTATGGACATACTGTACTAGTTATCTGCTGCATTACTAGAGATGTCTCAAATTATGAAACTTATGTTTTGCATTCGTAAACTTATGTTATTTTGGAACAATGGTTTGTAATAAGTCTTATGACATGTTATCTTTGTAAAACGTTATCTTTTTAATGAATGCAAATCAGTTTTCAAACAGCATATAGTGTTCAACCGTGTAAAGATCCTGTTGTTGACGAATCATACACGATGGTTTTGTACGGGGCGTCACAGTTTGTATCAGAGCATTGGTTGTAGGGAATTAGGTTGCATTAGTGAGTCTAGACCAACCCGAGTAGGATTCACTTATAGGACTAATCTACAACTTGCTAGTTTACTTGTTTCTGCGAGACTTACTGCATGCTTTGCCTACTTTCTGCTGTATGATCTTACTGTATGCTATTGCTTATCTTTACTGTCATGTGAACTTGTTGTATGCCTATTTCTGCCTTTGCATGATTACTATCTGCTTTCACATGTTATCTCTGATTAGTACTGATTGCCATGCTAGGTTGCTATAGTGCCTAATACTTGCTTGCTTATGACTTACTGATATGGAAAATTTATTTTCCTTGTTCAGATGTCGGATATTCCACCTGTCATCATTTTGGACAGCGATTCGGACTCGTCAGCCACCTCACTTACTGATGATACCGACATACAGATCCCGTTAACCAGTGACCCCGGTGCTTCATCCTCCAGAACCAGCAGCCATACACCTGTACCAGTGGTTACCGCAGTCAGAGCCCAGGACCCTCCGGAGATTCCAGCTCCAGTTGCCCCGGTACCTCAGGAGCCACAGCCCCGCCCCGGTGGTGTTGTGATTCCAGGGGAATACGGGGACGTTCCGTTCCGTAATGAGCATAACCATTGGTGTCGATGACTTCCTGATGGACGTCTCATACCGATCCCACCTTTCAGATACCGGATCATGACTACCGATCGCCGATCGCCGCCACCCCCAACTGATTCATCATCTGACGACTCATCCACAGACGACACTAGTGACGATGACTCCGACGAGGAGGAACCTGATGATGCACCTGTGCAGCCACCCTCCACCCCGCCGAAGAAGCGGTACCGTTTCGATGGCACCATTATTCCGGGGATCAACGGAGGACGAGCATTCACTGACGTACATGGCCAGCATTGTAGGGTTACCGCCCGTAAGCGGGTCGTGCCTTACCCGACTGATCCGTTCGTGCGTAAGCCTTATCGCCGTGCAGCATCTACCTCTGGAGCCGGACCATCTGCACCACCTGCACCAGCAGCACCGCCTGCTCTGCCAGCCCCTCCCTCTGTCGAGGAACTGGCAAGGGAGGTGGAGATCCTCCGTGCTCGGGTGACTAAGCTCGAGGAACAGATGTCCCATGTGCTGGACATCCTTTACCCACCGTCACCATAGAGCTTTGTAGTAGGTTTCATTTTGTAATCTCGTTTGTAGCTCCATGTTTTCCTTATGTAATGTACGAACTTATGTATGTAACTCTTTATTAATGAATGGAACTTTGTATTGTTAAATTCTTGCACAGTGTTCTATCTACATTACTGTATGTTGGTTTTGCGATATTTATACCTGGTTGCGTTACTATATTGGCACGCATTGTGTTGTTTCCCTATTTACTATATACGGTATTATTGTATGTTGTATGCTGGATTTTGACTTAAGTCAAAATTTCTGTTTCGAAGGGCAATGGCAAACACACGAACAACACCCACATCAGCTCAAATTAAAGAGATGATTAATGAACGAGTCACCGCAGCCTTGGCGGAAATGAACCCTCAACCTGAACCACCGCCGGTTATCCAGCCCGTTCGAAATGGGTGCACCTACAAGGAATTTCAGAGCTGTAAGCTACATAACTTCAGCGGAACTGAGGGGCCTGTTGGTCTCACAAGATGGTTTGAAAAGCTTGAATCAGTATTCCGAGTCAGCAACTGTTCTGAGTCTAACAAAACTAAATTTGCTTCCTGCACGCTAGCTGATGGCGCCCTCACGTGGTGGAACAACATGGCTCAGGAACAAGGTATTAATGAGGTGTATGCTACGCCATGGGAGGAGTTCAAAGCGGCTATGATTGATGAGTATTGTCTGAGAACCGAGATAAAAAAGATGGAAATGGAGTTTATGCAATTGAAAGCAGTTGGCAACGATCTCGATGGTTACAATCGGAGGTTTCTTGAGTTAGCTCTTATGTGTCCTACCATGGTCACCCCGGAATTCAAGCGTATGGAGAGATACTTTTGGGGACTCCCTAAGTCCATCAAGGGTAATGTCACCTCGTCCAAGCCACCGAATGTTCCCGAAGCAATGCGCATGGCGCATACACTCATGAATCAGATTCTCATCGATGAACCGGAGAAGTGCTAGTCTGAAGCGGGTAGTAGTGACAAGCGAAAGTGGGATAACAGTAAGGGGAGGACCGATGATCAAACCCCCGCTAAGAGACACAACAATGGTGGATACCCCAACCCCGGCACAAGCTCTAACCCGAACTACAAAGGTACCCTACCGCAATGCAAGAGGTGTTACAAACACCACACTGGGTATTGTAATGTTGTTTGTGAGAAGTGCCAACGGTCTGGGCATATAGGTAAGGATTGCAAGGTCACTACTTTGAATGTAAGGGCAAACCCCACCGGGCCAAAGAAGTGCTACGGATGCCGAAAGACGGGCCACTTCAGGAATGAGTGTCCCGACAAGCGAAAAGACGGCGGACCACCACGTGGTAGAGCTTTTAATGTTAATGCAAGGGATGCACGCTAGAACCCCGACTTGGTGACAGGTATATTCACTATCAACAACCTTTTAGCTTCTGTCCTATTTGATACTGGTGCCGATAGAAGTTATGTATGTTGACACTTTTGCGATAAGATAAATTGGTCATTAGTTCCTTTAAAAGAAAGTATGCTAGTTGAGGTAGCCAATGGGAAACTTGAGAAATTTGACCAAATTGGTCGAGGAGCTATTATTAACATAGCTGGCGTGGATTTCGAAATTGACTTAATACCCATCAAATTGGGAAGCTTTGACGTGATTGTCGGCATGGACTGGTTGACTAAAGTAAGGGCCGATGTTATCTGTGAAGATAAAGCTCTTCGTATACCACAAGGAGATGGTGAGCCACTGGTTATATACGGAGAGAGATGTAGTTCAAAACTGAACCTCAATAGTTGTATGAAAGCACAGAAGATCATGAAGAAAGGACGACTTGCTGTTTTAGCGCACGTGAAGGTTTTAGAAACAGGAGAGAAGAGTGTGAATGATATGCGAATCGTGAATGAATTCCCCGATGTCTTTTCGGAAGAACTGCCTGGATTACTGCCACCGAGAGCCGTGGAGTTCCAGATCGATCTAGTGCCGGGAGCTGCACCCGTAGCTCGTGCGCCTTATCGTCTGGAACCTTCAGAACTGCAAGAGTTGCAGAGTCAACTGCAGGAATTGCTCGACCGAGGGTTTATCCAACCGAGCTCGTCGCCTTGGGGCGCACCTATTTTATTCATGAAGAAGAAGGACGGATCTTTCCGCATGTGTATCGACTACCGCGAACTCAACAAATTGACGATCAAGATTCGATATCCTCTTCCCCGAATTGACGATCTTTATGATCAGCTACAAGGATCAAGCGTGTACTCTAAGATCAATTTGCGATCCGGTTATCACCAGTTGAGGGTGAAATAGAGTGATGTGATGAAGACTGCGTTTAGAACCCGCTATGGTCATTACGAGTTTCTCGTGATACCGTTCGGATTAACCAACGCACCATCCGTGTTCATGGACCTCATGAATCGTGTCTGCAAGCCTTATCTGTATAAATTCGTTATCGTCTTCATAGATGATATCCTCATCTACTCCAAGAGTGAAGAAGAACATGAGCAACATCTTCGGTTAGTGCTTGAACTCTTGAGACGAGAGCAGCTTTATGCCAAATTCTCCAAGTGTGAATTTTGGCTGAAGGAAGTCCAATTTCTGGGTCATAACGTGAGTGATCAAGGTATCAAAGTTGACCCCGCCAAGATTGAAGCTATCAGTAAATGGGAGACACCCACTACTCCGACTCACATCCGCCAATTTCTAGGTCTTACCGGTTATTACCAAAGGTTCATTGAAGGTTTCTCTTTAATTTCGCATCCTTTGACTGCTTTAACTCATAAAGGGAAGAAGTTTGTTTGGGAGAAAAAACAAGAAGCAGCATTTCAAACCCTGAAGCAGAAGTTAACCACCGCACCTATCTTATCTCTTCCTGAAGGCAGTGACGACTTCGTTGTGTATTGCGATGCTTTGAAGAATGGTTTTGGTTGTGTATTGATGCAAAGAACGAAGGTCATTGCTTATGCATCTCGTCAACTGAAGGTCCACGAGCGAAACTACACTACTCACGATCTCGAACTTGGAGCCGTTGTCTTCGCATTGAAGCTGTGGAGACACTATCACTATGGAACAAAGAGCACCATATTCACCGATCACAAAAGCCTCCAGCACATCTTCGATCAGAAGCAACTGAACATGAGACAGCGTCGATGGATTGAGATGCTAAACGACTACGATTGTGAACTTCGCTACCATCCGGGCAAGGCCAATGTTGTAGCTGACGCTCTGAGTCGAAAGGAGAGAATGGTACATCTTCGTGTTCGGGCTCTGAACATCACCATCCATTTGAACCTCCATAGCCACATCCGAGTAGCCCAAGAAGAGGCTCTCAGGGAGGAGAACATACCTCGCGAATACCTGAACATTCTCGTCTCTAAATTCGAGGTTAAGGAGTCTGGACTCCGATGTTATGCCGGAAGAATTTGGGTACCTCGTTATGGAGATCTACGGAACCTTATACTTGATGAAGCCCACAAGTCGAGATATTCGATTCATCCAGGAGCCGGAAAAATGTACCACGATCTTAAGGAACAGTATTGGTGGCCAAATCTTAAGAAGGATGTTGCAACTTATGTTGGAAGGTGTTTGACTTGTTCGAAGGTTAAGGCTGAACATCAGAGGCCATCTGGATTACTTCAGCAACCAGAAATCCCACAATGGAAATGGGAAGCAATTACAATGGATTTCATCACGAAGCTACCAAAGACGGTAGGCGGATACGATACAATCTGGGTTATCGTTGACCGTCTTACCAAATCTGCTCATTTTCTAGCAATGAAAGAAACAGATACAATGGAGAGACTTGCTCAACTGTACATCAAAGAGGTTGTATCTCGTCATGGTGTGCCTTTATCAATCATCTCAGATCGCGATCCCTGTTTTGCTTCCAGATTCTAGCGTTCTTTGCAAGAAGCCTTGGGAACCCGTCTCGACATGAGCACCGCGTATCACCCCCAGACTGACGGTCAGAGCGAACGAACGATTCAGACTTTGGAGGACATGTTGCGTGCCTGTGTTATTGACTTCGGAAAGTCTTGGGAAAGGCATCTGCCGTCAGCCGAATTCTCTTACAACAACAGTTATCATTCAAGTATTAAAGCTGCTGTCACACCCCCAGTTAGGGCCTGGGCGAAATGTGATTCAATATCATAATACATACCAATATATTATAAAATGAGAACAAATACTATATGAATAAAACCAAATTTGCAGCGGAAGGATTAATAATGTCATTGCAAGAATTATAAATTGTTCAAATGCAGAAAAGTAAATATGCGATAAGTCTTGATCCTAGCCAAGTAATCATCACGTAAGCAGTAGATATAGAGGTCCTGATCATTCAGTACCTGAGACAAACATGCTAAAAGTGTCAACCAAAAAGGTTGAGTGAAATTCATAGGTTTAACAAATATGATTGACCGTTTGTTCTTAGACCACAAGATTTGTTATAAAAGTAGATCACGCAGATCCAAAAGTAGTACTGATTCGTGATATTTTAGACTAAACGTTTGTTTTGTTGCCCCGATGATAAGTTGACAGTACCTTATCACCATGTTTAAATCATTATTAAGTAATACAAAGACATCGCGGTCAAATGTATCGGGGACGTTACTCCCGATAGGCCTACCCCCAATAATTAAGAATGCCTTATCCTGAAAGCTATTAAAAAATATCACTGTGGGGTCTTAGTAGCATAAGCTAGTCATAGCACAGTTTAAGTTCGTACTTGTGTCTAAGTTGTTTAAAGTATAAAAGCAGCATGTGTCTCACCCCAGTAATTATAAAAAGTTCTATAGCAATAAGAGTGGGGCTATGAAAGTCACCTTAGTAATTCGATGAGATAAAGTAATCCTTAAAGAGGAAGTATGGATGATCGAAGCACGGAATAAGTCAACCTAAGAATAAGTTGAGAATAGTTTAGATGTTTTGCCCGTATTATGATAAGTGTAAGTATTTTCTTTTATAGTAAGTTTAAAGAAGGTTTATCGTTTTGGAAAGGCTTTTCATACTAGACAAGCTTCCAATCTAACACTTTCAATTTAAAATGGCCTTTTCAGGTCATAGGTTTCTGAGCCACAGGATCCTTTAACTCGGTAATCCAAACTCTCCGCCTAGACTTTCGAGCGTCCATCCACTCGAGAAAGATCAAGATCTATACCCATCTAATATACCGTTCCAATACGTTTTTAGGTGCGTATATGAATACAACACTTTAAATACTTTATAAAATAAGTATTTACTTAAGTTCGATTGTATTATCGTTATTAAGATTGTTTGGTTTTTAAATCCTAATAATAAGTAGGATATATTTAAGTAGGTAAACAAGTGTTATACATAGAAATTGTGTTTTATGAATGGGTATGTATTAATATCAAGTTAATATGTATATGTATATATATATATATATATATATATATATATATATATATATATATATATATATATATATTTATCTTATATGTTAAAATATGTATAGTTTAATTTTAAGTTTTATGTCAATATAAGTACCAATAATTATCTAAAAATGCTAACAAGTGTTTTATTGATTTCATAACAGTAAGTGACATGTATAAAACATTATCAAAATTTTCTATACATAAATATTAAGTTTTATGTATTAAATATTAAATTTTTTTTATAGCTAAAATACAAATAAATAGATAAACAAGTTTAACAACATATTTTATATTTTTCTTAGGTTCTACTGACCAAAATAAACTTAGGAAAAATTTATAAATTTTTGTTATGGTGTAAAAGTATTTATTTCTAATTTCTTTTTCAGTTCAAGATAAATCAAAGTTTATAAAGTAATAATTATTATATCAACTCAATTAATTCATCTAAAATTTTCATATGCCTAATATAGTGTATTAAGCTTATAAAAATTATTTGTATATTTATATTAAAAGTTTAACTATTTAATTCAACTTTTGTATTGTTTTTAGTTTAAATTTGGAATTAAATAGAAATATATAATTATTAATTCTAAAAATAATTTTTATAACTTTCTTATTAGTTCCTAAGTAATTTCCATTGATTATTGTATTCATAAACATGTTATATCATTAAATTCTATTTTTCTTTTTAAAACAGATTTTCCAGTACTGTAGCAAAAGTAGAAGAAAATACAAATTAATTATTTAAAATGACAAATAAATCAAACATAAATTTTTGTAATTACTTTTATGACCTAAGGAACAAGCGAAAATTATAAAACAAAATATATAAAATTTTTTACTATTTATTTCTTCATTATCTATATATACCGAATATAAAAAAAATCAGTTTTTGATTTTTAATAAATATAAATTCGAATGTATAATTCATAAAAATAATTTTTATAGTCATTAGGATACTTAATACTAATTATCATGTATTTACATTATTTATTCTAATTAATTTCATATTTATTTGGTATTTAACATAAAACTAGCACAAAAATATGATAAAAACTAAATAAAAACTATAAAAATAATACAGAGAACTTACAAAAATAATTTTTGCAGAGGTTTGAGAGTATGATCTTTAAGTGAGAATTAATTTTTGAGGTGTAAAGGATTTTGAAAGAAATGGCTAGTATTTATAGGTGAAAACTTGGTATAAAAAAAATGTATAAAAGAAATAAAAAGAAAAAGAAAAGAAAAATAAAAATATTAATAATTGTATCAGCCCATAATTTGTATTAAATAAAGAAAAGTGTTTTTATAAAGCTAGATCTAGATCAAGATCTAGAATAAAATTAAAAAAATAAAAAGCAAAAAGTATTAAATTTTTTTTGTTTACTATTCGGCGCTACAGTAACTTATATATATATATATATATATATATATATATATATATATATATATATATATATATATATATATATATATATATATATATATATATATATATATATATTTTTTTTACAATGACTATAACCTTCATTTTTATAAAAGATATCATTGTATAGATTAGTTTTTGTAAGTGGTAACATATTTACATAAACTTTACATCTTATAAATATGTATATACTTTTTAGTTATATATAAATATATATGTATATATAACTTTGTCATGTATAAAGTTTATAAATTTAACTAATAAACTTATGTTACTTGATATGAATTTATATGTTGTAAACTTATTTATTTTAAGTATACATTATATAAATTACTTGATAAGTTTAGGTTTCGTTATATAATATAAACTTATAGATGTACTTTGTTGAATAATATTTATCCGTTTAACGTTTGTTAGTTTCGTATATATATATAATGACCATTCATTAATACTTAATCTTTTTTTTTTCCGGGCATTTTAAATTATACGGAAGAAAATATAGATGAAAAAATGAGGGTCGTTATAGTACCTCCCCGTTAATGAAAACTTCGTCCCGAAGTTTTAAGTGGAGTTCCCGTCTGCTTCATCAACAGTTGGGAAGAGATGGGGGTATTTTCGTATCATTTGGTCTTTGCGTTCCCAGGTATATTCGGGGCCTCTACGCGAATTCCAACGGACTTTAACAATAGGTATGTTGCTCTTACGAGTTTCTTTGACCTCTTCTTTCATAATCTCTATAGGTTCTTCGATAAAGTGCATTTGCTCATCAATGCGGATATCATCCAAAGGAATAACAAGAGTATCTTCGGCGAGACACTTTTTCAGATTTGAGACATGAAACACATCATGTACTTGACTTAGTTCAGCTGGAAGTTCTAATCGATATGCAACGGGACCGATTCTTTGAATAACTTTGAAAGGTCCAACATAACGCGGACTGAGTTTACTTCGTTTACCGAAGCGGATAACACCCTTCCAAGGAGATACTTTCAACATAACGTTATCTCCAACTTGGAATTCTAGCGGTTTTCGGTGAGGGTCGGCATAACTCTTTTGTCGACTACGAGCGGTTTCTAAACGCTTCTTGATTTGCACGATCTTTTCGGAAGTTTCATGAATAAGTTCAGGACCAGTTAATTGTCTGTCCTCGAGTTCATCCCAACATAATGGAGATCTACATTTGCGACTGTATAAAGCTTCGAATGGTGCAGCTTTAATACTAGAGTGATAGCTGTTGTTGTAAGAAAACTCGGCTAAAGGTAGGTGTTTATCCCACCCTTTACCGAAATCGATAACACATGCTCGTAGCATATCCTCCAAAGTTTGGATAGTTCGTTCACTTTGACCGTCCATTTGCGGATGATAAGCTGTACTCATGTCGAGTCGAGTTCCAAGAGACGCTTGCAAGGATTTCCAGAAATTGGAAGTAAATCGACTATCGCGATCCGAGATAATAGAAGTAGGGACACCATGACGAGTAACAATCTCTTTAACATATAGTCGAGCTAACTTTTCCATTCTGTCAGTCTCTTTGATTGGCATGAAATGTGCAGACTTAGTGAGACGATCAACTATGACCCAAATCGTATCATTGCCATTTGCAGTCTTAGGCAATTTTGTGATAAAGTCCATAGCTATACCATCCCACTTCCACTGTGGAATATCGGGTTGAGTTAGAAGACCAGAAGGCTTTTGGTGCTCGGCTTTGACTTTCGAACAAGTAAGACACTTACTCACATAAGTAGCAATATCGCCTTTCATGTTGGGCCACCAGTAGAACTTTTTCATATCCTGATACATTTTACTAGAACCGGGATGAATAGAATACCTAGTCTTATGTGCTTTATCCAAGACTAGTTCACGGAGATTACCATAACGAGGAACCCAAATTCGATTACCAAAGTATCTTGTACCATTGGACTTAACTTGCAGTTGGTTTTCGAAATTTATAGGTCCTTCACCTTCAATAAGTGTCAGTTTAATAGCTTCCAATTGAGCTTCACAGATTCGTGAAATAAGATTCGATTTGATTTTTAGGTTTAAAGCACGAACAATTTTAACATCGTCTTTTCGGATAAGGGCATCGGCAACTACATTCGCCTTGCCAGGATGATATTTCAGCTCACAATGATAATCGTTCAATGTCTCGAGCCATCGGCTTTGCCTCATATTCAGCTGTTTTTGATCAAAGATGTGTCGAAGACTTTTATGGTCAGTGTACACGGTAAAATAGGTACCATAGAGATAATGTCTCCATATCTTTAATGCAAATACCACGGCACCTAACTCAAGGTCGTGTGTGGTATAGTTCTCCTCGTGTTTCTTCAACTGTCTAGATGCGTAGGCAATAACCTTTTCACGTTGCATTAAAACACAACCAAAGCCTTGCTTTGAGGCATCACAGTAAACAACAAAATCTTCAGTACCTTCAGGTAAAGATAGAATCGGGGCTGTGGTCAACTTCTCCTTCAGAATCTTGAAAGCAGATTCCTGTTCTTCGGACCACTCAAACTTTTTCCCTTTTTGAGTTAGCTTCGTAAGAGGTTTGGCAAGAAGGGAAAAATCCTTTATGAATCTCCGATAATAACCGGCAAGTCCAAAAAATTGACCAATATGCTTCGCAGTCTTTGGTATCTCCCAGTTCTGGATAACGGTAATCTTAGCTGGATCGACATGTATTCCTTTACTATCAACAACGTGTCCAAGGAATTGTATGGTTCTAAGCCAAAACTCACACTTAGAAAATTTTACGTAGAGTTGTTCTTTTCTTAAGAGTTCAAGAATCAATCGTAAATGTTGCTCATGTTCTTTCTCGCTTTTAGAATAGATCAAGATGTCGTCGATGAAAACAATAACGAATTTATCAAGGTAAGGCTTGCAAACACGGTTCATAAGATCCATAAATACGGCTGGATCATTGGTTAAACCGAAAGGCATAACACAGAATTCGTAATGTCCGTATCGGGTGCGGAATGCAGTCTTAGGAATGTCGGATTCCTTGACTCTGAGCTGGTGATAACCGGATCTTAAATCAATCTTAGAATAAACGCTTGACCCTTGAAGTTGGTCGAATAGATCATCAATGTGAGGTAACGGGTAACGGTTCTTTATGGTAAGCTTGTTGAGCTCTCGGTAATCAATACACATTCTCAACGTACCATCCTTCTTTTTGACAAATAAGACAGGAGCTCCCCACGGGGACGTACTTGGACGAATAAAACCTAGATCCAAAAGTTCTTGGAGTTGGTTAGAAAGTTCCTTCATTTCAGAAGGTGCTAAACGATACGGTGCTTTAGCAATGGGTGCAGCACCTGGAGATAAATCGATTTGAAATTCAACTTGACGAGGTGGTGGAAGACCAGGGAGATTTTCAGGAAACACATCGGGAAAATCTTTAACAACCAGGACGTTTTCAATACGCGTTTCTTTGAATTTGATCATTTTAACGTGAGCTAGTATGGCGGAGTAACCTTTCACAAGGTACTTACGGGCTTTAAGACATGAGATGATATTAAGATTGGAACAACTTCGTTCGCCTTGGATAATAAGAGTTTCTCCACTTCCTAACGGAATTTGAACAGTCTTATCGAAACACATGATGGCTGCTCTCAATGGACCTAACCAATCCATTCCAACCACTACATCGAAACTACCTAGCTCGACCGACAAAAGGTCTATCTTGAGTTCCTTATCGGCTAGAATTAGGTTGCAGTTTTTATATATTTTATCAATTTTCATTAACTTCCCATTAGCCACTTCTACTAATCGTCTGGTTTGTAGGGTTTGGGGCTTTTCAGTAAAAAGGGTGCAAAACTCATTTGACACATAACTCTTATCGGCTCCCGTATCAAATAAAATAGTGGCATAACAATTATTGACGAGGTACGTACCGGTAATGACCTCATCCTCATCACTGGCTTCTGCAGCAGTAATCACAAAAGTACGACCTTTGGCAGTAGCATTTGCTCCAGTAGCTGGAGTATCTTTCTTCTTTAGACAATTTGGGCTAATATGCCCCTTTTCACCACAAGTATAGCATGTTGGAGGAGCTCTAGCCAGAACAATGGCTCTATTCTGAGGTAGGGTTCTACAAGTCTTTGCAGCATGGCCTATCTTCTTACATATTGTACACACAGCAGTGCACTTTCCCGGATGATGCCTTTCACATCTAGAACAAAACGGACTAGTACCCTGATAACCGGGTCTCGTGCCATTCGCCGGTTTCTTATTAACATTTTGAGCTGAACCCTGAGATGGTTCAAATTTCCTCTTATTGTCACCGTTTTTAACTTCGACTTGTTTATTAGCCGAAACTCTCCTACGTTTAGCCATCATTAAGCTCTGTGCCATGTGGATCACAGCATCCACAGTAACCTTCTCGGCAGAAATCACATTCCCTTGAACATCCTCGGGTAGACCCTCTATATACCGCTCTATCTTGCGGGTTTCAGTTGGGAACATTTCGGGACATAAGGTACAGAGCTCCAGAAAACGATTGGTATAGCTTTCGATATCGGTTCCTTTAACTCTGAGTTCCCAGAACTCAGCTTCGAGCTTTTGGACTTGACTTCTTGGGCAAAACTTATTGACCATCATTCCTTTGAGTTCATCCCATGGGGTAGCATTAGCATTATCTATTCCCACAGTTTTGGTATGAGCAGTCCACCATGTCATAGCATTGCCAGTGAGTGAACTTGTGGAAAACTTCACTCGATCATTATCTCCGCAGTTACAGACACGGAAGATTGATTCTAGCTTTTCAAACCATCGGACCAGTTCTACGGCTTCTTCTTTTCCACTAAAAGTGGGTGGGTTACAGTTCTTAAAATCTTTATAGGAGCAAGTTTTAGAAGGAACATTATGATTGTTATTGTTATTGCCTTGGGCGGCCGCTAGCAACAATTGAAATTGTTCAGTAGAAAGAGTGACATTTGGTATAAGATTTTTGTTGTTGTTGTTGTTGCCACGAGTTGAGTGAGCCATTAGTCTTCAATACATAAATACATTATTAGTTGAAGAATCAAGGTGTTATAAGTTTACAATCATGATTTATAACGTTTGCACAACACACATAGGTGAATAAGACAATATGCTTAAATAAACACCTAACATTATTGGAAACAAGGCATTATATAAGCCTTTATTACACGAGTTTGGAATGGAAAAAGTTTAGGCATAAGCCTTTACATAGATGGGTAAATGGAAAATAGGAAAACAAAAGATAGGTTTTAGTTCTTCTTTTTCTCGTTCTCAGCTTCCTTCATAAATTTCTCTATCTTTTCATTTTTCTCCTTTTGTTTCTCGTGGAGGTATTCAAAATTATCGTAGAGGTTAGTGATGCGGCTGTTGACAAAGTTGTTGTTGAAATCCTTTATAGTCAGTTGATGATTGATTCGGTTTTTCTCTATTTTCATCTTAGACTCAACTAGTTCTTGGAGGTAGGCAAGAGATTGTTTTCCCCAACGGGTATTCTGTTCTTCCTCAGTCTTCACTTTTTCCCTAACGGGTATTCCGTTCTTCCTCAGTCTTCACTTTCATTACTGTCTCCATCACTTTGTCCATGTTATTTTTCACAATTTTTTCTAGCTTTTCAGTTTGAGAGTCGAAGGACTCTTTGATGATTTCTTTCAAGATTGTGTTTTCTTTTTCTAGGTTGTTTAGACGCACTTCTATTCGAGCAACATGACGTCTACTAAACTCCCTATTCTTCTCACAACTACTCTGAAGGTTGAGGATATCGGACTTCACCCTTACGTGTTCCATGTTATTACAAAATAATGGATCGGCTTCTCTAGTGGCGGCGGGTTCGGGTTGTTTTCTCTTTCGAGATGAGTTTTCAGATGATTCTTTAATAGGCTCTTCTTTAGGCTCATAACCTGAGAAGTCACTATCGTAGTTAGGGAGGTCTTGAAGAGCATTCCGTTTGGGAGTATTCATCGGTTGATGAGAGTCAGCAGTATTGGCATGATGTTTTCCTTTGCTTTCATTTCTCGGGGTTGTATAATATTCGGGAGACCCACGCGAGTTGTAACGAGTGTTCGGGCTATAGTTCATTGGTGGTGAAGGAGGACTATAAAGTAGGCTTTGAACTGATTTTTCGGTAGTAGATCCTTCAGTATCTTTCTCAGCTGGTTTGAAAAGAGTCATTTTGTTTATTTGATGATAGCTTGACATTCTAACATTAAGATAGAGATTTTGATTAGATTTTTAAGCTAGGATTGTAAAGAATGAGAGGTAGGGATGAACTCTTTGCTTTAACATTCTAAGGTAATCCTAAGTGATTTAAAGTCTAAGGCAGGAAAGGTTATAGTTTCCTAGATCGCTAAGGTACCCTAGCTAACAAGTAAGGCACACATAAAATGCAATCCTGGTTCTCTATAACAGCCTGATTATGCTCTGATACCAATATGTCACACCCCCAGTTAGGGCCTGGGCGAAATGTGATTCAATATCATAATACATACCAATATATTATAAAATGAGAACAAATACTATATGAATAAAACCAAATTTGCAGCGGAAGGATTAATAATGTCGTTACAAGAATTATAAATTGTTCAAATGCAGAAAAGTAAATATGCGATAAGTCTTGATCCTAGCCAAGTAAGTCATCACGTAAGCAGTAGATATAGAGGTCCTGATCATTCAGTACCTGAGACAAACATGCTAAAAGTGTCAACCAAAAAGATTGAGTGAAATTCATAGGTTTAACAAATATGATTGACCGTTTGTTCTTAGACCACAAGATTTGTTATAAAAGTAGATCACGCAAATCCAAAAGTAGTACTGATTCGTGATATTTTAGACTAAACGTTTGTTTTGTTGCCCCGATGATAAGTTGACAGTACCTTATCACCATGTTTAAATAATTATTATGTAATACAAAGACATCGCGGTCAAATGTATCGGGGACGTTACTCCCGATAGGCCTACCCCCAATAATTAAGAATGCCTTATCCTGAAAGCAATTAAAAAATATCACTGTGGGGTCTTAGTAGCATAAGCTAGTCATAGCACAGTTTAAGTTCGTACTTGTGTCTAAGTTGTTTAAAGTATAAAAGCAGCATGTGTCTCACCCCAGTAAGTATAAAAAGTGCTATAGCAATAAGAGTGGGGCTATGAAAGTCACCTTAGTAATTCGATGAGATAAAGTAATCCTTAAAGAGGAAGTATGGATGATCGAAGCACGGAATAAGTCAACCTAAGAATAAGTTGAGAATAGTTTAGATGTTTTGCCCGTATTATGATAAGTGTAAGTATTTTCTTTTATAGTAAGTTTAAAGAAGGTTTATCATTTTGGAAAGGCTTTTCATACTAGACAAGCTTCCAATCTAACACTTTCAATTTAAAATGGCCTTTTCAGGTCATAGGTTTCTGAGCCACAGGATCCTTTAACTCGGTAATCCAAACGCTCCGCCTAGACTTTCGAGCGTCCATCCACTCGAGAAAGATCATGATCTATACCCATCTAATATATCGTTCCAATACGTTTTTAGGTGCGTATAGGAATACAGCACTTTAAATACTTTATACAATAAGTATTTACTTAAGTTCGATTGTATTATCGTTATTAAGATTGTTTGGTTTTTAAATCCTAATAATAAGTAGGATATATTTAAGTAGGTAAACAAGTGTTATACATAGAAATTGTGTTTTATGAATGGGTATGTATTAATATCAAGTTAATATGTATATATATATATATATATATATATATATATATATATATATATATATATATATATATATATATATATATATATATATATATATATATATATATATATCTTATATGTTAAAATATGTATAGTTTAATTTTAAGTTTTATGTCAATATAAGTACCAATATTTATCTAAAAATGCTAACAAGTGTTTTATTGATTTCATAACAGTAAGTGACATGTATAAAACATTATCAAAATTTTCTATACATAAATATTAAGTTTTATGTATTAAATATTAAATTTTTTTATAGCTAAAATACAAATAAATAGATAAACAAGTTTAACAACACATTTTATATTTTTCTTAGGTTCTACTGACCAAAATAAACTTAGGAAAAATTTATAAATTTTTGTTATGGTGTAAAAGTATTTATTTCTAATTTCTTTTTCGGTTCAAGATAAATCAAAGTTTATAAAGTAATAATTATTATATCAACTCAATTAATTCATCTAAAATTTTCGTATGCCTAATATAGTGTATTAAGCTTAGAAAAATTATTTGTACATTTATATTAATAGTTTAACTATCTAATTCAACTTTTGTATTGTTTTTAGTTTAAATTCGGAATTAAATAGAAATATATAATTATTAATTCTAAAAATAATTTTTATAACTTTCTTATTAGTTCCTAAGTAATTTCCATTGATTATTTTAGTCATAAACATGTTATATCATTAAATTCTATTTTTCTTTTTAAAATAGATTTTCCGGTACTGTAGCAAAAGTAGAAGAAAATACAAATTAATTATTTAAAATGACAAATAAATCCAACATAAATTTTTATAATTACTTTTATGACCTAAGGAACAAGCAAAAATTATAAAACATAATATATAAAATTTTTTACTATTTATTTCTTCATTATCTATATATACCGAATATAAAAAAAATCAGTTTTCAATTTTTAATAAATATAAATTCAAATGTATAATTTATAAAAATAATTTTTATAGTCATTAGGATACTTAATACTAATTATCATGCATTTATATTATTTATTATAATTAATTTCGTATTTATTTGGTATTTAACATAAAACTAGCACAAAAATATGATAAAAACTAAATAAAAACTATAAAAATAATATAGAGAACTTACAAAAATAATTTTTGCAGAGGTTTGAGAGTATGATCTTCAAGTGAAAATTAATTTTTGAGGTGTAAAGGATTTTGAAAGAAATGGCTAGTATTTATAGGTGAAAACTTGGTATAAAAAAATGTATAAAAGAAATAAAAAGAAAAAGAAAAGAAAAATAAAAATATTAATAATTGTATCAGCCCATAATTTGTATTAAATAAAGAAAAGTGTTTTTATAAAGCTAGATCTAGATCTAGAATAAAATTAAAAAAATAAAAAGCAAAAAGTATTAATTTTTTTTTTGTTTACTATTCGGCTCTACAGTAACTTTTTATATATATACATATACATATATATATATATATATATTTTTACAATGACTATAACCTTCATTTTTATAAAAGATATCATTGTATAGATTAGTTTTTGTAAGTGGTAACATATTTACATAAACTTTACATCTTATAAATATGTATATACTTTTTAGTTATATATAAATATATATGTATATATAACTTTGTCAAGTAAAAGTTTATAAATTTAACTAATAAACTTATGTTACTTGATATGAATTTATATGTTGTAAACTTATTTATTTTAAGTATACATTATATAAATTACTTGATAAGTTTAGGTTTCGTTATATAATATAAACTTATAGATGTAATTTGTTGAATAATATTTATCCGTTTAACGTTTGTTAGTTTCGTATATATATATATATAACGACCATTCATTAATACTTAATCTTTTTTTTCGGGCATTTTAAATTATACGGAAGAAAATATAGATGAAAAAAAGAGGGTCGTTATAGCTGCGCCTTTCGAAGTGTTGTATGGCCGCAAGTGCCGTACTCCTATTTGTTGGGCCGAGTTAGGCGAAGTGCAAATCACCGGACCTGAGATAGTCCATGAAACGACGGAGAAGATTTCTCAGATTCAGGCATGACTTAAGACGGCCCGTGATTGCCAAAAGAGTTATGCTGATTTTAAACGTAAAGATTTCGAATTCAACGTGGGTAACCGAGTAATGTTGAAGGTCGCACCTTGGAAAGGTGTAATTCGCTTTGGAAAGCGCGGAAAGTTAAACCCGCGATACATCGGACCCTTTGAAATTTTGGAATGTGTCGGACCGGTTGCGTACCGTTTGGATCTTCTGACTCAGTTAAGTGTTGTTCATCCTACCTTCCATGTATCAAATTTGAAGAAGTGCTTTGCTCCACCGGAACTATTCATACCATTGGAAGAACTTACGATTGATGACAAACTCCACTTCGTGGAAGAACCTGTCGAAATTATGGACCGTGAGGTCAAAACCTTGAAACGCAATAAGATTCCAATTATCCGAGTTCGATGGAATGCCAAGCGTGGACCTGAGTTCACTTGGGAACGAGAGGATCAAATGATGCAGAAGTACCCTCACCTTTTCTCGACTCCAACACCTGCCTCAGCTTAAATTTTGGGACGAAATTTCCAATAACAGGTGCGTAATGTAACAACCCGACTTTTTCGACTTGCTTTTACGCCTTGTATTTTTGCGAAACTGCGTATTTGTGCGTAATGTGTTACTTTATTACTCCGGAACCTTGGCACACGTGTTTTACATTCATATATACTTTAAAACGTGCCTTGGTGTATGTAGAATGCTTAACTTGTCCATTGGATGCTTTTATAACCGTTAGTGTTATTTAACGTTTCGAATAAACCGCGGACTGCGCGCACGTTTGACTTTTGTCAGAACCGGAACTTTTGGACTGTGAAATATTAATTATTATTTTATAATTATAATTACCTGGGCTTTTGGATGCTTAATTTTATTTATTTAATTGCTAAAGCCCAATAGTTAGTTTTGTTGGACTTTCTACCTTGTTGGGCTCAAGCCCACCCTACTCTAGCTAGTGACCCAATTAATTAGCCCAAGTATTATTACTAGTGGTCCATAATAATAAATAAATAATAAAGAAATTAATTAATGAGTCATACTAGCATAATGGATAAGGTTTATCTAATTGTCACATGGGATTCTAGCAAAAGGACACACTTTAGACAACCACTAACCAAAAAGCAACATGGTGTCTCCCCCTCCCCCCCTCAAAAATTTCGGCCACTATGGCCTCCATGTCATCAATCCAAGTCAAATTATGCCTATAAATACTAGCCTAATCCCATTCATTTAACACTTACTCTCATTTGAATTTCACACACACTTGTTCTTTCTTTCTTTCCTTACTTGTAAGTTTTCTTTTTCTTCCTCTTTTCTTCATCAATTTCATGTACATCATCATCATTCTTATGGAGATCAAAGTTCCTTTTAGCTTTGATCTTACTTATATCTTGTTGATTCAAGCATGAATCTTTCAAGAACATGCAAGATTTAAGCTTTCTAGCTTGAATCTTCATATCTTTTGTAGATCTACTTCTTTTATACTTTAATCTTTCTATTTTGTGATAAAGATTCAAACTTTTGTTTGTAATCTTCATACATCTTCAAGATCCAAGCTTTATGCTTCAAGATCTTCAAGAACAAACAAGATGCAAGCTTTCTAGCTTGAATCTTCATATCTTTTTGTTAGATCTAAGTTCTTTTTGCTTTGATCTTGTTATTTTGTTAAAAAGATTCAAACTTGTGTTTGTTATCTTCATATATCTTAAAGACCCAAGCTTTATGCTTCAAGATCTTCAAGAACACTTAAAGGTTCAAGCTTTCTAGCTTTGCAACCTTGTAACTTGTGTGAAATGGATCCAAGCTCTCTAGCTTAGGGTTCCATCACCTCATTTGACTTAGATTGTGTTCATACTTATTTGATCAATGTAAAGTTTGTAACTTTAGTTGTTATTGTGAAATGAAATTGTGTTAAGAGTAAGGATATGATGTAACCTGTTGTTTTAGTGTGCACGTCATAACACAAATCTATACTACTGTTTATATACAAGCCTATGGGGTCACACACTTTAGTACTTAGACACCATTTAATGTATATTGTTGATATACAATTATAACCCGCAGTTTGAAAAGCATGATTTAATTAAATACGATTTAATTAAATATAAATGACTTAACGGGATCGTCAAACCATTAATTATTTGTTGGGCTTATTTTAATTTTGAACAAAATAAAAGAAAAGGGCCTAGTTGTTTGTTGGATACGGTAAACACAAATGATAAATTATGGGCTTCATGGTTTTGAGTTTTGACCGACATTGCAAACAAAAAAAAGGGATTCTGCTTTTACGTTTTTTGACGGTAGAAAATATACACAACATTTGGCCGCTTGCTTTTTGCTTTGGTTCTTTACGCTAACCACAACAAACATAGTAAATAAAAGGTTTTTTTTTGTTTCCTCATGGTTTTGGTGATTTGGTGATGTACATGTACATCACAAAACATAATAAATGTTTTAATTGTTGTTGTATTTTGACGGTACATCGAAAAGGCAGAATCTAAAGTTTCATTTAATATCAAGAAAGAAGGGTTTTTTTGATTTTGGTACTGCAAGTAATTATAAACAATATTTGATATTGTTTTTGGGTTTTACGGACTAGCATCTGATTGGTGTTGTTTGAAGTGCTGTGTGGATCAACCATAGAGATATTCATACACTTTGAATATATGTTTCAACCTAGATGTGGACAACTATTCGCGAAGGTATACCTAAACTTCACTTTGTGTATTATTTACTTGACAATTATTAGTGGTGTAATTAGATCTTGTTGGGAACCGTTAATCGTGTGAAAGTTTATAATAAAATAAATGATATTTATTTTAATGTTAATAAAAATGTTTATTAATAAATAAAAATATGTTTATTTTTATCGTTCTGCTGCGTTTATTAAATTTAAAAGTACATACGATTTTCCATCAGTGGTAATCAGAGCCGCTTTTATACCGTTTTAATTGTCGTGTGACTATTCTTTAGATTTAGCTTTGTGGTGTATTGGTGAAAGTCAAAACCTTTTTGGTTTTTAAAGTCAACTCGATTGATTTAGACTTAACCTCATGACGCACAAATAAGATTGAAAGAATATCACTATTTTAAATTGTAGATTTAATTGTTATGGCTTAAATAATTGTTATAATTGTTGATTGTTTTATTCCATGGTTATACACATGCATTGTAACCATGGACAAGCCATATATAGGTTTTAATAATGTAGTTATTAAAATTGTGATTGCATACATAGCCCGTAATACCCCGACCTATGTGTTTGGTTTTGTGTTATTGTTGTGATTGTTGGTCATGGCAGTTTTAAGCCATGTTGGTTATTTGATTTATTTAGAGGCCATAGAAGCCAAGTTGTATTGTATTTATTTTCAGTTTCATAGTTTTGTAATTTGGTTTATTTCAAATTGTAAAAGTATTAGATAAGTTGTATTTTTCAATTTAAATAAATGTAAAAAAAAATATTGAAGATTGAAGATTGAAGTTAAAGATGCGACACGAGGTTTTGGCTTAGAAAATGGCGTTTAGATCAAGTTAACGGCAGTAGCGTTCAGCACAAGTTTTCACTTGGTACTTGAATCAAGTGGGAGCTACGGTATTGTCCTTAGTTTGACCTCTTGATCCCATGTCGGTTCATGAGATCAAGTATAGGATTTTTGGGCTAGGCTATTTATGTGTGTGATGCATGATTGTGTTTTATTTTTCGCATTTATATATATAATTGTTGATTATAGTATATGCTAAATGTTTTTGATGGAAACTTTAAATAAAACACGTAATGAGTTTAAACATTAAAATTGTTGATTTTAAAAGCTAAACTCTAACGATTTTAAAATTGATGATTTTAAAACTCAAATAATTTATATGGGCGACATCTTTTAAAATTGTTTTAAAACGATACACGTTTGTGTATTTGTTATTTTTATATCTATAAATTAAATAACAAATTAGACGCACAAACATAATCGACATATACAATTGGTTAAAATGTTTTTTTAACTAATAATGTGGCGAATCTTGTGTGCATGCATTATTCGTTGACAAAAACTTTTTTAAAATACCCTTCAAATTTAAGTCATGCCATCCAATGAGCTTGCAAACACTCCTCGTTATTTTTCTGATCTAGTGAGACTAGTCTGAATTATAGCCACGAGGTAGATTTTTCGATCTAGTGAGACTAGCGTGAATTTTCACTGTTTCCAAATTGGACGACTTAATCGCATTCATGGTGAGACCTGAGTTCGAGGCAAGGATGAGTCAAACATGCCAGTAGATAATAGTGATTTGTTGGACTACATATATCTCTAGGTCTCATAAAGATCTAAGAGTTGCACTTGTAATGCAATTGGTACCCGCTACCTACCAATAGACTCCATAACTGCTAGCTGATCAACAGATGTGGCTATGGAACCTCTATGTGGATCTTAGGCTTTCGTAAATTAATTATTTTTAAAAAAAATATACATAAAAACTTGGGTAGTTAATTTATTAAAGCACAATATCAAAAATACTAAAACGAATCTTATTTCTGTTGTAGATGTCAAATAATCAAAATGTAAACCAAAACACACTTCCTTCTTTGTTGGAGAAGGATAAACTCAATGTTCAAACTTCCTAGACTAACACTGCAACCTGAGAACTGTTCTCAAGCATAAATGGAAGTTGAACAAAATTAGAACCCTTATCCGATCCTCCTGTTTGTGCAGCTCCTGCTGCTCAAAAAAATGCTTATCGGAAGTTGTTCGATGAGTAGGAGAAGTATGATAAAAAGTTGAAAAAGAATAAGCCGAAAACTTTGTGGAAGGAAATGATAAATCATTTTACAGAAAAATTATTCCACCTTCCAAGAAGGAAATCCCAACAAAAGACGCCGAATGTTTTCATCGTGGAAAGGTTGGCAATTGGAGAAGGAGGTTTTCCTATCTACCAATTTGAGCTGAGAAAAGGCGATGCTAGTAAGACTAGCAAACTCAGGTATATTTCATATATAGTTATATACTTCTTCTAGTGATTCCCGAATCTTTGTTAACCAGTTGTGGCCTTCACACCTGTAACAATATAAAGGGAATGAGAAGAAGTAATAGACTGAAGAGAGACACACTGGATTTGCGAGTGGGCAATGGAAATTAAATCTCGGTTGAAGCCATTGGTCACTATGAGCTTACTCTTCCAAGTGGTCTTATTGTTTTGTTGGAACAATGTTATTATGCTCCTAGTATTAGGAGCAGTATAGTTTGAAAGATACTAGTTTTGAACTTGCATTTACGCACTTTGGTTTTTCACTTTCTAATGATAATAATTTTTTTTTATCTTAATGCCTATCCATGTGATGGTGTTTTTGAAATTGATATACAATGTGTGATTTCAAATGATAAATTCTATATATACCTGTTCCGCCAAGCGACTCAAGCAACGCTTTAATAAGACCTATCTATGACATTGTCGTCTTGGTCATATAAACAACGCATTTCAAAACTCCATTCTTATAGACTTTTGGAATCAAATGGCTTTGATTCATTTGATGTATGTGAGCAATGTTTATGTTAAAGGATGACAAAGGCTCATTTCTCCGATATAGGTGAAAGAGCTACATATCTTTTAGGACTGATACATATTGATGTTTATGGCCCTTTTAGAATAATGTCTAGATATGATGAGTCTTGCTTCATTACAATAACTGATGGTTATAGTAGATATGGTTATGTTTTAC
This sequence comes from Rutidosis leptorrhynchoides, assembly GCF_046630445.1. NCBI lineage: Eukaryota > Viridiplantae > Streptophyta > Magnoliopsida > Asterales > Asteraceae > Rutidosis > Rutidosis leptorrhynchoides. The sequence continues at coordinate 139,188,887 of NC_092336.1, read as the reverse complement.
TTGCTGAAACATAAACATGAAGTTTTTGAAATGTTCAAAAAGTCTTTCAAAATGAAGTAAAGAGTCAGCTTGGAAAGACCATTAAATCACTTCACTCTGATGGAGGAGGTGAATTTATGAGTCAAGAGTTTTTGGGACCACCTGTAGAATTGTGTGATTGTCTTATAATTCACTCTACCTCACACACCACATCTCAATGGTGAGTCTGAATGGGGAATTAAACTTTACTTGATATGGTTCGATCTATGATGAGTCTGACTACTCTACCACTGTCTTTTTTTTTTTGGGTTATGCATTAGAGTCTGCTGCAGGCATACTCAATATGGTTCCAATCAAGAAGGTAGAAAAGACACCATATGAAGTATGGCATGGGAAGATTCCCAAGTTGTCTTATTTGAAAGTCTGGGGTTGTAAAGTGTATGTGAAGCATGACACTTCAAACAAATTAAAACCCTGAAGTATTAAATTTCACTTTGTGCTGAAAACAACGTGTTTTCTACTCGATCTACTGTGTTCTTTTAAAGAGATCTTCTCTTATAAGAATTTAGTGGGAGTAAAGTAGATCTTGAAGAAATTCAAGAATTACAAAGTAACATACCTTCTATAAGCACTAGTAATCCACACGTTGAATCTGAGCGCATTGTTGGTGAGTCAGAACGTATTGCACTTGAACTTCGTAGGTCTGGTAGAAGTCCTCATCGACATAAGAGGTTTGATTATCTGATTAATTCAGATGAACCTTATCTAAGGGATTATGATGAACCCCCTAGCTACCTTGAGGTCATATCAGATTTAATCTGCCAAATGAAGAGATTCTATGAATGTAAGGATGCAGTCCATGAAAGATAATTAAGTATGTGACTTGATTGATCTTCCACCCAATTGTAATACAATGGGGGTGTAAATGAGTCTTCAAAGAGAAGACTGGCATGGACGGTCATGTAAAACACTTTTAAAACTCAATTTGTGGCAAAAGGTTATGATGAAACTTTTTCAGTGATCCCGAGCTTTATAATTTAGGATACTTTTTGCCATAGCCAATTTTCATAATTATGAAGTATGGTAAATGGATATCAAAACCGCTTTCCTAAATGGTGACCTAAGCGAGGACGTATATATGGTTCAGTCGAAAGGGTTTGTATATCCTAAACATCCTAATAAAGTATGTAAGCTTCTAAAATCCATCTATGGATTAAAGCAAGTATTGAGGAGCTGGAATCTTAGGTTTGATGAGAAAATCAAAGAGTTTGATTTTTCACAAAACCAAGATGAGCTATGTGTTTACAATAAATCTAGTGGGAGCAAAGTAGTCTTCTTGATCTTGTATGTGATGACATGCTGCTTATTGGAAATAACATTCAACTTGCAAGATGTCAAGTCTTGGCTTAAAAATGTTTTTCCATAAAGGATCTTGGAGAAGCTACTTATATACTTGGAATCATGATCTATAGAAATAGATTCAATTGGCTTATTGGTTTGAATTGATGTACATATCTTATCTTGCAGAGATTTAGCATGCATTACTCCAACCTTGGAGCATTGCATGTGTAAAAAGGCATATCCTTGAGCAAGTCTCAAAGTCATATCACACATGATGAGATAAGACGAATGAAATGTATCCCATATGCTTCGGCTATAGGATCCATTATGTATGCCATGTTATGTACTAAAATGATGTCTCGTTATTTTTTAGTCTGACGAGTCGTTATTAACATAATCTAGGTTAAGAACATTGGATTGTTATTAAGAATATTCTTAAGTATTTACAGAGTACTAAAGATATGTTTTTGGTTTACGGTAGTTTGGAAGAAGAGTTGGAATACTGGTTTCTGAACTGATTGAGATGATTCTCGATCCCACTCAGGCTATATCTTTGTCATGATGGATAAGATAGTTGATTGGAAGAGCTCAAAGCATAGCACTGTTGCACAATCTACAACAAAATCAGAATACACTGCTACTTGAGAAGCTACTCAGGAAGCTGTTTGGATTTGGAAGTTTTGTTGCCAAACTTGGAAGAGTTCGCAACACTGAATTCCCTATGCAAATGTAATGTGATAGTTTGAGTGTTATTATACTTACAAAGAGTCACATGTACATAAAAGTATCCGACACATTCTTTGAAAGTTTGACTACATTTGTGAAGTCACGAGGAATGGAATAAGTATTCTTAAGGTTCATACAGATGATATCATGGCTGACCCGTTCATAAATCCCTTGATGCACAACAAGCATGATGATCAAGCTAGTAATATTGAACTTCGTTATGCTAGTGATCTTTTTATCTGTAATTTTAGTATTTGAATATTTCTGGAACATTAAGCAGTTTTATCTTAATGAATTGATATATAGTTGGTATGATCGTTTTCATTTATATCACTGTGTTCTATATTAGCATGTTTAATCCATGAATAATTGTTGATTATTTTGAATGTCCATAATCGGTCATGTTATGGGAATAACATGAATTAAGATTATTATGAATATTGGTTTTATTCATTGATGATGAATAGTTAACTTGTTGTGGCCAAAATTTATATGTATTCATTGATGATGAATATTAGAATGACCCAATCATGAGATGTCACTACATGGATCGTTGTCAATAGTGAATCTCATAATGGTTATGTCTTTGTGTCCTTAGAGCTGAGATGTATATTTTGGTTTTTAATTGTATGACATATTATGCTTTGATATGGTTAAACGCTGTCCTGAATAAGGTAGTTATAAAGGCCATCATTGGATATGATGTGAAGTACATGACGAACGCATATAATCAAAATGGAATTTATTCCTCTATGTGAGAGTATGATACTGTTGGGCCCCTCGATGAAAGTGAATGAATATTTACACGGCCGTGTCCAAGCTATATTGATTGATGATCAATTTTAACTTGGTGATCACATTCAGTCTTTCAAGATCGAGAAACAAAATTAGTTGACAAATGAGAATGACTAGATCCATGTCTCATGTCAACTCGGTATCGGTAATAAAGGGACTATAGACACTCAATCATTATAGTATTTTTAATAATAATGATCGTTCGTTTAGCTGAAACAAACACTTGTATATTTTCGGGGGCATTGACGTGTTGCTAGACGCCAATATATTTCTGTATAGTTTTCTAGATGTTATGGCATGCACAAGTGGGAGTTTGTTGTTTTAGTGTGCACGTCATAACACAAATCTATACTACCGTTTATATACAAGCCTATGGGGTCACACACTTTAGTACTTAGACACCATTTAATGTATATTGTTGATATACAATTATAACCCGCAGTTTGAAAAGCATGATTTAATTAAATACGATTTAATTAAATATAAATGACTTTACGGGATCGTCGAACCATTAATTATTTGTTGGGCTTATTTTAATTTTGAACAAAATAAAAGAAAAGGGCCTAGTTGTTTGTTGGATACGGTAAACACAAATGATAAATTATGGGCTTCATGGTTTTGAGTTTTGACCGACATTGCAAACAAAATAAAAGGGATTCTGCTTTTGCGTTTTTTGACGGTAGAAAATATACACAACATTTGGCCGCTTGCTTTTTGCTTTGGTTCTTTACGCTAACCACAACAAACATAGTAAATAAAAGGTTTTTTTTGTTTCCTCATGGTTTTGGTGATTTGGTGATGTACACGTACATCACAAAACATAATAAATGTTTTAATTGTTGTTGTATTTTGACGGTACATCGAAAAGGCAGAATCTAAAGTTTCATTTAATATCAAGAAAGAAGGGTTCTTTTGATTTTGGTACGGCAAGTAATTATAAACAATATTTGATATTGTTTTCGGGTTTTACGGACTAGCATCTGATTGGTGTTGTTTGAAGTGCTGTGTGGATCAACCATAGAGATATTCATACACTTTGAATATATGTTTCAACCTAGACGTGGACAACTATTCGCGAAGGTATATCTAAACTTCACTTTGTGTATTATTTACTTGACAATTATTAGTGGTGTAATTGGATCTTGTTGGGAACCGTTAATCGTGTGAAAGTTTATAATAAAATAAATGATGTTTATTTTAATTTTAATAAAAATATTTATTAATAAATAAAAATATGTTTATTTTTATCGTTCCGCTGCGTTTATTAAATTTAAAAGTACATACGATTTTCCATCATAACCTTGGTTCATCATCCATCTAAGACTCATGAATGAGTTGTGTTCTTACTTGGTCTTAACATATTGTGTATTGATGGTGAATCTTGGTCAAAAGTGATGCTAAACCATCAACGAGTTGTACACTTGAAGCTACAAGCATCTAGGATGAGAACCGTGATGAGCATCAAGCACCAAGAACCCCACCGGAGCACTTACCTACTGATTTTCGTATCTGATCAGACCACCTGGGCTACTGGAAAGTTGATTTTCAGTTAGTTCGGTTCGAGTATATGATTTTTGTTTAGGCCTCGTCTTAATCCGAGTTACGGTTTAGGATTTATGGCCCTCCGAGAGTCACTACACCCTATTAACGTTGTGCTAAAATTTCTAACCTACTCGCACTTAAACCGTCGCCACGGTCAAACGAAGATGAGTTAGGTTCTGAAAATTGGTCAGCTATTAGGGGACTCATATACGGAGACATATCCACTGAATTTGCATCTTTTCGATTTACGTAGAGGTAGTAGCAGCTGACCGAAGTCAGCCTATTGTTTCGATCTCTATTCTTGTCAAACTTACTTAGCTTTATGATGATGAATGATGATGATGATGACACTCAAACTTATTTTATGCACTATTAGAATTTATAAAGACAACCTACTAGCCTAGTAACCTGTGATTTAGGTTGACGACCTTTCGGACCGACTTACTACTTGCGTACTTTCATTACCGACTTTACCGCTTTTATCACTGTGAGTTATAGCATCCCTTATTACCACTTTTACTATTTTTAGGACTGAGAATACATGCGCTTTTTACATTTTACATACTAGGCACGAGTACTTAAACTTTATATGTGTGTGGGTTATATAACGGCATACACATTCCCTTTAGCACGGTAACATTTAGTCATTGGTCTTTGAACTGGTGAACGCGAATCTTAGATATGGATCCATAGGGTTTGACATCCCCACTCGGGCTAGTCGCGCTAGCATTTAATGGGTGTTTAATACTTCATGAACATACGCACTCGCCAAGTGTACTTTCAGGGGGTTATAAACGTTAAGTCTAGTTACCGGGTGCCCACGGTTATGCATATACTTTTCATACTGTTTTGTTACGCTGTTGCAGCACTGAAATCTCGTGGCCTATCTTACGTTACTATTACAACTTAAACTATTGCTCACCAACATTCGTGTTGACTTTTTAAGCGTGTATTTCTCAGGTGCCTAGAGGTTTACTGCTTTCGCTGTTAGACTTGCTGTCATGCTTTTATTGAATTGCTGTTATGGACCTACTGTACTAGTTATTCGCTGCATTACTAGAGATGTCTCAAATTATGAAACTTATGTTTTGCATTCGTAAACTTATGTTATTTTGGAACAATGGTTTGTAATAAGTCTTATGACATGTTATCTTTGTAAAACGTTATCTTTTTAATGAATGCAAGTCGGTTTTCAAACAGCATATAGTGTTCAACCGTGTAAAGATCCTGTTGTTGACAAATCGTACACGATGGTTTTGTACGGGGCGTCACAGAAAGGATGATAAAAACGCTTGAAAACATGCTACGAGCATATGTTATTGATTTCGAAAATAGTTGGGATCGACATCTACCGTTAGCAGAATTTTCCTACAACAACATCTACCATTCAAGCATTGAGATGGCGTCGTTTGAAGCACTTTATGGTAGAAAGTGCAGGTCTCTGATTTGTTGGAGTGAAGTGGAGGATAGACAGATTACGGGTCCGGAGATAATACAAGAAACTACCGAGAAGATCATCCAAATTCAACAACGGTTGAAAACCGCCCAAAGTTGACAAAAGAGCTACGCCGACATTAAAAGAAAAGATATAGAATTTGAAATTGGAGAGATGGTCATGCTTAAGGTTTTACCTTGGAAAGGCGTTGTTCGATTTGGAAAACGAGGGAAATTAAATCCAAGGTATATAGGACCATTCAAGATTATTGATCGTGTCAGACCATTAGCTTACCGACTTGAATTACCACAACAACTCGCGGCTGTACATAACACTTTCCACGTCTCAAATTTGAAGAAATGTTTTGCTAAAGAAGATCTCACTATTCCATTAGTCGAAATCCAAATCAACGAAAAACTTCAATTCGTCGAAGAACCCGTCGAAATAATGGATCGTGAGGTTAAAAGACTTAAGAAAAACAAGATACCAATTGTTAAAGTTCGATGGAATGCTCGTAGAGGACCCGAGTTCACCTGGGAACGAGAAGATCAGATGAAGAAGAAATATCCGCACTTATTTCCAGAAGATACGTCAACACCTCCAACTGCTTAAAATTTCGGGATGAAATTTATTTAACGGGTAGGTACTGTAGTGACCCAAACTTTTCCATGTTTATATATATTAAATGAAATTGTTATTTACATGATTAAGTGTTTCCAACATGATAAGCAATCAAACTTGTTAAGACTTGATTAATTGAAATAGGTTTCATATAGACAATTGACCACCCAAGTTGACCGGTGATTCACGAACGTTAAAACTTGTAAAAACTATATGATGACATATATATGATTATATATATAGTTGACATGATATTATGATAAATAAGTATCTCATTAGGTATTTTAACAATGAGTTATATACATAAAATTGAGTTTATTGAATTAAGAAACTCGAAACGATATATATAACGATTATCGTTATAACAACGTCTTACTAAATACATATGAATCATATTAAGATATTGATACACTATGTTTAATCATGATAAATGATAAGTAAACATGTCATTAAGTGTATTAACAATGAACTACATATGTAAAAACAAGACTACTAACTTAATGATTTCGAAACGAGACATATATGTAACGATTATCGTTGTAACAACATTTAACTGTATATATCATACTAAGATATATTAATATATCATAATATCACGATAATGTAATAATTTAACATCTCTTTAGATATAATAAATAATGGGTTAACAACATTTAACAAGATCGTTAACCTAAAGGCTTCAAGACAACATTTACATGTAACGACTAATGATGACTTAACGGCTCAGTTAAAATGTATATACATGGAGTGTTTTAATATGTATTCATACACTTTTGAAAGACTTCAAGACACTTATCAAAATACTTCTACTTAACAAAAATGCTTACAATTACATCCTCGTTCAGTTTCATCAACAATTCTACTCGTATGCACCCGTATTCGTACTCGTACAATGCACAGCTTTTAGATGTATGTACTATTGGTATATACACTCCAATGATCAGCTCTTAGTAGCCCATGTGAGTCACCTACCACATGTGGGAACCATCATTTGGCAACTAGCATGAAATATCTCATAAAATTACAAAAATATTAGTAATCATTCATGACTTATTTACATGTAAACAAAATTACACATTCTTTATATCTAATCCATATACCAACGACCAAAAACACCTACAGACACTTTCATTATTCAATTTTCTTCATCTAATTTATCTCTCTCAAGTTCTATCTTCAAGTTCTAAGTGTTCTTCATAAATTCTATAAGTTCTAGTTTCATAAAATCAAGAATACTTCCAAGTTTGCTAGCTTACTTCCAATCTTGTAAAGTGATCATCCAACCACAAGAAATCTTTCTTATTTATAGTAAGATATCTTTCTAATACAAGGTAACACTCATATTCAAACTTTGATTCAATTTCTATAACTATAACAATCTTATTTCGAGTGGAAATCTTACTTGAACTTGTTTTCGTGTCATGATTCTGCTTCAAGAACTTTCAAGCCATCCAAGGCTCCTTTGAAGCTAGATCTATTTTTTTCATTTCCAGTAGGTTTATCCACAAAACTTGAGGTAGTAATGATGTTCATAACATCATTCGATTCATATATATAAAACTACCTTATTCGAAGGTTTAAACTTGAAATCACTAGAACATAGTTTAGTTAATTCTAAACTTGTTCGCAAACAAAAGTTAATCCTTCTAACTTGACTTTTAAAATCAACTAAACACATGTTCTATATCTATATGATATGCTAACTTAATGATTTAAAAACTGGAAACATGAAAAACACCGTAAAACCGGACATACGCCGTCGTAGTAACACCGCGGACTGTTTTGGGTTTGATAATTAAAAACTATGATAAACTTTGATTTAAAAGTTGTTCTTCTGGGAAAATAATTTTTCTTATGAACATGAAACTATATCCAAAAATCATGGTTAAACTCCAAGTGGAAGTATGTTTTTCAAAATGGTCATCAAGACGTCGTTCTTTCGATTGAAATGACTACCTCTTACAAAAATGACTTGTAACTTATATTTCTGACTATAAACTTATACTTTTTCTATTTAGATTCATAAACTTAAGTTCAATATGAAACCATAGCAACTTGAAACACTCAAAACGGATTTAAAATGAAAAAGTTATGGGTAAAACAAGATTGGATATTTTTGCTTGTTATAGCTACGTGAAAATTGGTAACAAATCTATATTAATCATATCCTAGCTAACTTATATTGTATTATACATGTATTCTAATATATTATGTAATCTTGGGATACCATAGACATGTATGGAAATGTTTTGACATATCATATCGACACATCTATATATATTATTTGGAACAACCATAGACACTCTATATGCAGTAATGTTGGAGTTAGCTATACAGGGTTGAGGTTGATTCCAAAAATATATATACTTTGAGTTGTGATCTAGCCTGAGACGTGTATACACTGGGTCGTGGATTGATTCAAGATAATATATATCAATTTATTTCTGTACATCTAACTATGGACAACTAGTTGTAGGTTACTAACGAGAACAGCTGACTTAATAAACTTAAAACATAAAAATGTATTAAAAGTGTTGTAAATATATTTTGAACATACTTTGATATATATGTACATATTTGTTATAGGTTCGTGAATCGACCAGTGGCCAAGTCTTACTTCCCGACGATGTAAAAATCTGTGAAAGTGAGTTATAGTCCCACTTTTAAAATCTAATATTTTGGGATGAGAATACATGCAGTTTTATAAATGTTTTACGAAATAGACACAAGTAAATGAAACTACATTATATGGGTGAATGATCGAAGCCGAATATGCCCCTTTTGCTTGGTAACCTAAGAATTAGTAAACCGATCTACTAATTGACGCGAATCCTAAAGATAGATCTATTGGGCCTAACGAACCCCATCCAAAGTACCGGATGCTTTAGTACTTCGAATTTGTTTTTATCATGTCTGAAAGATTTCCCGGAATGATAGGAGATATTCTTATATGCATCTTGTTAATGTCGATTACCAAGTGTTCACCATATGAATGAATTTTATCTCTATGTATGGGATGTATATTGAAATATGAAATCTTGTGGTCTATTATTATAATTTGATAATATATAGGTTAAACCTATAACTCACCAACATTTTTGTTGACATTTTAAGCATGTTTATTCTCAGTTGATTATTAAGAGCTTCCGCTGTTGCATACTAAAATAAGGCCAAGATTTGGAGTCCATGCTTGTATGATATTATGTAAAAACTGCATTCAAGAAATGTATTTTTGATGTAATATATTCTTATTGTAAACCATTATGTAATGGTCGTGTGTAAACGATATATTTTAGATTTTCATTATTTGATAATCTACGTAATGCTTTTTAAACCTTTATCGATAAAATAAAGGTTATGGTTGTTTTAAAAATGAATGCAGTCTTTGAAAAACGTCTCATATAGAGGTCAAAACCTCGCGACAAAATCAATTAATATGAAACGTTTATAATCAATATGAACGGGACATTTCAATATTCATGTGCATAGTTGACTTGTAATTTTTAGTCCGTTGCGTCGCGCGTTGAGAGTTGACTCTGGTCCCCGTTCCGGATTTTCGAACGTCCTTTCGTACTATTTAATATCTTGTACTTTGCGTTTCGTGGCTCGTACTCTTGTAATTTCTTGACGTTTCTCATCAATAATTTGAACCATTTTGATTGTATTTTGTACTTTTTAGCTTTTTGGTTGTTTGCGTCTTCAACTAGTCGAATCTGTCTTTTGTCTTCGCCTTTTATTATTTAAACGAATATCACTTGTAAATAGAATAATTGCAACTAAAAGCTTGTCTTTCTTAAGGGATAATGCTATGAAATATATGTTCGTTTTTAGCATTATCAAATATTCTCACACTTGAGCGTTGCTTGTCCTCAAGCAATATAGTCTTGAAAAAATACTAGAATCACTTCTTTATTCTTCACACTTTGTACATCAGTGATTTCTATACGGTAGTATGAACAATGATAGTAACGATGTGGTTTACAGTCCCACATGACTATGAAAATTTAGATCCTTTAAGAAATTGGATCTTTATGAAAACATTTGATCTTTTGAAATTTCAATCTAGCTTTTACCCTAGATAAGTTTTCCGGAATAACCCTTTACCGGTGTTTGCAAAATGTTTCTGTGGGTTTTGTGGGTTTTAGATTTGAAAATTTTAGCTCAAAACTTATGGTTTTGTGTCACCCACTTGCTAACCTTGTATTGGGAAAGGGTATTGGAAAAGCAACACGTCCAGTAAACTTGCTCCGTATATTACCTTTCGGTAAACTACCGTCCGGTAGTAAAGAAAAGCGTTGAACAAGCAACTGTTAAGGCAATGTCCCGTGACATGCTTTTAATTATGGTCTATAACGTGTCGGATGCAATTACTATCCTTTGTAGGAGCAAAAGTAAAGATCACCCTATAGTTTTTCGGTCTGGCACAAGGTCCTGTCTTTGACGATGCTTTGCAACCACCGTTCTTAAGGTTGACACCCAATTTGGTTCTGGTGACCTAATGAATTCCAGGTGAATTCTTAGGATTTTATGTTCAATGGTAATGAACGCATTAAAAATGGGTTTTCAGAAAACAAATCGGTTTGTAATTTGATCAAAATATTTTCTCGTTCAAGCTTGAGTTTAGATATCATCGATTTCCATGAGTTTGTAATTCTCAATCTTTAAAAGTCAATCTCAAGGATTGAGTAAAATCAGTCTTAAAAGCTGATTTTTGATCTTTAAGGAGATTATCCTTTCTGGGGATCTGATTCATTAGTCTTATAAGCTAATTTGCACGGTGCCCCCCCCATTGTACGAGACAGATCCTCTCATGGTTAAGATAAGTCTGACCACTTGGCGACCCTGTTTGATGCTGAGGTCCGTGGATTTCCAGCTGATTTTCGAGAAAATTTTTCAAGGTTTTTCGTAGACTCTACAACTGGTCTGGACGACAACTTCCTAACCTAAATCAAGAAGAGCGTGTTTTTTTCGGAAGACTTTACTTCCTTTTAATGATGGAATTGATTCATCGTGTAGATCCATCTTTCTTTCAAATATATTACAATTTATTGGGTAAAACAGTTAATTTTGTCCAAAACAAAAGTATCTTCAATTATTTGTACAAAAATATGTGACATATGTTCTAAATAACTTTGGTAAAATTTTCCCACACTTGGCTTTTATTTTCCTTTCTTTGCCTTTTTATTTTCCTCTATTCCATTTTAAATGAATTCTAACATTTTGGGTTGTTTCTCAATTTATGTCCTTTCCGAGGTAACAATAATTTCGGTGTTAACACCTAGTTTTATCATTCATAAATATGTATAAACATGATTTTGAATTCATTTATTTGAAAATTTTTGAAAAATTTTACTAGAATTGGGTAGTCAGTATATAAGACTAGGGCTGTTCTTTATTATCAGAGAACACTAGATTCTAATACAACTACTGCGTTACTAGTATTTTTAATGGTAACCAAGTGTTTAAATTTAAAATTTTAAAAATCCGAAAGAATTTAACCCCTTCCCACACTTAAGATCTTGCAATGCCCTCATTTGCAAGAAATCAGTACAATTTAAATTATTGAGGGTGATTAGCGTAGAAAAATGATTAAATTTTACCAAAGTTTCCAAACATATTGGCGTTTGTTTGTTGAATGATAAATGGTGCACATCATTTGTTCATTCCGTCTTGTTGTTACATCACATTTATTTTTCATTTTGTCGTCAAAATTAGTAGCTTTTGCTGAACTTAATGTCAGTCTTTAAAAGTTCGCTGTTTTATCCTGTTGTGTACTATTGACATTATACATACATACAAATAATAACATGCATGGTAATTTGAAATGGGACTTAACATCCCACTTTCAAATCAAATATGAAATATTAGTACAACATAATAAAAATATTAAACATTACATTAAAAGTATCACAATATTATATGTTTTAAACATAAGTAAATAAAAATAATAAAAGATAAAAATCACCAACGGGAACTGTATCAATCTGGATAGGGGTTCCAGTTTATGTCATCGGGCGGGTTCCATGGTTGGTTATAGGTGTACTGATAGGCCTGGTTAGGGTCGTAGAGAGTAAATGGTGGTCGCATATCGGGCTGGTGTGGAGGATAGTAAGCAGGTCGGGTCGGTACGTAATTATTTGGTACCTGAGGTGATAGCTGGCTCATGATCTGATGCTGATGATAGTGCCATCTATCAAGTTGTCGTTTCTTGGAATGCTCGTGCACATTATCGGCGTGCCACTGCTCGAACTGACTAAATCTAGCCTCTTTTGTCATTTCTACCTCATCTATACGCTGATAAACGTCAGTAACAGCCTCCCTAATGACATCCCTAATGTCATCCGCTTCCTCCATTTCCTCATCTTAACCTCTCTCTCTACCTGTGATGACGACCATCATATGGTACTGCCTGATTGCGTCTGCTCTTTAATACCTTTGCACCCTGATAGACCTTTAATCCTAAAGTATCAACCTGTTCCCTACACACCATCAGTGGACCCCCTTGATCCCTATCTACACCCAAATACTCTCTAATGAGAGTAACAAAAATACCTCATCCTATTATTCCCCTGTCCGGTATTCCTGCCACCATTTTGGACAGATAAAACCAACACAGTAGGGGATATTAACAAAGCTTCTAGGGTTTTGAATACACTTAAGGTAAAATAAATCGTGTAAGGTCATCTTCTCCTTGTTTTTACCTCTTTGTGTAATCGAATTAGCTAAAAATATATGTATAATACGAAGCTCTGCTTTGTTAATATCTAAATAGGAGTGTCTTCCTCCCAGCGTAAAAACATTATAATTTGACATACGCCTCCAGACGGCGTCCGCGTCAAAATTCTGATCTACCCGCTTCCCATGATAAATCAAATTTGTACAATCAGGTAGTAGTAATTCACCAGGAGTGTAAATCTGTAAAGCCCTGGCCATGTCCAGCATGGACATCCTGTACATCCTACGGCCAAGTAAAAATCTAAGAAAACTCCTATTATCTAACCTAACTACATCCGCATTAAGTGAAATAGTACTCATAAGCTCAACGCACCACTCTTTATATACAGGCCTACGAATGGTGAATAAACGTTCCCAATCGGGAAAAGAAGAGCTGCCATACCTTTGGATCAGATGCTGTCTAACTGAGAGTTGTGAAATGTCCCGTTCTTATTGATTAAAAACGTTCCATATTAGTTGATTTCGTTGCGAGGTTTTGACCTCTATATGAGACGTTTTTCAAAGACTGCATTCATTTTTAAAAAAAACCATAACCTTTATTTCATAGATAAAGATTTTAAAAAGCTTTACGTAGATTATCAAATAATGATAATCTAAAATATCCTGTTTACACACGACCATTACATAATGGTTTACAATACAAATATGTTACAACAAAATAAGTTTCTTGAATGCAGTTTTTACACAATATCATACAAGCATGGACTCCAAATCTCGTCCTTATTTAAGTATGCGACATCGGAAGCTCTTAATAATCACCTGAGAACAAACATGCTTAAAACGTCAACAAAAATGTTGGTGAGTTATAGGTTTAACCTATATATATCAAATCATAATAATAGACCACAAGATTTCATATTTCAATACACATCCCATACATAGAGATAAAAATCATTCATATGGTGAACACTTGGTAACCGACATTAACAAGATGCATATATAAGAATATCCCCATCATTCCGGGACACCCTTCGGATATGATATAAATTTCAAAGTACTAAAGCATCCGGTACTTTGGATGGGGTTTGTTAGGCCCAATAGATCTATCTTTAGGATTCGCGTCAATTAGGGTGTCTGTTCCCTAATTCTTAGATTAGCAGACTTAATAAAAAGGGCCATATTCGATTTCGATAATTCAACCATAGAATGTAGTTTCACGTACTTGTGTCTATTTTGTAAATCATTTATAAAACCCGCATGTATTCTCATCCCAAAAATATTAGATTTTAAAAGTGGGACTATAACTCACTTTCACAGATTTTTACTTCGTCGGGAAGTAAGACTTGGCCACTGGTTGATTCACGAACCTATAACAATATATACATATATATCAAAGTATGTTCAAAATATATTTACAGCACTTTTAATATATTTTGATGTTTTAAGTTTATTAAGTCAGCTGTCCTCGTTAGTAACCTACAACTAGTTGTCCACAGTTAGATGTACAGAAATAAATCGATAAATATTATCTTGAATCAATCCACGATCCAGTGTATACGTATCTCAGTATTGATCACAACTCAAACTATATATTTTGGAATCAACCTCAACCGTGTATAGCTAACTCTAACATTCACATATAGAGTGTCTATGGTTGTTCCGAAATATATATAGATGTGTCGACATGATAGGTCGAAACATTGTATACGTATCTATGGTATCTCAATATTACATAATATACAATACAAGTTGATTAAGTTATGGTTGGAATAGATTTGTTACCAATTTTCACGTAGCTAAAATGAGAAAAATTATCCAATCTTGTTTTACCCATAACTTTTTCATTTTAAATCCGTTTTGAGTGAATCAAATTGCTATGGTTTCATATTGAACTATATTTTATGAATCTAAACAGAAAAAGTATAGGTTTATTGTCGGAAAAATAAGTTACAAGTCGTTTTTGTAAAGGTAGTCATTTCAGTCGAAAGAACGACGTCTAGATGACCATTTTAGAAAACATACTTCCACTTTGAGTTTAACCATAATTTTTGGATATAGTTTCATGTTCATAATAAAAATCATTTTCCCAGAATAACAACTTTTAAATCAAATTTTATCATAGTTTTTAATTAACTAACCCAAAACAGCCCGCGGTGTTACTACGACGGCGTAAATCCGGTTTTACGGTGTTTTTCGTGTTTCCAGGTTTTAAATCATTAAGTTAGCATATCATATAGATATATAACATGTGTTTAGTTGATTTTAAAAGTCAAGTTAGAAGGATTAACTTTTATTTGCGAACAAGTTTAGAATTAACTAAACTATGTTCTAGTGATTACAAGTTTAAACCTTCGAATAAGATAGCTTTATATGTATGAATCGAATGATGTTATGAACATCATTACTACCTTAAGTTCCTTGGATAAACCTACTGGAAAAGAGAAAAATGGATCTAGCTTCAACAGATCCTTGGATGGCTCGAAGTTCTTGAAGCAGAATCATGACACGAAAACAAGTTCAAGTAAGATCATCACTTGAAATAAGATTGTTATAGTTATAGAAATTGAACCAAAGTTTGAATATGATTATTACCTTGTATTAGAATGATAACCTACTGTAAGAAACAAAGATTTCTTGAGGTTGGATGATCACCTTACAAGATTGGAAGTGAGCTAGCAAACTTGAAAGTATTCTTGATTTTATGTAACTAGAACTTGTAGAATATATGAAGAACACTTAGAACTTGAAGATAGAACTTGAGAGAGATCAATTAGATGAAGAAAATTGAAGAATGAAAGTGTTTGTAGGTGTTTTTGGTCGTTGGTGTATGGATTAGATATAAAGGATATGTAATTTTGTTTTCATGTAAATAAGTCATGAATGATTACTCATATTTTTGTAATTTTATGAGATATTTCATGCTAGTTGCCAAATGATGGTTCCCACAAGTGTTAGGTGACTCACATGGGCTGCTAAGAGCTGATCATTAGAGTGTATATACCAATAGTACATACATCTAAAAGCTGTGTATTGTACGAGTACGAATACGGGTGCATACGAGTAGAATTGTTGATGAAACTGAACGAGGATGTAATTGTAAGCATTTTTGTTAAGTAGAAGTATTTTGATAAGTGTATTGAAGTCTTTCAAAAGTGTATAAATACATATTAAAACACTACATGTATATACATTTTAACTGAGTCGTTAAGTCATCGTTAGTCGTTACATGTAAGTGTTGTTTTGAAACCTTTAGGTTAACGATCTTGTTAAATGTTGTTAACCCAATGTTTATAATATCAAATGAGATTTTAAATTATTATATTATCATGATATTATCATGTATGAATATCTCTTAATATGATATATATACATTAAATGTCTTTACAACGATAATCGTTACATATATGTCTCGTTTAAAAATCATTAAGTTAGTAGTCTTGTTTTTACATATGTAGTTCATTGTTAATATACTTAATGATATGTTTACTTATCATAGTATCATGTTAACTATATATATATCCATATATATGTCATCATATAGTTTTTACAAGTTTTAACGTTCGTGAATCACCGGTCAACTTGGGTGGTCAATTGTCTATATGAAACATATTTCAATTAATCAAGTCTTAAAAAGTTTGATTGCTTAACATGTTGAAAACATTTAATCATATAAATATCAATCTCAATTAATATATATAAACATGGAAAAGTTCGGGTCACTACAGTACCTACCCGTTAAATAAATTTCGTCCCGAAATTTTAAGCTGTTGAAGGTGTTGACGAATCTTCTGGAAATAGATGCGGGTATTTCTTCTTCATCTGATCTTCACACTCCCAGGTGAACTCGGGTCCTCTACGAGCATTCCATCGAACCTTAACAAATGGTATCTTGTTTTGCTTAAGTCTTTTAACCTCACGATCCATTATTTCGACGGGTTCTTCGATGAATTGAAGTTTTTCGTTGATTTGGATTTCATCTAACGGAATAGTGAGATCTTCTTTAGCAAAACATTTCTTCAAATTTGAGACGTGGAAAGTGTTATGTACAGCCGCGAGTTGTTGAGGTAACTCAATTCGGTAAGCTACTGGTCCGACACGATCAATAATCTTGAATGGTCCAATATACCTTGGATTTAATTTCCCTCGTTTACCAAATCGAACAACGCCTTTCCAAGGTGCAACTTTAAGCATGACCATCTCTCCAATTTCAAATTCTATATCTTTTCTTTTAATGTCAGCGTAGCTCTTTTGTCGACTTTGGGCGGTTTTCAACCGTTGTTGAATTTGGATGATCTTCTCGGTAGTTTCTTGTATAATATCCGGACCCGTAATCTGTCTATCCCCCACTTCACTCCAACAAATCGGAGACCTGCACTTTCTACCATAAAGTGCTTCGAACGGCACCATCTCAATGCTTGAATGGTAGTAGTTGTTGTAGGAAAATTCTGCTAACGGTAGATGTCGATCCCAACTGTTTCTGAAATCAATAACACATGCTCGTAGCATGTCTTCAAGCGTTTGTATCGTCCTTTTGCTCTGCCCATCAGTTTGTGGATGATATGCAGTACTCATGTCTAGACGAGTTCCTAATGCTTGCTGTAATTTCTGCCAGAATCTTGAAATAAATCTGCCATCCCTATCAGAGATAATAGAGATTGGTATTCCATGTCTGGAGATGACTTCCTTCAAATACAGTCGTGCTAACTTCACCATCTTGTCATATTCTCTTATTGGCAGGAAGTGTGCTGATTTGGTGAGACGATCAACTATTACCCAAATAGTATCAAAACCACTTGCAGTCCTTGGCAATTTAGTGATGAAATCCATGGTAATGTTTTCCCATTTCCATTCCGAGATTTCGGGTTGTTGAAGTAGACCTGATGGTTTCTGATGCTCAGCTTTGACCTTAGAACACGTCAAACATTCTCCTACGTATTTAGCAACATCGGCTTTCATACCCGGCCACCAAAAATGTTTCTTGAGATCCTTGTACATCTTCCCCGTTCCAGGATGTATTGAGTATCTGGTTTTATGAGCTTCTCTAAGTACCATTTCTCTCATATCTTCAAATTTTGGTACCCAAATCCTTTCAGCCCTATCCCGGGTTCCGTCTTCCTGAATATTAAGATGCTTCTCCGATCCTTTGGGTATTTCATCCTTTAAATTTCCCTTTTTTAAAACTTCTTATTGTGCCTCCTTTATTTGAGTAGTAAGGTTATTATGAATCATTATATGCATAGATTTTACTCGAATGGGTTCTCTGTCCTTCCTGCTCAAGGCATTGGCTACCACATTTGCCTTCCCCGGGTGGTAACGAATCTCAAAGTCGTAATCATTCAATAATTCAATCCACCTACGCTGCGTCATATTCAGTTGTTTCTGATTAAATATGTGTTGAAGACTTTTGTGGTTGGTACATATAATACTTTTGACCCCATATAAGTAGTGCCTCCAAGTCTTTAATGCAAAAACAACCGCGCCTAATTCCAAATCATGTGTCGTATAATTTTGTTCGTGAATCTTCAATTGTCTAGACGCATAAGCAATCACCTTCGTTCGTTGCATTAATACACAACCGAGACCTTGCTTTGATGCTTCACAATAAATCACAAAATCATCATTCCCTTCAGGCAATGACAATATAGGTGCCGTAGTTAGCTTTTTCTTCAATAACTGAAACGCTTTCTCTTGTTCATCATTCCATTCAAATTTCTTCCCTTTATGCGTTAATGCAGTCAAGGGTTTTGCTATTCTGGAAAAGTCTTGGATGAACCTTCTGTAGTAACCAGCTAGTCCTAAAAACTGGCGTATGTGTTTCGGAGTTTTCGGGGTTTCCCACTTTTCAACAGTTTATATCTTTGCCGGATCCACCTTAATACCTTCTTTGTTCACTATATGACCGAGGAATTGAACTTCTTCCAACCAAAATGCACACTTTGAAAACTTAGCGTACAATTCTTCCTTCCTCAATACTTCTAACACCTTTCTCAAATGTTCACCGTGTTCTTGGTCATTTTTTGAGTAAATAAGTATGTCATCAATGAAAACAATGACAAACTTATCAAGGTATGGTCCACACACTCGGTTCATAAGGTCCATGAACACAGCTGGTGGATTAGTTAAACCAAACGGCATGACCATAAACTCGTAATGACCGTAACGTGTTCTGAAAGCAGTCTTTGGAATATCATCTTCTTTCACCCGCATTTGATGTGAAATGTCCCGTTCTTATTGATTAAAAACGTTCCATATTAATTGATTTCGTTGCGAGGTTTTGACCTCTATATGAGACGTTTTTCAAAGACTGCATTCATTTTTAAAACAAACCATAACCTTTATTTCATAAATAAAGGTTTAAAAAGCTTTACGTAGATTATCAAATAATGATAATCTAAAATATCCTGTTTACACACGACCATTACATAATGGTTTACAATACAAATATGTTACATCGAAATCAGTTTCTTGAATGCAGTTTTTACACAATATCATACAAACATGGACTCCAAATCTTGTCCTTATTTTAGTATGCAACAGCGGAAGCTCTTAATATTCACCTGAGAATAAACATGCTTTAAACGTCAACAAAAATGTTGGTGAGTTATAGGTTTAACCTATATATATCAAATCGTAACAATAGACCACAAGATTTCATATTTCAATACACATCCCATACATAGAGATAAAAATCATTCATATGGTGAACACCTGGTAACCGACATTAACAAGATGCATATATAAGAATATCCCCATCATTCCGGGACACCCTTCGGATATGATATAAATTTCAAAGTACTAAAGCATCCGGTACTTTGGATGGGGTTTGTTAGGCCCAATAGATCTATCTTTAGGATTCGCGTCAATTAGGGTGTCTGTTCCCTAATTCTTAGATTACCAGACTTAATAAAAAGGGGCATATTCGATTTCGATAATTCAACCATAGAATGTAGTTTCACGTACTTGTGTCTATTTTGTAAATCATTTATAAAACCTGCATGTATTCTCATCCCAAAAATATTAGATTTTAAAAGTGGGACTATAACTCACTTTCACAGATTTTTACTTCGTCGGGAAGTAAGACTTGGCCACTGGTTGATTCACGAACCTATAACAATATATACATATATATCAAAGTATGTTCAAAATATATTTACAACACTTTTAATATATTTTGATGTTTTAAGTTTATTAAGTCAGCTGTCCTCGTTAGTAACTTACAACTAGTTGTCCACAGTTAGATGTACAGAAATAAATCGATAAATATTATCTTGAATCAATCCACGACCCAGTGTATACGTATCTCAGTATTGATCACAACTCAAACTATATATATTTTGGAATCAACCTCAACCCTGTATAGCTAACTCCAACATTCACATATAGAGTGTCTATGGTTGTTCCGAAATATATATAGATGTGTCGACATGATAGGTCGAAACATTGTATACGTGTCTATGGTATCTCAAGATTACATAATATACAATACAAGTTGATTAAGTTATGGTTGGAATAGATTTGTTACCAATTTTCACGTAGCTAAAATGAGAAAAATTATCCAATCTTATTTTACCCATAACTTCTTCATTTTAAATCCGTTTTGAGTGAATCAAATTGCTATGGTTTCATATTGAACTCTATTTTATGAATCTAAACAGAAAAGTATAGGTTTATAGTCGGAAAAATAAGTTACAAGTCGTTTTTGTAAAGGTAGTCATTTCAGTCGAAAGAACGACGTCTAGATGACCATTTTAGAAAACATACTTCCACTTTGAGTTTAATCATAATTTTTGGATATAGTTTCATGTTCATAATAAAAATCATTTTCTCATAATAACAACTTTAAAATCAAAGTTTATCATAGTTTTTAATTAACTAACCCAAAACAGCCCGCGGTGTTACTACGACGGCGTAAATCCGGTTTTACGGTGTTTTTCGTGTTTCCAGGTTTTAAATCATTAAGTTAGCATATCATATAGATATAGAACATGTGTTTAGTTGATTTTAAAAGTCAAGTTAGAAGGATTAACTTTTGTTTGCGAACAAGTTTAGAATTAACTAAACTATGTTCTAGTGATTACAAGTTTAAACCTTCGAATAAGATAGCTTTATATGTATGAATCGAATGATGTTATGAACATCATTACTACCTTAAGTTCCTTGGATAAACCTACTGGAAAAGAGGAAAATGGATCTAGCTTCAATGGATCCTTGGATGGCTCGAAGTTCTTGAAGCAGAATCATGACACGAAAACAAGTTCAAGTAAGATCATCACTTGAAATAAGATTGTTATAGTTATAGAAATTGAACCAAAGTTTGAATATGATTATTACCTTGTATTAGAATGATAACCTACTGTAAGAAACAAAGATTTCTTGAGGTTGGATGATCACCTTACAAGATTGGAAGTGAGCTAGCAAACTTGAAAGTATTCTTGATTTTATGAAACTAGAACTTTTGGATTTTATGAAGAACACTTAGAACTTGAAGATAGAACTTGAGAGAGATCAATTAGATGAAGAAAATTGAAGAATTAAAGTGTTTGTAGGTGTTTTTGGTCGTTGGTGTATGGATTAGATATAAAGGATATGTAATTTTGTTTTCATGTAAATAAGTCATGAATGATTACTCATATTTTTGTAATTTTATGAGATATTTCATGCTAGTTGCCAAATGATGGTTCCTACATGTGTTAGGTGACTCACATGGGCTGCTAAGAGCTGATCATTGGAGTG
Organism: Rutidosis leptorrhynchoides; assembly: GCF_046630445.1. NCBI lineage: Eukaryota > Viridiplantae > Streptophyta > Magnoliopsida > Asterales > Asteraceae > Rutidosis > Rutidosis leptorrhynchoides. The sequence continues at coordinate 139,167,040 of NC_092336.1, read as the reverse complement.
TATATACCAATAGTACATACATCTAAAATCTGTGTATTGTACGAGTACGAATACGGGTGCATACGAGTAGAATTGTTGATGAAACTGAACGAGGATGTAATTGTAAGCATTTTTGTTAAGTAGAAGTATTTTGATAAGTGTATTGAAGTCTTTCAAAAGTGTATAAATACATATTAAAACACTACATGTATATACATTTTAACTGAGTCGTTAAGTCATCGTTAGTCGTTACATGTAAGTGTTGTTTTGAAACCTTTAGGTTAACGATCTTGTTAAATGTTGTTAACCCAATGTTTATAATATCAAATGAGATTTTAAATTATTATATTATCATGATATTATCATGTATGAATATCTCTTAATATGATATATATACATTAAATGTCTTTACAACGATAATCGTTACATATATGTCTCGTTTAAAAATCATTAAGTTAGTAGTCTTGTTTTTACATATGTAGTTCTTTGTTAATATACTTAATGATATGTTTACTTATCATAGTATCATGTTAACTATATATATATCCATATATATGTCATCATATAGTTTTTACAAGTTTTAACGTTCGTGAATCACCGGTCAACTTGGGTGGTCAATTGTCTATATGAAACATATTTCAATTAATCAAGTCTTAACAAGTTTGATTGCTTAACATGTTGGAAACATTTAATCATGTAAATATCAATCTCAATTAATGAAAGGATCCGAAACTAATCATCCGGACATCGTCCATATAGATTAAAAACGAATTACAATAGTTGATAACATCGCGAGGTACTTGACCTCTATATGATACATTTTACAAACGTTGCATTTATTTCTTAAAGGCAATCTATTATTACATCGAGAGTTGACATATTAGCCTAACATTTTATAACAACCAAATGATCTAATCTGCCATTTGCATAACAATAGTCTTTAATGAACTTCAATGACTCGAATGCAACGTCCTTGTATCATAGCTTAAATGGTCCCAAACAATATCCTTAATATGAGCTAATGCACAGCGGAAGACTTAATTCGTACCTGAGAATAACATGCTTTAAACGTCAACATAAAGTTGGTGAGATATATAGGTTTGTTGCTAGCAGCGTTATAACAATGGACCACAAGATTTCGTATATAATCATTTCAATAAAAATATTCTAAGTGGTTGAGCACTTGGTAACCATACTTAACATTTAATCACGTCGCATATTCCCTTTAATATGAAATCTTACTACACCGTACCAAGGTGTAGTCGCAAAACGAAGTACTGTGCAACCGTTGAATACTGGTCGTCCAGTCCGGTTGGGGTTGTCAGGCCCGATAGATCTATCAACAGGATTCGCGTTTACAATACCGCTGTAAATATTAGTTACCAAGCTACAGGGAAGTATGCCAGTGGTACAACTCAACGTAGAACATATTTTTCAGTTACTTGTGTCCATATCGTAAAACATAAAATACATGTATTCTCATCCCGAAATATTTAGAGTTTAAAAGTGGGACTATATACTCACTGTTGTCTTGAAGATATGTAATTTGACTCGGTCTCCGATTAATATCACGAACCTATCCATATATAATATATCAATATGTTTTCATTTTTAAACAAACGTTATAAATATATACTTGTTATACTTTTAATACTTTGAATAATTCCTTAGTCCGTAGTTAGCAGTCCGATGTTAGTAATTCAATTTTAATGGTTCACTTTTAGATGTTTAATATACCCGCAATGAAATAAATAAAACCCCCAACGAAATCAATAAAACCCCATCGTATATGTGTTGGTCGAGATTAATCTTGACCCATGGTACCGGTGTTGTCAAATGACGTGTTGCGTACATAAAGTACCGGTGTTGTCAAATGACGTGTTGCGTACAATCATGGGATCTTATGATTAATCTTCTCGTGTTGTTTACAGGTGATCCTGAACCATATAAAATTGAATTATAAGTACATATATATAAAATATCATGTTATCTTAGAAATATGTGATTTATATAATTTTTTTCCAATTGATCCCGTAATTGAAATGATCTAGGATAACCAATTTTGTTTCGGTCATAGTTTCTTCGTTACAAATCCGTTTTCGTTGATTCAAATTGCCATCTTCTTGGATCGAGTTCTTCTTTAAGACTATGAACTGTAAATACCTTGGTTTGTATTCAAAATCATACGGCATAGGTGAGACTTTAGTGAAACATATGAAGTTAAACATTTTTGTTACAACAAAATCATTTAATGACCATTTTTCTAAAAATACTTATACTTTGAAAAACCAAGTTTTACCTTGTTAAATTAACATATACATAAGTTATATTACAGGTCTTGAAGTATTTTAAAAGTTAAGTTAGAAGGATCTATTTAGTTTGCAAACAAGTTTGAAAACATTCAAACTATGTTCTTGTTGTTAAACTTTTGTACCACAAAATAAGATAGCTATATATATATGAATCAAATAAGGTTATGAACATAGATTCTACCTCAAGTTCCTTGGATAAGATTGCTATAAAAGAGGAGTAAGAAGCTAGAATCAAAAGGGTGTTGGAAGTGGATGAAAGATTGGAAGTAAGTTGGTGTTCTTGGAAGGTTTTCTTGAAGTGTTTTTGTATGATTTTCTTATGGTGTTTTAGTATGGTTTTTGAAGCTAGATCTTCTTGAAAACTTTGCTGAATTGATTAAGGGTTTTAAGGCTTCAAAGTATGTGTGTGTTTTGGCTAAAATATTGAAGTAAAATGAAACAAAAATGCTCATGTATTTATACTAAAAAAAACGTGTATAATGGGAGTATATGGACAAAATTTTCAAGTAATCATTTTATGTATCTAGTCCTAATTGCTTCCAAATACAATTACCTAGCCCTAAGGGCATGTACAATGGCTGGTTAGGTGGTGATTTGACATGTATTTACTATTAGTAAATACATATAGAAGCTATGTATGATACGAGTACAAATACTCTAGGTATACGTATAGAATTTTGTGAAAAATGGAATGAGGATTCAAATATAGCTATCTTTTGTGAATACACTTATATGGTTTTATGTATTTAAGTCTTTAAAAGTGATTAAATACATTACTTATACGATATATGTATAAACATTATAGGTTGTAAGTATTTATGTCAAATAACGTTACGTATTGTTATTGTTTTGAAAACTTAAGTTAGTAGTTTCAAAATATACTTATAACTTGTTGTTATTAATACAAAATGAGATATTAAAACATTCTTAGATCATGTTAAATATGTATATATACATATATATACACAAACGTATAATTGTATAGTTTGTGATATCGTCGGTCAAACTAGATGGTCAAACGTTGTGTAAAACTCTTTTCGAAAATATAAGTCTCAACAATTTGGATTGCTTATCATGTTGGTAAGGTTTAATTTATGTAAATATTAATCTTATAAGTATAGAAAGATTGAAAAGGTGCGGGTCAACTTTACGGTTTTTGCTTATCGTGTCGGAACCATATAGAGATTAGAGTTTAAATTTGGTCGGAAATTTCCGGGTCGTTACAGTACCCATCCGTTAAAGAAATTTCGTCCTCGAAATTTGGTAGAGGTTGTCATAAATAACCATAGGAATGTTTTCATGACGAATATGAGATGATAATGAAGTTTTATCATTATTGAGAGATATAGATAAAACGATTTGATCATTTGAAGCGTACGGGTGAAGCTATCATAAAATAGTGAAATGAGTAAATATGGAATCGTTTTTAATCGATGACGTGGTTTAGAATTGATTTCCGGGATTTAAGGGATTTAGGGAAAATCTTACGTAATAAGATTTGGTTCTTCGGCGATCAGAATCTTCTTTGATTTAATGCGGTAATCTGTTTCGATTTCTCTGTCGGATATTTCACTATAAATCCACTCCTTCGTTTCCTTATTTTTCACAACTCGCATCTTCTACTCTTTCTCCTTAATTCCTACTTTAAGGTATCCTTTGAAATGCTTCATCCCGTTCTGATTTTTGTTATACTTCTAACTTTTATATCTTTCATTCTTATCTTCCATCTACCGCCAGAAGAATCTATTCACTTTTATGATTTTCTTGGAATTATAATGTTTCTAATTCTCCCGTGTCTTTACGTCGCCATACGTATTGATATACACGGTTTGTAGTTTCTGGGTGGTTGTTGGGTTTGATATCTTTCCTCATACTTCGATGCTCCTGCTTCTGTTTTCCATAATCATTGTCATCCATAGTTAATATTCTCTCCTATTTGCTGTGATCTATACCCCAATTTCTATTTTGGGACTTTGTCCCTTCGTTTCTTCTTCCCGTCCTTGAGTCAAGCGATCAATAGTTCGGAATTCGTAGGTATAAAATTTGGAATGAACCTAGCTTTTGGTTTTAGAATGAAATTGTAATGGCACGATCTTGATTCGTTAAATTACTCGAATATTCCGGAAAAATAGAACTATCAAGGTGATACGTTCTAATATGTTTGGAGACTTGATAGAATGTAAGAGCCGTGTAACATGGCACATGATGACGGTACTGTGAATCATCACATTCCATTAAAAACTTAACATGACTTACTGTAATATAATGAAGTTGATCAAGTTTCATTATATTATACTTATTCATGCATCAGTTCCCAACACTGCTTCAGAACATTCCTATTTTAAACTTGAAGGTTTTAGAACTTAGAAACTAACACAGTTTCTTTTATGTTGTAACGCAGATATTACGGAGAGATAAATATTCTCAGATAAGAATATTTGTGAAAATATCTCCAGAAATATGGAGAATATGTATAACGGAAGATATGAAGATATCTTATAATATCTAAGATAAGATGATGATGAAGAATATCATCGGGAAAGGTTTAGGATAAGGGGTAGGGTTTTTACTAATGGTTTCAGCAGGCACTGAATCGTTTGAATCCTTTGAAAGCAGATTCAGTTCTTGTGATTTATCTACATCCTCCTTCATACTTTGCTCAATCCGTTTTCCAGTTCCAACTCTCCTCTTTTTCTAAGCTTTACCAACACAATGTACTTCATCATTAAACTTTTGACTGTTAAAGTCGTTTACAGTTTTTGCTGCTTCTTTAGCATTTCAAGAACTACTTCATAGTCCAGGATGTTTTTTTTTTTTTTTTCAGATCTTCACATTCGAAATATGTAATTCTTAGGGGTAGTCGTTCTTGGTATAACTGGGAGAATTTCTACGAGATTTTCAAAATACTGATTGCGGATTTCGCCAAAGAGATAACGAGTTGCTGGTACGTCTGCTGATGATGTTGTGAAAAAGGTTCTCCGGTAACAACGGCGAAAGGTCAAAGTATAAATATCGAGATTATAATAGGAGTAGTCTCACTGAGAAGTCAAAGTGGAGCTGTGACAAACTTAGCTTCTTGAAAAGAAATTGTAGGGTTGTTCTTGCTAATAAATGGCAAAGGATTCAATACGTTATGTGTTAAATTATGAATTTGGGTTCGAGAGTTCTTCAGGTGTATAACTGTATGTATAAATCTTCATTCCGTAGGCGAGGTGCGGCGGGTTCAACTTCTCGGTCGAGGTGTTTTCAGGAATCATGAAAAGATTTAAATGAGGATTATAATTGTCGAAGTACAAATGAGGTTTAGAATGAAATCAAGTGGCAAACTTGAAGAATTGTTTAGTTTCATATGTTATAATCAACATTTTATTTCATTTTAATTGTCCAATGTTTCTTCTTTATGCCACTTGTTGGATTTGGATAGGTAAAAAAAAAAAAAAAAAAAAAAAAAAATTCAAATATGAAATTTAAATGGAAATGGTTATTCTGGGGTGAACGGATACGTATATCGATGGTTGTAAGTAGAATAACAAATGACCGTTGAATCAGATTCAAGAATGTACAATATAACTTATTAATGTGAATTCTAAATATTCCTTGGGTACTACCCACCCGTTAAAATATTTTCATCATTATTAGTTTGTACGAAGAAATTTTTAATTACTATCTTTATGAAAATATACTTGCATATATATTTTCTTCAGAGATAATCATAGATTTAATGAGTCAATAAGATAATAAACTCATTTGATTTATCGTTAATTCTAGATTACATAATCTCTAAGACTTTAGAAATTACATAATCGTCATACGATACGTAAAGAGAAGATAATCGATGTAGAACGATATATAGAACGAAGATCATACTCGAAGTACAGATATTGAGTCGTGTGATGTTGATATTCGAGATACAGATTGTGATGTTGAGATTTTGGGGGTGACAAGAGTACTGTCGGCGTTGATGATGGTGGTATAGATTATGCTGCTGGTGCTGCTGCTGGTGTTTGTAACCTTCGCACCGTATTTTCTAAAGCCACTACCTGAGCGCGAAGCTCGTTGACTTCTTCTATTATACCGGAATGATTGACGGTTGGAACGAGCGAATGAACAAGATTCGAAATATGGGATAGTATGTAATCATGACGAGATACTCTAGAAATGAGCGAGAAAATGGTGTTTCGAATTGGTTCGCCGGTAAGTGCTTCAGGTTCATCGTTAAGAGGACAATTTGGTGGATGGAATGGATCACCTTCTTCTTGCCTCCAGAGATTTAGTATATTACGAACCCATCCCCAATTCATCCAAAATAGATGATGGGAAATTGGTTGATCCATTCCGGTGACGCTGTTCTCGGAGCTCGAATGGAAATCCATATCGGCGTAGCTATCGAAGTCGGAGGAATTCGAACTGGATGAAGAATCCATCTTGTATGGTCGGAGAAATGAATTTTTGGTTTGGAATAGATTATAGGAGTTGGGTTTGGTACTCTTCAATACATAATTTACATATGTATATATATAATATCAAAATCCCATGAATTACGGAGAATCTTTGAAATACGTCAGACAATGTCTATAATAACAGATACGCTAGGATATGAATTTTGTCTATACACTATCGATGCACTAAGTGCAGTAAGACGTGTCTAGACTTAAGAATGATAAGCAGGAAGTTCCCTAAGAAAGATAAGCAGATGATTTCCGACTAGGATTGCTAAGCAAAACTTTTGACAAGCAGACACGGTCAAAGTCCAGACTCACTTAATGTATCCTAACAACTACTAGTTAGACACACTAATGCAAGGCCTGGTTCGCTAAGACCAACGCTCTGATACCAACTGAAAGGATCCGAAACTAATCATCCGGACATCGTCCATATAGATTAAAAACGAATTACAATAGTTGATAACATCGCGAGGTACTTGACCTCTATATGATACATTTTACAAACGTTGCATTTATTTCTTAAAGGCAATCTATTATTACATCGAGAGTTGACATATTAGCCTAACATTTTATAACAACCAAATGATCTAATCTGCCATTTGCATAACAATAGTCTTTAATGAACTTCAATGACTCGAATGCAACGTCCTTGTATCATAGCTTAAATGGTCCCAAACAATATCCTTAATATGAGCTAATGCACAGCGGAAGACTTAATTCGTACCTGAGAATAACATGCTTTAAACGTCAACATAAAGTTGGTGAGATATATAGGTTTGTTGCTAGCAGTGTTATAACAATACTTAACATTTAATCACGTCGCATATTCCCTTTAATATGAAATCTTACTACACCGTACCAAGGTGTAGTCGCAAAACGAAGTACTGTGCAACCGTTGAATACTGGTCGTCCAGTCCGGTTGGGGTTGTCAGGCCCGATAGATCTATCAACAGGATTCGCGTTTACAATACCGCTGTAAATATTAGTTACCAAGCTACAGGGAAGTATGCCAGTGGTACAACTCAACGTAGAACATATTTTTCAGTTACTTGTGTCCATATCGTAAAACATAAAATACATGTATTCTCATCCCGAAATATTTAGAGTTTAAAAGTGGGACTATATACTCACTGTTGTCTTGAAGATATGTAATTTGACTCGGTCTCCGATTGATATCACGAACCTATCCATATATAATATATCAATATGTTTTCATTTTTAAACAAACGTTATAAATATATACTTGTTATACTTTTAATACTTTGAATAATTCCTTAGTCCGTAGTTAGCAGTCCGATGTTAGTAATTCAATTTTAATGGTTCACTTTTAGATGTTTAATATACCCGCAATGAAATAAATAAAACCCCCAACGAAATCAATAAAACCCCATCGTATATGTGTTGGTCGAGATTAATCTTGACCCATGGTACCGGTGTTGTCAAATGACGTGTTGCGTACATAAAGTACCGGTGTTGTCAAATGACGTGTTGCGTACAATCATGGGATCTTATGATTAATCTTCTCGTGTTGTTTACAGGTGATCCTGAACCATATAAAATTGAATTATAAGTACATATATATAAAATATCATGTTATCTTAGAAATATGTGATTTATATAATTTTTTTCCAATTGATCCCGTAATTGAAATGATCTAGGATAACCAATTTTGTTTCGGTCATAGTTTCTTCGTTACAAATCCGTTTTCGTTGATTCAAATTGCCATCTTCTTGGATCGAGTTCTTCTTTAAGACTATGAACTGTAAATACCTTGGTTTGTATTCAAAATCATACGGCATAGGTGAGACTTTAGTGAAACATATGAAGTTAAACATTTTTGTTACAACAAAATCATTTAATGACCATTTTTCTAAAAATACTTATACTTTGAAAAACCAAGTTTTACCTTGTTAAATTAACATATACATAAGTTATATTACAGGTCTTGAAGTATTTTAAAAGTTAAGTTAGAAGGATCTATTTAGTTTGCAAACAAGTTTGAAAACATTCAAACTATGTTCTTGTTGTTAAACTTTTGTACCACAAAATAAGATAGCTATATATATATGAATCAAATAAGGTTATGAACATAGATTCTACCTCAAGTTCCTTGGATAAGATTGCTATAAAAGAGGAGTAAGAAGCTAGAATCAAAAGGGTGTTGGAAGTGGATGAAAGATTGGAAGTAAGTTGGTGTTCTTGGAAGGTTTTCTTGAAGTGTTTTTGTATGATTTTCTTATGGTGTTTTAGTATGGTTTTTGAAGCTAGATCTTCTTGAAAACTTTGCTGAATTGATTAAGGGTTTTAAGGCTTCAAAGTATGTGTGTGTTTTGGCTAAAATATTGAAGTAAAATGAAACAAAAATGCTCATGTATTTATACTAAAAAAAACGTGTATAATGGGAGTATATGGACAAAATTTTCAAGTAATCATTTTATGTATCTAGTCCTAATTGCTTCCAAATACAATTACCTAGCCCTAAGGGCATGTACAATGGCTGGTTAGGTGGTGATTTGACATGTATTTACTATTAGTAAATACATATAGAAGCTATGTATGATACGAGTACAAATACTCTAGGTATACGTATAGAATTTTGTGAAAAATGGAATGAGGATTCAAATATAGCTATCTTTTGTGAATACACTTATATGGTTTTATGTATTTAAGTCTTTAAAAGTGATTAAATACATTACTTATACGATATATGTATAAACATTATAGGTTGTAAGTATTTATGTCAAATAACGTTACGTATTGTTATTGTTTTGAAAACTTAAGTTAGTAGTTTCAAAATATACTTATAACTTGTTGTTATTAATACAAAATGAGATATTAAAACATTCTTAGATCATGTTAAATATGTATATATACATATATATACACAAACGTATAATTGTATAGTTTGTGATATCGTCGGTCAAACTAGATGGTCAAACGTTGTGTAAAACTCTTTTCGAAAATATAAGTCTCAACAATTTGGATTGCTTATCATGTTGGTAAGGTTTAATTTATGTAAATATTAATCTTATAAGTATAGAAAGATTGAAAAGGTGCGGGTCAACTTTACGGTTTTTGCTTATCGTGTCGGAACCATATAGAGATTAGAGTTTAAATTTGGTCGGAAATTTCCGGGTCGTTACAATTAATATATATAAACATGGAAAAGTTCGGGTCACTACAGTACCTACCCGTTAAATAAATTTCGTCCCGAAATTTTAAGCTGTTGAAGGTGTTGACGAATCTTCTGGAAATAGATGCGGGTATTTCTTCTTCATCTGATCTTCACGCTCCCAGGTGAACTCGGGTCCTCTACGAGCATTCCATCGAACCTTAACAATTGGTATCTTGTTTTGCTTAAGTCTTTTAACCTCACGATCCATTATTTCGACGGGTTCTTCGATGAATTGAAGTTTTTCGTTGATTTGGATTTTATCTAACGGAATAGTGAGATCTTCTTTAGCAAAACATTTCTTTAAATTCGAGACGTGGAAAGTGTTATGTACAGCCGCGAGTTGTTGAGGTAACTCTAGTCGGTAAGCTACTGGTCCGATACGATCAATAATCTTGAATGGTCCAATATACCTTGGATTTAATTTCCCTCGTTTACCAAATCGAACAACGCCTTTCCAAGGTGCAACTTTAAGCATGACCATCTCTCCAAATTCAAATTCTATATCTTTTCTTTTAATGTCAGCGTAGCTCTTTTGTCGACTTTGGGCGGTTTTCAACCGTTGTTGAATTTGGATGATCTTCTCGGTAGTTTCTTGTATAATCTCCGGACCCGTAATCTGTCTATCCCCCACTTCACTCCAACAAATCGGAGACCTGCACTTTCTACCATAAAGTGCTTCAAACGGCGCCATCTCAATGCTTGAATGGTAGCTGTTGTTGTAGGAAAATTCTGCTAACGGTAGATGTCGATCCCAACTGTTTCCGAAATCAATAACACATGCTCGTAGCATGTCTTCAAGCGTTTGTATCGTCCTTTCGCTCTGCCCATTAGTTTGTGGATGATAGGCAGTACTCATGTCTAGACGAGTTCCTAATGCTTGCTGTAATGTCTGCCAGAATCTTGAAATAAATCTGCCATCCCTATCAGAGATAATAGAGATTGGTATTCCATGTCTGGAGATGACTTCCTTCAAATACAGTCGTGCTAACTTCTCCATCTTGTCATCTTCTCTTATTGGCAAGAAGTGTGCTGATTTGGTGAGACGGTCAACTATTACCCAAATAGTATCAAAACCACTTGCAGTCCTTGGCAATTTAGTGATGAAATCCATGGTAATGTTTTCCCATTTCCATTCCGGGATTTCGGGTTGTTGAAGTAGACCTGATGGTTTCTGATGCTCAGCTTTGACCTTAGAACACGTCAAACATTCTCCTACGTATTTAGCAACATCGGCTTTCATACCCGGCCACCAAAAATGTTTCTTGAGATCCTTATACATCTTCCCCGTTCCAGGATGTATTGAGTATCTGGTTTTATGAGCTTCTCTAAGTACCATTTCTCTCATATCTCCAAATTTTGGTACCCAAATCCTTTCAGCCCTATACCGGGTTCCGTCTTCCCGAATATTAAGATGCTTCTCCGATCCTTTGGGTATTTCATCCTTTAAATTTCCCTCTTTTAAAACTCCTTGTTGTGCCTCCTTTATTTGAGTAGTAATGTTATTATGAATCATTATATTCATAGATTTTACTCGATGGGTTCTCTGTCCTTCCTGCTCAAGGCATCGGCTACCACATTTGCCTTCCCCGGGTGGTAACGAATCTCAAAGTCGTAATCATTCAATAATTCAATCCACCTACGCTGCCTCATATTCAGTTGTTTCTGATTAAATATGTGTTGAAGACTTTTGTGGTCGGTATATATAATACTTTTGACCCCATATAAGTAGTGCCTCCAAGTCTTTAATGCAAAAACAACCGCGCCTAATTCCAAATCATGCGTCGTATAATTTTGTTCGTGAATCTTCAATTGTCTAGACGCATAAGCAATCACCTTCGTTCATTGCATTAATACACAACCGAGACCTTGCTTTGATGCATCACAATAAATCACAAAATCATCATTCCCTTCAGGCAATGACAATATAGGTGCCGTAGTTAGCTTTTTCTTCAATAACTGAAACGCTTTCTCTTGTTCATCATTCCATTCAAATTTCTTCCCTTTATGCGTTAATGCAGTCAAGGGTTTTGCTATTCTGGAAAAGTCTTGGATGAACCTTCTGTAGTAACCAGCTAGTCCTAAAAACTGGCGTATGTGTTTCGGAGTTTTTGGGGTTTCCCACTTTTCAACAGTTTCTATCTTTGCCGGATCCACCTTAATACCTTCTTTGTTCACTACGTGACCGAGGAATTGAACTTCTTCCAACCAAAATGCACACTTTGAAAACTTAGCGTACAATTCTTCCTTCCTCAATACTTCTAACACCTTTCTCAAATGTTCACCGTGTTCTTGGTCATTCTTTGAGTAAATAAGTATGTCATCAATGAAAACAATGACAAACTTGTCAAGGTATGGTCCACACACTCGGTTCATAAGGTCCATGAACACAGCTGGTGCATTAGTTAAACCAAACGGCATGACCATAAACTCGTAATGACCGTAACGTGTTCTGAAAGCAGTCTTTGGAATATCATCTTCTTTCACCCGCATTTGATGATACCCGGAACGTAAGTCAATCTTTGAATAAACAGACGAGCCTTGTAGTTGATCAAATAAGTCATCGATTCTCGGTAGTGGGTAGCGGTTCTTGATGGTAAGTTTGTTCAACTCTCGGTAGTCGATACACAATCTGAATGTACCATCTTTCTTCTTGACAAACAAAACAGGAGCTCCCCACGGTGATGTGCTTGGTCGAATGAAACCACGCTCTAAAAGTTCTTGTAATTGGCTTTGTAGTTCTTTCATCTCGCTGGGTGCGAGTCTGTAAGGAGCACGAGCTATTGGTGCAGCTCCTGGTACAAGATCTATTTGAAATTCAACGGATCGATGTGGGGGTAATCCCGGTAATTCTTTCGGAAATACATCAGGAAATTCTTTTGCGACGGGAACATCATTGATGCTCTTTTCTTCAGTTTGTACTTTCTCGACGTGTGCTAGAACAGCATAGCAACCTTTTCTTATTAGTTTTTGTGCCTTCAAATTACTAATAAGATGTAGCTTCGTGTTGCCCTTTTCTCCGTACACCATTAAGGGTTTTCCTTTTTCTCGTATAATGCGAATTGCATTTTTGTAACAAACGATCTCCGCTTTCACTTCTTTCAACCAGTCCATACCGATTATCACATCAAAACTCCCTAACTCTACTGGTATCAAATCAATCTTAAATGTTTCGCTAACCAGTTTAATTTCTCGATTCCGACATATATTATCTGCTGAAATTAATTTACCATTTGCTAATTCGAGTAAAAATTTACTATCCAAAGGTGTCAATGGACAACTTAATTTAGCACAAAAATCTCTACTCATATAGCTTCTATCCGCACCCGAATCAAATAAAACGTAAGCAGATTTATTGTCAATAAGAAACGTACCCGTAACAAGCTCCGGGTCTTCCTGTGCCTCTGCCGCATTAATATTGAAAACTCTTCCACGGCCTTGTCCATTCGTGTTCTCCTGGTTCGGGCAATTTCTAATAATGTGGCCCGGTTTTCCACATTTATAACAAACTACATTGGCATAACTTGCTCCGACACTACTTGCTCCGCCATTACTCGTTCCGACACCATTTGTTCCTTTCGTTCTATTAACCCCTGGTCCGTAGACCTCACACTTCGCCGTGCTATGACCATTTCTTTTACACTTGTTGCAAAATTTGGTGCAGAACCCCGAGTGATTCTTTTCACACCTTTGGCATAGCTGCTTCTGATTGTTGTTGTTGTTGCGGTTATTATTGTTGTTGGGATGATTATTGTAGTTGCTGTTGTTGTTGTTGTTGTTGTTATTGGGCCGTTTGTTGTAGTTGCGATTGATGTTGCGATTGTTGGGATAATTGTTGCGATTATTGTTATAATTGTTGTTGTTGTTGTATTGGTGAGTCTTATCACCGTTTTCCTCCCACTTTCTTTTGACTTGCTTCACATTGGCCTCTTCAGCAGTCTGTTCTTTAATTCTTTCTTCAATTTGGTTTACGAGTTTGTGAGCCATTCTACATGCCTGTTGTATGGAGGCGGGCTCGTGTGAACTTATATCTTCTTGGATTCTTTCCGGTAATCCTTTCACAAATGCGTCGATCTTCTCTTCCTCATCTTCGAATGCTCTCGGACACAATAGGCACAATTCTGTGAATCGTCTTTCGTACGTGGTAATATCAAATCCTTGGGTTCGTAACCCTCTAAGTTCTGTCTTGAGCTTATTGACCTCGGTTCTGGGACGGTACTTCTCGTTCATCAAGTGCTTGAATGCTGACCACGGTAGTGCGTACGCATCGTCTTGTCCCACTTGCTCTAGATAGGTATTCCACCATGTTAACGCAGAACCTGTGAAGGTATGCGTAGCGTACTTTACTTTGTCCTCTTCAGTACACTTACTTATGGCAAACACCGATTCGACCTTCTCGGTCCACCGTTTCAATCCGATCGGTCCTTCGGTTCCATCAAATTCCAAAGGTTTGCAGGCAGTGAATTCTTTGTAGGTGCATCCTACACGATTTCCTGTACTGCTAGATCCAAGGTTATTGTTGGTATGTAGCGCAGCCTGTACTGCGGCTATGTTTGAAGCTAGAAAAGTACGGAATTCCTCTTCATTCATATTCACGGTGTGTCGAGTAGTCGGTGCCATTTCCTTCAAAATAGTTAAATGGAACAAGTTAATCATACAGAATATTAAGAGTAGTTAATAGTATTTCGTAGCATAATATGAACTCATTTATAAAAGCTTTTTCTTCATATTAGCGTTTTATAAGTTTAAATTCTGGTAGTACCTACCCGTTAAGTTCATACTTAGTAGTTAATATACAATTCAACTACTACAATTCTATATGAAAAACTGATTATAATAATATTTCGCGTTCAAACTTTTATACAATATTTTACAAACTTATAATACCGCTTATTTTACATAAAGCATGAAATATAGCACACAATAACTTTGATACAAGATAGTTGTGAAGATAATTCTAGCTAGTACACAAGTCGTTCAGCAAAGGCAATAAAGACACGTAATTCATACGTCCAGAAACAAGTCATGCATTCTGGTTTTACTAGGACTACTTCCCATCCTTGGTCTTGTGCAACATAACCGTTATGGCCGTTGATAAGACAGCGTGTTGTAACGTCGTCAAAGGGACGAGGGTTACGTAATGTCCAACAGTCCCGTAATAATCTAAAAACCTCATTTCTTACCCCAATTACCGACTCCGTCACTTGTGGAAACGTTTTGTTTAATAGTTGTAGCCCGATGTTCTTGTTCTCACTTTGGTGAGAAGCGAACATTACTAATCCGTAAGCATAACATGCTTCTTTATGTTGCATGTTAGCCGCTTTTTCTAAATCACGAAGTCCAATATTCGGATATATTGAGTCAAAATAATTTCTTAACCCGTTGCGTAAAATAGCATTTGGGTTCCCCGCAATATATGCGTCAAAGTAAACACATCGTAACTTATGGGTTTCCCAATGTGATATCCCCCATCTTTCAAACGAAAGTCTCTTATAAACCAAGACATTCTTGGAACGTTCTTCGAATGTCTTACAAACTGATCTCGCCTTAAATAGTTGTGCCGAGGAATTCTGGCCGACTCTAGACAAGATTTCATCAATCATGTCTCCGGGTAGGTCTCTTAAAATATTTGGTTGTCTATCCATTTTGTGTTTTTAAACTGTAAAATAGACAAGAGTTAGATTCATAAAAAAAATACTTATTAATACAAGCAATTTTTACATATATCATAAAGCATACGAACACTATATTACATATATTACACCACACGAATACAACTATCTTATTCCGACTCGCTCGTTTCTTCTTCTTCGGTTTTGGTTCGTTTTGCCAAGTTTCTAGGGATATATGATGTTCCCCTAATACGAGCCGTCGTTGTCCACATTGGTTTAGAAAAACCTGGTGGTTTAGAGGTTCCCGGGTCATTGTTACAACTTAAGGACTTCGGGCGTTGACGATACATATAAAGTTCATCGGGGTTGGAATTAGATTTCTCTATTTTTATGCCCTTTCCCTTATTATTTTCTTTTGCCTTTTTAAATTCAGTTGGGGTAATTTCTATAACATCATCGGAATTCTCGTCGGAATCCGATTCATCGGAGAATTGGTAATCCTCCCAATATTTTGCTTCCTTGGCGGAAACACCATTGACCATAATTAACCTTGGTCGGTTGGTTGAGGATTTTCTTTTACTTAACCGTTTTATTATTTCCCCCACCGGTTCTATTTCTTCATCCGGTTCCGATTCTTCTTCCGGTTCCGATTCTTCTTCCTGTTCCGACTCTTCTTCCGGTTCCTCTTCGGGAACTTGTGAATCAGTCCACGAATCATTCCAATTTACATTTGACTCTTCATTATTATTAGGTGAGTCAATGGGACTTGTTCTAGAGGTAGACATCTATCACATAATATCAAACGCGTTAAGAGATTAATATATCACATAATATTCACATGTTAAAAATATATAGTTTCCAACAAAATTTGTTAAGCAATCATTTTTCAAGTAAACACGGTCGAAGTCCAGACTCACTAATGCATCCTAACAAACTCGATAAGACACACTAATGAAAAATTCTGGTTCTCTAAGACCAACGCTCGGATACCAACTGAAATGTCCCGTTCTTATTGATTAAAAACGTTCCATATTAATTGATTTCGTTGCGAGGTTTTGACCTCTATATGAGACGTTTTTCAAAGACTGCATTCATTTTTAAAACAAACCATAACCTTTATTTCATAAATAAAGGTTTAAAAAGCTTTACGTACATTATCAAATAATGATAATCTAAAATATCCTGTTTACACACGACCATTACATAATGGTTTACAATACAAATATGTTACATCGAAATCAGTTTCTTGAATGCAGTTTTTACACAATATCATACAAACATGGACTCCAAATCTTGTCCTTATTTTAGTATGCAACAGCGGAAGCTCTTAATATTCACCTGAGAATAAACATGCTTTAAACGTCAACAAAAATGTTGGTGAGTTATAGGTTTAACCTATATATATCAAATCGTAACAATAGACCACAAGATTTCATATTTCAATACACATCCCATACATAGAGATAAAAATCATTCATATGGTGAACACCTGGTAACCGACATTAACAAGATGCATATATAAGAATATCCCCATCATTCCGGGACACCCTTCGGATATGATATAAATTTCGAAGTACTAAAGCATCCGGTACTTTGGATGGGGTTTGTTAGGCCCAATAGATCTATCTTTAGGATTCGCGTCAATTAGGGTGTCTGTTCCCTAATTCTTAGATTACCAGACTTAATAAAAAGGGGCATATTCGATTTCGATAATTCAACCATAGAATGTAGTTTCACGTACTTGTGTCTATTTTGTAAATCATTTATAAAACCTGCATGTATTCTCATCCCAAAAATATTAGATTTTAAAAGTGGGACTATAACTCACTTTCACAGATTTTTACTTCGTCGGGAAGTAAGACTTGGCCACTGGTTGATTCACGAACCTATAACAATATATACATATATATCAAAGTATGTTCAAAATATATTTACAACACTTTTAATATATTTTGATGTTTTAAGTTTATTAAGTCAGCTGTCCTCGTTAGTAACCTACAACTAGTTGTCCACAGTTAGATGTACAGAAATAAATCGATAAATATTATCTTGAATCAATCCACGACTCAGTGTGTACGTATCTCAGTATTGATCACAACTCAAACTATATATATTTTGGAATCAACCTCAACCCTGTATAGCTAACTCCAACATTCACATATAGAGTGTCTATGGTTGTTCCGAAATATATATAGATGTGTCGACATGATAGGTCGAAACATTGTATACGTGTCTATGGTATCTCAAGATTACATAATATACAATACAAGTTGATTAAGTTATGGTTGGAATAGATTTGTTACCAATTTTCACGTAGCTAAAATGAGAAAACTTATCCAATCTTGTTTTACCCATAACTTCTTCATTTTAAATCCGTTTTGAGTGAATCAAATTGCTATGGTTTCATATTGAACTCTATTTTATGAATCTAAACAGAAAAGTATAGGTTTATAGTCGGAAAAATAAGTTACAAGTCGTTTTTGTAAAGGTAGTCATTTCAGTCGAAAGAACGACGTCTAGATGACCATTTTAGAAAACATACTTCCACTTTGAGTTTAATCATAATTTTTGGATATAGTTTCATGTTCATAATAAAAATCATTTTCTCATAATAACAACTTTAAAATCAAAGTTTATCATAGTTTTTAATTAACTAACCCAAAACAGCCCGCGGTGTTACTACGACGGCGTAAATCCGGTTTTACGGTGTTTTTCGTGTTTCCAGGTTTTAAATCATTAAGTTAGCATATCATATAGATATAGAACATGTGTTTAGTTGATTTTAAAAGTCAAGTTAGAAGGATTAACTTTTGTTTGCGAACAAGTTTAGAATTAACTAAACTATGTTCTAGTGATTACAAGTTTAAACCTTCGAATAAGATAGCTTTATATGTATGAATCGAATGATGTTATGAACATCATTACTACCTTAAGTTCCTTGGATAAACCTACTGGAAAAGAGGAAAATGGATCTAGCTTCAATGGATCCTTGGATGGCTCGAAGTTCTTGAAGCAGAATCATGACACGAAAACAAGTTCAAGTAAGATCATCACTTGAAATAAGATTGTTATAGTTATAGAAATTGAACCAAAGTTTGAATATGATTATTACCTTGTATTAGAATGATAACCTACTGTAAGAAACAAAGATTTCTTGAGGTTGGATGATCACCTTACAAGAATGGAAGTGAGCTAGCAAACTTGAAAGTATTCTTGATTTTATGAAACTAGAACTTTTGGATTTTATGAAGAACACTTAGAACTTGAAGATAGAACTTGAGAGAGATCAATTATATGAAGAAAATTGAAGAATGAAAGTGTTTGTAGGTGTTTTTGGTCATTGGTGTATGGATTAGATATAAAGGATATGTAATTTTGTTTTCATGTAAATAAGTCATGAATGATTACTCATATTTTTGTAATTTTATGAGATATTTCATGCTAGTTGCCAAATGATGGTTCCCACATGTGTTAGGTGACTCACATGGGCTGCTAAGAGCTGATCATTGGAGTGTATATACCAATAGTACATACATCTAAAAGCTGTGTATTGTACGAGTACGAATACGGGTGCATACGAGTAGAATTGTTGATGAAACTGAACGAGGATGTAATTGTAAGCATTTTTGTTAAGTAGAAGTATTTTGATAAGTGTATTGAAGTCTTTCAAAAGTTTATAAATACATATTAAAACACTACATGTATATACATTTTAACTGAGTCGTTAAGTCATCGTTAGTCGTTACATGTAAGTGTTGTTTTGAAACCTTTAGGTTAACGATCTTGTTAAATGTTGTTAACCCAATGTTTATAATATCAAATGAGATTTTAAATTATTATATTATCATGATATTATCATGTATGAATATCTCTTAATATGATATATATACATTAAATGACTTTACAACGATAATCGTTACATATATGTCTCGTTTAAAAATCATTAAGTTAGTAGTCTTGTTTTTACATATGTAGTTCTTTGTTAATATACTTAATGATATGTTTACTTATCATAGTATCATGTTAACTATATATATATATCCATATATATGTCATCATATAGTTTATACAAGTTTTAACGTTCGTGAATCACCGGTCAACTTGGGTGGTCAATTGTCTATATGAAACATATTTCAATTAATCAAGTCTTAACAAGTTTGATTGCTTAACATGTTGGAAACATTTAATCATGTAAATATCAATCTCAATTAATATATATAAACATGGAAAAGTTCGGGTCACTACATGATTATACCCGGAACGTAAGTCAATCTTTGAATAAACAGACGAGCCTTGTAGTTGATCAAATAAGTCGTCGATTCTCGGTAGTGGGTAGCGGTTCTTGATGGTAAGTTTGTTCAACTCTCGGTAGTCGATACACAACCTGAATGTACCATCTTTCTTCTTGACAAACAAAACAGGAGCTCCCCACGGTGATGTGCTTGGTCGAATGAAACCACGCTCTAAAAGTTCTTGTAATTGGCTTTGCAGTTCTTTCATCTCGCTGGGTGCGAGTCTGTAAGGAGCACGAGCTATTGGTGCAGCTCCTGGTACAAGATCTATTTGAAATTCAACGGATCGATGTGGGGGTAATCCCGGTAATTCTTTCGGAAATACATCGGGAAATTCTTTTGCAATGGGAACACCATTGATGCTCTTTTCTTCAGTTTGTACTTTCTCGACGTGTGCTACAGCATAGCAACCTTTTCTTATTAGTTTTTGTGCCTTCAGGTTACTAATAAGATTTAACTTTGCCCTCCGTACACCATTAAGGGTTTTCCTTTTTCTCGTATAATGCGAATTGCATTTTTGTAACAAACGATCTCTGCTTTCACTTCTTTCAACCAGTCCATACCGATTATCACATCAAAACTCCCTAACTCTACTGGTATCAAATCAATCTTAAATGTTTCGCTAACCAGTTTAATTTCTCGATTCTGACATATATTATCTGCTGAAATTAATTTACCATTTGCTAATTCGAGTAAAAATTTACTATCCAAAGGCGTCAATGGACAACTTAATTTAGCACAAAAATCTCTACTCATATAGCTTCTATCCGCACCCGAATCAAATAAAACGTAAGAAGATTTATTGTCAATAAGAAATGTACCCGTAACAAGCTCCGGGTCTTCCTGTGCCTCTGCCGGATTAATATTGAAAACTCTTTCGCGGCCTTGTCCATTCGTGTTCTCCTGGTTCGGGCAATTTCTAATAATGTGGCCCGCTTTTCCATATTTATAACAAACTACATTGGCATAACTTGCTCCGACACTCCTTGCTCCGCCATTACTCGTTCCGACACCATTTGTTCCTTTCGTTCTATTAACCCCTGGTCCGTAGACCTCACACTTCACCACGCTATGACCATTTCTTTTACACTTGTTGCAAAATTTAGTGCAGAACCCCGAGTGATACTTTTCACACCTTTGGCATAGCTGCTTCTGATTGTTGTTGTTGTTGCGGTTATTATTGTTGTTGGGATGATTGTTGTAGTTGCTGTTGTTGTTGTTGTTGTTGTTGTTGTTGTTGTTGTTGTTGTTGTTGTTGTTGTTGGGCCGTTTGTTGTAGTTGCGATTGATGTTGCGATTGTTGGGATAATTGTTGCGATTATTGTTGTAATTGTTGTTGTTGTTGTTGTTGTTGTTGTTGTATTGGTGATTCTTATCATCGTTTTCCTCTCACTTTCTTTTGACTTGCTTCACATTGGCCTCTTCAGCAGTCTGTTCTTTAATTCTTTCTTCAATCTGGTTCATAGTTTGTGAGCCATTCTACATGCCTGTTGTATGGAGGCGGGCTCGTGTGAACTTATATCTTCTTGGATTCTTTCCGGTAATCCTTTCACAAACGCGTCAATCTTCTCTTCCTCATCTTCGAATGCTCCCGGACACAATAGGCACAATTCTGTGAATCGTCTTTCGTACGTGGTAATATCAAATCCTTGGGTTCGTAACCCTCTAAGTTCTGTCTTGAGCTTATTGACCTCGGTTCTGGGATGGTACTTGTGATGACCCGGGAATTTCCGACCAAATTTAAACATAATCTTATATGATTCGACTCGATAAGCAAAGTCTATTAAACCGAGTCTCATTATGTTTGAACTATTTCATGATAACATTTGACCTTTAACTATTTCCGACGATTCACGAACCTTTAATTGTAACTAAGAATGTAAATATAAATAATTATATATAAAACTAATTATATTAGTATTAATGAACTATTAAGTAATTTTGTTATTATAAAAGATAACATTTAATAACTAAAGATTTTCATTTTGAATATATATCGTATATTGTATATAAATGATTCAAACATATTTTACCAACGTTATCAAAATATTAAATGTACAATGTTATACTTTGTAGTTAATTGTTTAATATACATAATTAATCATCTACTCAACATTTAAAACATGATTTTATATATATGGTAGTATACATATATACATAAATATAACTATATATATATGATTTTATACATAATTATTATATTATGTATATGTAGAAATTTATAATATATCTATGATGAAATAATGTACTATTTTAATAAATATATATAATACTTACATATATAAAACATTTATATTTTTCATAATTACATACATAAGTATAATATAATTAGTATGTAAATAAATATTATAATATATTTATATTAAAATGCATAAATATATAATATTCAGTATATGTTACAATACATATTACATAATTATTAAATATTACATAATAATAGATGATATTAATAAATTAAATTTAAATACAAATATAGTTGTTGTAGTAATGTTATTTGTATCGTCAAATATCAATATTTGTATTCATAATATCACTTTATATCATATAAAGATGAAATTGGATGTATAAATTAGATTATTATTACTAATATTATTATTATCGATAAAATATTAATATTATCATAATTAGTATGGTATTATTATTATTATTATTATTATTATTATTATTATTATTATTATTATTATTATTATTATTATTATTATTATTATTATTATCATTTTTACAATTATTATTATCATTAATATTATATTTATCATTATTATTAATTTTATTAATATTATTAGATATTAATAGTATTGTTATTATATATTATTATTATTAATTAAAAAAAACAGTAGGGATCTATATTATACGCTTGACCTCTGTATCCTTTATCTCTATTATTATTATTATTATTTTTGTTTCTTTCCTGCTCCAAACTCGTGAACCTGTGTTGACATTTTCTCCATTTTTTATCAACCGATCTCTATTATTACAAAATGATTATGTATAATTGCAAATCAAATAAAAAGGAAATCCAATGGGATTAAAGAGCACAGCGATATTTTTTTTTTCTTCTTCTCTGCACGCTCCAATTTTTTTTTTCTCTTAATTCAATTTCGAATAAAGTTTCAAAATCTAAAAATGCAGAAAGGTTAGAAATCTTTCTTTGAATCTATCTGCAAAATCTCAACTCTCAAATCTTTATATCGATCTTGAATTTTGAAGTCAAAGTTTAGTTTAAAAAAAGTCAACAATTGTTCTTGAGACAAATTCGCGTTCGTGTATATGTTTCTGATCAAATTGACGATTCCAGTAGTTTTTATACATGTTTAGAAAACTATTTCGTGTTATAAACATTATCTATAATGTTATCTATTACGAAATCAATTTTTTTTGTTTTGTTCCAAGAACCGACGCTGCAGTAGGCCTTTAGTGTTTTTTTTTTTTTTTTTATTTTAGAACCCAAATTATTTTTTTTCTGTAATGTTTTGAAGCTTTAAAAGGAACCCTGATTTTTTTTTTTTTTTTTTTTTTTTTTGGTTATTGATGTTTTGTTGAATCCGTGAGACTTGTGGAGAAGAAGAGAAATAGAAGAAAAACAGTTTATATATAAAATTTAAATTCGATATTAGTACAGAGAATCAGAATTGGTGGGATGGTCGAGAGTGTTTGCGTGTGAGCATGTGGTCACGAGATCGAGTCCAGAGGACGGTAGTTTCTTTTTTTTTTTTGAAACTCTTTTCATGTGAGGTAGTTTTCTTTTCTAATTTTATTATTGTTATTATATATTAATTATTATTAGTATTATTATTATTATTGTGATTGTTTTGATTGTTATTGTTATTGTTATTATTAGTATCATACTTGTTATCATATTTGAAAGTATTATAGACATTACTATTATTATTATGATAGGTATTAATAATATTATTATTAGTAATAAACTTATCATTTTAGTATTTTATCATCATTAGGATTATGATTATCATTATTATTATTATGAAGGAAATAAAAATATATTATTATCATCAATATTAGAATTTGTACCGGTTTATAAATAATAGTATCATCAGTACATTTACAATTAATAATATCATATTTATCAGTATCATCATTAATATTTACTAGTATTATTATGATTATCATTTATCATTTTATAAATATTAGAACCCTTATTATTAACATAAGTATGGTATTAGTATTAATATTATTTTAGAGTTATTATTATTAGTATCATTAACAGTTATCATTTTCATTTTTTTTGCTATTAGTATTATCATTATTAATAAAATTATTATTATTATTAGTAAATCATTATTATCTAAATTATTATTTTAACAAATAAATCTTTTGTACACTATATATATACTTATGGTATATACTAGGATTGTATTAATAATTCACATAACAAACTAATAAAATTTCATAAATACAATACTAACCACAAATATATGTATATAAATATATTAATGTCACTATTTATATAAACGTAAATCATTATAGATATATATACATAAAATCGATATATATATATATAAAATATAACTTAAAATATAATATAAGTATACGTTTTAAAATAAAGGTTAGAATAAATTCTACAAAACTATAATATATAAATAATACATATTAATAAATGAAATTTTGTAACTTACATTATACGTATTAATATATACACAATTGATATAGGTTCGTGAATCCGAGGCCAACCCTGCATTGTTCAATGACGTCATATGTATTTTTACTACAAAATACAGTATCGTGAGTTTCATTTGCCTTTTTACCCTTTATATTTTTGGGCTGAGAATACATGCGCAACTTTTATAACTGTTTTACGAAATTGACACAAGTACGTGAAACTACATTCTATGGTTAGATTATCGAAGTCGAATATGCCCCTTTTTATTAAGTCTGGTAATCTAAGAATTAGGGAACTGACACCCTAATTGACGCGAATCCTAAAGATAGATCTATCGGGCCCAACAAGCCCCATCCAAAGTACCGGATGTTTTAGTACTTCGAAATTTATATCATGTCCGAAGGAGGATCCCGGAATGATGGGGATATTCTTATATATGAATATTGTTAATGTCGGTTACCAGGTGTTCAATCCATATGAATGATATTTTTGTCTCTATGCATGGGACGTATGTTTATGAGAAATGGAAATCTGAAATCTTGTGGTCTATTAAAATGATGGAAACGATTGTTTAAGTTAAACTAATGAACTCACCAACCTTTTGGTTGACACTTTAAAGCATGTTTATTCTCAGGTACGAAAGAAATCTTCCGCTGTGTATTTGCTCATTTTATAGATATTACTTGGAGTCATTCATGGCATATTTCAAAAGACGTTGCATTCGAGTCGTCGAGTTCATCAAGATTATTATCAAGTCAATTATAGTTGGATATATTATGAAATGGTATGCATGCCTGTCAACTTTCGATGTAATGAAAGTTTGTCTTTTCAAAAACGAATGCAATGTTTGTAAAATGTATCATATAGAGGTCAAGTATCTCGCGATGTAATCAACTGTTGTGAATCGTTTATAATCGATATGGACTTCGTCCGGATGGATTAGGACGGGTCTTCACAGTTGGTATCAGAGCGGTGGTCTTAGCGAACCAGGTCTTGCATTAGTGAGTCTAACTGATAGTCGTTAGAATGCATTAATGAGTCTGGACTTCGACCGTGTTTGCATGTCAAAAGTTTTGCTTATCATTTAGTGTCGAAAAATTATTTGCTTACCATCCTTAAAGTCTAAGACACGTCTTACTGCCTTTATTGCATAGACAGTGTATAGTTAAATTCATATCTTAGCGTATCTGTTATTGTTACCTTTGCCTGACAGCTTCCGTAGATTCCTCCGTAGCTTATGGGATTTTAGTATTATATATGCATATGTAAATTATGTATTGCAGGGTACTAATCTACATCCTATAATCTATTTCTTATCGAAAATCCTTCATCTGATCGTACGAGATGAATCCCTCAACCAGTTCGAGTCCATCTGATTTCGATAGCTATTTCGATAGTTATTCCGACAGCTATTTCGATATGGATTTCCACTCGAGCTCCGAAAGCAGAGTAACCGGAATGAATCGATCAATTAGCCATCATCTATTCTGAATGAATTGGAGATGGGTTCGTAGTCGACTTAATCAATGGAAACGCGAAGAAGGCGATCATTTCCACTGACCAAATTCACCTCTTGACAATGGACCTAAAACGTTTACCGGCGAACCTGTTCGAGACACCATTTTCTCTCTCATTTCCAAAGTATCTCATCACGATCATATACTATCTCAGATTCTAAACCTCATTCATCCGCTCGTCCGAACCGACAATCATCCCGGTGTAATAGAAGAAGTTAACGAACTTCGCGCATAAGTTGTAGTCTTGGAAAATATGGTGCAAAACGTACCAGCTTCATCCAAATCACCGGCACCAACGGTACCACCAACAACCCAAATTTCAATATCACATGCCTCAACATCTCAATCTATACCTCGAGTATAATCATCATTCTACATGACATTCTACATCAGTTATCTTCGTTCGACATGGTGATTATGTAATCTCTAATGTTTTAGAGATTATTTATTCTAGTTCCAACTGAAAACTAAATGAGTTTAATATCATGTTAACTCATTAAATTCATGATTACATCTGAAGAAAATATATATGTATATATGTTTTCATAAAGATTGTAATTAAAAATTCTTTTGTACAAACTGTTAATAATAAAAATATTTTAACGGGTAGGTAATACCCGAGGAATATTTAAATTTCACATTAATAAGTTACACTGTATATTCTTCGAATCTGATTCAACAGTTATTCACTATCCTATTTACAACCACCGGGATACTTATCCGTTCACCAAAGAATAACTATTTTCATTCAAATTCAATTTCATATTTGAATTTTGACCTATCAGAATCCAACAAGTGGCATAATGAAGAAATAATGGACACAATAAAAATTGATTAGAAACAGACTAATTAACAATATTAAATTTTATTAAGAAACCACGCTAACAAAATCCTAGCTAACTGTTCCTAGCTAACTGTTAATTCCGTATTACATTTTATTTATCGCAATTTATTTATCGCAATTTATTTTATCGCAATTTATATTCTCGCAATTTTATTTATTGTCATTTAATTTCTGTTATTTACTTTACGCACTTTATTTATCGTCATTTAATTTCTGTTATTTATTTTACGCACTTTAAATATCGGGACACGTATACAAGGTTTTGACATATCATATCGACACATCTATATATATTATTTGGAATCACCATAGACACTCTATATGCAGTAATGATCGAGTTCTCTATACAGGGTTGAGGTTGATTCTATAATAATATATATACTTTGAGTTGTGATCGAGTCTGAGACATGTACACGGGTCACGATACGTATTAATTAATTCAAATATTATATATTAAACTATATATGAATGATTGCACTGTCAACTGTGGACTATCGACTGTGGACTAATAACATTGGACAATTAAAATGAATTAAAATATTGAATATAACATATGAAACTAAACAATTCTTCAAGTTTGCCACTTGATTTCGTCTTAAACCTCATTTGTATCTTCACGATTACATTCTGCGTTCAAACCTTTCATGATTCTTGAAAACACCTCAATCGATAGGATGAATCAACCGCACTTCATCTACGGAAGGAAAGATTTATGCATATAGTTATGCACCTGAGAAACTCTCGGCAATTGAGTAAAAGTTCAACACGTAGCCGCGTCAGATCCTTTGGCATTTATTAACAAAAACAACTTTGCGATCCCTTTTCAAAATTAGCCAATTTTGTCACAACTCCAACAAGTCAACTTCGACTTTTCGTACGAAACAACCTTATTATAACGTTTATATATACGCGTGCTCTTTTATTGTTACCAGGTAACCTTTCATATTCCATCATATTACCATCAGCGTTTAATCATCTAAAAACACAATTCTCCTGAAACCACCTCGGATTAATAACCGATGATTCAGATATCATAGCATTAAATGCAGAGGAAACAGAAAAATGGTAGATGGTCTAAACGGACAAAAGTTTGATGATAAAGAAAGGAGTGTTAGGAACGCTCGATAGAAAATTGGGTATTGAAAAACAGATTGAGTTACCCATGAAGGAGACCAAGGACAAATACAAGGACCAAATCCTATATTCAAAGGATTCAGGTAATTCTGGATCCGTTGAAATCTTTAGAGAATATCTTGCTCCGAAGTCATGTTAAAATCTTGCGGAAAATCTTTCTCCATCAACCGTCGAACTTAGAAATTCCAAAATATCATCATCAATATCTTTGATATTTCTGAGGATATTTTCATAAATATTCTCGTCCGAAATTATATACCTCTTCGTGCTTCCTGTGTATCAATATATTGGAAACATTCAATAGAAAATATAGTACCGAAAAGCAGATTATGCGAAACTATGAAGAAAGCCGTGGATAAATCACAAAGAATAAGTTTGACTTCAAAGAATCCAAATAATTCAATGTCTGCTAAAGTCTATAGTGAATAACTTGCTCCTTACTCTAAACCCTTGCAGACAATAGTTTCTATCATCCTCTGATCTTAGATATTCTGAGATATTATCGTACCTTTCATTATAAATATCCTCCATATTTCTGGAGATATTTTTATAACTATTCTTATCTGAAATCATTAATCTTTTCGTGCTATCAGTATTACATCATATAGAAACTGTTAGTTTCTATATTCTGTAAATTTTCAAGCTTAAAATATGAATGTTATTGTAGTAATGATGGGAACTGATGCATGAGTTAGTATAATATAATGACACTTGATCAACGTGATTATATTACAGTAAGTCATGCTGAGTTTCTAAATGAAACGTGATGATTCACAGATCATAACGTCATCATGTGCCATGTTACATAACTCTTTCATCCTACTTAACTCCGTAACAAATCAAGAAAATGTATTCTTGATGGTTCTATCTTCCGTGATGTTGATAAATTTGAAAATCAAATCGTGCTATCACGTTCCTTCATGCTTAGAACATTATAATCATTCGAAACTCTATATCTATAAATTTTGGACCATTATTCGCTTGACTTGAAGTCGGGAAGAGAAAACAAAAGCATAGAGCTTTGAAATATAAGGGAGAATATAAAGTCCGATAACAACACATAAATTACAAACCGTGTATATCAATGTTTATCGCAACATAAAGACACGGGAGAATTAAAAACATTATAATCCCGAGGGCGAAGTAGAAGAAAGCAGATTCCTCTGGTGGAAGTTGGAAAAGGAGAATGATTGTTGCGATAGTAAGGATGAGGACAAGGATCAGAACTGGATTAATCATTTTCAGAATCTTTTGGATGTATGAACTAAGAAAGAAAGTATAAGAATGGTGAGAATAATGGAAAGGAAGAGCTTAATTTATACTGGAAATATCAGACGTAGTAATCGGGGCAGATCACCGTATTTAATTAAAGAGATCTTAATTTCCATAAATCCCGAAGAATCAGATTTTATAGATCTTCAAGATTTTCTTTAAATCCCTTAAATTCCGGAATTCAACCAAGGCAATGTCAAAAGTTAAGACGCGCCTTATTTTCTAAATTCAAACCTGACTACGTCAAAAGTTAAAAACAAATCTTTGTTTCTCATTTCATCCTTTTGTGAATAGCTTCATTCGCACTCTTCGAATAATTGAATTATTTTTATCCATATTACTCAATGATGATAAAACTCAAGTTATCAACTCATATTCGTCAGTAAAACATATTTATTGTTAGCTATGACGACCTCACTCAAATTTCGGGACGAAATTTCTTTAACGGGTAGGTACTGTGATGACCCGGGAATTTCCGACCAAATTTAAACATAATCTTATATGATTCGACTCGATAAGCAAAGTCTATTAAACCGAGTCTCATTATGTTTGAACTATTTCATGATAACATTTGACCTTTAACTATTTCCGACGATTCACGAACCTTTAATTGTAACTAAGAATGTAAATATAAATAATTATATATAAAACTAATTATATTAGTATTAATGAACTATTAAGTAATTTTGTTATTATAAAAGATAACATTTAATAACTAAAGATTTTCATTTTGAATATATATCGTATATTGTATATAAATGATTCAAACATATTTTACCAACGTTATCAAAATATTAAATGTACAATGTTATACTTTGTAGTTAATTGTTTAATATACATAATTAATCATCTACTCAACATTTAAAACATGATTTTATATATATGGTAGTATACATATATACATAAATATAACTATATATATATGATTTTATACATAATTATTATATTATGTATATGTAGAAATTTATAATATATCTATGATGAAATAATGTACTATTTTAATAAATATATATAATACTTACATATATAAAACATTTATATTTTTCATAATTACATACATAAGTATAATATAATTAGTATGTAAATAAATATTATAATATATTTATATTAAAATGCATAAATATATAATATTCAGTATATGTTACAATACATATTACATAATTATTAAATATTACATAATAATAGATGATATTAATAAATTAAATTTAAATACAAATATAGTTGTTGTAGTAATGTTATTTGTATCGTCAAATATCAATATTTGTATTCATAATATCACTTTATATCATATAAAGATGAAATTGGATGTATAAATTAGATTATTATTACTAATATTATTATTATCGATAAAATATTAATATTATCATAATTAGTATGGTATTATTATTATTATTATTATTATTATTATTATTATTATTATTATTATTATTATTATTATTATTATTATTATTATCATTTTTACAATTATTATTATCATTAATATTATATTTATCATTATTATTAATTTTATTAATATTATTAGATATTAATAGTATTGTTATTATATATTATTATTATTAATTAAAAAAAACAGTAGGGATCTATATTATACGCTTGACCTCTGTATCCTTTATCTCTATTATTATTATTATTATTTTTGTTTCTTTCCTGCTCCAAACTCGTGAACCTGTGTTGACATTTTCTCCATTTTTTATCAACCGATCTCTATTATTACAAAATGATTATGTATAATTGCAAATCAAATAAAAAGGAAATCCAATGGGATTAAAGAGCACAGCGATATTTTTTTTTTCTTCTTCTCTGCACGCTCCAATTTTTTTTTTCTCTTAATTCAATTTCGAATAAAGTTTCAAAATCTAAAAATGCAGAAAGGTTAGAAATCTTTCTTTGAATCTATCTGCAAAATCTCAACTCTCAAATCTTTATATCGATCTTGAATTTTGAAGTCAAAGTTTAGTTTAAAAAAAGTCAACAATTGTTCTTGAGACAAATTCGCGTTCGTGTATATGTTTCTGATCAAATTGACGATTCCAGTAGTTTTTATACATGTTTAGAAAACTATTTCGTGTTATAAACATTATCTATAATGTTATCTATTACGAAATCAATTTTTTTTGTTTTGTTCCAAGAACCGACGCTGCAGTAGGCCTTTAGTGTTTTTTTTTTTTTTTTTATTTTAGAACCCAAATTATTTTTTTTCTGTAATGTTTTGAAGCTTTAAAAGGAACCCTGATTTTTTTTTTTTTTTTTTTTTTTTTGGTTATTGATGTTTTGTTGAATCCGTGAGACTTGTGGAGAAGAAGAGAAATAGAAGAAAAACAGTTTATATATAAAATTTAAATTCGATATTAGTACAGAGAATCAGAATTGGTGGGATGGTCGAGAGTGTTTGCGTGTGAGCATGTGGTCACGAGATCGAGTCCAGAGGACGGTAGTTTCTTTTTTTTTTTTGAAACTCTTTTCATGTGAGGTAGTTTTCTTTTCTAATTTTATTATTGTTATTATATATTAATTATTATTAGTATTATTATTATTATTGTGATTGTTTTGATTGTTATTGTTATTGTTATTATTAGTATCATACTTGTTATCATATTTGAAAGTATTATAGACATTACTATTATTATTATGATAGGTATTAATAATATTATTATTAGTAATAAACTTATCATTTTAGTATTTTATCATCATTAGGATTATGATTATCATTATTATTATTATGAAGGAAATAAAAATATATTATTATCATCAATATTAGAATTTGTACCGGTTTATAAATAATAGTATCATCAGTACATTTACAATTAATAATATCATATTTATCAGTATCATCATTAATATTTACTAGTATTATTATGATTATCATTTATCATTTTATAAATATTAGAACCCTTATTATTAACATAAGTATGGTATTAGTATTAATATTATTTTAGAGTTATTATTATTAGTATCATTAACAGTTATCATTTTCATTTTTTTTGCTATTAGTATTATCATTATTAATAAAATTATTATTATTATTAGTAAATCATTATTATCTAAATTATTATTTTAACAAATAAATCTTTTGTACACTATATATATACTTATGGTATATACTAGGATTGTATTAATAATTCACATAACAAACTAATAAAATTTCATAAATACAATACTAACCACAAATATATGTATATAAATATATTAATGTCACTATTTATATAAACGTAAATCATTATAGATATATATACATAAAATCGATATATATATATATAAAATATAACTTAAAATATAATATAAGTATACGTTTTAAAATAAAGGTTAGAATAAATTCTACAAAACTATAATATATAAATAATACATATTAATAAATGAAATTTTGTAACTTACATTATACGTATTAATATATACACAATTGATATAGGTTCGTGAATCCGAGGCCAACCCTGCATTGTTCAATGACGTCATATGTATTTTTACTACAAAATACAGTATCGTGAGTTTCATTTGCCTTTTTACCCTTTATATTTTTGGGCTGAGAATACATGCGCAACTTTTATAACTGTTTTACGAAATTGACACAAGTACGTGAAACTACATTCTATGGTTGGATTATCGAAGTCGAATATGCCCCTTTTTATTAAGTCTGGTAATCTAAGAATTAGGGAACTGACACCCTAATTGACGCGAATCCTAAAGATAGATCTATCGGGCCCAACAAGCCCCATCCAAAGTACCGGATGTTTTAGTACTTCGAAATTTATATCATGTCCGAAGGAGGATCCCGGAATGATGGGGATATTCTTATATATGAATATTGTTAATGTCGGTTACCAGGTGTTCAATCCATATGAATGATATTTTTGTCTCTATGCATGGGACGTATGTTTATGAGAAATGGAAATCTGAAATCTTGTGGTCTATTAAAATGATGGAAACGATTGTTTAAGTTAAACTAATGAACTCACCAACCTTTTGGTTGACACTTTAAAGCATGTTTATTCTCAGGTACGAAAGAAATCTTCCGCTGTGTATTTGCTCATTTTATAGATATTACTTGGAGTCATTCATGACATATTTCAAAAGACGTTGCATTCGAGTCGTCGAGTTCATCAAGATTATTATCAAGTCAATTATAGTTGGATATATTATGAAATGGTATGCATGCCTGTCAACTTTCGATGTAATGAAAGTTTGTCTTTTCAAAAACGAATGCAATGTTTGTAAAATGTATCATATAGAGGTCAAGTATCTCGCGATGTAATCAACTGTTGTGAATCGTTTATAATCGATATGGACTTCGTCCGGATGGATTAGGACGGGTCTTCACAGTACTTCTCGTTCATCAAGTGCTTGAATGCTGACCACGGTAGTGCGTACGCATCGTCTAGTCCCACTTGCTCTAGATAGGTATTCCACCATGTTAACGCAGAACCTGTGAAGGTACGCGTAGCGTACTTCACTTTGTCCTCTTCAGTACACTTACTTATGGCAAACATCGATTCGACCTTCTCGGTCCACCGTTTCAATCCGATCGGTCCTTCGGTTTCATCAAATTCCAAAGGTTTGCAGGCAGTGAATTCTTTGTAGGTGCATCCTACACGATTTCCTGTACTGCTAGATCCAAGGTTATTGTTGGTATGTAGCGCAGCCTGTACTGCGGCTATGTTTGAAGCTAGAAAAGTACGAAATTCCTCTTCATTCATATTCACGGTGTGTCGAGTAGTCGGTGCCATTTCCTTCAAAATAGTCAAATGGAACAAGTTAATCATACAGAATATTAAGAGTAGTTAATAGTATTTCGTAGCATAATATGAACTCATTTAAAAAAGCTTTTTCTTCATATTAGCATTTTATAAGTTTAAATTCGGGTAGTACCTACCCGTTAAGTTCATACTTAGTAGCTAATATACAATTCAACTACTACAATTCTATATGAAAAACTGATTATAATAATATTTCGCGTTCAAACTTTTACACAATATTTTACAAACTTACAATACCGCTTATTTTACATATAGCATGAAATATAGCACACAATAAATTTGATACAAGATGGTTATGAAGATAATTCTAGCTAGTACACAAGTCGTTCAGCAAACGCAATAATGACACCTAATTCATACGTCCAGAAACAAGTCATGCATTCTGGTTTTACTAGGATTACTTCCCATCCTTGGTCTTGTGGAACATAACCGTTATGGCTGTTGATAAGACAGCGTGTTGTAACGTCGTCAAAGGGACGAGGGTTACGTAATGTCCAACAGTCCCGTAACAATCTAAAAACCTCATTTCTTACCCCAATTACCGACTCTGTCACTTGTGGAAACGTTTTGTTTAATAGTTGTAGCCCGATGTTCTTGTTCTCACTTTGGTGAGAAGCGAACATTACTAATCCGTAAGCATAACATGCTTCTTTATGTTGCATGTTAGCCGCTTTTTCTAAATCGCGAAGTCCAATATTCGGATATATTGAGTCAAAATAATTTCTTAACCCATTGCGTAAAATAGCATTTGGGTTCCCCGCAATATATGCGTCAAAGTAAACACATCGTAACTTATGGATTTCCCAATGTGATATCCCCCATCTTTCGAACGAAAGCCTTTTATAAACCAAGGCATTCTTGGAACGTTCTTCGAATGTCTTACAAACTGATCTCGCCTTAAATAGTTGTGCCGAAGAATTCTGACCGACTCTAGACAAGATTTCATCAATCATGTCTCCGGGTAGGTCTCTTAAAATATTGGGTTGTCTATCCATTTTGTGTTTTTATACTGTAAAATAGACAAGAGTTAGATTCATAAAACAAATACTTATTAATACAAGCAATTTTTACATATATCATAAAGCATAAGCACACTATATTACATATATTACACCACACGAATACAACTATCTTATTCCGACTCGCTTGTTTCTTCTTCTTCGGTTTTGATTCGTTTTGCCAAGTTTCTAGGGATATATGATGTTCCCCTAATACGAGCCGTCGTTTTCCACATTGGTTTAGAAAAACCTAGTGGTTTAGAGGTTCCCGGGTCATTGTTACAACTTAAGGACTTCGGGGGTTGACGATACATATAAAGTTCATCGGGGTTGGAATTAGATTTCTCTATTTTTATGCCCTTTCCCTTATTATTTTCTTTTGCCTTTTTAAATTCAGTTGGGGTAATTTCTATAACATCATCGAAATTCTCGTCGGAATCCGATTCATCGGAGAATTGGTAATCCTCCCAATATTTTGCTTCCTTGGCGGAAACACCATTGACCATAATTAACCTTGGTCGGTTGGTTGAGGATTTTCTTTTACTTAACCGTTTTATTATTTCCCCCACCGGTTCTATTTCTTCATCCGGTTCCGATTCTTCTTCCGGTTCCGATTCTTCTTCTGGTTCCGACTCTTCTTCCGGTTCCTCTTCGGGAACTTGTGAATCAGTCCACGAATCATTCCAATTTACATTTGACTCTTCATTATTATTAGGTGAGTCAATGGGACTTGTTCTAGAGGTAGACATCTATCACATAATATCAAACGTGTTAAGAGATTAATATATCACATAATATTCACATGTTAAAAATATATAGTTTCCAACAAAATTTGTTAAGTAATCATTTTTCAAGTAAACACGGTCGAAGTCCAGACTCACTAATGCATCCTAACAAACTCGATAAGACACACTAATGCAAAATTCTGGTTCTCTAAGACCAACGCTCGGATACCAACTGAAATGTCCCGTTCTTATTGATTAAAAACGTTTCATATTAGTTGATTTCGTTGCGAGGTTTTGACCTCTATATTAGACATTTTTCAAAGACTGCATTCATTTTTAAAACAAACCATAACCTTTATTTCATAGATAAAGGTTTTAAAAAGCTTTACGTAGATTATCAAATAATGATAATCTAAAATATCCTGTTTACACACGACCATTACATAATGGTTTACAATACAAATATGTTACAACAAAATAAGTTTCTTGAATGCAGTTTTTACACAATATCATACAAGCATGGACTCCAAATCTCGTCCTTATTTAAGTATGTGAAAGCGGAAGCTCTTAATAATCACCTGAGAATAAACATGCTTAAAACGTCAACAAAAATGTTGGTGAGTTATAGGTTTAACCTATATATATCAAATCATAATAATAGACCACAAGATTTCATATTTCAATACACATCCCATACATAGAGATAAAAATCATTCATATGGTGAACACCTGGTAACCGACATTAACAAGATGCATATATAAGAATATCCCCCATCATTCCGGGACACCCTTCGGATATGATATAAATTTCGAAGTACTAAAGCATCCGGTACTTTGGATGGGGTTTGTTAGGCCCAATAGATCTATCTTTAGGATTCGCGTCAATTAGGGTGTCTGTTCTCTAATTCTTAGATTACCAGACTTAATAAAAAGGGGCATATTCGATTTCGATAATTCAACCATAGAATGTAGTTTCACGTACTTGTGTCTATTTTGTAAATCATTTATTAAACCCGCATGTATTCTCATCCCAAAAATATTAGATTTTAAAAGTGGGACTATAACTCACTTTCACAGATTTTTACTTCGTCGGGAAGTAAGACTTGGCCACTGGTTGATTCACGAACCTATAACAATATATACATATATATCAAAGTATGTTCAAAATATATTTACAGCACTTTTAATATATTTTGATGTTTTAAGTTTATTAAGTCAGCTGTCCTCGTTAGTAACTTACAACTAGTTGTCCACAGTTAGATGTACAGAAATAAATCGATAAATATTATCTTGAATCAATCCACGACCCAGTGTATACGTATCTCAGTATTGATCACAACTCAAACTATATATATTTTGGAATCAACCTCAACCCTGTATAGCTAACTCCAACATTCACATATAGAGTGTCTATGGTTGTTCCGAAATATATATAGATGTGTCGACATGATAGGTCGAAACATTGTATACGTGTCTATGGTATCTCAAGATTACATAATATACAATACAAGTTGATTAAGTTATGGTTGGAATAGATTTGTTACCAATTTTCACGTAGCTAAAATGAGAAAAATTATCCAATCTTGTTTTACCCATAACTTCTTCATTTTAAATCCGTTTTGAGTGAATCAAATTGATATGGTTTCATATTGAACTCTATTTTATGAATCTAAACAGAAAAAGTATAGGTTTCTAGTCGGAAAAATAAGTTACAAGTCATTTTTGTAAAGGTAGTCATTTCAGTCGAAAGAACGACGTCTAGATGACCATTTTAGAAAACATACTTCCACTTTGAGTTTAACCATAATTTTTGGATATAGTTTCATGTTCATAATAAAAATTACTTTCCCAAAATAAAAACTTTTAAATCAAAGTTTATCATAGTTTTTAATTAACTAACCCAAAACAGCTCGCGGTGTTACTACGACGGCGTAAATCCGGTTTTACGGTGTTTTTCGTGTTTCCAGGTTTTAAATCATTAAGTTAGCATATCATATAGATATAGAACATGTGTTTAGTTGATTTTAAAAGTCAAGTTAGAAGGATTAACTTTTATTTGCAAACAAGTTTAGAATTAACTAAACTATGTTCTAGTGATTACAAGTTTAAACCTTCGAATAAGATAGCTTTATATGTATGAATCGAATGATGTTATGAACATAATTACTACCTTAAGTTCCTTGGATAAACCTACTAGAAAAGAGAAAAATGGATCTAGCTTCAACGGATCCTTGGATGGCTCGAAGTTCTTGAAGCAGAATCATGACACGAAAACAAGTTCAAGTAAGATCATCACTTGAAATAAAATTGTTATAGTTATAGAAATTGAACCAAAGTTTGAATATGATTATTACCTTGTATTAGAATGATAACCTACTGTAAGAAACAAAGATTTTTTGAGGTTGGATGATCACCTTACAAGATTGGAAGTGAGCTAGCAAACTTGAAAGTATTCTTGATTTTATGTAACTAGAACTTGTAGAATATATGAAGAATACTTAGAACTTGAAGATAGAACTTGAGAGAGATCAATTAGATGAAGAAAATTGAAGAATGAAAGTGTTTGTAGGTGTTTTTGGTCGTTGGTGTATGGATTAGATATAAAGGATATGTAATTTTATTTTCATATAAATAAGTCATGAATGATTACTCATATTTTTGTAATTTTATGAGATATTTCATGCTAGTTGCCAAATGATGGTTCCCACATGTGTTAGGTGACTCACATGGGCTGCTAAGAGCTGATCATTGGAGTGTATATACTAATAGTACATACATCTAAAAGCTGTGTATTGTACGAGTACGAATACGGGTGCATACGAGTAGAATTGTTGATGAAACTGAACGAGGATGTAATTGTAAGCATTTTTGTTAAGTAGAAGTATTTTGATAAGTGTATTGAAGTCTTTCAAAAGTTTATAAATACATATTAAAACACTACATGTATATACATTTTAACTGAGTCGTTAAGTCATCATTAGTCGTTACATGTAAGTGTTTTATTTGAAACCTTTAGGTTAACGATCTTGTTAAATGTTGTTAACCCAATGTTTATAATATCAAATGAGATTTTAAATTATTATATTATCATGATATTATCATGTATGAATATCTCTTAATATGATATATATATATACATTAAATGTCTTTACAACGATAATCGTTACATATATGTCTCGTTTAAAAATCATTAAGTTAGTAGTCTTGTTTTTACATATGTAGTTCATTGTTAATATACTTAATGATATGTTTACTTATCATAGTATCATGTTAACTATATATATATCCATATATATGTCATCATATAGTTTTTACAAGTTTTAACGTTCGTGAATCACCGGTCAACTTGGGTGGTCAATTGTCTATATGAAACATATTTCAATTAATCAAGTCTTAACAAGTTTGATTGCTTAACATGTTGGAAACATTTAATCATGTAAATATCAATCTCAATTAATATATATAAACATGGAAAAGTTCGGGTCACTACAAGTTGGACCCTTTCCAAAGGCTCCCAATCGATTACCCTTGGTACTTCTACATTTTTCGTTACCAGTTTAAATTTGTTACTTTGGTACGTCGGGTAATCTCTCCAGCTTCGATCAAATCTTAAATTAGGATGCAACTGTTCTTCATGAATCGTTGGGTGTTCTATTATTGGATGAATCGGAAATTGTACGTAGGCATTAACATATTCTTGTTGTGGATCATAATATGGTATGTGTTGATCAGGTTGTTGTTGTTATTCCTGTTATTGCTCTGGTTCATATTGTGGCTCATATTGCATCTCTGGCTGTGGTTCCGGAGCAGGTTGCCTAGATAATGATGATGCACCATCAATATCTATGTATCTCTGCAAAACACATTAAACAAAAAATTTGTGCATCCAAATATGCATTAGTGTTAGTAAAATAACATATTAAAACAATTACAATAACATGTTTAATCTATATTAAACTCATGCTCATTTTCACATTTTTATCGATTCTACACTTTTTCAAATAAGCATATATGAAAATGTTTACAAAGTTCATAAGCATTCTACTCAAATAACATGTCAAAATAATCATTACTAGCAATTAAACAAGTTTCAAATGGCATTTACATCAATTTAATCAAGTTCATAAATTTTAGACCTAAAAAGTCTACTTTAATTCTCAAAAATCATGTTTAGGATCAAAGTTTGGATCATTTAGCTACCTAAACATGTTACACTACTTAATTTAGCAATAATACATGATAAAAATCGGTCATAACCTGTTTATATCAAAAAGCCCCAAATTGCTCAAGAACACAAACCCTAGATTTCTAAAATTTTTGAAGTTTTTGGCTTCAAATCATGTTAAATAGCATCAATCTAGGTTATACATGCATAATATACTAATAATTTAACTCTAATTAAACTAGAAATTAACAAAATTAAATTAGGTAATAATTAGCTCAGAACACTAAAATTCAATTTTAAAGAGTTTTAGGGGTGAAATCTTTACCTTCTTTGAAAAACTTCTGAACAATTTCATGATTAAAGCAGATTATGGCAAGAAATATGGTTGAATTTGGTGAAAAATTGATGATTTTAGGGTGATTTTTGGGTATATGTTCGTGTATGTGTGTGTGTTTGTGAGAAGCAGCAGAGAGCTCGTGGCCTTTTTGATCATGTCCAGTATTTTGCCTCCATGCGATCGCATGGAGGTGTAGCCTAAATCCCATGCGATCGCATGGATCCCAGGTTTTTTTTTTAATAAAAACCTTCACTTAATGAAACATAAATTAATAAATTTTTAAAAACTTGTTTCTTTTAAGAATGAGGGCGTTTCGGATCGTTGTCCTAGTCCGTCTCTCAACAAAGTTTTAAAATTTGTTACTTTTTAAGCGTCGTTTTAAAAGCAAAGATTTTTAGATTTTTTAATATTTTTGGCATACTTTAATTCAATAAGATTAAAAATAATGATAATAAAATTTCTCGTCCCGCCCTCGGGTAAAGCAATTTCGGTTCAACGACCTAGTTTTCAACTTACGACGAATTTTTACAAATCACATTTTTAACTTAATGAAATAAAGTACATTTTTGTTTTTAAATTCACACCAAACTTAAATTTAAAATGCATAAAATTTCATATTAATATTATTAATATTTTTGTACATTAATTTTACAAACTTATATTAAAAATATTAATTTTTAAAATATTTAAAAACTT
This sequence comes from Rutidosis leptorrhynchoides, assembly GCF_046630445.1. Lineage (NCBI taxonomy): Eukaryota > Viridiplantae > Streptophyta > Magnoliopsida > Asterales > Asteraceae > Rutidosis > Rutidosis leptorrhynchoides. The sequence goes on along the minus strand of NC_092336.1, from coordinate 139,126,174 downwards.
AAATATAATGATTTAAAAAGTTTACAATATTAATTTAATATTTATATATTAATTTTAAAAACAAGATAAAAATTAAAATTAAAAAACTTTTTGGTCTTTTATCCCACTTTAATCAATCAAATATTATCAAAAATATACGCCCCTCTTTTCGGTAAAGTAATTTCGGTTCCATAACCTAGTTTTACTCCTGACGAATTTCTGAAATATTTTGGGTTGATTGATTAAAGATATTTATACCTTAAGAATAAACGGTAAATTTCGCAGTGATGTAATAAATTTTTGTATGATATCAATAATTTCGGTTACGCATACCTAATTTTATTGAATACCAATTTAATACTTTATAGCGAACGATTCAGCGTTTATTATCAAAAGGTTAAAAGCAATAAATAAAAAAACAAAAATAAAAACAAAAACTGTACATACTTACCTATGAGAAAGAATTCTCAGAGACCTGCTTTAGCTAACTCATAGGAGAGTTGTGTGATTTGGTTTTCCATAGCTACATAAGCGTAACCTCGATTCTTCAATATCTTTTCTTCTAAACATATAAACAGTCCTTCTCTGCATAGAGTTACAAATTCGGTATTTGAATATGTTTGATTATTTGAACATTTACCTTCGCGTGACCATTTTCCGCATTTATGACATCTTTCAAGGTGTCGTGCTCTTCTTTTTGTTGCGGTCTTTGATTTGCCTTTACCAAAATGTATCTTATGATGATCTTTCCTGAGTTCTTTTCTTACTCCTTTCATTTTGCCTCTTATGAATGATACCAATTCACTCGGAAGGGTGTCATTATTACGTTTAGTAATCATAGCATGTAGCATTAGACCATGGTTTAGTTCAAAGGAATTCTTCATCTCGTAAAACCTAAAAAAAAATAAAAATTCAGAATGGAGGGAGAAGACTAGTTCTTTAGGGTCTGCTAGGAAAACACCATTCGGATTCCATTCTTGAGAACTACACGAAAACAGAATATCTAACTCTAACAGAAATACATATTACCCTAAAAAGATTCGAATCTCCCCACACTTAGTTAGTTGTGGTGTCGAAATTGTGATTAACTTCGTTATCAACTTCCATCGGACCATATATGTAATGTTTAACTCTGTGACCATTAACTTTAAATTCAATCCCATTTAAATTTATCAACTCTATTGTTCCATATGGGAAAACTCTTTTGACGATGAATGGTCCATACCATCTTGATTTCAATTTTCCAGGAAATAGCTTGAATCGTGAATTGAAAAGAAGAACTCTGTCTCCTTCTTTAAATTCTTTTGAACTTCTGATTCTTTTATCATGCCATTTCTTCATTCTTTCTTTATAGACTAACGAATTTTCGTATGCTTCATGTCTTAATTCTTCTAATTCGTTCAGTTGACTTAACCGTAGATGTCCGACTTCATGTAAATCAAGATTACATGTCTTCAAAGCCTAAAATGGTTTGTGCTCAATTTCTACTGGAAGATGACATGCTTTTCCGTAAACGAGTCTAAAAGGTGTGGTGCCAATTGGAGTTTTGTAGACTGTTCTAAAAGCCCAGAGTGCATCCTCCAATTTTATGGACCATTCCTTCGGATTTGATCCTACGGTTTTCTCTAGAATACGTTTTAATGCTCGGTTGGTATTTTCAACTTGTCCACTTATTTGTGGATGATAAGCGGTTAAGATTTTATGAGTTACTTGTCATGCTCCGTCCTAATCCATCTGGACGAAGTCATCAACATTTGATCCCAGAGCGATGATCGACTCCAAGTAATGTCCTTAAAATGAGCAAATGCACAGCGGAAGGTTTCTTTCATACCTGAGAATAAACATGCTTTCAAGTGTCAACCAAAAGGTTGGTGAGTTCATAGGTTTATCTTAAAACAATAAAATTCATCATTTTGATAGACCACAAAATTTAAATGATGAATGGTACAAACGGACCCGAATCCTATACCCACCTATAATGTACATGCTATATCTTTTAAATACAGTACATCTTTCTCGTGTACGAAACCATTTTCATAAATCATAGTAACCGTACACATATCTTGTGCACAAAAATAACATACACATAACCTGTGTATAAAATCATTCTCTTGATATATAACATTCACATCAACTGGTGGCAATTATCATGTCCACATAATTCAATGGTGGCAATTATCATGTCCACATAATTCAATGGTGGCAATTATCATGTCCACATAATTCAATAATAATCCGCAGAACTTCTGTCTGCATAATAATTCATTCGAGAAATGTTTTGCTTGTGTCTATCTCGTCAAACATTTATAAAAGCATTTCATGTATTCGCAGTTCAAAATATATTTCAAAAGCATTTAATAAAGCAGTTGTAAAAACAGCGCATGTATTCTCAGTCCCAAAAATGTAAAGAGTAAAAGGGATCAAATGAAACTCACATAATGTATTTTGTAGTAAAAATACATATAACGACATTGAACAAGTGTAGGGTTGGCCTCAGATTCACGAACCTATATCAATAATATATATTAAAATATATAATCACATAATTCCATTTATTAATTATGTGCTATTTATTTAAGTATTTTAATTATATAATAATCATACTCAATTCTATTTAAGATATATATTATATCTTCAATTATGTGTTAAATATATTTATTTTGTAAAAATAATTAATATTTATACATATAGTTATATTAATATATGTATATAAGTAGTTAGTATTATATCAAAAATCAGTAATTTGTTATAGGTAATATTTATATAATTAATGTCATTATTTTCATTCTATAATCTTATGTAACACTAATATAATTATATTATGTATCAAGTATATATTTTTATGTATCAAATATTTATTTGATAAAATAATGTTAATAATAATAATAATAATAATAATAATAATAATAATAATAATAATAATAATAATAATAATGATGATGATGATAATAATGATAATAATGATGAAAATAATAATAATAATAATAATAATAATAATAATAATAATAATAATAATAATAATAATAATAATAATAATAATAATAATAATAATAATAATAATAATAATAATAATAATAATAATAATAATAATAATAATAATAATAATAATAATAATAATAATAATAATAATAATAATAATAATAATAATAATAATAATAATAATAATAATAGAAGTAATACTACCTCAAAAAGCTCCAAAATAAATTGTCTTAACCCAGACTCGAACTCAAGACCTCTCGCTTACCCATAACACCGCAACCCGTTCCTCTGCCTCAGCATTTCTGTTATATATTGCGAATTAAATCTATATAATCTTTACTTGTATGTTCTTCATCTCCAACGTTATCCATCATCATCTTTCATCATTTCTTCATCATTTTAACAGAATCACTATCCTAATTATTATACTTATCGTCATTATCATAATCATCTTAGCATCATAATATCCTAATCATTTTCATTTCATCCTCGTGTAATCATCTTACAATTTTTTTTTCATAATCATTAACACCTACAATTCGATTACTATCATAATCATGATCGCACCGTTTAATCATAATCATTTTCATAATCTTGATCATAATTCTAACCATAATCAGTATTTCTCTCGGTGTAGCATACCATTACGATCCTGATAATTCTAATTAGAGTTTAGTTTGGCCTAATTACCGTTTCACAACCCAATTGGCAAAATAGTCCACAGATCAAAACAATTTCGCTAGCCCAATGATATTCGAAGTCGGTAGCCCAATAAGGAAATTGATCTACAAACCCACTCATTAAATCAAAAGAAACCTGGTTGTTGTTTGAACAAGGAAATAGTGGGATCGGCTGTTAAATAGTATCATGACTTAATATCATAATAAAAGTAATAAAGTGTCACCTGAGTGAGCCATTTTAGGTTGGCCACAAAGGAGAAAAAGGAAAAGTGGTATCATATTAACCGGCACCCATTTATAGAAAAAGAATACGTGCCCCAAAAAGTCTCGGTGGGGTGTAGGCCACGAACAAACAACAACAAATAAATATCTCGTTGTATATTTATGAAACTAGCTGGATGTTTATTAGGTTTGTGGGGTTCGGTTTCTATTTAGAATTATTAAAGAAGTAACATCAAATAAAGGGTTGTGGGACTCTTTCATGAGTGAGTGTCTGCCATAAGGGAAAAAAGAAAGGTATTTAATCTTGACAGCATCATTCAATTAGCATGTGGTTTGTCTTCTTCTTTGTTTAACCGAAACAGATAATATAATCATAGCAACTCATTTGTTTTGTTGGTTGGCATCGTGATCGAAAAGAAAGAAAATCTGTATAACCGTCGCCTGTTGTGGTTTTGTTTGGTTCGACTGGAAATCATAAGTTGTCGCTGTAGTAGGTGTAAAGGAAAACAAGAAATAAAAGAGAGAGAAGAGAAGATGAGAGAGAAAGAATGAAGTGGTGGAGTGATGGAGGATTGTGTTGCAAGGTGGTGACGATTGTTGAGGTTTTTAAACTGAAACAGAATACTAATCGGGTAGCAATAACACACGATAGGTTTGATGAGGTGGTCGTCATTGAGGGTGGCTAAACAAAAACAACGAAAACAGTTTGCACAGGTAGAAACTAGTGAAAGTGGTTTGTGGGTTTCGACTTAGAACAGGAAAACAAACTGGTTGGTGATTAAAGATAATGAGAATGGTTCGTTGAACAGAAAATAACAAAGAAATGAACAAGATAGATGAATAGATGATGTGTTTGATCTCGGTTAGCAGTGAAAACAGAAGCAATCATAAGCATGTGGGTTTCGGGTTGTTGGTTCTGCAACTGTAGCAGTAACAGAAGTGATGAGTGGTGGGTTCGATCTTTGGTGGTGATCTTGGGTGATGGTTGAATCGAACCGGAAGTAGAAACCAGTGGACAGCTTGATGTCTTCGAGCAACAGGAAGTAGTTTGTTAAATTGGTGTTTATGGTTGTTGAGTTGCGTCAAACAAGAGACAGATGATGGTTGTGATAGTATGATCCATTTAAAATCTAAATGCATGTATATAAATATGCATAAAGTTAGTGGAAACATTGAAAAAGAAAAATATCGTACGAATAAATTATAATATCAATTAATAATTCAATTGAATCACAAGTTTAACAGTAATTGAAAAGATTAGCTGCCTGTCAATTATTTCTCAAGTTACTATTTTCACGGACCCGTATATCGTGCTCTATTGCTAAACAATTATAATATAAAAGTGTTCCTAAAAATCCCAAATTTTTAGATTAACTATATTTACTTATTTTGGTCATTATGGTATAAAATTCGATCATTAATTTATTAAATAAAATTTACATCAACTGTCCCTCTCATTTATGGGTGAAATATAAAAAGTGTTAAAACTTATCAATTAGTTCCGAAATACATTTTTAGTAAGCCTAAAATTTATATAACTCATTTTCGAATCACCGTTTATTTTAAAATCATATAAGTTTGAATTTAATTTACTTAATATCAATCGAGACATCAAATGAGTATTACAATCATTTAATATTTATTTTCAACATACTTTATTTATATATATAGATATATTTTAAATAATAATTATTATAATACCCTATTTTTTTATTTTATTAATTCTTAATAACAACAATATATAATACTTCAAATTATATTTCGAATTATTATTTATATATACATACACACATATGTATTTACAATTAATTGTTCGTGAATCGTCGAGAGCAGTCGAAGGTTAATTGAATATATGAACATCGTTCCAATGTTTTCTAGACTCAACATTACATACTTTGCTTATCATATCGAAATCATATAAAGATTTAAGTTTAAATTTGGTCGAAAATTTCCGGGTCATCACAGTACCTACCCGTTAAAGAAATTTCGTCCCGAAATTTGAGTGGGATGGTCATGAATAATAATAGGTATGTTTTCATGACTCATATAAGTTGATAAGTAGAGTTTTATTACCATTGAGTAATAAGGATGAAATAATTCGATTATTCGAAGAGTACGAATGAAACTATCACAAAAGAGTGTAATGAGTAAATGTAAATTCACCTTAACTAGTGACGTAGTCATGTTTGAATTCCGAAATTCAAGGGATTTAAAAGAAAATCTCGGAAATCTATAAGATCTGATTCTTAGAGATTTATGAAAATTAAGATTTCTATAATTAATTGCGATTATCTGTCTCGATTGCTATGTCTGGTATTTTCACTAATAATGAACTTCTTACGTCTCATTATTTTCACCACTCCAATTCTTTCTTTATCGATCTATACTTTTAATGATTGTGAATAGGTGTAATCCAACTCTGGTTCTTAACCTCATTCTGACTATCGCAACAATCATTCTTCTATTCCAACTCCCTCCAGAGGAATCTATTTACTTCTACTTCGCTCTTGGGGTAATTTTGTTTATCATACTCCCGTGTCTTTATATTGCGATTCGTATTAATGTACACGGTTTGTGATTTCAGTGTTGTTGTCGAGTTTTATATCTTCTCTTATGTTTCGGAGCTCTTTGCCTTTTTATTCTCTTCTCGACCTCTAGTAAAGCGAGTAATGGTTCAAAATTCATAAGTATGGAGTTTCGAATGATTATAGTATTCTAAGCAGAAAGAAATGTATTAGCACGTTTTGATTTATCAAATTACCAGAATCCTTGGGGATGGAACTGAAATGTCCCGTTCTTATTGATTAAAAACGTTCCATATTAATTGATTTCGTTGCGAGGTTTTGACCTCTATATGAGACGTTTTTCAAAGACTGCATTCATTTTAAAACAACCATAACCTTTATTTCATCAATAAAGGTTTAAAAAGCTTTACGTAGATTATCAAATAATGATAATCTAAAATATCCTGTTTACACACGACCATTACATAATGGTTTACAATACAAATATGTTACAACAAAATAAGTTTCTTGAATGCAGTTTTTACACAATATCATACAAGCATGGACTCCAAATCTCGTCCTTATTTAAGTATGCGACAGCGGAAGCTCTTAATAATCACCTGAGAATAAACATGCTTTAAACGTCAACAAAAATGTTGGTGAGTTATAGGTTTAACCTATATATATCAAATCGTAACAATAGACCACAAGATTTCATATTTCAATACACATCCCATACATAGAGATAAAAATCATTCATATGGTGAACACCTGGTAACCGACATTAACAAGATGCACATATAAGAATATCCCCATCATTCCGGGACACCATTCGGATATGATATAAATTTCGAAGTACTAAAGCATCCGGTACTTTGGATGGGGTTTGTTAGGCCCAATAGATCTATCTTTAGGATTCGCATCAATTAGGGTGTCTGTTCCCTAATTCTTAGATTACCAGACTTAATAAAAAGGGGCATATTCGATTTCGATAATTCAACCATAGAATGTAGTTTCACGTACTTGTGTCTATTTTGTAAATCATTTATAAAACCTGCATGTATTCTCATCCCAAAAATATTAGATTTTAAAAGTGGGACTATAACTCACTTTCACAGATTTTTACTTCGTCGGGAAGTAAGACTTGGCCACTGGTTGATTCACGAACCTATAACAATATATACATATATATCAAAGTATGTTCAAAATATATTTACAACACTTTTAATATATTTTGATGTTTTAAGTTTATTAGGTCAGCTGTCCTCGTTAATAACCTACAACTAGTTGTCCACAGTTAGATGTACAGAAATAAATCGATAAATATTATCTTGAATCAATCCACGACCCAGTGTACACGTATCTCAGTATTGATCACAACTCAAACTATATATATTTTGGAATCAACCTCAACCCTGTATAGCTAACTCCAACATTCACATATAGAGTGTCTATGGTTGTTCCGAAATATATATAGATGTGTCGACATGATAGGTCGAAACATTGTATACGTGTCTATGGTATCTCAAGATTACATAATATACAATACAAGTTGATTAAGTTATGGTTGGAATAGATTTGTTACCAATTTTCACGTAGCTAAAATGAGAAAAATTATCCAATCTTGTTTTACCCATAACTTCTTCATTTTAAATCCGTTTTGAGTGAATCAAATTGCTATGGTTTCATATTGAACTCTATTTTATGAATCTAAACAGAAAAAGTATAGGTTTATTGTTGGAAAAATAAGTTACAAGTCGTTTTTGTAAAGGTAGTCATTTCAGTCGAAAGAACGACGTCTAGATGACCATTTTAGAAAACATACTTCCACTTTGAGTTTAACCATAATTTTTGGATATAGTTTCATGTTCATAATAAAAATCATTTTCTCAGAATAACAACTTTTAAATCAAAGTTTATCATAGTTTTTAATTAACTAACCCAAAACAGCCCGCGGTGTTACTACGACGGCGTAAATCCGGTTTTACGGTGTTTTTCGTGTTTCCAGGTTTTAAATCATTAAGTTAGCATATCATATAGATATAGAACATGTGTTTAGTTAATTTTAAAAGTCAAGTTAGAAGGATTAACTTTTGTTTGCGAACAAGTTTAGAATTAACTAAACTATGTTCTAGTGATTACGAGTTTAAACCTTTGAATAAGATAGTTTTATATATATGAATCGGATGATGTTATGAATATCATTACTATCTCAAGTTTAGTAGGTAAACCTACTGGAAGTGACAAGAAATGATCTAGCTTCAAAGGATCTTGGATGGCTTGAAAGTTCTTGAAGTAGGATCATGACACAAAAACAAGTTCAAGTAAGATTTTTACTCGAATTAAGATAGTTTATAGTTATAGAAATTGAATCAAAGTTTGAATATGAATATTACCTTGAATAAGAAAGATAACCTACTGTATATAACAAAGGTTTCTTGATCTTAGATGATTACTTGGAATGGATTAGAAAGCTTGGAAGTAAATTAGTAAACTTGAAGGGATTTTTGAAGTGTTCTTGAAGTGTTCTTCCTATGATGATTATAGCTTGACTCTTGAAGTGATTTTTGATGAAGATGATGATTAACTACTGGAAAAATACGTTCATAATAGTGTGTGTGTGTGTGTTGAGAGAGAATTAGAAAGAGAATTGGAAGTGAAATGGAGTGAATGATGAGTGGTAATTGGTGAGTGGTGAGTGGGGTTAAAAGGAGTTCTAGTTAGTTGACTAGCTCATGGTAGAAGTTAAAATTGATTAGTCATACATGACATAATCAAGAGTGGAATCCCATGCAAGTTCCTATTGGTATATACCCATAGTAAGTACGTTTTGAAGCTGTGTATAATACGGGTAAGAATACGACTAGAATTCTTGATGAAAGAAAAGAATGGGAAAGTAACTGTAACCATTTTCGTTAAGTATGAGTGTTTTGATATATGTCTTGAAGTCTTCCAAAAGTATTTTAATACATCTAAATACACTACATGTATATACATTTTAACTGAGTCGTTAAGTCATCGTTAGTCGTTACATGTAAGTGTTGTTTTGAAACCTTTAAGTTAACGATCTCAATTAATGTTGTTAACCCATTGTTTATTATATCTAATGAGATGTTAAATTATTATATTATCATGATATTATGATATATTAATATATCTTAATATGATATATATACATTTAAATGTCGTTACAACGATAATCGTTACATATATGTCTCGTTTCGAAATCCTTAAGTTAGTAGTCTTGTTTATATGTATATAACTCATTGTTAATATACTTATGGAGATACTTACTTATCATAATCTCATGTTAACCATATTTATATCCATATATATATCATCATGTCGTTTTTACAAGTTTTAACGTTCGTGAATCGCCGGTCAACTTGGGTGGTCAATTGTCTATATGAAACATATTTCAATTAATCAAGTCTTAACAAGTTTGATTGCTTAACATGTTGGAAACATTTAATCATGTAAATATCAATCTCAATTAATATATATAAACATGGAAAAGTTCGGGTCACTACAGTACCTACCCGTTAAATAAATTTCGTCCCGAAATTTTAAGCTGTTGAAGGTGTTGACGAATCTTCTAGAAATAGATGCGGGTATTTCTTCTTCATCCGATCTTCACGCTCCCAGGTGAACTCGGGTCCTCTACGAGCATTCCATCGAACCTTAACAATTGGTATCTTGTTTTGCTTAAGTCTTTTAACCTCACGATCCATTATTTCGACGGGTTCTTCGATGAATTGAAGTTTTTCGTTGATTTGGATTTCATCTAACAGAATAGTGAGATCTTCTTTAGCAAAACATTTCTTCAAATTCGAGACGTGGAAAGTGTTATGTACAGCCGCGAGTTATTGAGGTAACTCAAGTCGGTAAGCTACTGGTCCGACACGATCAATAATCTTGAATGGTCTAATATACCTTGAATTTAATTTCCCTCGTTTACCAAATCGAACAACGCCTTTCCAAGGTGCAACTTTAAGCATGACCATCTCTCCAATTTCAAATTCTATATCTTTTCTTTTTATGTCAGCGTAGCTCTTTTGTCGACTTTGGGCGGTTTTCAACCGTTGTTGAATTTGGATGATCTTCTCGGTAGTTTCTTGTATAATCTCCGGACCCGTAATCTGTCTATCCCCCACTTCACTCCAACAAATCAGAGACCTGCACTTTCTACCATAAAGTGCTTCAAACGGCGCCATCTCAATGCTTGAATGGTAGCTGTTGTTGTAGGAAAATTCTGCTAACGGTAGATGTCGATCCCAACTGTTTCCGAAATCAATAACACATGCTCGTAGCATGTCTTCAAGCGTTTGTATCGTCCTTTCGCTCTGCCCATCAGTTTGTGGATGATATGCAGTACTCATGTCCAGACGAGTTCCTAATGCTTGCTGTAATGTCTGCCAGAATCTTGAAATAAATCTGCCATCCCTATCAGAGATAATAGAGATTGGTATTCCATGTCTGGAAACGACTTCCTTCAAATACAGTCGTGCTAACTTCTCCATCTTGTCATCTTCTCTTATTGGCAGGAAGTGTGCTGATTTGGTGAGACGATCAACTATTACCCAAATAGTATCAAAACCACTTGCAGTCCTTGGCAATTTAGTGATGAAATCCATGGTAATGTTTTACCATTTCCATTCCGGGATTTCGGGTTGTTGAAGTAGACCTGATGGTTTCTGATGCTCAGCTTTGACCTTAGAACACGTCAAACATTCTCCTACGTATTTAGCAACATCGGCTTTCATACCCGGCCACCAAAAATGTTTCTTGAGATCCTTGTACATCTTCCCCGTTCCAGGATGTATTGAGTATCTGGTTTTATGAGCTTCTCTAAGTACCATTTCTCTCATATCTCCAAATTTTGGTACCCAAATCCTTTCAGCCCTATACCGGGTTCCGTCTTCCCAAATATTAAGATGCTTCTCCGATCCTTTGGGTATTTCATCCTTTAAATTTCCCCTTTTTAAAACTCCTTGTTGCGCCTCCTTTATTTGAGTAGTAATGTTATTATGAATCATTATATTCATAGATTTTACTCGAATGGGTTCTCTGTCCTTCCTGCTCAAGGCATCGGCTACCACATTTGCCTTCACCGGGTGGTAACGAATCTCAAAGTCGTAATCATTCAATAATTCAATCCACCTACGCTGCCTCATATTCAGTTGTTTCTGATTAAATATGTGTTGAAAACTTTTGTGGTCGGTATATATAATACTTTTGACCCCATATAAGTAGTGCCTCCAAGTCTTTAATGCAAAAACAACCGCGCCTAATTCCAAATCATGCATTGTATAATTTTGTTCGTGAATCTTCAATTGTCTAGACGCATAAGCAATCACCTTCGTTCGTTGCATTAATACACAACCGAGACCTTACTTTGATGCGTCACAATAAATCACAAAATCATCATTCCCTTCAGGCAATGACAATATAGGTGCCGTAGTTAGCGTTTTCTTCAATAACTGAAACGCTTTCTCTTGTTCATCATTCCATTCAAATTTCTTCCCTTTATGCGTTAATGCAGTCAAGGGTTTTGCTATTCTGGAAAAGTCTTGGATGAACCTTCTGTAGTAACCAGCTAGTCCTAAAAACTGGCGTATGTGTTTCAGAGTTTTCGGGGTTTCCCACTTTTCAACAGTTTCTATCTTTGCCGGATCCACCTTAATACCTTCTTTGTTCACTATGTGACCGAGGAATTGAACTTCTTCCAACCAAAATGCACACTTTGAAAACTTAGCGTACAATTCTTCCTTCCTCAATACTTCTAACACCTTTCTCAAATGTTCACCGTGTTCTTGGTCATTCTTTGAGTAAATAAGTATGTCATCAATGAAAACAATGACAAACTTGTCAAGGTATGGTCCACACACTCGGTTCATAAGGTCCATGAACACAGCTGGTGCATTAGTTAAACCAAACGGCATGACCATAAACTCGTAATGACCGTAACATGTTCTGAAAGCAGTCTTTGGAATATCATCTTCTTTCACCCGCATTTGATGATACCCGGAACGTAAGTCAATCTTTGAATAAATAGACGAGCCTTGTAGTTGATCAAATAAGTCGTCAATTCTCAGTAGTGGGTAGCTGTTCTTGATGGTAAGTTTGTTCAACTCTCGGTAGTCGATACACAACCTGAATGCACCATCTTTCTTCTTGACAAACAAAACAGGAGCTCCCCACGGTGATGTGCTTGGTCGAATGAAACCACGCTCTAAAAGTTCTTGTAATTGGCTTTGCAGTTCTTTCATCTCGCTGGGTGCGAGTCTGTAAGGAGCACGAGCTATTGGTGCAGCTCCTGGTACAAGATCTATTTGAAATTCAACTGATCGATGTGGGGGTAATCCCGGTAATTCTTTCAGAAATACATCGGGAAATTCTTTTGCAATGGAAACATCATTGATGCTCTTTTATTCAGTTTGTACTTTTTCGATGTGTGCTAGAACAGCATAGCAACCTTTTCTTATTAGTTTTTGTGCCTTCAAATTACTAATAAGATGTAGCTTCGTGTTGCCCTTTTCTCCGTACACCATTAAGGGTTTTCCTTTTTCTCGTATAATGCGAATTGCATTTTTGTAACAAACGATCTCTGCTTTCACTTCTTTCAACCAGTCCATACCGATTATCACATCAAAACTCCCTAACTCTACAGGTATCAAATCAATCTTAAATGTTTCGCTAACCAGTTTAATTTCTCGATTCCGACATATATTATCTGCTGAAATTAATTTACCATTTGCTAATTCGAGTAAAAATTTACTATCCAAAGGCGTCAATGGACAACTTAATTTAGCACAAAAATCTTTACTCATATAGCTTCTATCCGCACCCGAATCAAATAAAACGTAAGCAGATTTATTGTCAATAAGAAACGTACCCGTAACAAGCTCCGGGTCTTCCTGTGCCTCTGCCACATTAATATTGAAAACTCTTCCGCGGCCTTGTCCATTCGTGTTCTCCTGGTTCGGGCAATTTCTAATAATGTGGCCCGGTTTTCCACATTTATAACAAACTACATTGGCTTAACTTACTCCGACACTACTTCCTCCGCCATTACTCGTTCCAACACCATTTGTTCCTTTCGTTCTATTAACCCCTGGTTCGTAGACCTCACACTTCGCCGCGCTATGACCATTTCTTTTACACTTGTTGCAAAATTTGGTGCAGAACCCCGAGTGATACTTTTCACACCTTTGGCATAGCTGCTTCTGATTGTTGTTTTTGTTGCGGTTATTATTGTTGTTGGGATGATTGTTGTAGTTGCTGCTGTTGTTGTTGTTGTTGTTGTTGTTGTTGGGCCGTTTGTTGTAGTTGCGATTGATGTTGCGATTGTTGGGATAATTGTTGCGATTATTGTTGTAATTGCTGTTGTTGTTGTATTGGTGATTCTTATCACCGTTTTCCTCCCACTTTCTTTTGACTTGCTTCACATTGGCCTCTTCAGCAGTCTGTTCTTTAATTCTTTCTTCAATCTAGTTCACTAGTTTGTGAGCCATTCTACATGCCTGTTGTATGGAGGCGGGCTCGTGTGAACTTATATCTTCTTGGATTCTTTCCAGTAATCCTTTCACAAACGCGTCGATCTTCTCTTCCTCATCTTCGAATGCTCCCGGACACAATAGGCACAATTCTGTGAATCGTCTTTCGTACGTGGTAATATCAAATCCTTGGGTTCGTAACCCTCTAAGTTCTATCTTGACCTTATTGTCCTCGGTTCTGGGACGGTACTTCTCGTTCATCAAGTGCTTGAATGCTGACCACGGTAGTGCGTATGCATCGTCTTGTCCCACTTGCTCTAGATAGGTATTCCACCATGTTAACGCAGAACCTGTGAAGGTATGCGTAGCGTACTTTACTTTGTCCTCTTCAGTACACTTACTTATGGCAAACACCGATTCGACCTTCTCGGTCCACCGTTTCAATCCGATCGGTCCTTCGGTTCCATCAAATTCCAAAGGTTTGCAGGCAGTGAATTCTTTGTAGGTGCATCCTACACGATTTCCTGTACTGCTAGATCCAAGGTTATTGTTGGTATGTAGCGCAGCCTGTACTGCGGCTATGTTTGAAGCTAGAAAAGTACGGAATTCCTCTTCATTCATATTCACGGTGTGTCGAGTAGTCGGTGCCATTTCCTTCAAAATAGTCAAATGGAACAAGTTAATCATACAGAATATTAAGAGTAGTTAATAGTATTTCGTAGCATAATATGAACTCATTTATAAAAGCTTTTTCTTCATATTAGTGTTTTATAAATTTAAATTCGGGTAGTACCTACCCGTTAAGTTCATACTTAGTAGCTAATATACAATTCAACTACTACAATTCTATATGAAAAACTGATTATAATAATATTTCGCGTTCAAACTTTTATACAATATTTTACAAACTTACAATACCGCTTATTTTACATAAAGCATGAAATATAGCACACAATAACTTTGATACAAGATAGTTGTGAAGATAATTCTAGCTAGTACACAAGTCGTTCAGCAAAGGCAATAAAGACACGTAATTCATACGTCCAGAAACAAGTCATGCATTCTGGTTTTACTAGGACTACTTCCCATCCTTGGTCTTGTGGAACATAACCGTTATGGCCGTTGATAAGACAGCGTGTTGTAACGTCGTCAAAGGGACGAGGGTTATGTAATGTCCAACAGTCCCGTAACAATCTAAAAACCTCATTTCTTACCCCAATTACCGACTCCGTCACTTGTGGGAACGTTTTGTTTAATAGTTGTAGGCCGATGTTCTTGTTCTCACTTTGGTGAGAAGTGAACATTACTAATCCGTAAGCATAACATGCTTCTTTATGTTGCCTGTTAGCCGCTTTTTCTAAATCACGAAGTCCAATATTTGGATATATTGAGTCAAAATAATTTCTTAACCCATTGCGTAAAATAGCATTTGGGTTCCCCGCAATATATGTGTCAAAGTAAACACATCGTAACTTATGGATTTCCCAATGTGATATCCCCCATCTTTTGAACGAAAGCCTTTTATAAACCAAGGCATTCTTGGAACGTTCTTCGAATGTCTTACAAACTGATCTCGCCTTAAATAGTTGTACCGAAGAATTCTGACCGACTCTAGACAAGATTTCATCAATCATGTCTCCGGGTAGGTCTCTTAAAATGTTGGGTTGTCTATCCATTTTGTGTTTTTATACTGTAAAATAGACAAGAGTTAGATTCATAAAAAAAAATACTTATTAATACAAGCAATTTTTACATATATCATAAAGCATAAGCACACTATATTACATATATTACACCACACGAATACAACTATCTTATTCCGACTCGCTTGTTTCTTCTTCTTCGGTTTTGGTTCGTTTTGCCAAGTTTCTAGAGATATATGATGTTCCCCTAATACGAGCCGTCATTTTCCACATTGGTTTAGAAAAACCTGGTGGTTTAGAGGTTCCCGGGTCATTGTTACAACTTAAGGACTTCGGGGGTTGACGATACATATAAAGTTCATCGGGGTTGGAATTAGATTTCTCTATTTTTATGCCCTTTCCCTTATTATTTTCTTTTGCCTTTTTAAATTCAGTTGGGGTAATTTCTATAACATCATCGGAATTCTCGTCAGAATCTGATTCATCGGAGAATTGGTAATCCTCCCAATATTTTGCTTCCTTAGCGGAAACACCATTGACCATAATTAACCTTGGTCGGTTGGTTGAGGATTTTCTTTTACTTAACCGTTTTATTATTTCCCCCACCGGTTCTATTTCTTCATCCGGTTCCGATTCTTCTTCCGGTTCCGATTCTTCTTCTGGTTCCGACTCTTCTTCCGGTTCCTCTTCGGGAACTTGTGAATCAGTCCACGAATCATTTCAATTTACATTTGACTCTTCATTATTATTAGGTGAGTCAATGGGACTTGTTCTAGAGGTAGACATCTATCACATAATATCAAACGCGTTAAGAGATTAATATATCACATAATATTCACATGTTAAAAATATATAGTTTCCAACAAAATTTGTTAAGCAATCATTTTTCAAGTAAACAAGGTCGAAGTCCGGACTCACTAATACATCCTAACAAACTCGATAAGATACACTAATTCAAAATTCTGGTTCTCTAAGACCAACGCTCTGATACCAACTGAAATGTCCCGTTCTTATTGATTAAAAACGTTCCATATTAATTGATTTCGTTGCGAGGTTTTGACCTCTATATGAGACGTTTTTCAAAGACTGCATTCATTTTAAAACAACCATAACCTTTATTTCATCAATAAAGGTTTAAAAAGCTTTACGTAGATTATCAAATAATGATAATCTAAAATATCCTGTTTACACATGACCATTACATAATGGTTTACAATACAAATATGTTACAACAAAATAAGTTTCTTGAATGCAGTTTTTACACAATATCATACAAGCATGGACTCCAAATCTCGTCCTTATTTAAGTATGCGACAGCGGAAGCTCTTAATAATCACCTGAGAATAAACATGCTTTAAACGTCAACAAAAATGTTGGTGAGTTATAGGTTTAACCTATATATATCAAATCGTAACAATAGACCACAAGATTTCATATTTCAATACACATCCCATACATAGAGATAAAAATCATTCATATGGTGAACACCTGGTAACCGACATTAACAAGATGCATATATAAGAATATCCCCATCATTCCTGGACACCCTTCGGATATGATATAAATTTCGAAGTACTAAAGCATCCGGTACTTTGGATGGGGTTTGTTAGGCCCAATAGATCTATCTTTAGGATTCGCATCAATTAGGGTGTCTGTTCCCTAATTCTTAGATTACCAGACTTAATAAAAAGGGGCATATTCGATTTCGATAATTCAACCATAGAATGTAGTTTCACGTACTTGTGTCTATTTTGTAAATCATTTATAAAATCTGCATGTATTCTCATCCCAAAAATATTAGATTTTAAAAGTGGGACTATAACTCACTTTCACATATTTTTACTTCGTCGGGAAGTAAGACTTGGCCACTGGTTGATTCACGAACCTATAACAATATATACATATATATCAAAGTATGTTCAAAATATATTTACAGCACTTTTAATATATTTTGATGTTTTAAGTTTATTAAGTCAGATGTCCTCGTTAGTAACCTACAACTAGTTATCCACAGTTAGATGTACAAAAATAAATCGATAAATATTATCTTGAATCAATCCACGACCCAGTGTATACGTATCTCAGTATTGATCACAACTCAAACTATATATATTTTGGAATCACCCTCAACCCTGTATAGCTAACTCCAACATTCACATATAGAGTGTCTATGGATGTTCCGAAATATATATAGATGTGTCGACATGATAGGTCGAAACATTGTATACGTGTCTATGGTATCTCAAGATTACATAATATACAATACAAGTTGATTAAGTTATGGTTGGAATAGATTTGTTACCTATTTTCACGTAGCTAAAATGAGAAAAATTATCCAATCTTGTTTTACCCATAACTTCTTCATTTTAAATCCGTTTTGAATGAATCAAATTGCTATGGTTTCATATTGAACTCTATCTTATGAATCTAAATAGAAAAAGTATAGTTTTATAGTTGGTAAAATAAGTTACAAGTTGTTTTTGTAAAGGTAGTCATTTCAGTCGAAAGAACGACGTCTAGATGACCATTTTAGAAAACATACTTTCACTTTGAGTTTAACCATAATTTTTGGATATAGTTTCATGTTCATAATAAAAATCATTTTCTCAGAATAACAACTTTTAAATCAAAGTTTATCATAGTTTTTAATTAACTAACCCAAAACAGCCCGCGGTGTTACTACGACGGCGTAAATCCGGTTTTACGGTGTTTTTCGTGTTTCCAGGTTTTAAATCATTAAGTTAGCATATCATATAGATATAGAACATGTGTTTAGTTAATTTTAAAAGTCAAGTTAGAAGGATTAACTTTTGTTTGCGAACAAGTTTAGAATTAACTAAACTATGTTCTAGTGATTACGAGTTTAAACCTTCGAATAAGATAGTTTTATATATATGAATTGAATGATGTTATTGTAACGACCCAGAAATTTCCGACCAAATTTAAACCTTAAACTCTATATGTTTCCGACACGATAAGCAAAAATCTTGATGTTGAGTCTAGAAAGTCTGAAATCTAAATCTGGAAGATTAGTTACCCTTTTGACCAAGCCTGACGATTCACGAATGATTATGTGTATATGTGTTATATGATTATTTATAGTTAACGATAACAAAAGTATTAGATACGTAATAGGTTTTGAAATAAGATTATTATATTGGCAAGAGTAAAAGATAATATGTTTAATAAATATCTGAAACCATTTTTGTCAAATTATTTAAGAATCATTTTAATAAGATTAAACGTTTTAACGTTATTTTAAAAGTCATAACTTTTCTAGAAACCTTTTGTTAAACGATAAATGTAACGGTCCGTGATTTTTATAAAAATAAATATTTAATTAAAACGTGTTTATTAAATATATATTTATGTATTTTACAAAATGATTAAATATAATCTTTAACTAAATATAAAACGTTTTGTATTTAAAAACACTTAGTTAAACAACGAACACATTTTTTTTCGATATAATATAATTTGATTATAAAATATTTTTATGGATTTTCAATAATATAAAAATAAAAATAAAGATAATATAAAGATTTTTAATGACACCAAAAGACTACAACATTTCATCACATGATTGTAAGTTAAAACATTGTAAATCACTAAACCTGCGCACTTGCACGAGAAAAATCATAACTAATTCATTCGGACTCGAAAAAGGGTGATCTTGGTGTCCAAACGACCGTAACTCAAAAATCTACAACTTTCGTGACTATACCGTACACGAATCGTGTACCCATCTACATGAAACGTGTAATGTTTTGCCAACATAAAGTGGGTAGGTGACGAAAATTTCTTTAAAAGGCCTTCTAGGTACCAGTTATTTCATTTCATCGCACAACACACACATATACATTTATATTACTCCGTAGTATTACTTATAATTATTATTATTATTAATTTTAAAAATTAATTAATCTTATTATTATTAATAATAAGATTAAGATCAAGATTAATAATGTTAATTTTACGATTAGGAGTGCTATTAATGTTAAAAATACCCAAAATATTATGACGGGGCTCTGCCCAAGTGTTCCAAAACTGGTTTCATGAATGGGATAGAATTAAGGAGATTATGGGTTATAGCTATGGAGGTTATGGGTAATGATCAGGGGTTTTGCTCGTGAAACAAACTAGTGTTTGTCAACTTCGTTGTGTCTAAATACTATCCTGCAATATTGAATCTCAATATTGATACGTGAGCACTCTAAACTTGACTTTTATTTACTTTTAGTGTATCCCTGACTAGTGCTCGAGAAATTAGGATCGTGCATGTTATTTTATTTATTTTTGACAAAATATGTTTTAGGATAGAATCTGAGTAAGATACTCATGCGGTTAAGATAAGCTATATGATATATATGTTTTTGGAAAGGTGGCGAAAAACTATAAACTTTTCATTTAGATGTCGAATGGATTCGACGGATGAATTTGATGATATAGTCAATTGAATTTTGTGTAAATTATTGAAAATGAATATTTTTACTACGACCTCATTAAAATCATTGTTAAAAAAAATATTGATTGTTATAATTATTATTATCAAAATATTATTATCATGATTTTTATCAACAATTAAAATATATATATTTTTTTTTATCAAAAACTATTAAAATATTATTTTTAAAACTATCAAAATATTATTTTGATCATTAAATTATTATTTTGATCATTATTATTAAAACTATCAATTTATTATTTTTAACATTAAAATTTTGATGTAAATATTATAAAACATCATTTTATATATATATAAAGTATTAGTAATGAATTATAGCATTAATTACTTTAATAAGTTTTATAAAAATATTTTAAACAACAATATTTAATTATATTTAATCGTGTATAAATTCTTTGAAAATATTATTATAAAGTATTAACTTATCATTTTAGTATATATTTTTATGTAAAGTTTTATTTATTAATAAGTGAATTATATTATAATTTACTCTAATAAATTTTGTAAAAATATTTAAGAATATAAAATGACAATATTTAACTAAAAATAATTATGTATAAATTTTGGAAATCTTTTTGAGTCAAATGAATTTCTGTTAACTTTTACATATTAGTCTCGAGCATTAGGATTGTGGTACACTATAAATTAACTTCACTTGTTAAATAGATATTAACCGATATAAAAATATATAATTAGGTTCGTGAATCGAAGGCCAACCTTATAAGTTATCAATGGTGTTATATGTATTTTTACTACAAAATACATTAGGTGAGTATATAGATCCCTTTTAAACTCTAAATATTTTTGGGCTGAGAATACATGCGCTGCTTTTATAAATGATTTACGTTATGGACACAAGTAACTGAAAAATATATTCTACGTTGAGTTGTACCACTGGCATACTTCCCTGTAGCTTGGTAACTATTATTTACAGCGGTATTGTAAACGCGAATCCTGTTGATAGATCTATCGGGCCTGACAACCCCAACCGGACTGGACGACCAGTATTCAACGGTTGCACAGTACTTCGTTTTTGTGACTACACTTGGTACGGTGTAGTAAGATTTCATATTAAAGGGAATATGCGACGTGATTAAATGTTAAGTATGGTTACCAAGTGCTCAACCACTTAGAATATTTTTATTAAATGATTATATACGAAATCTTGTGGTCCATTGTTATAACGCTGCTAGCATCAAACCTATATATCTCACCAACTTTATGTTGACGTTTTAAAGCATGTTATTCTCAGGTACGAATTAAGACTTCCGCTGTGCTTTAGCTCGTATTAAGGATACTAGATGGGACCAAATTAAGCTATGATACAAGAACGTTGCATTCGAGTCATTGAAGATTATTAAAGACTATCATTAAGTAAAAGACAGATTAGGTCATTTGGATATTGTGAAATGATAGACGATCATATCAATTTTTGATGTAAAGATAGATTGCCTTTTAAGAATAAATGCAACGTTTGTAAAATGTATCATATAGAGGTCAAGTACCTCGCTATGTTATCAACTATTATAATTCGTTTATAATCAATATGGACGTTGTCCGGATGGATTAGTTCGGGTTATTAGAGTTGGTATCAGAGCGTTGGTCTTAGCGAACCAAGCATTGCATTAGTGTGTCTAACTGGTAGTTGTTAGGATACATTAGTGAGTCTGGACTTTGACCGTGTCTGCCTGTCAAAAGTTTTGCTTATCATTCCTAGTCGGAAATCATCTGCTTATCATCCTTAGGAAATTGCCTGCTTATCATTCATAAGTCTAGACACGTCTTATTGCATTTAGTGCATCGATAGTGTATAGACGAAATTCATATCTTAGCGCATCTTAGACTTGCCTGATATATGCCATAAATTCCTCTGTAGCCTACGAAATCTTTAGAATTATATATAGATATTCTATATAGTTAGAATATCATCCGACATCCGAAAATCATTTCACAACAAAGATCCTTCTCATTCATCAAATTGCCCTCTTGGCAATGAACCTGAAAGCACTTACCGACGAACCTGTTCGAGCAATCATTCTCTCTCTCGTTTTTAGAGTATCTCGTCACGATTATATACTTTTCCATATCTCGAATCTTATTCATCCGCTCGCTTCAACCGTCAATCATCCAGTAGTACTAGAAGAAGTTAACAAACTACGCGCTTGTGTAACGATTTTGGAGAAACTGGTGCGAGGGTTACGAACACCAGCAGCAGCATCATCAGCATAATCAAGTACCACCATCATCGACGTCGACAGTACCCTTATCATCCCTAAACCATAACCGCGCCGTAACTCTTAACATCACAATCTGTACCTCGAATATCAACATTACACGCCTCAATATCACCATTTGTACCTCGAGTATGATCTTCGTTCTACATATCGTTCTACATCGATTAATTTCGTTCTACGTATTGTTCTACCTCATTTACTTTCGTTCGACATGGCAATTATGTAATCTCTAATGTCTAGAGATCATGTAATCAAGTGCCAAGAATAAATCAAATGAGTATAATATTTTCTTTACTCATTAAATCCATAATTACATCCGATGAAAATATATATGCAAGTATATTTTCATAAAAATGGTAATTAAAAATTCTTTCGTACAAACTGTTAATGATGAAAATATTTTAACAGGTGGGTAGCACCCGAGGAATATTTAGATTTAACATTAATAAGTTACACTGTACATTCTTCGAATCTGATTCAGCGGTCATCTATTATTCTACTCACAACCACCGATATTCGTATCCGCTTATCCCAGAATAACCATTCTCATTTAAATTTCATATTCGGATTTTGATCTATCAGAATCCAACAAGTGGCATAATGAAGAAAACATTGGATATATTAAAATTGTTAGAAACACACGATTTAACTAATTGAAAATCTATTAAGGATTCCACGCTAACTGTTCCGGCTAACTGTTCCCAGCTAACTGATTAACATTTAATTTATCGCAATTTACATTCTCGCAATTTTATTTATCGTCATTTAATTTCTGTTATTTACTTTTATGCATTTTGAGTCGGGACACATGTACGCAATACGTCGGATTAATTCTGAGACAACACGGTGCATGGGTCATGATATATATTTATTTATTTTACGCACTTTAAATAAACGGGACACGTATACAAGGTTTCGACATATCATATTGACCCATCTATATATATATTTCGGAACAACCGTAGACACTCTATATGTGAAGGTGGGAGTTGGCTATACAGGGTCGGAGTTGATTCCAAAATATGTATATACTTTGAGTTGTGATCGACACCGAGACCGGTACACGGGTCACGATATGTATTATTTAATTCGAATATTATATATATATATATATATATATATATATATATATATATATATATATATATATATATATATATATATATATATATATATATATATATATATATATATATATATATATATATATATATATATATATATATATATATATTATTAAACTATTGGACTATTGGACAATCGAACTAACAGACTGCTAACTATGGACAAGTAAAATTAATTAAAATATTGATTATAACATATGAAACTAAATAATTCTTCAAGTTTGCCACTTGATTCTATCTTAAACCTCATTCGTATCTTGACAATTACAATTCGCATTCACAACTTTTCATGATTCCTGAAAACACCTCGGTCGAGAAGTTGAACCAGCCGCACCTCGTCTATGAAAGAAAGATTTATGTATACAGTTATGCACCTGAAGAACTCTCAAACCCGAATTCATAGTTTAACACATACCGTGTTGAATCCTTTGCCATTCATTAGCAAAAACAATCTTACACTTCCTTTTCAAGAAGCTAATTTTGTCACAGCTCCACTTCGACTTCTCAGTAAGACTACTCCTATTATAACTTCGATATTTATATCTTGTTCTTTCGCCAACGTCACCGGAGAACCTTTTATATTCCACGACATCAAGTAGTTCGTCATATCTTTGGAGGAATCCGCAATCTGTATTTTGAAAATCTCGTAGAAATTCTTCCAGTTATACCGAAAACGTCTATCCCTAAGAGTTTCATACTTCGAATGTGAAATTTCTGAAAAACACCCTAAACTATGAAGTAGTTCTTAAAATGCTGATGAAGCAGCAAAAACTGTAAACGACTTTAACAAGTTAAAGGTTGACGATAAAGAACAGTAGGTTGGTAAAGCTCAGAAAAAGAGAAGGGTTGGAACTGGAAAACGGATTGAGCAAAGTATGAAGGAGACCGTGAACAAATCGTGAAAACAGAACCTGTCTTCAAAGGATCCAAATGATCCAGTGCCTGCTGAAACCGTTAGTAAGAACTCTACTCCTTATTCTAAACTTTTCAAGATGATATTCTTCATCATCATCTTATCTTAGATATTATGAGATATTTTCATATCCTTCGTTATACATATTCTCCATATTTCTGGAGATATTCTCACAACTATTCCTATCTGCGATCATTCAACTCTTCGTAACATCTGCGTTACAATATAAAAGAAACTGCATTAGTATCTAAATTCTGAAACCTTTGAAATTAAAATATGAATGTTTGAAGTAGTGTTGGGAACTGATGCATGAATTAGTATAATATAATGAAACTTGATCAACTTCATTATATTACAGTAAGTCATGTTAAGTTTCTAATGGAAGGTGATGATTCACAATACCATCATCATATGCCATGCTACATTGCTTTTACATTCTATCCAATCTCCAAACATATTAGAACGTATCACCCTGATAGTTCTAATTTTTCGAAATATTCTGGTAATTTGACCAATCAAAATCGTGCCATTACCATTTCTTTTTAAGAACAATAACTATGTTCATTTCGAATCTCATACCTACGAATTTCGGACCATTACAAGAGACGCTTAAACACAAGAAGAGGGAACCAAAGAATGAAGCTTCGAAATAGAAATTAGGGTATAGATCGCAACAAATAGGAGGAAGCATTAACTGTGAATGACAATACTTATGGAAAACAGAAGTAGGGATATCAAAATATAAGGGAAGATATAAAACCCAACAACCACTCAGAAACTACAAACCGTGTATATCAATACGTATTGCAACGTAAAGACACGGGAGAATTAGAAACATTATAATTCCAAGGAAATCATAAAAGTGAATAGATTCTTCTGGCGACAGATGAAAGAGAAGAATGAAAGATATGAAAGTTAGAAGTATAATAAGAATTAGGATTGGGTGAAGCATATTAAGGAATGAGTAGAGAAATAAGGGATAGAAGGTGTGAAGAATAGGAAAAACGAAGGGGGTGAATTTATAGAAAAATATTCGACAGAAAAATCGAAACAGATTGCCGCATTACATTCGAGAAGATTCCGATCGCTGAAAAATCAAATCTTATTACGTAAGATTTTCTTAAAATCCCTTAAATTCCGGAAATCAAACCTAATCATGTCATTGGTTAAAAACAATTCCATATTCACTCATTTCACTCTTTTGTGATAGCTTCACTCGCGCGCCTCATAATCGAATCATTTTATCTATATTTTTTCAATAATGACAAAACTCCGTTATCATCTCATATTCATCATGAAAACATTCCTATTGTTATTTATGACAACCTCTACCAAATTTCGAGGACGAAATTTCTTTAACGGGTGGGTACTGTAACGACCCAGAAATTTCCGACCAAATTTAAACCTTAAACTCTATATGTTTCCGACACGATAAGAAAAAACCTTGATGTTGAGTCTAGAAAGTCTAAAATCTAAATCTGGAAGATTAGTTACCCTTTTGACCAAGCCTGACGATTCACGAATGATTATGTGTATATGTGTTATATGATTATTTATAGTTAACGATAACAAAAGTATTAGATACGTAATAGGTTTTGAAATAAGATTATTATATTGGCAAGAGTAAAAGATAATATGTTTAATAAATATCTGAAACCATTTTTGTCAAATTATTTAAGAATCATTTTAATAAGATTAAACGTTTTAACGTTATTTTAAAAGTCATAACTTTTCTAGAAACCTTTTGTTAAACGATAAATGTAACGGTCCGTGATTTTTATAAAAATAAATATTTAATTAAAACGTGTTTATTAAATATATATTTATGTATTTTACAAAATGATTAAATATAGTCTTTAACTAAATATAAAACGTTTTGTATTTAAAAACACTTAGTTAAACAACGAACACATTTTTTTTCGATATAATATAATTTGATTATAAAATATTTTTATGGATTTTCAATAATATAAAAATAAAAATAAAGATAATATAAAGATTTTTAATGACACCAAAAGACTACAACATTTCATCACATGATTGTAAGTTAAAACATTGTAAATCACTAAACCTGCGCACTTGCACGAGAAAAATCATAACTAATACATTCGGACTCGAAAAAGGGTGATCTTGGTGTCCAAACGACCGTAACTCAAAAATCTACAACTTTCGTGACTATACCTTACACGAATCGTGTACCCATCTACACGAAACGTGTAATGTTTTGCCAACATAAAGTGGGTAGGTGACGAAAATTTCTTTAAAAGGCCTTCTAGGTACCAGTTATTTCATTTCATCGCACAACACACACATATACATTTATATTACTCCGTAGTATTACTTATAATTATTATTATTATTAATTTTAAAAATTAATTAATCTTATTATTATTAATAATAAGATTAAGATCAAGATTAATAATGTTAATTTTACGATTAGGAGTGCTATTAATGTTAAAAATACCCAAAATATTATGACGGGGCTCTGCCTAAGTGTTCCAAAACTGGTTTCATGAATGGGATAGAATTAAGGAGATTATGGGTTATAGCTATGGAGGTTATGGGTAATGATCAGGGGTTTTGCTCGTGAAACAAACTAGTGTTTGTCAACTTCGTTGTGTCTAAATACTATCCTGCAATATTGAATCTCAATATTGATACGTGAGCACTCTAAACTTGACTTTTATTTACTTTTAGTGTATCCCTGACTAGTGCTCAAGAAATTAGGATCGTGCATGTTATTTTATTTATTTTTGACAAAATATGTTTTAGGATAGAATCTGAGTAAGATACTCATGCGGTTAAGATAAGCTATATGATATATATGTTTTTGGAAAGGTGGCAAAAAACTATAAACTTTTCATTTAGATGTCGAATGGATTCGACGGATGAATTTGATGATATAGTCAATTGAATTTTGTGTAAATTATTGAAAATGAATATTTTTACTACGACCTCATTAAAATCATTGTTAAAAAAAAATATTGATTGTTATAATTATTATTATCAAAATATTATTATCATGATTTTTATCAACAATTAAAAAATATATATATTTTTTTTATCAAAAACTATTAAAATATTATTTTTAAAACTATCAAAATATTATTTTGATCATTAAATTATTATTTTGATCATTATTATTAAAACTATCAATTTATTATTTTTAACATTAAAATTTTGATGTAAATATTATAAAACATCATTTTATATATATATAAAGTATTAGTAATGAATTATAGCATTAATTACTTTAATAAGTTTTATAAAAATATTTTAAACAACAATATTTAATTATATTTAATCGTGTATAAATTCTTAGAAAATATTATTATAAAGTATTAACTTATCATTTTAGTATATATTTTTATGTAAAGTTTTATTTATTAATAAGTGAATTATATTATAATTTACTCGACAATATTTAACTAAAAATAATTATGTATAAATTTGGGAAATCTTTTTGAGTCAAATGAATTTCTGTTAACTTTTACATATTAGTCTCGAGCATTAGGATTGTGGTACACTATAAATTAACTTCACTTGTTAAATAGATATTAACCGATATAAAAATATATAATTAGGTTCGTGAATCGAAGGCCAACCTTATAAGTTATCAATGGTGTTATATGTATTTTTACTACAAAATACATTAGGTGAGTATATAGATCCCTTTTAAACTCTAAATATTTTTGGGCTGAGAATACATGCGCTGCTTTTATAAATGATTTATGTTATGGACACAAGTAACTGAAAAATATATTCTACGTTGAGTTGTACCACTGGCATACTTCCCTGTAGCTTGGTAACTATTATTTACAGCGGTATTGTAAACGCGAATCCTGTTGATAGATCTATCGGGCCTGACAACCCCAACCGGACTGGACGACCAGTATTCAACGGTTGCACAGTACTTCGTTTTTGTGACTACACTTGGTACGGTGTAGTAAGATTTCATATTAAAGGGAATATGCGACGTGATTAAATGTTAAGTATGGTTACCAAGTGCTCAACCACTTAGAATATTTTTATTAAATGATTATATACGAAATCTTGTGGTCCATTGTTATAACGCTGCTAGCATCAAACCTATATATCTCACCAACTTTATGTTGACGTTTTAAAGCATGTTATTCTCAGGTACGAATTAAGACTTCCGCTGTGCTTTAGCTCGTATTAAGGATACTAGATGGGACCAAATTAAGCTATGATACAAGAACGTTGCATTCGAGTCATTGAAGATTATTAAAGACTATCATTAAGTAAAAGACAGATTAGGTCATTTGGATATTGTGAAATGATAGACGATCATATCAATTTTTGATGTAAAGATAGATTGCCTTTTAAGAATAAATGCAACGTTTGTAAAATGTATCATATAGAGGTCAAGTACCTCGCTATGTTATCAACTATTATAATTCGTTTATAATCAATATGGACGTTGTCCGGATGGATTAGTTCGGGTTATTAGAGTTATGAACATCATTACTACCTCAAGTTTAGTAGGTAAACCTACTGGAAGTGACAAGAAATGATCTAGCTTCAAAGGATCTTGGATGGCTTGAAATTTCTTGAAGTAGGATCATGACACAAAAACAAGTTCAAGTAAGATTTTTACTCGAATTAAGATAGTTTATAGTTATAGAAATTGAATCAAAGTTTGAATATGAATATTACCTTGAATAAGAAAGATAACCTACTGTATATAACAAAGGTTTCTTGATCTTAGATGATTACTTGGAATGGATTAGAAAGCTTGGAAGTAAATTAGTAAACTTGAAGGGATTTTTTAAGTGTTCTTGAAGTGTTCTTCCTATGATGATTATAGCTTGATTCTTGAAGTGATTTTTGATGAAGATGATGATTAACTACTGAAAAAATACGTTCATAATAGTGTGTGTGTGTGTGTTGAGAGAGAATTAGAAAGAGAATTGGAAGTGAAATGGAGTGAATGATGAGTGGTAATTGGTGAGTGGTGAGTGGGGTTAAAAGGAGTTCTAGTTAGTTGACTAGCTCATGGTAGAAGTTAAAATTGATTAGTCATACATGACATAATCAAGAGTGGAATCCCATACTAGTTCCTCTTGGTATATACCCATAGTAAGTACGTTTTGAAGCTGTGTATAATACGGGTAAGAATACGACTAGAATTCTTGATGAAAGAAAAGAATGGGAAAGTAACTGTAACCACTTTTGTTAAGTATGAATGTTTTGATATATGTCTTGAAGTCTTCCAAAAGTATTTTAATACATCTAAATACACTACATGTATATACATTTTAACTGAGTCGTTAAGTCATCGTTAGTCGTTACATGTAAGTGTTGTTTTGAAACCTTTAAGTTAACGATCTCAATTAATGTTGTTAACCCATTGTTTATTATATCTAATGAGATGTTAAATTATTATATTATCATGATATTATGATATATTAATATATCTTAATATGATATATATACATTTAAATGTCGTTACAACGATAATCGTTACATATATGTCTCGTTTTGAAATCCTTAAGTTAGTAGTCTTGTTTATATGTATATAACTCATTGTTAATATACTTATGGAGATACTTACTTATCATAATCTCATGTTAACCATATGTATATCCATATATATATCGTCATGTCGTTTTTACAAGTTTTAACGTTCGTGAATCGCCGGTCAACTTGGGTGGTCAATTGTCTATATGAAACATATTTCAATTAATCAAGTCTTAACAAGTTTGATTGCTTAACATGTTAGAAACATTTAATTATGTAAATATCAATCTCAATTAATATATATAAACATGGAAAATTTCGGGTCACTACAGGAACTATCAAGAATATATTTTCTTGATATGTTCAGAGGTTAAGTAGAATGAAAGAGTTATGTAACATGACACATGATAATGGTATGATCTACTGTGAACCATCATCATGTTTCATTAGAAACTCAGCATGACTTAATGTAATATAATCACGTTGATCAAGTGTCATTATATTATACTAACTTATGCTTCAGCTCCCAACACTACTTCAAAATCATTCATAGTTTAAACTCGAAGGTTTACAGAATATAGAAACTAACAGTTTCTTATATGATGTAACTCTGATAGCGCGAAGAGATAAATGATTTCAGATAAGAATATCTTCAGATATATCGATAGTATAAAGGTACGATGATATCTTAGAATTTTTGAATCAAGTTGTGATGAAGAAATTCATTCATAATTCAAACTCAAATTTTAAAGAAATTTAGAAACTAAAGTAGTTTCCTTTATAATGTAACATAGATAGCAGGAAGAGATAAATAATTTTGGACAAGAATATTTATGAAAATATCCTCAGAAATATTGAAGATATTTATGATGATATTTTGGAATTTCTAATCGAAGGTTGATGAAGAAAATTTATCCGTAAGAATTTAGAGTCAGGAGTAAGGTATTCATTAATGACTTCAGTAGATACTGAATCATTTGGATTCTTTGAAGGCAGAATTATTCTTTGTGATTTGTCTACAATCTCCTTCTTGATTTGCTAAATCCGTTTTACAGTACCAAATTTTCTATCGAGCGTTCCCAACATTCCACTCTTTATTATCAAACTTTTGGCCATTTAGACCATCTACGATTTTGCTGTTTCCTCTGCATTTAATGCTACCATATCTGAATCATTGGTTATCAATTCGAGGTGGTTTCAAGAGAATTGTGTTTTTAGATGATTAAACGCTGATGGTAATATGGTGGAATATAAAAGGTTCCCCGGTAACAATAAGGAGCACGCATATATATCAAAGTTATAATAAGGTTGTTTCGGATGAAAAGTCGAAGTTGACTTGTTGAAGCTGTGACAAAATTTGCTACTTTGAAAGGAATTACCAAGTTATTTTGGGTAATAATAACACTAAAGGAATTAGCACAGATACGTGTTAAACGTTTACTCAGGTTTCGAATGTTTTCAGGTGCTTAACTATATGCATCAATCTTTTCTTCCGTAGCTGAAGTGCGGTTGGTTCATCCTCTCGATTGAGGTGTTTTCAAGAATCATGAAGGGTTTGAACGCAAATTGTAATCGTCAAGATACAAATGAGGTTTAAGATGAAATCAAGTGGCAAACTTGAAGAATTGTTTAGTTTCATATGTTATAATCAATATTTTAATTCATTTTTAATTGTCCAAACTTGATAGTCCACAGTCGATAGTCCACAGTTAACAGTCCAATAATTCATATATAGTTTAATATATAATATTCGAATTAATACATATCGTGACCCGTGTACACGTCTCAGACTCGATCACAACTCAAAGTATATATATTATTGTAGAATCAACCTAAACCCAGTATAGAGAACTCGATCATTACTGCATATAGAGTGTCTATGGTAATTCCAAATAATATATATAGATGCGTCGATATGATATGTCAAACCTTGTATACGTGTCCCGATATTTAAAGTGCGTAAAATAATTAACAGAAATTAAATGACGATAAATTAAATGCGTAAAGTAAATAACAGAAATTAAATGACGATAAATAAAATTGCAATAATTAAATTGAAATAAATAAACTGCGATAAATAAAATGTAATCAGTTAGCTAGGAACAGTTAGCTAGGAACAGTTAGCGTGGATTCTTAACAAAATTCCACATAGTTAATTTGTTTGTTTCTAACAAGTTTTTATTTTGTCAAATGTTTTCTTCATTATGCCACTTGTCGGATTCTGATAGGTCAAAATCCAAATATGAAATTGAATGAAAAAGGTTATTCTGCGGTGAACGGATACGTATATCTGTGGATGTAAGTAGGATAGTAAATGACCGTTGAATCAGATTCGAAGAATGTACAGTGTAACTTACTAATGTGAAATCTTAAATATTCCTCGGGTATTACCTACCCGTTAAAATATTTTCATCATTAACAGTTTGTACAAAAGAATTTTTAATTACAATCTTTAAGAAAACATATATACATATATATTTTCTTCAGATGTAATCATAAATTTAATGAGTCAATATGATATTAGACTCATTTGATTTACCGTTAGAATAAGAATATATAATCTCTAAAACATTAGAGATTATATAATCGCCATGTCGAACGAAGATAAATGATGTAGAACGATTCGTGGAATGATAATTATACTCGAGGTACAGAATGAGATGTTGAGGCATGGATTGTTGATGGTACTGGTGCTGTTACTGATGGTATTGTTGGTGCCGGTGATGTTGCTGAAGCTGGTACATTTTGCACCATATTTTCCAAGGCTACAACTCGGGTACAAAGCTCGTTGACTTATTACTCCAGGATGATTGTCGGTAGGAACGAGCGAATGAATAAGGTTTAGAATTGTGGATAGAATATAATCGTGATGAGCTGCCCTGGAAATGAGGCTGAAAATGGGGTTTCGGATAGGTTCGCCAGTAAGTGCTTCAGGTTCTTCACCAAAAGGGAAATTCGGTGGGTGGAAAGGATCGCCTTCTTCGCATCTCCATTGATTAAGTCGACTACGAACTCATCAGATGAATCGGGGATGGATGATTGATTGATTCATTCTAGTGACGCATGCTTTCGGAGCTCAGGTGGATATCCATATCAGAATAGCTGTCGGAATCCGAGGAATTCGAACTGGTTGAGGGATCCATTTCGTACGATCAGATGGAGGATTTTCGATATGAATTAGATTATAGGATGTAGATTAGTATCCTGCAATACATAATTTACATTTGCATATATAATACTAAAATCCCATAAGTTACGGAGGAATCTACGGAAGCTGTCAGGCAAAGGTAACAATAACAGATACACTAAGATATGAATTTATCTATACACTGTCTATGCAATAGAGGCAGTAAGACGTGTCTAGACTTTAAGGATGATAAGCAAATAATTTTCGACACTAAATGATAAGCAAAACTTTTGACATGCAGACACGGTCGAAGTCCAGACTCACTAATGCATCTAAACAACTACTAGTTAGACACACTAACGCAAGACCTGGTTCGCTAAGACCACCGCTCTGATACCAACTGTCATGCCCCATCCTAATCCATCTGGACGAAGTCATCAACATTTGATCCCAGAGCGATGATCGACTCCAAGTAATGTCCTTAAAATGAGCAAATGCATAGCGGAAGGTTTCTTTCATACCTGAGAATAAACATGCTTTCAAGTGTCAACCAAAAGGTTGGTGAGTTCATAGGTTTATATTAAAACAATAAAATTCATCATTTTGATAGACCACAAAATTTAAATGATGTATGGTACAAATGGGCCCGAATCCTATACCCACCTGTAATGTACATGCTATATCTTTTAAATACAGTACATCTTTCTCGTGTACGAAACCATTTTCATAAATCATAGTAACCGTACACATATCTTGTGCACAAAAATAACATACACATAACTTGTGTATAAAATCATTCTCTCGATATATAACATTCACATCAACTGGTGGCAATTATCATGTCCACATAATTCAATGGTGGCAATTATCATGTCCACATAATTCATTGGTGGCAATTATCATGTCCACATAATTCAATAATAATCCGCAGAACTTCTGTCTGCATAATAATTCATTCGAGGAATGTTTTGCTTGTGTCTATCTCGTCAAACATTTATAAAAGCATTTCATGTATTCGCAGTTCAAAATATATTTCAAAAGCATTTAATAAAGCAGTTGTAAAAACATCACATGTATTCTCAGTCCCAAAAATATAAAGAGTAAAAGGGATCAAATGAAACTCACATAATGTATTTTGTAGTAAAAATACATATAACGACATTGAACAAGTGTAGGGTTGGCCTCGGATTCACGAACCTATATCAATAATATATATTAAAATATATAATCACATAATTCCATTTATTAATTATGTGCTATTTATTTAAGTATTTTAATTATATAATAATCATACTCAATTCTATTTAAGATATATATTATATCTTCAATTATGTGTTACATATATTTATTTTGTAAAAATAATTAATATTTATACATATAGTTATATTAATATATGTATATAAGTAGTTAGTATTATATCAAAAATCAGTAATTTGTTATAGGTAATATTTATATAATTAATGTCATTATTTTCATTCTATAATCTTATGTAACACTAATATAATTATATTATGTATCAAGTATATATTTTTATGTATCAAATATTTATTTGATAAAATAATGTTAATAATAATAATAATAATAATAATAATAATAATAATAATAATAATAATAATAATAATAATAATAATAATGATGATAATAATAATAATAATAATAATAATAATAATAATAATAATAATAATAATAATAATAATAATAATAATAATAATAATAATAATAATAATAATAATAATAATAATAATAATAGAAGTAATACTACCTCAAAAAGCTCCAAAATAAATTGTCTTAACCCAGACTCGAACTCAAGACCTCTCGCTTACCCATAACACCGCAACCCGTTCCTCTGCCTTAGCATTTCTGTTATATATTGCGAATTAAATCTATATAATCTTTACTTGTATGTTCTTCATCTCCAACGTTATCCATCATCATCTTTCATCATTTCTTCATCATTTTCACAGAATCACTATCCTAATTATTATACTTATCATCATTATCATAATCATCTTAGCATCATAATATCCTAATCATTTTCATTTCATCCTCGTGTAATCATCTTACAATTTTTTTTTTCATAATCATTAACACCTACAATTCGATTACTATCATAATCATGATCGCACCGTTTAATCATAATCATTTTCATAATCTTGATCATAATTCTAACCATAATCAGTATTTCTCTCGGTGTAGCATACCATTACGATCCTGATAATTCTAATTAGAGTTTAGTTCGGCCCAATTACCGTTTCACAACCCAATTGGCAAAATAGTCCACAGATCAAAACAATTTCGCTAGCCCAATGAAATTCGAAATCGGTAGCCCAATAAGGAAATTGATCTACAAACCCACTCATTAAATCAAAAGAAACCTGGTTGTTGTTTGAACAAGGAAATAGTGGGATCGGCTGTTAAATAGTATCATGATTTAATATCATAATAAAAGTAATAAAGTGTCACCTGAGTGAGCCATTTTGGGTCGGCCACAAAGGAGAAAAAGGAAAAGTGGTATAATATTAATCGGCACCCATTTATAGAAAAAGAATACGTGCCCCAAAAAATCTCGGTGGGGTGTGGGCCACGAACAAACAACAACAAATAAATATCTCATTGTATATTTATGAAACTAGCTGGATGTTTATTAGGTTTGTGAGGTTCGGTTTCTATCCAGAATTATTAAAGAAGTAACATCAAATAAAGGGTTGTGGGACTCTTTCATGAGTGAGTGTCTGCCATAAGGGAAAAAAGAAAGGTATTTAATCTTGACAGCATCATTCAATTAGCATGTGGTTTGTCTTCTTCTTTGTTTAACCGAAACAGATAATATAATCATAGCAACTCATTTGTTTTGTTGGTTGGCATCGCGATCGAAAAGAAAGAAAATCTGTATAACCGTCGCCTGTTGTGGTTTTGTTTGGTTCGACTGGAAATCATAAGTTGTCGCTACAGTAGGTGTAAAGGAAAACAAGAAATAAAAGAGAGAGAAGAGAATATGAGAGAGAGGGAATGAAGTGGTGGAGTGATGGAGGATTGTGTTGCAAGGTGTGACGATTGTTGAGGTGTTTAAACGGAAACAGAATACTAAGCGGGTAGCAATAACACATGATAGGTTTGATGAGGTGGTCGTCGTTGAGGGTGGCTAAACAAAAACAACGAAAACAGTTTGCACAGGTAGAAACTAGTGAAAGTGGTTTGTGGGTTTCGACTTAGAACAGGAAAACAAACTGGTTGGTGATTAAAGATAATGAGAATGGTTCGTTGAACAGAAAATAAAAAAGAAACGAACAAGATAGATGAATAGATGATGTGTTTGATCTCGGTTAGCAGTGAAAACAGAAGCAATCATAAGCATGTGGGTTTCGGGTTGTTGGTTCTGCAACTGTAGCAGTAACAGAAGTGATGAGTGGTGGGTTTGATCTTTGGTGGTGATCTTGGGTGATGGTTGAATCGAACCGGAAGTAGAAACCAGTGGACAGCTTGATGTCTTCGAGCAACAGGAAGTAGTTTGTTAAATTGGTGTTTATGGTTGTTGAGTTGCGTCAAACAAGAGACAGATGATGGTTGTGATAGTATGATCCATTTAAAATCTAAATGCATGTATATAAATATGCATAAAGTTAGTGGGAACATTGAAAAAGAAAAACACCGTACGAATAAATTATAATATCAATTAATAATTCAATTGAATCACAAGTTTAACAGTAATTGAAAAGATTAGCCGCCTTTTCACGGACCCGTATATCGTGCTCTATTGCTAAACAATTATAATATAAAAGTGTTCCTAAAAATCCCAAATTTTTAGATTAACTATATTTACTTATTTTGGTCATTATGGTATAAAATTCGATCATTAATTTATTAAATAAAATTTACATCAACTGTCCCTCTCATTTATGGGTGAAATATAAAAAGTGTTAAAACTTATCAATTAGTTCCTAAATACATTTTTAGTAAGCCTAAAATTTATATAACTCATTTTCGAATCACCGTTTATTTTAAAATCATATAAGTTTGAATTTAATTTACTTAATATCAATCGAGACATCAAATGAGTATTACAATCATTTAATATTTATTTTCAACATACTTTATTTATATATATAGATATATTTTAAATAATAATTATTATAATACCCTATTTTTTTATTTTATTAATTCTTAATAACAACAACATATAATACTTCAAATTATATTTCGAATTATTATTTATATATACATACACACATATCTATTTACAATCAATTGTTCGTGAATCGTCTAGAGTAGTCGAAGGTTAATTGAATATATGAACATCGTTCTAATGTTTTCTAGACTCAACATTACATACTTTGCTTATCGTATCGAAATCATATAAAGATTTAAGTTTAAATTTGGTCGAAAATTTCCGGGTCATCACATTACTCCATATCTTTTGAGAACTTTCTCAAGTTGATTATTACAAAAATGAGTACCCCGGTCACTTATTAAAGCTTTCGGTGTTCCGAACCTTGCAAAAAGAAGTTTTAAGAAGTTGACTACAACTCGTGCATCGTTAGTTGGGAGAGCTTGTGCTTCCGCCCATTTAGATACATAATCAATAGCAACGAGAATGTAGAGATTATTATGAGATTTTGGAAATGGACCCATAAAGTCAATACCCCAAACATCAAATACTTCACATACTTGAATGACATTTTGTGGCATTTCATCACGTTGACTTATTTTTCCGGCCCTTTGACAAGCATCACAGGATTTGCAAAGAAGGTGTGCGTCTTTGAAAATTGTAGGCCAATAGAATCCAGCATCATAGACTTTTCTTGCTGTGAGTTGAGGCCCATAATGCCCTCCTGTTGGTCCTGTGTGACAATGGTTTAAGATTTGACTAGCTTCATCCCCGAATACACATCGGCGTATTATTTCATCGGGACAACTTTTAAACAAATGTGGATCATCCCAGAAATAGTGTTTTATATCACTAAAGAATTTCTTTCGTTTTTGGTACGATAACCCTTTTTCAAGGAATCCACATACTAAATAGTTTACATAGTTTGCAAACCATGA
Source organism: Rutidosis leptorrhynchoides (assembly GCF_046630445.1). Lineage (NCBI taxonomy): Eukaryota > Viridiplantae > Streptophyta > Magnoliopsida > Asterales > Asteraceae > Rutidosis > Rutidosis leptorrhynchoides. The sequence continues at coordinate 139,088,284 of NC_092336.1, read as the reverse complement.
AATTTCATTATAATCTATCTTCAATAGATATTCATCAGGAAAGTTATCTTGTATAGCCGATTCATTTAGAACTTCTAATTCGGGATTTTCAAGACGAGAAAGATTATTAGCGGCGAGATTTTCTGCTCCCTTTTTGTCTCGGATTTCAATATCGAACTCTTGTAAGAGTAAGATCGAATGGATTAATCGTGGTTTAGCATCTTGTTTTGAAAATAGGTATCTAAGAGCAGAATGGTCGGTATAGACCACCGTTTTAGCTAGAACGAGATATGAACAAAATTTGTCAAAAGAAAAGACAATAGCAAGGAGTTCTTTTTCAGTAGTTGTGTAATTCGTTTGTGCTCTTTGTAACATCTTACTAGCGTAATAAATAGGTTGAAATCGTTTTTCAATCCTTTGTCCTAAAACGGCTCCCATTGCAAAATCACTTGCATCGCACATGAGTTCAAATGGTAGATTCTAATTTGGAGTTATCATGATCGGCGCATTAGTGAGTTTTTCTTTAAGAATGCTAAAAGATTTGATACATTCGTCTAAAAAGATGAATGGAGCATCCTTTTCTAGTAGTTTATTCATAGGAGTGGCAATTTTAAAAAAATCTTTTATGAAACGTCGGTAAAAATCCGCATGCCCTAGAAAACTCCTAACTCCTCTAACATTGTTGGGATGTGGAAGTTTAGCAATTACATCTACTTTAGCTCTATCCACTTCAATTCCTTCCTTTGAAATTTTATGACCAAGAACGATGCCTTCTCTAACCATGAAATGGCATTTCTCCCAATTAAGTACTAGATTTGATTGTTCGCATCTAATAAGCATTCGTTCAAGATTAACTAGACATGATTCAAATGTATCACCGAAGACTGAAAATTCATCCATGAAAACTTCCATGCATTCTTCTATCATGTCGTGAAAAGTCGCCATCATGCATCTTTGAAAGGTTGCAGGGGCGTTGCAAAGTCCAAATGGCATGCGTTTGTAAGCAAAAGTACCATAAGGGCACGTGAACGTGGTTTTCTCTTGGTCCTTGGGTGCTATTGGAATTTGAAAGTATCTGGAGAAACCGTCAAGAAAACAATAGTAACTATTTCCGGCTAACCTTTCCAACATTTGATCAATGAAAGGTAAGGGAAAGTGATCTTTTCTGGTAGCGTCATTAAATTTTATATAATCAATACAAACACGCCATCCTGTTACAGAGTCATGCCACCCTTCTTAGGCACACATTGAACTGGGCTTACCCATGAACTATCAGAGATTGGATAAATTAAACCTGCATCTAGCAGTTTAATAATTTCTTTCTTAACAACATCTTGCATATTAGGATTTAGTCTTCGTTGTCGTTGCACATACATTTTATGACCTTCTTCCATAAGGATTTTATGTGTGCAATACGAAGGACTTATGCCTTTAATGTCATGAATCTTCCATGCAATAGCTGGTTTATGAGCTTTTAGTACAGAAATGAGTTGAGATTTTCCATTTTCAGTAAGAGAAGAAGATATTATTACAGGTAATTCAGATTTACCATGTAAATAAGCGTATTCCAAATGGTTTAGAAGTGGCTTTAACTCTAATGTCGGTGGTTCTTCTATCGATGATTTGTATCGATATCTGTCTTCTTCTTTTAGCATTTGAATTTCTTCTGTTGTTGGTTCGTATTCATTAGCCTTGAGTGCGGCAAACATTTCAGCTTCATCAATTGGTTCAATTCCTTCTCCTAAAGAACATTCTCCTGTTCCTTGTAATTCTGGAAATTCTTCTAACAATTCTGCATGTGAATCTATAGTTTGAATATAATAACATGTATCATCTGCAGATTGCAGTTGTTGCATGGCTCTATCAACAGAAAAGGTAACACTCTCGTCCTCTATACTTAGGGTCAGTTTCTTACCGAACACGTCTATTATTGTTTTAGCCGTGTTTAAGGATGGTCTTCCTAATATGAGAGGAACTCGAGAATCTTCTTTCATGTCCAGAATAACAAAATCTACTGGAAATACTAAAGTACCAACTTTAACTAGCATGTTTTTCATTATCCCTCTAGGATATTTTATTGATCGATCTGCTAGTTGTATGCTTATTCTTGTTGGTTTCAATTCTTCAAGGTCTAGTTTAGCGTATAGTGAATACGGCATTAAAATTATACTAGCACCTAAGTCTGCCAATGCTTCTATTGAACTAAGACTACCCAGAAAATATGGAATTGTGAAACTTCCTGGATCTGATAATTTTTCTAGTATCTTATTCAACAGTACTGCAGATCAATTAGCATTCATTATAACAGCCGAAAGTTCTTCCATTTTCTTTCTATTTGTGATTAGATCTTTCAGAAATTTAGCATATCTTGGCATTCTTGAAATCACATCAATGAAAGGAAGATTTACATTTATTTGTTTAAACATATCCAAGAATTTGGATTGCTCGGCTTCAAGTCTTTCTTTTCTCATTTTACTCGGGTAAGGAAGTGGTGGTTGGTATAGTTTAACATAAGGTTTAGCCTTAACTGTGTTATCTTTATTAACCTTTTTAACTACCGGTTCTGTTTCCTTATCTTGCTCAGATTGTGGTTCTTGTGGAGTAGGAATAGAGTCATCAGAAATTACAGGTATTTCAGGTGGTTTAAGTGTAATGCCACTTCTTGTGGTAATGGCTTTAGCTGTTTCATTCCGGGGGTTAGCATTTGTATCGCTAGGTAGACTTCCCGGTTTTCTTTCACCTATCAACCTTGCTAGGTTGCTCACTTCTTGTTCCAGATTTTGAATAGAAGCTTGTTGATTTCTAAATGCTTGAGCATTTTGTTCATTGGTTTGTTTCTGAGATGTGAAAAATTGAGTTTGAGATTCAACTAGCTTCGACATCATATCTTCTAAATTTGGCTTTTTATCATCAGTTTGTGGTGGTTGTAAGTATTGTTAGATACTTGTTGATTGCTAGTACCTTGTTGGTTGTTGTATGAAACATTTCGGTTATAATTCTGATTTTGATTGTAGATTGGTCTTGGCGGTTGATAATTATTTTGATAATTATTTCCAGGCCTTTGGTTCATGTATGAAACATTCTCTCTTTGTTCCATTGTTTTTTCAATACTGAGACAATATTTTATCAAATGTGGTCCTCCACACTGCTCACAACTAATTTGTATTGAGTGAATATCTTTAGTCATCTTTTCCATTCATCTCTCGACAGCATCTATCTTTGCGGAAATGGAATCGAAGTCATGGCTAGAATCAGCTCTAACTGCTTTAGATGATCTACCGATATCTTTTTCTTGATGCCACTCATGTGAGTGGGAAGCAGTGTTATCAATAATTTTGTAAGCTTCAGTTGCGGTTTTCTTCATAATGGAACCACCGACTGCTATATCGATGTCTTTTCTTGTAGTGATGTCGCATCCTTGGTAGAATATTTGTACTATTTGATAAGTGTCTAAACCATGTTGCGGACATCCTCTCAACAACTTTCCAAATCTTGTCCATGCTTCATATAGAGTTTCATTTGGCTTTTGCGTGAATGTAACAATTTCTCCTTGAAGTCTTAAGGCTTTAGATGCCGGAAAGAATTGTTTAAGAAATTTTTCAACTAAAACATCCCATGTTTCAATCGCCCCTTCAGGTAACGATTCTAACCAATCTTTGGCTTCTCCCTTTAAAGTCCAGGGAAATAATATGAGATAGATCTGTTCATCCTCCACTTCTCGGATTTTAAATAGAGTACAGATCCTATTAAAGGTACGAAGATTATGCATGTATAACCTAGATTGATTAGTTACCATGTGTAGGATTTGTCCTTTGGTTTTATAATCTGGCGCATTAATGTCTGGTTGTGTAATTGCGTGACCTTGGCCAGTGCGTTTAGCTCTCATTCGGTCTTCCATACTTAGAGGTTCCAGATTTTCCATGATTGAATTTGTTGAATCTGAATCACTAAGGGATTCTGACTTAATGGTTTCTTCCTCGACAATTTCTGGATGAGTGAATTGTGGTTCAGGAGGAATGATTAATGGTTTAGGATCTCTGAATTGTCCCTGAATATCCTCTGGATTCTCAATTGTGAGGTTGGGTTCAAAAAATGGATTATCGGAAATTTGAATTGGAGTACTCGGTTGACTGGATGACGATTCTAAAGAAAAATCAACAGCGACAATATTGGCTAGATGTCTTGATCGAGTTACAGGTGGTGAACGTATGAAAAGTGGTGAACGCTTTGCTCGGTGCATTAACTGAATATCCTATTAGTTATAAATATAAAAATTATATAAGTTATCAAATTAATTGACTTTTCTGATTTTGCCCACGTTTCGAATAGCCAATAGATGCAGCAGGTAGCCAGGACCCTTTAAATCGGAAGTCCACTATTCGCCACTAACAAATCCAACTATTACTACGAATTAGAGAATTTGGATGTCTATCAATTTAATCGCTTAAAATAATTTTTCGTTTGAAATTTTAGAGAAGAAATAGAAAATTCTATGTCCTAAAAACTAGAGCGTCGAGAAATAAGAAAGAAAAAGAGCGCGTCGAAAAACGTCGAAAAATAAAAGGTCGAAAAATAAGCGTCGAAAATAATAAAATGCAGCGTCGAAACTTAAAAGTCTAAAAACTAAAATTTAAAACTTACGTCTAAAGATATTAAAGCTTAAAAGGAATTCTATATCCAAAACGGCAATAACTTAAAAAGTACTAAAATCTTAAAACGGCGTCGCAAAATTCTAAAGCACCTAAATCTTAATCTAAAGAAAAAGCACTTAAGGGATTTTACGGCAAAGCCTAAAAATCTAGAAATAAAAAAAACTACGGCAAATGCTATATTTAAAACTAATTACGAACGAAAAATACAAATTACGAATTAAACTAATAAAAAGATGCGAAAATATAAAAATAAAACTAAAGTTATAAAAATACAATTTTTTTATAAAAATATTATTTTTATAAAAAGTATTAATTTTATATATTTATTAAAACTAATTATAACTTAAAAATACAAATTAAATAAAACTAAATCTAATTATTATTATAATACACCATAATTAGGTAATTAATAATAATAATAATAATTAAATTCGTAACCCTAACCTGCAAACTGAGGTACCGGTCCTGTCAAATCAATCCATGCGATCACATGGATTGTGTGTAGGATTTTCATGCGGTCGCATGGCTTCGGTTTTCAGGCCAAGTAGTTGGGCTTCTACAGTGACCAGCCCGTTTTTATTTATTTTTTTTAAAATTTCTGTTTTTAATTTATAAAATATTTATATAAAATAAATAAAAACTTATACTAAAAAAATAGAAATACTTTATAATTTTATATATTTTAAACAAACTCTTTAAAATATATATATATATATATATATATATATATATATATATATATATATATATATATATATATTATATTTTTGTATTTTTAATATTTAAAACGTATTTTTACAAAAGTAAATTACAAATCTTTTTTTTATGGCATTTCGCTTTCGGCGTTGCTAATCCCCGGCAGCGGCGCCAAAAATACTTGATGTGTGCAGAGGTGTATACGAAATAGTTATATATTTGTTATGAAATACTATTAAACAAGATACAATTTTACACAAGTTATTTATTTATTTATAGAGTGGATATACATAAACCTTGCTACAACACTTATAGGCAGTGTACCTAATCGTACAGTAGTGTAGTTTTTAGTAAGTCCGCTTCGTCCACAGGGAACTAGCCAAGTTTAACGCTATATTTTTAAAACTATATTTGTATAAATATAAATATAAATATATATAAGTAATATTATTAATATAAAAGGGAGTTTTTACCGTTTAATGACCGGTTTGTCGATTTTATGTCTTAAGTCGAAGTTAAAACCTAATGTAAAATATTAAAAATAAATATAACTTAATTTAAAATGTAAAGTAAATGACAATAATTAAAGTTCAATAAATAAAATTGCGATAATTAAAAAGTACGATAATTAAAAGTGCAATAAATAAAATGACAGTAAATAAAAGTGCGATAAAATATGAAATAAAGGAATTATGCTTATTTAAACTTCCGTAATCATGATGTTCGACGTGTTGATTTTAATTTATTACCATGGGTTAATTGTCCTTTGTCCTGGATTATTCGATATGTCCATACGGTTTTGTCCATAATAGTCCATCAGTCATAAATATAAAGTGCGAGAGTCTTCGTCAAATTATCCTTATACCCGAAGTCAAATATTCCAACTAATTGGGGATTCGAACTGTAACAAGGTCTTAATACTTTGTTTAATGAATACACCAGGTTATCGACTGCGTGTAATCCAAGGTTTTATTACTTTGTTAACAATTACACCAATTACCCTTGTATGTAATTCACCCCTGTTTCAACAAGTCTATTGATTATTAATCCATCCCCGTGTCCGGTCAAATGAATAATTATTGGTATTTATAGATATCCCGCCCACCGCACCCAGTCAAGCGTATGTGGTTATATATAAATACGTCAAATTATAAGTCTATATATTAAATTAACGAGGTATCATTTAGTTAATATAAAGCCCATTAATAGCCCATAGTCTAATTTCCACAAGCGTCGTTCTTTTGTCCAAACCCCAATTATGGTACAAAGCCCAATTACCCCGTCTTTAATATTTTAGCCCAACATCACAATTACTTCGATTTAAATAAGCATAATAATAACTTAGCTACGAGACATTAATTTAAAAAGGTTGAACATAACTTACAATGATTAATAATAGAGTAGCGTTACACGGACAGAATTTCGACTTACACACTTACAACATTCGCTAACATACCCTTATTATTATTAATCTTTAAATTAAAATTAAAATTATAATATATATATATATATATATATATATATATATATATATATATATATATATATATATATATATATCAGAGAGTGAGAGATTGAAAAATTGTGTATCATATTCGACTGAAACTGCGCCTTTTATAGCAATGTGGCCAAACTTTTTGCTCCATGCGATCGCATGGCATTTGTGCCTTCTGGCCATGCGATCGCATGGCCTGGGAATCCAGCTCAGAATTATTTGTTTGCTAGTTTGCCGACGGTTTTAATATATAATATAATATATATATAATTTTAAGAATTAATTATATATTATATTATATTCATGTGCATAGTTGACTTGTAATTTTTAGTTCGTTGCGTCGCGCGTTGAGAGTTGACTTTGGTTTCGGTTCCGGATTTTCGAACGTCCTTTCGTACTATTTAATATCTTGTACTTTGCGTTTCGCGGCTCGTACTCTTGTAATATCTAGACGTTTCTCATCAATAATTTAAACCATTTTGATTGTACTTTGTACTTTTTAGCTTTTTGGTTGTTTGCGTCTTCAATTCGTCGAATCTGTCTTTTGTCTTCACCTTTTATTATTTAAACGAATATCACTTGTAAATACAACAATTGCAACTAAAAGCTTGTCTTTCTTGAGGGATAATGCTATGAAATATATGTTCGTTTTTAGCATTATCAGGCTTCTAAACAATGTGATTGATATCACTATGTAATTTAGCAGCCTTTGAAGCTGGAAAGAAACGCTGAAGAAACTTATCTTCCATTGTAGTCCAACTATCAATCTCACCTTCGGGCAATGATTCTAACCAGTCCTTGGCATCGTCTTTTAAAGACCAAGGAAAAACCCTCAAATAGATAACTGTATCCGCAACCTGAGCAATCTTGAACAATTTACAAATGCTTTTGAAGTTTTGAAGATGCTCGAATGCATCCTCTTTCGGCGTACCCCTGAATTGCCACTGGTGAGTGATCATATTTAAAATTTGCCCTTTAACCTCAAAATCTTTATCAAATACCAGTTAGGTAATGGCATGTCCATTACCAGCCCTCGTGGCTTTCATCAAAGCTTCCATGGATTGACCTCTCGCTGGTTCACCCCTCTTAACCTCTTCCTTAATATACTCAAAATCCGGAATATAAAAAGGTAAAACTGAAAAACTTTCGGCGATTTCTTGCTCAACTTTAGTTTTGATGCATGTATGATAAACTCTAGACGGTTCTAGAGTTATTAATAACTAACTTGCGATCACACCACAACAAAACCACACGTAAAACTGAAAAAATAAAATAACAGAAAAGTAACTTTCACGAAAACAAGTTTCCACGAAAGGATCGAATAACTAAAAGCTTTTAAAATCCTAAGACAAACCGCTCCCCGACAGCGGCGCCAAAAATTTGATATGCGTAAAACAAACCTAATCTTATTGTAATATGATTACGAATTCGTTCACAGGGAGCAGCGTTTAAGATTTTAAGACTGATAATTATTCTGAAGATTTATGTTGTAAAATGGGAGTTTGAATAAACTAATAACGCGAATATAAATAAAACGAATAACCAGATGGACGAAGCAGTGTTCACTCAGATGATTCACTAATGACGTGGATTGTTCTCTCAAATAAAGCTGATTAAATGCTTGATAAGTTATAATTCAATCATCCAAACTTGACTAACTCACATTAATCGAATTCAAACAATCAACTATATATGATTAAACTATTGTGATTCAATCTAGGTTAAATTCACATAAAACCTTAATTACACCGATCACTAGGAGCAACTACATGACTGTGCCATTAAATTACCAATTAATCACCATTCACACTCACTTATAAATGTCTAGATCTCCTAAGAGTTGAAGCATAATCCGTTTATCACTAATAAATTCACGTAAACTAGGTAACAAATTATGTAATTAAAGTCAAGTAACCGATTCGCACAATAATGGGTCCTTTGGTTGAACACAATAATCATTAATCAATAAGATTCAGTTATTAAGATTTGGTCCGGATTAAAATCACTTAAAATCCTAACTATAAAGATCACTTAATGTAATTTTCACGAATATGTTGCCTAATACCATTCAATTACCGATTAGTTCCTTAATACAATCACTTGAAATCAAATCCCTAATCGTCTAGATCACATGAAGTGTTGAAGTACACGTTATCAAACACGTATTATCTCACAATAACAAGTTAATAACATGTATAATCGGATTAAAGTATAAAGCATGCATAACAATGGGTCTTTGACCAAACTTATTAAAAATAAATCAATCAAACATTAAATCCATGAAAATAAGAACAATCCAATAATCAAAAGCTATTACATCTGAGCAAACACTAAGGGTTTTAGCCAAACATGATCATAAAATCAAACAAACAATGGAAACAATAAGAATTCGTAGTTTTATCACTAAATGAGATGAAATCTAGAGTACCAACGATGTTGTAATGATCTAATCTTCAATCCTAGATGAAAAGCCCTTTTGATTTGGTGAAGAATGACTTTAAAACCTCTAAAAACGTCCCTTCTAGCCTCCTGATTCGTCCCCAATCGATACACTAAAGTTGGGGTTAAATAGGGGTATTTAAAGATGGAATTTCTGAAGTCTGACCGCCCCAAATCACTACCGGAGTAGATGCATCGTGACCTGGATTCATTGCTGTTCGAAAACTGCAAAATATCTGTCTCTGCATCGTGACCACGATCATCCCATGGTGACTGTGATGTGTACATCATCTGAATAGTAGATTTAATTCTTGATTACTGTAGAGCTCTGAGTTACGGACGTCTGGGCTTTGGATTCACCTTTTTTCGAGTCCGTATGCTCAAGTTATGGCCAAAACGGTGGAGGCGCGCAAACCAGAATTTGAACCTTCTTCAACATTCATCTTTTTAGCTCAAATACCACCAAGAAACAACCAAAACATTAACCCGAAGACCTCTGGAGCTATATTCTTCATTTTATCTCAATTAATCACAAAAGTCTTCACATTTCCTCAAATAAACAAAAATAAAGAACCGATATTGCGATGTAAAATATGTATAATTTGAGCGATATCAACTAATTTAAAATCCTTTTGAAAAGGTTATTCTCATTAGCATTTTAATCATTGGTTTTGGATTGATCGTAAGGTTACCCAATCCTTGACTTATCCCTTCCATTGAATTGCTAGTTTGGTCCATTTTTCCCATGTTCTCAATTCTCCTAATAATAGACAATGGACTTTGATTACATGATTTGTATTTGCTAGAGTCGTGAGACACATTCATTTCAAGTTTATCTTTTGATGAGTTATAAATAGTCATCTTTTCAAGCTTTCTTTTCAAAGTGTTGTTTTCATCAATTAAAACTTTGTTAAGTTGTATAACTTTGTGTAATTCTTTTTCTATAAGTTTTACTTTGTCACGACTACTATTATACACAAATTTAATAGTCTTTTAATCATCTAACAATTCTTCATAATTAGAAGGATAGAATACATGTACCTCATTGCAATCCATGCTTGAGACATCATCTTCTTTGAAGGGAGATTCAACCTCTTCTTCACTTTGACCATCTTAATTTAGATCATTTCAAAAACTCATGAGGCAAAAATCTTCATTTTCATCCAAATTCTTTTCTTGAAAGTCTCCAAGCTTCTTCAAATACTCTCTTACCCTTTAAGCTCCCAGAGTTTTCTTCTTCTTGAGAGCATAATGAATCCCAACATTCCTTTGCACTTTCACATGAAATTATCTCCATTCTTTCTTCATTAGGAAGAACTTCATGAAGTAGTGAAATAGCATCAAATTGTTTCAAACCATCATTGTTTTGAAATGTTGACTTCACTAGTCTTGAACTTGCTTGTGGAACAAAGTCTTCTACTTTGATTATTCTCCATAAGTAGTAATACTTGGATTTGAGATAAGTCTCAAATCTCAATTTCCACACATCAATATCTACTTTATCAGAGATTGGTGCTTCTTTCACCAATTCTTCTAAGTATCCCATAGTTTGAGTTGATCCAAGAATCGTTGACTCAAGTTTTTGCACGAAACGAATTTTGACACTTTCAAAAACGTTTATAGAGCCATATTTGAGCAACTGCTCGGATACCAATTGTAAGTAACTAGAGGTGGGTGAATAGTTACTTGATACATTTTTAACACTTTTTCGATCGATCACCAAATTCGATTAACTATGATCAACCAATTCAACTCAAACTTGATGTGTGTGGTGTGTATGTTCAAAATGATGAATAAAGTAATGTAAAGAACATAGACACAAGGATTCATAGTGGTTCGGGTGAATGTTAACTAATTCACCTTAATCCACTCCCCGACTACACTAATCGGGATATCTTGCTTCACTAAGAACTTTTCTCCAAACCCGGTAGAGATCCGATTTACAAGTCTTCAACTTCTTTGGTAGACAACAAACATAATCTTTCTATCCCTTTGAAAGATCAACTACAACCTAGATCAACTTGTCATCACCTTGGACAAGTATTAATCTCCAAATAAGATTAATCAACTTCCTAAGTCCCTTTAAGGAAGTAGATCACTAAGCTAGCCTATGATTCTACTAATTGAAGTTACAAGACTTATACAATTTGTAATGATGTTCCTAAGACAATACTAGGACATACATTACACTAAGTAAACTCACAAGATAAATGATTTTGATTAGTAAGTTTATAACAACCAAATTCTATATCTATAAGATCATAGAATCTTCTCTTGCTTGATCACATTTGAGTAGTAATTAGAGCCCTTGTGATCTCTGGAAATAAACTTTTGAAATATGCAAGAGGGTCACCTTCAAATGCTCTTCAATGCTTGCCTTTTATAGTATGATTCAAAAAATAGCCGTTATCACACGGTTACTGACACGGTCGACCGTGGTTTGACCGTGCGTGCTCCGATCCAAAAATGTGTATCCGTTGTATAGCCATTTTACTCAAATTTGAACATCTCATTTTGGAATCTTTACTCCATCTAGCACCTGCAAAAGAAACCCAATATCCTATACAAGTACTACATGCATTAAGTGTGTGAGATTTGGTCTTATTGAGTGAAAATGACATAACACTTCAAATGTAGTAAACCCAACATTCTTGGAGAAGTGTCTTGATTGACATTTTGGGTGATCTCTGTTTTGGTCAAGACTTAGTTAGACTCATTAATGCATTTGGTTCAATCCTAAGGACTAGTCAACATGTCATTAACTTCCTAGTTTCAATTAATCACAAGTCATGTTCATTTTAAGATGTAGTGGAGATTAATTGAATGATGTCTTTCTAAAATAAACATTAAGTATGTAAAGACATCAATGTTAAGTCATACTTTGACAAGTAATCACAATGTGTTACTTAGACAAGACTAAATAGATTATTGACCATTATTCCATTGTGAACCATTTTACACTTAATTTATTGGAGTAGGCTAGTTACTTGAATCCTAGTATTCTAACTAGTAAGCACATAGCAAGCATATTAATCAAGTTGGCAATTTGATGAGTATTAAACATATTAGCAAGTAGCAAGTAGTACTCACACATAGCAAGAGATAGTTATTCTAAAATCAATCATATAGATATTTGTACAACTTATAGTTTAAGCTTTTAGCAAGCTTACTTGCAATATAACATATTGCATGATTAATGTGTAAGCACACATTAATGTCCAACACATGTACAAGGGAAGAGCAATCTCTAGTTGGGACTTGGTGACCATCCTAAATATATCTAAGTGTGTTTTAGGATTACAAGTCTTTACTAGTTACACTTGAAAACATTGTTCTTCATTTAGTCTTAATTAATCACTAAGTCATCTTTAATTGTAATTAATGTTCTAGTGACATTAGCTTAAGTGTGTTGGTACTTGATGATCATACTAAGGATATCTAGATAAGTTTTAAGATCACAAGTTGTTGATTAACACTTATGTGTTATGCCTAATCATGGTTAATTTGTCATTAAGATGTAATTAAGCGTAATTAACCAAGATTAGTGTTTTTATGACCAAAACTCAATTGAGTATGGAGAGGGCATCTATTCTAAGCATGTTGAGAAAGGTTTCATGAATTATAGATGTCGGGAACTAGTCAAACTAAATTTGGTCAAAAATGGTGACAGAGAAAACTGCGGTCGTACTGCGGTTGACCGTGGTGGCGAGGGTGAAACTTGTTTTCACAAAACTGCGTTGCAATTCAGTCTGGGCTTTTACGGCTGGGTATGCGGTCGAATGTACGTTGATCGTGTACTTTGCTGACCTTTATTTTTATTCTTTAAGTTTTGTTTGACTTGGTCATTTGCAAGATCAAGTATGAATTAGTGACCTTGCGTGTTTTATGTTAAGATGTCGGTCATCACTTATGCATATGTATGTGTCATCATCAAAACATATTCTTTGGTTAATCATCATATTTAACTTTGTCGTTTAATCCATTAACCAACATTCAACCAACATATATATATATATATATATATATATATATATATATATATATATATATAGGCATGATCAATGGGGAAGTAACCGATCGAGGGGAAGCGGGGGAAGCAAAAAAAAATCGTTTTTTTTTGGAATTTTTTTCAGGCATCAAGATCACACATATGAACATTTAAAAAAAACACTTCGTGATGAATGTTATTATTTAGGCGGGAAAACGATCGGCAAAAATAACATTCAAGATAATATTGATCGTGAAGAACGTTAATATTTTTTTCATGTTTTGTGAAGTAAAATTTAGCCCGATTTAGAGTTTAGGGTTTAGGGTTTAAGGTTTGGTGTTTTGGGTTGAGTCCCTAAACCCAAAACCCCAAACCCTAAACTCTAAACCGTTCGTGTTAAAAACTCAATCTAAATCCTAAATCTAAACCCTAAACCCTAAATTTCTAAACCCTAATATCTAAACCCTATAAACCCTAATATCTAAACCCTTATATCTAAAACTTCAACATACGCTCGAAAAACACGATAATTGTTATATTTTACTTCTTCGAGCGTTTTCCCGCCAAAATAAAAACATTTATCACAAAGTGTCTTTATTAAATGTTCATATTTTCATCCAATCTATAATGTCCGTGAACAAAATTTTTTTAGAAAACGAAGAAATTTTTTTTTTTTTGCTTCCCCGTTTCTCCCCGATTGGTTACTTCCCCCTGATCCTACCACTATATATATATATATATATATATATATATATATATATATATATATATATATATATATATATATATATATATATATATATATATATATATATATATATATATATATATATATATATATATATATATATATATATATATATATATATATATATATATATGATTCTTACGTAATAATACATAATGAAAGTGGCCATTCCAACCCAAATACTTGTCAATCTGGGTTGGTGTTTTATATCAAGGCTCATCGAAAAATTGCCCACAAACAAATCCCATGGGTCAAAAGCCGGCATATGTCCTCCTAACACTTTAGAGAAACTTAGATTGTTGTCAATATTTATTATGTTTTATGTGAATTTACTTTCTTGAATAAACTTATAAATACAAAGTGGCGAACGTAAGTATAATGAAGTGGGGGCCTTTGACCCCATAAATTTTTTTATATAGTAATATACTACTAGAATTGTATTAAGACACCACTAAATTTATAGATAAGACCCCATATGTTATTAAAATTAGTGGTTTTTTAAGAAATAAATAGCCATTTTTTATAAAAATATTTACAAAGTACAACTTAATTTGTATCAGACCCAAATGAGGTTTGGTCCTAGAATCGCCCATGAACTATTGACAAGCGCTTACAATGATATATAAACTATAAGTATTCAAAATGAGGTTTGGTCGAAAACGCGCTTACAATGAGGTTTGGTCGAAAACGCGCGTCGTAAATGCAAGTCGAAAACGCATGTCGGAATTGTGTGTCGAAAACGTGCGTCGAAATCGCGAGTTGAAAATGTTGGTCGATAAAGGACTTGACATGTTATGCGAAGTTGACAATTAACAGAGAAAGTTAACAAAAATTAACGACACCCCTCTTTTCGATTAACTTTTGAAAAAGACGCATTTTTTTATATCCGAATGAAATAGATTACCCAGAATAGAAAAATAGAAAAAATAAGTAATCTTTTTATGTAATTTACCATAATTTAATTAGAGGAGCTAATAAATTAAATATGTAGTGATATTGCTAATCTATACTTTCTATTAAATTGCTAAAATGATGATGTAATCCTAACTCTATTTTAACTCATCATTTGACACATATCATCTTCACAATAATCATGGTAATATCATTAATATTTTAATAACTTAAATAAATAAATAAAATAATTTAGATAGTGATTATTACCATAATTAAAACCAAGCTTCTAAATCTATCATTTTTTTCTTGACATATTAAAATTTAATTTTAAAATGAGACTTACACTTCATAAGCTTAAAAAAATCTGCTAATTTTGTTTTAAAATATTAAAAGAAGCATAAAAGAGAAAATTTTAAACCCTTGTGATGAGTCATTAAAATAATTAATTATATTTAATAAAAAAAATTAACATGTTAATTGTATAATATATGAAGCATAATGTACAACATTTATGATAAAACACTCCATTATCATATGTACAATATTTGAGGCATTATGTACAACCTTATGATAAAACACATGCATGACCATATGTATAAACTTTAAAACAAATAGTACAATCTTATACAAAATACCCCATAATAATTATATTATAATAATTATTATTATATTATTATTATTCAAATGTGAGTTCTCTTTACGAGATTGATTATGTTATATATGTATACGAAATACATGTTTTAATAAAACATGTATTGTATGCTTTTATGACAAGGAAAATTGTAATTGTGATAAAAATTGGAAGATTGTGGTGAGAGAATAAATGTAGTTCATTTATTCTGATCAAGTTAAGTACGTCAATATGTTTGTAAGAATAATGGCAACTTTCTTATCGGAATCCGTTATTTCACGGGTCATTAAACTAAATGAATTTAGTATTTACGTTCACTTAATACTTAAAACATATCATATTAAACTGTTTCGTTTAGATAAATTCGTAGTTCCACGGGTCATTTCACTAGTTGTATTATAAAATCCTTATCTCTTAGTCAAACTTGTGGGGTGGCCACAACCCCCTCTAGTCCCTTCTATCCCCGTCCTTCTTTGCAACTCGTTAAATGTACCACTGTAGTAAACTAAACCTCTCTATCAATCAATTTGAATAAATTACATAATTGCACATTTATAATTTTAACGCAAATCACATTATGAGGTCAAATTTTATCCAATTTTTTTGCTTCGAAAATTCCCCAACAGATAAATCTTGAAAAAACACACGATTTAAACACCCAATGCTAATTTATCCACAAATATGTCCATGAGAACCCCCAAAATCTCTTTTGTTGAAAGATTCACATCTGTCTGATGAACTATTTTTTCAACATTGAACATATGCAAACCACAATGATTGTCTTTGTCAAAAATAAAAATAAAAGTGAATGAAACTACAATTTGAACGGATGAACTGTGTTTTTGTAATTGTATCTTAAAAAAAAAAAAAAAACACTTACCGTAATAAACAATTCCAAAAACCAAAACTATTGAAACTAATTTCCCTAAAACCCTACGCACGACCGAGCTGTTCAAAAATCTCAAGAATCTCCAAATCCCTATCGCAAACCCTAAGAAACCTAAAAAGCGGCTATTCAACATTCTGCCTTTTATATTCTTAATGCAATTATTTTTTTCATCCTAATGGATGGTGTGGTTGAGGAGATACTTACAAGATTGGATGCAGAAGATGTTCTCCGATGCAAAAGTGTTTGTAAGTCATGGTACAAATTTATATCATCTAATTATTTTGTTAAAGCTCATCTTAAACAAAGTTATATTAACAATCGTAAACATGGAGATTTAAGAATTCGACTACATCCTGAACATAGTTATAATATTATGGTTGGCTCATGCAATGGCCTTGTTTGCATCTCTCCTAATTTCCCTGAATTATTAGTAACTAATCCTTCCACTCGAGAGGTTAGAAAACTGCCAATGCTCACTACTAGAAAATCTGGAATTGGCTTCGGATTTGCGACGGTCAAAAATTCCGTCCCTAAATACCGACGGATTTTTCACGAGTTTCCAACGAACCCACATTTGCGACGGTTTAGCGACGGATTAACTACGGTAACTCATCCGTCGGTAATCTGTCCCTAAATATAAGTTTTGCGACGGATTAGCTACGTCCATAAATCCGTCCGTAATCTGTCCCTAAATATAATGCTTTGCGACGGATTACCAACGGATTTGCTTCGTCCATAAATTCGTCCCTAATCCGTCGATAAAATCATAATATTAGGGACGGATGTTTTTTATAATTAAGGTTTTATCGAGTTTTCGAGCACGAATGAACACGTATAAGTACTAAAATGTCTTAGAATACACTTATACTATCAAATATATCATATATACATCAATATGGTATACGTTCGTCGGATGTATACCTTCTATATAGTGTTTATATATATATATATATAAGTTGCATAATCGTTGTTAGTGAATATATGCTTACCCGTACGTGTGTTCGCATTTATACGCTACTTAGTATTTTTTAAACATTTGTTAACTAATATGGATGCATTTAGGAATGAGCATCTATGCGTTTTCGTCTAAATCGTAATTAAAAAAATATATAAATTTATGGTCGTCCCTAATCCATCTGTAAATCAGAGTATTAGGGACGGATTTGGGACGGATGTTTTTATAATTTAGATTTTATCGAGTTTACGATCATGAATGAACACGCATAAGTTCCAAAATGTCTTAAAATACACTTATACTATCAAATATATCATACATACATCGATATGATATACGTTCGTCGGATGTATACCTTCTATATTGTGTTTATATATAAGTTGCATAATCGTTCTTAGTGAATATATGATTACCCGTACGTGTATTCGCATTTATACGCTACTTAGTATTTTGAAAGTGTTTGTTAACTAATATGGATGCATTTAGGAATGAGCGTGTATGCATTTTCGTCTAAATCGTAATTTTAAAAAATATATAAATATATAGCCGTCCCTAATCCGTAGGTAAATCAGAGTATTAGGGACGGATGTTTTTTATAATTGAGATTTTACCGAGTTTACGAGCACGAGTGAACACGCATAAGTTCCAAAATGTCTTAGAATACACTTATATTATCAAATATATTATATATACATCAATATGGTATACGTTCGTCGGATGTATACCTTCTATATAGTGTTTATATATATAAGTTGCATAAACTTTGTTAGTGAATATATGCTTACCCATACATGTGTTTGCATTTATACGCCACTTAGAAATTTTTAAAACGTTTGTTAACTAATATGGATGCATTTAGGAATGAGCGTATATGCATTTTCGTCTAAATCGTAATTTAAAAAAATATATAAATATATGGCCGTCCCTAATCCGTCGGTAAATCAGAGTTTCAGGGATGGATTTGGGACGGATATTTTTTACAATTGAGATTTAGACGATTGGGTTTTGTAATTAGCGTTTTATTATAAAAATCTGAGAATTATGGACGGTTTTGAGACGGACTGGGTTTTGTAATTAGCATTTTATCGAGTTTTCAAGCACCAATGCATATGTATAAGTTTCAACATATATATAAAAAAAAAAAAAAAAAAATCATATCAACTATAAGATATATGTGCATCGAATTTTTATGTTATTTCTTTTAAATCGAATTTTATTATAAAAATAGTTAAAAAGAAATTCATTTTATATATAGTAACAAACAAGTTGACCTTGGATCGTTGAATAACTAATTAATACGGAGTGATACTTAATAAATAACGAGTATTAAAATAAAAAGTTTAAGTTTATTATAATCGATGAATGCTTAAATATTAAGAAATATTATATATTATATATATATTATATATATATATATATATATATATATATATATATATAAATATAAATATAATATAATATAATATAATATCATGAATGCTTCTTAAAAAAATGTTAGTCTCGTATCCCTTTATCTCGGTGCCCTAATCGAACATAATAGAATAGAAGTGGAAATAAACAAACAAAACTACAGCCGCTTTATCGTCTCTATCGGTCTACAACACAAACCTCTTCCAACTCTTGTAATTTATACAGGGTATGCTCCATCCTTATCTCTTTCTATTATATTCAAGCTCAATTTCTTTTACTCTCCTTACCATTTATTGTTTTTCAAATTTTCACTGTGTTTATCAGAGTTAGGGTTTGGTTATGAAGTAGCTTTGATTTGGTTTATTTACTATAATCTTTTGTTATAAATATGACATCAGTTTATATATTCTTAGGATTTTTATATTCTTTTGTTATTTATTGACTCCCAGGTTTGGTTATGAATATACTTACCAGAAAGACATGCATTTCGGCTTGACAAGAAAGGATTCAAGAAAGGAATTTCTCAGTTGTCATCTACTATACCACCAGAATTAACCGGTGAAGAAATTTTGAGCCAAGTGTCAAACTTTTCAACTGTTTATGAAGGTGAACCATACTCGGCAAAGAATCCAAAGGACCCAAACTTCGGCAAAACGCATAATTGGGTAAAGAAAAGTATATTCTGGGAGTTGCCATATTGGCATTCTTTGTTAATCCGACATAACCTTGATGTGATGCACATAGAGAAGAATGTTTTTGAGAATTTGTTTAACACAATCATGGACACTTCCAAAACAAAGGACAATATCAAGGCGAGGAAGGATGTAGAATTTTATTGTGATCGGGTGAGCTTGCATCTTTTTAAAAACAATAACAAAGTTATGAAACCAAAAGCATCATACACTCTAACCAAACCACAAATAAAGGAAGTTTGTGAATGGTTGAAGAAGGTGAAATTTCCTGATGTGTAAATGATCAGGAGTGTACATTTTATAGTTTCAAGAGTCATGAATGTCATGTGTTTATGCAACGGTTGTTGCCTATTGCTTTAAGAGGGATGCTACCTGATGCAATATGGGATGCAATAACCGAGTTATGCACTTTCTTTAGTGTAATATGCTCAAAGGTGTTGCACATTGTGGACTTGCAAAAACTTGAAAAAAGTATCGTTGTAACAATTTGCAAGCTAGAAAAATTCTTTCCGCCTGGATTCTTCGACTCAATGGAACACCTTATTATTCCTTTAACACGTGAAGCGATTCGTGGTGGCCCAGTTCAATATAGATGGATGTATCCATATGAGAGGTAATCTTATGTAATTATCATCATTTGCTGATAAATATATTTTTAATTATAAGTTTTTTGACATCATTTTAATATTTTTCTAGGAAATTAGGCATATTAAAAAGAACTGTTAGAAATAAGGCAAGGGTTGAAGGGTCTATTGTTGAAACATATATCGCAAATGAACTCTCTACATATTGCTCCTTACATCTAAACTCGAAAATACCAACTCGATTGAATCGCGAACCTCGTAATTTTGCTCCTGAGGATTCTACTTCTTCAACTACCGACTCTCGATTAAGCATATTCAAAGTTCTGTCTCGAAGATTATTTGAGAAGGGCGGAATAAAGAGAATGTTGCCTCGAGCTGAGCAACATAAGATGCATACTTATATCTTGCTTAACACAAAAGAGATTCTATACATATGGAAGTTTGTTGAGTGGATTATTGAAGAAGAACCGAATATTAGAGCTGCAGAGTGTGATAAAAGAAGAGAGAAAGATTTTGCACAATGGTTCGAAATCAATGTAAGCTTAAGACATTTAAAAGTATGTCAACCGCCTCCTTAATATCATTTTATAAATATACTCTTGTGATTGTAGGTAACAACCTCCCCGACATCCTTTAATGAACATTTAAGAAATTTAGCGTTCGGTCCTCTGAACGAAGTTAAATTTCATAATGGGTACTTCATAAATGGTTACAAGTTTCATACTATAAAACAATCTAGTGGGCGGGTTACACAAAATTGTGGTGTGTACGTTAAAGGTGCTTTTTATGACAACCAAGAAATTAACTATTATGGATTGCTAGAAGAGATCATAGAAGTTGAATATCACAATATTTCAATACCTTGTGTGGTTGTGCTGTTCAAATGTTGCTGGTTCTATCCCGTTAGGGGGGTAAGAGTTTGTAACATCCCGTTTTTCCCGTACGTATCGAAAGGTACATACTTAATCATTTGTACGTTTATAATTCGTTAGCTTACGCGTAAATGTATATATATATATATATATATATATATATATATATATATATATATATATATGTATGTATGTATACTTGATATTGTGTGCATAAGCAAGTCTATATATGAGTTTTGGTTAGCGTTAAGTCATGTGAAGCATAGCTATGATGTTTAGACGTATATCAGAAGCTTGAACGAATTGATAGTTGTGTAAAACGATTTTTGGTTTGAGTGTGGCCAAAGTGCCCAGTTCTAGCCTTAGGCCGTGCCGCGACAAAATGGTCCGCGCCGCGGCATTTCAAGCAAACCAGGATCAGAAAGTGAGTTAAAGAGGGTGATTTTCCCGTTGTTTGTCGCGCCGCGACGAACTAGGCTGCGCCGCGGCAGTCCTGCTGGACAGAATCCGGTTTTAGCTCAAATTTAATGATTTTAAGGGGCAAAATGGTAATTGGATATGTAGATCTGATGGGAGCACTAAATCCCAACCACCCATTCCATTTCATTTAATTTCTTTTCCTTTTTCTTTCATTTCTCTCCCAAAAACTCAACACCCATTTAGATTAAAAGTGAGATTTGAGAGTGAGGGATTGAGGGTTGATCTTTGGAGCAAGAATTAAAGTTGTTCCTTGTGTCTCTAGCTACGCGTTGATAGTCTCGGTAAGTTCTAACTCTAAGTTTTGAGTTTTTATTGGTTGTAAGCTAGGGTTTTGCTAATAAAGATCTTGTATGACCCATTTGAGGGTTTAATGGGTGGGTTTTGGGTTAGGTTGGTGAAAGTAAACCCAAATGGCTATAACCTAGGGTTTAGTCTTATGATTTGGGGTTATAAATGTTAAATGGCGTTTTTAGTCACTAACACACTTGTTAAAGTTTAAAGAAATGTTAATTGGGTCATGTTTGACAAGTTTGGTAGTGAAAGTGTTAAATGGATCCAAAATGGGCTAGTTGACCTAGTTTGGGCGAAATGGGTATAAATTACCCTAAGTTGGTGTTAGTTGAAGTTGGTAGACTTTAATTCACTAGCTTTAAGTGACTAAAGTCGAGTCTTGGCCATTTAAGGGCGGTTGTGGTGTGTTTGAGTCATTTAATGCGAATTGGGTCATTAAATGCTCAAGTAGGTGTAATGTGGTTAATTCCACTAGTTGTGTGATTGAATGCGTACTTAATGTATTAGGTACTTTGCTTTGAAGCTCGGAAGTGCATAATCACCACCGAAGTGCTAAGGTGAGTGGGATAATTATGTGCATGCATATATGATGTATTTATTTGTGTAGTATGAGTTGTGAAGTGTCGAGGTGTTAAGGCACCACTTCTCATGTGATGGGTGAAGCATCGAGGTGTTAAGATGCCACTCGGGGTGAAGCATCGAGGTGTTAAGATGCCACCTAAGGGGTGAAGTGTCGAGGTGTTAAGACACTACTCTGTAGAATAGATGGGTGAAGCATCGAAGTGTTAAGATGCCACTCGGGGTGAAGTATCGAAGTGTTAAGATGCCACTTGGGGTGAAGTATTGAAGTGTTAAGATGCCACCCGGGGGGTTAGTGTACGAGGTGTTAAGTGCACTAATGGTTGTTATGAACTCCGATGGTCCTTAAACACCATTCCTTTGTTTGATTGGTTAACCATGGTCGTGTGCGGATTGTAGCATATTATATTGCTTAAATAATATGCTATTGTTATGCTAGCTTATGTTGTTGGAAGTTTAGTATTATACTTGCGATGGTATGATTAATTATATTGCTAGCATGTATGCGGGAATGTGTAAGTGATTGCAAGTAAGTAGGTTGTATATGTAAACATATAATTATTGCACTCACTAAGCGTTAGCTTACCCCTCTCGTTGTTCATATTTTTAGATGCAGGTGCGGATAAAGGCAAGGGGGTTGTTGGGCACTAGGTGTCCCTTGTAGATGTTATGTTGAAGCTTTTGGAAGTTGGCCTACGTTTTGGGTAGTTTAGTCCCAAATCATGCTCAAGGGGTCGTTTGGATTATAAACTATCATTTGTAGTTGGTCAAACTTATATCACATTCGTTAATGGCCTTTGTGCCTCTTTGTAAACATTAAACTCGTAGTATGTTTTGACGAAACGTGTGGAATGGGTTACATATTTAAGTGGCGAGTAAATGTGTATTATTTAAAAAAAAATATATCGTACATAGTACGGGTTGGGTTGTTTCAGAGTTAACGATAAGCATAACCTTGTTGATGTCAAAACCAAGTCTCGGGGATGTGTTGACGACCCATTTATCTTAGCTTCACAAGCAGAACAAGTGTATTATGCACCATATCCTTCGATGACAAGAGAGTTGAAAGATTGGTCAGCTGTTGTTAAAGCAAAACCTAGGGGTATTTATCAACTTGCAGAACATGTTAGTGAAGAAGTGGTGATGATGAAGACAATAATGAAGATGATGATGATGATATTTTCTACCAAGAGAATGAGAGGATTGTATGTCCAACAAGTACTAATGAGGACGTTGGACCGATTATTCTTGACCAAGGAGAAGCAGAAGAAGTTGTAACAACTGGTAATCTTGTGAACGATATTAATGTTGAAACTAATGAGGAGGAAGAAGATTTATATGATGATTCGGATGATGATATAGATGATGAAGATATAGATCTTCATTTTTCTGATCATTCTTCTGATTGATTTTACTGGTATGCATTTTTACTATTTAGTATATAGTTCACATCATTTTCAACTGGTTTCATAAGATATTGTAATGCATGCGTTTTCATCGATTATTAGTTTATCTAGTTATTTTTCCAAATTCAGAATATTCACTTTTCAAAGTCTTTTTGTTGAAACTGTGTTGGTATGTGTTTAGTTTTTTTTTTTTTTGGAACGACAATAATTTTATTAAAGAAACAACTAACCAAGATTGCAAAAATTAGGGCTTTTGATTGCAACATCTGTAAATCAGCTATATGTAAAGTTCACAAATAATGGTGCAAGTGAAGATTTTAGCCTTTTAATTGATGCACCTGGTTCTCTTAGCTAACTTAACAGACTAAATTGGGATAGTTAATGATTTGTATGTATTCGTTAAAATGAACCAACTAACCAAGATTACTCTTTTTGCGATTAACTAATTTCCAGGCATAATCGTGGTTGGGTTCATTGTAACAGTTTCTGATCACATTTCAATGCCCTGGCGAATATGAAATATTGTGATTTTTTTATTGGTTTAATGATACTGAATTATCATTAGTGTGAGGAATGGATATTAGTTACTTTTGGTGTCATTGTAGATCTATTTACTTCAAGTATCCTGATGCTCTCGTAGATTGACGTATTTGGAGTTGTTCTCTTTTATGAAATAGGTATGAGTTTAGTAATTTGCCTTTTTTACCTTGATTCTGATAGAGGCCAAATTTAGAATATTTAGTTCATATGAAAAAAGGACAAATGGGTTTCTCTTCTGAATAATCCTAGATGCTGTAGAGATTAAGAAGATTACTATTTATTTATACGTGTAATATGAGCCCATATATGCATGCCTTTCTTGCCTTTGCTACACCAATCTCTCATTTTTGCTTGTACAGCTCATGTTAATTCTTGTGTTGAGTTATATATATATATATATATATATATATATATATATATATATATATATATATATATATATATATATATATATATATATAACGTTGCTGATGTTATAAGATATAACGTTGTAGGTAGAAAGAGTGAAGAAGACAAGAAGTGATATGGAAGAGCCTGATGCAAAGATTTTTAAAGCTCATGAAAACGCCAAAAGGGAGATGGAAGCACGTGAGGAGCGGCTTCGAAAAGAAGTTGAGGATTGTAAAGTTGCAACGAAAAAAGTTAGGGAAGAGATGCTTGAGAAGTTGGCCGAAATTGCGGAGCATCTACCAAACTTCCATCGTTGATAATCCTAAAATTCGGTATCTAGCTTTTTTTGTGAACATTAGAATGTATTTTTGGATGTTCATTTGGTTTTAGACAATTAATTGGGATTTATGTATGAATATTTAGGATGTTTAATATAATTTAGTGCTTTTATGAATTTTTGTTTGATTTGTGGATGAATAAACTGGATTTTAAAGCTGATTTTTTTGGAAAAATAAGTTTTTAAACAAATTAAGATGCAAAAAAATATCATTAGTGACGGATTTGTGCAGGGTAATGAGTCCGTCGCTAATCCGTCCCTAAGGAGTCCGTCGCTAATCCGTCCCTAAGGTGTCCGTCGCTAATCCGTTCCTAAGTAGTCCGTCGCTAATCCGTCCCTAAGGTGTCCGTCGCTAATCCGTCTCTAATCTGTGCCTAATAGGTCTGTCGCTAATCCGTCGCTAAATTTGGTGCCGTCCCAAAATCCGTCGCTAATTTTTCCCGAGGGCGATTTTAGGGTCGGCTTCAATCTGTCGGAAATCCGTCGCTAAACACGTTTTGGGACGGATTAGGGACAGATTTTGCCGTCGCTAATTTCAGATTTTCTTGTAGTTGCTTTATTTAGAGTGCCGGTTCAAAATATGTTGGGGTTTTGGTTATGATTCTTCTACCCATGATTACAAGGTTGTTGTCGGTTTTAATGAATCCGAGCATCATATGCACTTTGAAGTGTTATCTTTAAAATCAAATCAATGGAAATACATTGGAGACTACGATTATTTAGCTTTTAATACCCAAGGTTGGTTTCCTCTTCCTGGTATTTTATTTGATGGGGCGCTTCATTGGCTTGTGGATGATACAAATAAGAAGAAAAAGGTTATTCTTTCATTTGATTTATCTCTAGAGGAATTTAAAGAAATTCCCCAACCTGGTGATACAATACATTTACGTGATAATCAACCCTTACTAGGGTTGTTTGATGAATGTCTATGCATATCTGGTTCCTATAATATTCTTACTAATCACACCCCCATATGGGTGATGAAAAGCTACGATTGTTGGCAATTGCTCCCTCATGATTACAAATGTAATAAGTATGATTCTATCACTACTGCATATATACTCGATCGATTTCTAGACAACACTTGGCGTTTTTGTAATGATGATAAAGGAATTGTAGATCCGTCTTCGCAAAGTTGGTTTAATATTGCTTTTCCTATATATGTCAAGTCCCTTATATCTCCTTATCTCGGGGATAAATCGCGGGCAATTTTTTTAGTCGATGTTGTGGTTCAATAGACACTTACAAGATTGGATGTCGAAGATGTTCTCCGATTCAAGAGTGTTTGTAAGTCATGGTATAAATTTATATCACGTAATTATTTCATTAAAGCTCATCTTAAACATAGTAATTATAAGAATCGTGAACATGGAGATTTAAGAATTCAACTACATCCTAAACGTAGTTATGAGAGTATGATGGTTGGTTCATGCAACGGCCTTGTTTGCATCTCTCCTAATTTCTCTGAATTGTTAGTAACTAATCCTTACACTAGAGAGGTTAGAATACTGCCAAACCCTAATATCATGTACTGGAGAAAATCATGTTGGGGTTTTGGTTATGATTCTTCTACTGATGATTACAAGGTTGTTGTCGGTTATAATGAATATGAGCATTATCTCGCTACAGTTAAACTTCCCTTTCACACTACATCTGATATCTTATTTTCTTCTTCTATGATCACCTCCGGCGGGTGCATACGCCGTTTGATCTTCATCCGGTGATCTCTGGCGGGCTCAAACGCCTATCACCATGGTGGGTAACACTCGATATGTTCCGCTCAAAGATGGGTATAATGTCAAAGTGAAACGACAATCAAAAACTGTGTATCGAAAACTAGATATTCCGATTGGGAATAAGTTGGACAACAAAGATGAATCTTTTTATGTTACTAACTTCCCCGAACATGCCATCAGACAAGATCTGTGGGATGTTTTTGTTCGTTATGGATATATTGTTGATGTATATATCGCTAAAAAAAGAGCCAAAACCGGCAAGCGATTTGGTTTTTTCCGATTCAAGGGCGTTAAGTATATCATCGAGATGGAGAATCGGCTAGCCGATATATGGATGGATCAGTTTCACATCTATGTACAGGCAGCGAAATTTATTAAGGCACAATCTCAACCAAAGAAGGTTACGACCCATATATCACAAAATCACAGGGCTAATGAGAAGGTATCAGATGTTCCGATTGTTAATATTGCAGATAAGGTTATTTCTTCTCCTGGAACTGGTTCATTTGCTGATAAAGTGGCTGGTGCATTTTCTGTTAATAAGAAGCCATCTTTTACAATTGGAGAAGATGATTTGGTTACTATTAAACCAAATAACTTTATTGTTATGGCTAAATTAAAAGACCTTGCTACACTTTCATCGATTTATAAACTTTGTCATGCTGAAGGTTTTGATGATATTCAAATCCAATATGTTGGGGGTTATTGGATTTGGTGTAAGTTTCATGCACTTTTTTCATGCTTAGCTTTCAAGGGCAATGATAATCTGGGATCTTTATTTTCAACCATTATAGACGCTACTGATGATTTCGTTATTGACGAACGTATTATTTGGGTTGACATCTCTGGATTACCAACATGTGCTTGGGGTACTAAAGCAAGTAAAAAAGCTGCATCGTTAGCTGGAAGATTCCTATTTTTTGAAAGTCGAAGTAAGCTTCCTTTGTCAACTACCCGTGTTTGTATTGCTACTCATTCAAAAAGCACGGTTAATTTTAGCGACAACACTTCAGTTAATGGAAAAGATGTTACGGTTAATTTCCATGAAGTAGGGACATGGTGTTTTGATCTTGATATGACATTGAAATCTGACTCTTCTGATGAAAATGAATCGGTGTATGGCAATAGTGACGTCGAGGACTATTCCGAAACAGAAACAACTGAAGAATCAGACCACTTAAAAGAATTTGAAGGGGTGCAACTTGGGTCTGTTTCGTTGAACAACAGTAACGGTGAGAATTTCATTCATGAAAATGAAACTAAATCTTTTTCACATGGAGAATCGGTCCCTGAAACAAAATCTATTCAAGAAGAGAGTTCTTCAAAAACTGCTCCTCCGGGTTTTTCAAAAACTAAACATCTTAATGCTAAATCGAACTCTGTAGCATCGGTGAATTGTTGTACTCCGGAGTTAATCTCTAGCCCACTTCACAAAGAATTCTTTGGTAATCATGGGATAGACGAACAGGAAAAGTTGTTCGAGATTGGTGAGATGTTCGGTTGTGAGTTGCGACATTGCTCACAATTTTTGGGTCGAGAACGTGTTAAGTGTGTTTTCCAATGAAGATTCTGTCTTTAAATAGTTACGGGTCAAAACTTTTCAAGAAACGTCACTGGATTCGTGAGTTATGTTCTTTTCATAAAATTCAGTTCCTTGGTCTTCAAGAATCGAAAATGTCTAGATTAGAATTGTATCGTTTAAAGTCGATGTGGGGTAATTTTCATTTTGATTACGCTTTATCCATGGCTCGGGGTTTTTCAGGAGGTTTAATCTCCTTGTGGGACCCAAACGCTTTTGTTAAGGAAAATATGTGGTGCGATAACAACTTTGTTATAGTTAAAGGTCGATGGATTAGGGAAGATATTGTTGTTTTCATGGGTAATATATACGCCCCTCAAAGCATTCAAGATAAACTTGCCTTATGGAATAAGTTAACGGATTTTATGGCCAACAATGTTGGTGAGTACATAATATTCGGAGATTGGAATGTGGTTCGGGTTGCTAGTGAAAGAAGTGGCACAGAGTTTTGTCCTCTAGACGCTACAAATTTTAACGACTTTATCAATGGAAATATGCTTCACTAGATACCTCTAGGCGGTCTTCAATATACGTGGCGAGTAAAAGCAGGTAACAAGTTAAGTAAACTCGATAGATTTTTTGTCACTAATAATGTGTTATTATCATGTGATTATCTTAAAGGTGTTGTTCTTCCTCGAGGTTGTTCGGATCATTCTCCGATTATGTTATTCCAAGATAATTTTGATTATGGTCCGACTTATTTTAAAATTTTCGACTCATGGTTCGAGAGACCCAAGTTTGATGATATGGTGCAACAAGAATGGGCTGACATTAGTGTAGTGACCCGAACTTTTCCATGTTTATATATATTAAATGAAATTGTTATTTACATGATCAAGTGTTTCCAACATGTTAAGCAATCAAACTTGTTAAGACTTGATTAATTGAAATAGGTTTCATATAGACAATTGACCACCCAAGTTGACACGTGATTCACGAACGTTAAAACTTGTAAAAACTATATGATGACATATATATGATTATATATATAGTCAACATAATATTATGATAAGTAAGTATCTCATTAGGTATTTTAACAATGAGTTATATACATAAAATTGAGTTTATTGAATTAAGAAACTCGAAACGATATATATAACGATTATCGTTATAACGTCTTACTAAATACATATGAATCATATTAAGATATTGATACACTATGTTTAATCATGATAAATGATAAGTTAACATGTCATTAAGTGTATTAACAATGAACTACATATGTAAAAACAAGACTACTAACTTAATGATTTCGAAACGAGACATATATGTAACGATTATCGTTGTAACAACATTTAACTGTATATATATCATAATAAGATATATTAATATATCATAATATCATGATAATGTAATAATTTAACATCTATTTAGATATAATAAACAATGGGTTAACAACATTTAACAAGATCGTTAACCTAAAGGTTTCAAAACAACATTTACATCTAACGACTAACGATGACTTAACGACTCAGTTAAAATGTATATACATGTAGTGTTTTATTATGTATTCATACACTTTTGAAAGACTTCAAGACACTTATCAAAATACTTCTACTTAACAAAAATGCTTACAATTACATCCTCGTTCAGTTTCATCAACAATTCTACTCGTATGCACCCGTATTCGTACTCGTACAATACACAGCTTTTAGACGTATGTACTATTGGTATATACACTCTAATGATCAGCTCTTATCAGCCCATGTGAGTCACCTAACACATGTGAGAACCATCATTTGGAAACTAGCATGAAATATCTCATAAAATTACAAAAATATGAGTAATCATTCATGACTTATTTGCATGAAAACAAAATTACACATCCTTTATATCTAATCCATATACCAACGACCAAAAACACCTACAAACACTTTCATTCTTCAATTTTCTTCATCTAAGTGATCTCTCTCTCAAGTTCTATCTTCAAGTTCTATCTTCAAGTTCTAAGTGTTCTTCATAAATTCTGTAAGTTCTAGTTGCATAAAATCAAGAATACTTCCAAGTTTGCTAGCTTACTTCCAATCTTGTAAAGTGATCATCCAACCTCAAGAAATCTTTCTTATTTACAGTAAAATATCTTTCTAATACAAGGTAATACTCATATTCAAACTTTGGTTCAATTTCTATAACTATAACAATCTTATTTCGAGTGATGATCTTACTTGAATTTGTTTTCGTGTCATGATTCTGCTTCAAGAACTTTCAAGCCATCCAAGGATCCTTTGAAGCTAGATCCATTTGTCTCTTTTCCAGTAGGTTTATCCACAAAACTTGAGGTAGTAATGATGTTCTTAACATCATTCGATTCATACATATAAAGCTATCTTATTCGAAGGCTTAAACTTGAAATCACTAGAATATAGTTTAGTTAATTCTAAACTTGTTCGCAAACAAAAGTTAATCCTTCTAACTTGACTTTTAAAATCAACTAAAAACATGTTCTATATCTATATGATATGCTAACTTAATGATTTAAAACCGGAAAACACGAAAAATACCGTAAAACCGGATATACGCCGTTGTAGTAACACCGCGGGCTGTTTTCGGTTAGTTAATTAAAAACTATGATAAACTTTGATTTAAAATTTGTTCTTCTGGGAAAATGATTTTTCTTATGAACATGAAACTATATCCAAAAATCATGGTTAAACTCAAAGTGGAAGTATGTTTTCCAAAATGGTCATCTAGACGTCGTTCTTTTGACTGAAATGACTACCTTTACAAAAATGACTTGTAACCCTTAATTCTGACTATAAACCTAAATTTTTCTGTTTAGATTCATAAAATAGAGTTCAATATGAAACCATAGCAATTTGATTAACTCAAAACGGATTTAAAACGAAGAAGTTATGGGTAAAACAAGATTGGATATTTTTTGATTGTTGTAGCTACGGAAAATATTGTAACAATTCTATACAAATCATATCCTAGCTAACTTATATTGTATTATACATGTATTCTAATATATTATGTAATCTTGGGATACCATAGACACGTATGCAAATGTTTTGACATATCAAATCGACCCATATATATATATATATATATATATATATATATATATATATATATATATATATATATATATATATATATATATATATATATATATATATATATATATATATATATATATTATTTGGAACAACCATAGACACTCTATATGCAGTAATGTTGGAGTTAGCTATACAGGGTTGAGGTTGATTCCAAAAATATATATAGTTTGAGTTGTGATCTAGCCTGAGACGTGTATACACTGGGTCGTGGATTGATTCAAGATAATATATATCGATTTATTTCTGTACATCTAATTATGGACAACTAGTTGTAGGTTACTAACAAGGACAGCTGACTTAATAAACTTAAAATAGTAAAACGTATTAAAAATGTTGTAAATATATTTTGAACATACTTTGATATATATGTACATATTTGTTATAGGTTCGTGAATCCACCAGTGGCCAAGTCTTACTTCCCGACGAATTAAAAATCTGTTAAAGTGAGTTATAGTCCCACTTTTAAAATCTAATATTTTGAGATGAGAATACATGCAGTTTTATAAATGTTTTACGAAATAGACACAAGTAAATGAAACTACATTATATGAGTGAATGATCGAAGCCGAATATGCCCCTTTTGCTTGGTAGCCTAAGAATTAGTAAACCGATCTACTAATTGACGCGAATCCTAAAGATAGATCTATTGGGCCTAACTGTGAAGACCCGTCCTAATCCATCCGGACGAAGTCCATATCGATTATAAACGATTCACAACAGTTGATTACATCGCGAGGTACTTGACCTCTATATGATACATTTTACAAACATTGCATTCGTTTTTGAAAAGACAAACTTTCATTACATCGAAAGTTGACAGGCATGCATACCATTTCATAATATATCCAACTATAATTGACTTGATAATAATCTTGATGAACTCGACGACTCGAATGCAACGTCTTTTGAAATATGCCATGAATGACTCCAAGTAATATCTATAAAATGAGCAAATACACAGCGGAAGATTTCTTTCGTACCTGAGAATAAACATGCTTTAAAGTGTCAACCAAAAGGTTGGTGAGTTCATTAGTTTAACTTAAACAATCGTTTCCATCATTTTAATAGACCACAAGATTTCAGATTTCCATTTCTCATAAACATACGTCCCATGCATAGAGACAAAAATATCATTCATATGGATTGAACACCTGGTAACCGACATTAACAATATGCATATATAAGAATATCCCCATCATTCCGGGATCCTCCTTCGGACATGATATAAATTTCGAAGTACTAAAACATCCGGTACTTTGGATGGGGCTTGTTGGGCCCGATAGATCTATCTTTAGGATTCGCGTCAATTAGGGTGTCTGTTCCCTAATTCTTAGATTACCAGACTTAATAAAAAGGGGCATATTCGACTTCGATAATCCAACCATAGAATGTAGTTTCACGTACTTGTGTCAATTTCGTAAAACAGTTATAAAAGTTGCGCATGTATTCTCAGCCCAAAAATATAAAGGGTAAAAAGGCAAATGAAACTCACGATACTGTATTTTGTAGTAAAAATACATATGACGTCATTGAACAATGCAGGGTTGGCCTCGGATTCACGAACCTATATCAATTGTGTATATATTAATACGTATAATGTAAGTTACAAAATTTCATTTATTAATATGTATTATTTATATATTATAGTTTTGTAGAATTTATTCTAACCTTTATTTTAAAACGTATACTTATATTATATTTTAAGTTATATTTTATATATATATATATCGATTTTATGTATATATCTATAATGATTTACGTTTATATAAATAGTGACATTAATATATTTATATACATATATTTGTGGTTAGTATTGTATTTATGAAATTTTATTAGTTTGTTATGTGAATTATTAATACAATCCTAGTATATACCATAAGTATATATATAGTGTACAAAAGATTTATTTGTTAAAATAATAATTTAGATAATAATGATTTACTAATAATAATAATAATTTTATTAATAATGATAATACTAATAGCAAAAAAAATGAAAATGATAACTGTTAATGATACTAATAATAATAACTCTAAAATAATATTAATACTAATACCATACTTATGTTAATAATAAGGGTTCTAATATTTATAAAATGATAAATGATAATCATAATAATACTAGTAAATATTAATGATGATACTGATAAATATGATATTATTAATTGTAAATGTACTGATGATACTATTATTTATAAACCGGTACAAATTCTAATATTGATGATAATAATATATTTTTATTTCCTTCATAATAATAATAATGATAATCATAATCATAATCCTAATGATGATAAAATACTAAAATGATAAGTTTATTACTAATAATAATATTATTAATACCTATCATAATAATAATAGTAATGTCTATAATACTTTCAAATATGATAACAAGTATGATACTAATAATAACAATAACAATAACAATCAAAACAATCACAATAATAATAATAATACTAATAATAATTAATATATAATAACAATAAAAAAATTAGAAAAGAAAACTACCTCACATGAAAAGAGTTTCAAAAAAAAAAAGAAACTACCGTCCTCTGCACTCGATCTCGTGACCACATGCTCACACGCAAACACTCTCGACCATCCCACCAATTCTGATTCTCTGTACTAATATCGAATTTAAATTTTATATATAAACTGTTTTTCTTCTATTCCTCTTCTTCTCCACAAGTCTCATGGATTCAACAAAACATCAATAACCAAAAAAAAATAAAAAATCGGGGTTCCCTTTAAAGCTTCAAAACATTACAGAAAAAAAAATAATTTGGGTTCTAAAATAAAAAAAAAAAACACTAAGGCCTACTGCAGCGTCGGTTCTTGGAACAAAACAAAAAAAATTGATTTCGTAATAGATAACATTATAGATAATGTTTATAACACGAAATAGTTTTCTAAACATGTATAAAAACTACTGGAATCGTTAATTTGATCAGAAACATATACACGAACGCGAATTTGTCTCAAGAACAATTGTTGACTTTTTTTAAACTAAACTTTGACTTCAAAATTCAAGATCGATATAAAGATTTGAGAGTTGAGATTTTGCAGATAGATTCAAAGAAAGATTTCTAACCTTTCTGCATTTTTAGATTTTGAAACTTTATTCGAAATTGAATTAAGAGAAAAAAAAATTGGAGCGTGCAGAGAAGAAGAAAACAAAAATATCGCTGTGCTCTTTAATCCCATTGGATTTCCTTTTTATTTGATTTGCAATTATACATAATCATGTTGTAATAATAGAGATCGGTTGATAAAAAATGGAGAAAATGTCAACACAGGTTCACGAGTTGGGAGCAGGAAAGAAACAAAAAAAATAATAATAATAGAGATAAAGGATACAGAGGTCAAGCGTATAATATAGATCCCTACTGCTTTTTTTTTAATTAATAATAATAATATATAATAACAATACTATTAATATCTAATAATATTAATAAAATTAATAATAATGATAAATATAATATTAATGATAATAATAATTGTAAAAATGATAATAATAATAATAATAATAATAATAATACCATACTAATTATGATAATATTAATATTTTATCGATAATAATAATATTAGTAATAATAATCTAATTTATACATCCAATTTCATCTTTATATGATATAAAGTGATATTATGAATACAAATATTGATATTTGACGATACAAATAACATTACTACAACAACTATATTTGTATTTAAATTTAATTTATTAATATCATCTATTATTATGTAATATTTAATAATTATGTAATATGTATTGTAACATATAATGAATATTATATATTTATGCATTTTAATATAAATATATTATAATATTTATTTACATACTAATTATATTATACTTATGTATGTAATTATGAAAAATATAAATGTTTTATATATGTAAGTATTATATATATTTATTAAAATAGTACATTATTTCATCATAGATATATTATAAATTTCTACATATACATAATATAATAATTATGTATAAAATCATATATATATATATATATATATATATATATATATATATATATATATATATATATATATAGTTATATTTATGTATATATGTATACTACCATATATATAAAATCATGTTTTAAATGTTGAGTAGATGATTAATTATGTATATTAAACAATTAACTACAAAGTATAACATTGTACATTTAATATTTTGATAACGTTGGTAAAATATGTTTGAATCATTTATATACAATATACTATATATATTCAAAATGAAAATCTTTAGTTATTAAATGTTATCTTTTATAATAACAAAATTACTTAATAGTTCATTAATACTAATATAATTAGTTTTATATATAATTATTTATATTTACATTCTTAGTTACAATTAAAGGTTCGTGAATCGTCGGAAATAGTTAAAGGTCAAATGTTATCATGAAATAGTTCAAACATAATGAGACTCGGTTTAATAGACTTTGCTTATCGAGTCGAATCATATAAGATTATGTTTAAATTTGGTCGAAAATTCCCGGGTCATCACAGTACCTACCCGTTAAAGAAATTTCGTCCCGAAATTTGAGTGAGGTCGTCATAGCTAACAATAAATATGTTTTCCTGACGAATATGAGTTGATAACTTGAGTTTTATCATCATTGAGTAATATGGATAAAAATAATTCGATTATTCGAAGAGTGCGAATGAAGCTATTCACAAAAGGATGAAATGAGAAACAAAGATTTGTTTTTAACTTTTGACGTAGTCAGGTTTGAATTTAGAAAATAAGGCGCGTCTTAACTTTTGACATTGCCTTGGTTGAATTCCGGAATTTAAGGGATTTAAAGAAAATCTTGAAGATCTATAAAATCTGATTCTTCGAGATTTATGGAAATTAAGATCTCTTTAATTAAATACGGTGATCTGCCCCGATTACTACGTCTGATATTTCCAGTATAAATTAAGCTCTTCCTTTCCATTATTCTCACCATTCTTATACTTTCTTTCTTAGTTCATACATCCAAAAGATTCTGAAAATGATTAATCCAGTTCTGATCCTTGTCCTCATCCTTACTATCGCAACAATCATTCTCCTTTTCCAACTTCCACCAGAGGAATCTGCTTTCTTCTACTTCGCCCTCGGGATTATAATGTTTTTAATTCTCCCGTGTCTTTATGTTGCGATAAACATTGATATACACGGTTTGTAATTTATGTGTTGTTATCGGACTTTATATTCTCCCTTATATTTCAAAGCTCTATGCTTTTGTTTTCTCTTCCCGACTTCAAGTCAAGCGAATAATGGTCCAGAATTTATAGATATAGAGTTTCGAATGATTATAATGTTCTAAGCATGAAGGAACGTGATAGCACGATTTGATTTTCAAAT
Organism: Rutidosis leptorrhynchoides; assembly: GCF_046630445.1. Taxonomy (NCBI): domain Eukaryota; kingdom Viridiplantae; phylum Streptophyta; class Magnoliopsida; order Asterales; family Asteraceae; genus Rutidosis; species Rutidosis leptorrhynchoides. The sequence continues at coordinate 139,051,617 of NC_092336.1, read as the reverse complement.
TTATCAACATCACGGAAGATAGAACCATCAAGAATACATTTTCTTGATTTGTTACGGAGTTAAGTAGGATGAAAGAGTTATGTAACATGGCACATGATGACGTTATGATCTGTGAATCATCACGTTTCATTTAGAAACTCAGCATGACTTACTGTAATATAATCACGTTGATCAAGTGTCATTATATTATACTAACTCATGCATTAGTTCCCATCATTACTACAATAACATTCATATTTTAAGCTTGAAAATTTACAGAATATAGAAACTAACAGTTTCTATATGATGTAATACTGATAGCACGAAAAGATTAATGATTTCAGATAAGAATAGTTATAAAAATATCTCCAGAAATATGGAGGATATTTATAATGAAAGGTACGATAATATCTCAGAATATCTAAGATCATAGGATGATAGAAACTATTGTCTGCAAGGGTTTAGAGTAAGGAGCAAGTTATTCACTATAGACTTTAGCAGACATTGAATTATTTGGATTCTTTGAAGTCAAACTTATTCTTTGTGATTTATCCACGGCTTTCTTCATAGTTTCGCATAATCTGCTTTTCGGCACTATATTTTCTATTGAATGTTTCCAATATATTGATACACAGGAAGCACGAAGAGGTATATAATTTCGGACGAGAATATTTATGAAAATATCCTCAGAAATATCAAAGATATTGATGATGATATTTTGGAATTTCTAAGTTCGACGGTTGATGGAGAAAGATTTTCTGCAAGATTTTAACATGACTTCGGAGCAAGATATTCTCTAAAGATTTCAACGGATCCAGAATTACCTGAATCCTTTGAATATAGGATTTGGTCCTTGTATTTGTCCTTGGTCTCCTTCATGGGTAACTCAATCTGTTTTTCAATACCCAATTTTCTATCGAGCGTTCCTAACACTCCTTTCTTTATCATCAAACTTTTGTCCGTTTAGACCATCTACCATTTTTCTGTTTCCTCTGCATTTAATGCTATGATATCTGAATCATCGGTTATTAATCCGAGGTGGTTTCAGGAGAATTGTGTTTTTAGATGATTAAACGCTGATGGTAATATGATGGAATATGAAAGGTTACCTGGTAACAATAAAAGAGCACGCGTATATATAAACGTTATAATAAGGTTGTTTCGTACAAAAAGTCGAAGTTGACTTGTTGGAGCTGTGACAAAATTGGCTAATTTTGAAAAGGGATCGCAAAGTTGTTTTTGTTAATAAATGCCAAAGGATCTGACGCGGCTACGTGTTGAACTTTTACACAATTGCCGAGAGTTTCTCAGGTGCATAACTATATGCATAAATCTTTCCTTCCGTAGATAAAGTGCGGTTGATTCATCCTATCGATTGAGGTGTTTTCAAGAATCATGAAAGGTTTGAACGCAGAATGTAATCGTGAAGATACAAATGAGGTTTAAGACGAAATCAAGTGGCAAACTTGAAGAATTTTTTAGTTTCATATGTTATATTCAATATTTTAATTCATTTTAATTGTCCAATGTTATTAGTCCACAGTCGATAGTCCACAGTTGACAGTGCAATCATTCATATATAGTTTAATATATAATATTTGAATTAATTAATACGTATCGTGACCCGTGTACATGTCTCAGACTCGATCACAACTCAAAGTATATATATTATTATAGAATCAACCTCAACCCTGTATAGAGAACTCGATCATTACTGCATATAGAGTGTCTATGGTGATTCCAAATAATATATATAGATGTGTCGATATGATATGTCAAAACCTTGTATACGTGTTCCGATATTTAAAGTGCGTAAAATAAATAACAGAAATTAAATGACGATAAATAAAGTGCGTAAAGTAAATAACAGAAATTAAATGACAATAAATAAAATTGCGAGAATATAAATTGCGATAAAATAAATTGCGATAAATAAATTGCGATAAATAAAATGTAATACGGAATTAACAGTTAGCTAGGAACAGTTAGCTAGGATTTTGTTAGCGTGGTTTCTTAATAAAATTTAATATTGTTAATTAGTCTGTTTCTAATCAATTTTTATTGTGTCCATTATTTCTTCATTATGCCACTTGTTGGATTCTGATAGGTCAAAATTCAAATATGAAATTGAATTTGAATAAAAATAGTTATTCTTTGGTGAACGGATAAGTATCCCGGTAGTTGTAAATAGGATAGTGAATAACTGTTGAATCAGATTCGAAGAATATACAGTGTAACTTATTAATGTGAAATTTAAATATTCCTCGGGTATTACCTACCCGTTAAAATATTTTTATTATTAACAGTTTGTACAAAAGAATTTTTAATTACAATCTTTATGAAAACATATATACATATATATTTTCTTCAGATGTAATCATGAATTTAATGAGTTAACATGATATTAAACTCATTTAGTTTTCAGTTGGAACTAGAATAAATAATCTCTAAAACATTAGAGATTACATAATCACCATGTCGAACGAAGATAACTGATGTAGAATGTCATGTAGAATGATGATTATACTCGAGGTATAGATTGAGATGTTGAGGCATGTGATATTGAAATTTGGGTTGTTGGTGGTACTGTTGGTGCCGGTGATTTGGATGAAGCTGGTACGTTTTGCACCATATTTTCCAAGACTACAACTTATGCGCGAAGTTCGTTAACTTCTTCTATTACACCGGGATGATTGTCGGTTCGGACGAGCGGATGAATGAGGTTTAGAATCTGAGATAGTATATGATCGTGATGAGATACTTTGGAAATGAGAGAGAAAATGGTGTCTCGAACAGGTTCGCCGGTAAACGTTTTAGGTTCATTGTCAAGAGGTGAATTTGGTTAGTGGAAATGATTGCCTTCTTCGCGTTTCCATTGATTAAGTCGATTACGAACCCATCTCCAATTCATTCAGAATAGATGATGGCTAATTGATCGATTCATTCCGGTTACTCTGCTTTCGGAGCTCGAGTGGAAATCCATATCGAAATAGCTGTCGGAATAACTATCGAAATAGCTATCGAAATCTGATGGACTCGAACTGGTTGAGGGATTCATCTCGTACGATCAGATGAAGGATTTTCGATAAGAAATAGATTATAGGATGTAGATTAGTACCCTGCAATACATAATTTACATATGCATATATAATACTAAAATCCCATAAGCTATGGAGGAATCTACGGAAGCTGTCAGGCAAAGGTAACAATAACAGATACGCTAAGATATGAATTTAACTATACACTGTCTATGCAATAAAGGCAGTAAGACGTGTCTTAGACTTTAAGGATGATAAGCAAATAATTTTTCGACACTAAATGATAAGCAAAACTTTTGACATGCAAACACGGTCGAAGCCCAGACTCATTAATGCATTCTAACGACTATCAGTTAGACTCACTAATGCAAGACCTGGTTCGCTAAGACCACCGCTCTGATACCAACTGTGAAGACCCGTCCTAATCCATCCAGACGAAGTCCATATCGATTATAAACGATTCACAACAGTTGATTACATCACGAGGTACTTGACCTCTATATGATACATTTTACAAACATTGCATTCGTTTTTGAAAAGACAAACTTTCATTACATCAAAAGTTGACAGGCATGCATACCATTTCATAATATATCCAACTATAATTGACTTGATAATAATCTTGATGAACTCGACGACTCGAATGCAACGTCTTTTGAAATATGCCATGAATGACTCCAAGTAATATCTATAAAATGAGCAAATACACAGCGGAAGATTTCTTTCATACCTGAGAATAAACATGCTTTAAAGTGTCAACCAAAAGGTTGGTGAGTTCATTAGTTTAACTTAAACAATCGTTTCCATCATTTTAATAGACCACAAGATTTCAGATTTCCATTTCTCATAAACATACGTCCCATGCATAGAGACAAAAATATCATTCATATGGATTGAACACCTGGTAACCGACATTAACAATATGCATATATAAGAATATCCCCATCATTCCGGGATCCTCCTTCGGACATGATATAAATTTCGAAGTACTAAAACATCCGGTACTTTGGATGGGGCTTGTTGGGCCCGATAGATCTATCTTTAGGATTCGCGTCAATTAGGGTGTCTGTTCCCTAATTCTTAGATTACCAGACTTAATAAAAAGGGGCATATTCGACTTCGATAATCCAACCATAGAATGTAGTTTCACGTACTTGTGTCAATTTCGTAAAACAGTTATAAAAGTTGCGCATGTATTCTCAGCCCAAAAATATAAAGGGTAAAAAGGCAAATGAAACTCACGATACTGTATTTTGTAGTAAAAATACATATGACGTCATTGAACAATGCAGGGTTGGCCTCGGATTCACGAACCTATATCAATTGTGTATATATTAATACGTATAATGTAAGTTACAAAATTTCATTTATTAATATGTATTATTTATATATTATAGTTTTGTAGAATTTATTCTAACCTTTATTTTAAAACGTATACTTATATTATATTTTAAGTTATATTTTATATATATATATATCGATTTTATGTATATATCTATAATGATTTACGTTTATATAAATAGTGACATTAATATATTTATATACATATATTTGTGGTTAGTATTGTATTTATGAAATTTTATTAGTTTGTTATGTGAATTATTAATACAATCCTAGTATATACCATAAGTATATATATAGTGTACAAAAGATTTATTTGTTAAAATAATAATTTAGATAATAATGATTTACTAATAATAATAATAATTTTATTAATAATGATAATACTAATAGCAAAAAAAATGAAAATGATAACTGTTAATGATACTAATAATAATAACTCTAAAATAATATTAATACTAATACCATACTTATGTTAATAATAAGGGTTCTAATATTTATAAAATGATAAATGATAATCATAATAATACTAGTAAATATTAATGATGATACTGATAAATATGATATTATTAATTGTAAATGCACTGATGATACTATTATTTATAAATCGGTACAAATTCTAATATTGATGATAATAATATATTTTTATTTCCTTCATAATAATAATAATGATAATCATAATCATAATCCTAATGATGATAAAATACTAAAATGATAAGTTTATTACTAATAATAATATTATTAATACCTATCATAATAATAATAGTAATGTCTATAATACTTTCAAATATGATAACAAGTATGATACTAATAATAACAATAACAATAACAATCAAAACAATCACAATAATAATAATAATACTAATAATAATTAATATATAATAACAATAAAAAAATTAGAAAAGAAAACTACCTCACATGAAAAGAGTTTCAAAAAAAAAAAAGAAACTACCGTCCTCTGGACTCGATCTCGTGACCACATGCTCACACGCAAACACTCTCGACCATCCCACCAATTCTGATTCTCTGTACTAATATCGAATTTAAATTTTATATATAAACTGTTTTTCTTCTATTCCTCTTCTTCTCCACAAGTCTCATGGATTCAACAAAACATCAATAACCAAAAAAAAATAAAAAATCGGGGTTCCCTTTAAAGCTTCAAAACATTACAGAAAAAAAAATAATTTGGGTTCTAAAATAAAAAAAAAAAAACACTAAGGCCTACTGCAGCGTCGGTTCTTGGAACAAAAAAAAAATTGATTTCGTAATAGATAACATTATAGATAATGTTTATAACACGAAATAGTTTTCTAAACATGTATAAAAACTACTGGAATCGTCAATTTGATCAGAAACATATACACGAACGCGAATTTGTCTCAAGAACTATTGTTGACTTTTTTTAAACTAAACTTTGACTTCAAAATTCAAGATCGATATAAAGATTTGAGAGTTGAGATTTTGCAGATAGATTCAAAGAAAGATTTCTAACCTTTCTGCGTTTTTAGATTTTGAAACTTTATTCGAAATTGAATTAAGAGAAAAAAAAATTGGAGCGTGCAGAGAAGAAGAAAACAAAAATATCGCTGTGCTCTTTAATCCCATTGGATTTCCTTTTTATTTGATTTGCAATTATACATAATCATGTTGTAATAATAGAGATCGGTTGATAAAAAATGGAGAAAATGTCAACACAGGTTCACGAGTTGGGAGCAGGAAAGAAACAAAAAAAATAATAATAATAGAGATAAAGGATACAGAGGTCAAGCGTATAATATAGATCCCTACTGCTTTTTTTTAATTAATAATAATAATATATAATAACAATACTATTAATATCTAATAATATTAATAAAATTAATAATAATGATAAATATAATATTAATGATAATAATAATTGTAAAAATGATAATAATAATAATAATAATAATAATAATACCATACTAATTATGATAATATTAATATTTTATCGATAATAATAATATTAGTAATAATAATCTAATTTATACATCCAATTTCATCTTTATATGATATAAAGTGATATTATGAATACAAATATTGATATTTGACGATACAAATAACATTACTACAACAACTATATTTGTATTTAAATTTAATTTATTAATATCATCTATTATTATGTAATATTTAATAATTATGTAATATGTATTGTAACATATACTGAATATTATATATTTATGCATTTTAATATAAATATATTATAATATTTATTTACATACTAATTATATTATACTTATGTATGTAATTATGAAAAATATAAATGTTTTATATATGTAAGTATTATATATATTTATTAAAATAGTACATTATTTCATCATAGATATATTATAAATTTCTACATATACATAATATAATAATTATGTATAAAATCATATATATATATATATATAGTTATATTTATGTATATATGTATACTACCATATATATAAAATCATGTTTTAAATGTTGAGTAGATGATTAATTATGTATATTAAACAATTAACTACAAAGTATAACATTGTACATTTAATATTTTGATAACGTTGGTAAAATATGTTTGAATCATTTATATACAATATACTATATATATTCAAAATGAAAATCTTTAGTTATTAAATGTTATCTTTTATAATAACAAAATTACTTAATAGTTCATTAATACTAATATAATTAGTTTTATATATAATTATTTATATTTACATTCTTAGTTACAATTAAAGGTTCGTGAATCGTCGGAAATAGTTAAAGGTCAAATGTTATCATGAAATAGTTCAAACATAATGAGACTCGGTTTAATAGACTTTGCTTATCGAGTCGAATCATATAAGATTATGTTTAAATTTGGTCGGAAATTCCCGGGTCATCACACTAACGAACCCCATCCAAAGTACCGGATGCTTTAGTACTTCGAATTCGTTTTTATCATGTTCGAAGGATTTCCCGGAATGATAGGGGATATTCTTATATGCATCTTGCTAATGTCGGTTACCAGGTATTCACCATATGAATGATTTTTATCTCTATGTATGGGATGTATATTGAAATATGAAATCTTGTGGTCTATTATTATAATTTGATAATATATAGGTTAAACCTATAACTCACCAACATTTTTGTTGACGTTTTAAGCATGTTTATTCTCAGGTGATTATTAAGAGCTTTCGCTGTTGCATACTAAAATAAGGACAAGATTTAGAGTCCATGCTTGTATGATATTATGTAAAAACTGCATTCAAGAAACTTATTTTTGATGTAATATATTCTTATTGTAAACCATTATGTAATGGTCGTGTGTAAACGGTATATTTTAGATTATCATTAGTTGATAATCTACGTAATGCTTTTTAAACCTTTATAGATAAAATAAAGGTTATGGTTGTTTTAAAAATGAATGCAGTCTTTGAAAAACGTCTCATATAGAGGTCAAAACCTCGCAACGAAATCAATTAATATGGAACGTTTATAATCAATATGAACGGGACATTTCAGTTGGTATCTGAGCGTTGGTCTTAGAGAACCAGAAAATTGCATTTGTGTGTCTTACCGAGTTTGTTAGGATGCATTAGTGAGTCTGGACTTCGACCGTGTTTTTCTTCAAAAACGATTGCTTAACATTTTTTGTTGGAAACTATATATTATTAACATGTAAATATTATGTGATATATTAATCTCTTAACGTGTTTGATATTGTGTGATAGATGTCTACCTCTAGTATAAATCCCATTGATTCACCTAATAATAATGAAGAGTCGAATATATTTTGGGAAGATTCACAAATTTCGGAAGAGGAACCGGAAGAAGAAGAACCGGAAGAGGAGGAACCGGAAGAAGATGAACCAGAAGAGGAGGAACCAGAAGAAGAGGTTCCGGAGGAAGAAATATTGATACCTATAGTAAATCGATTAAATAAAAGAAAATCCTCAACCAACAGACCAAAGTTAATAATGGTCAATGGTGTTTCCGCCGAGGAAGCAAAATATTGGCAAGATTACCAATTTTCCGATGAATCGGATCCCGATGAGGATTCCGATGATGTTATAGAAATTACCTTGACCCAATTTAATAAAGCGAAAGAAAATAATAAGGGAAAAGGTATAAAAATAGAGAAACCCGATTCCAACCCCGATGAACTTTATATGTATCGACAACATCCGTATTTCCTAAAATGTAATAATGACCCGGGAACCTCTAAACCACCAGGTTTTTCTAAACCATTGTGGAAAACGACGGCTCGTATTAGATGAACACCATATATTCCTAGAAAATTAGGAAAACGAACCAAGTCCGAAGAAGAAGAAACCAGTGATTCAGATTAGAGGGTTGTAATCATGTTGTATATTATATGTATTGTAGTGTGCTTGTACTTTTATGTTCTATGTAAAAAAAATTGCTTGTATTGTTTGTTAATTATCTTTTACGAATCTAATCCTTGTCTATTTTACAGTATAAAAACAAAATGGACGTTAAGGGTAGACAACCGAATATTTTTTAAGAGCTACCAGAGGATATGATTGAGGAAATCTTGTCCAGAGTCGGTCAGAATTCATCAGCACATTTAGTTATGGCGAAATTAACTTGTCAAACATTTGAAAGACTTTCCAGAAATGCCTTAGTTTATAAAAGGCTTTCCTTTGATAGGTGGGGTATATCACATTGGGGAGACCGTAAGTTACACCGTGTTTTCTTTAAAGCGTTAAATGCGGGGAACCCAAATGCAATTTTACGCTACGGGTTAAGAACCTATTTTGACTCAACATATCCCAACATAGGATTTCGTGAATTAGAAAGAGCTTCTAACATGCAACATAAAGAAGCATGTTATGCTTACGGGTTAGTGATGTTCGCTTCTTACCAAAGTGAGAAAAAGAACATCGGATTGCAGCTTTTTAATAAAACCTTCCCACAAGTGACGGATTCAGTAGTTGGGGTGAGAAACAAGGTTTTTAGATTATTACGAGGATGTTGGACATTACGAAACCCTCATCCTTTTGATGACATTACAACATGCTGCCTAGCCAATGGTCATAACGGTTATTTTCCACAAGACCAAGGATGGGAAGTCGTCTTAGTAAAACCAGAATGCATGACTTGTTTCTGGACTTATGAATTACGTGTTTTTATTTCCTTTGCTGAACAACGTGCGTATTAACTAGATTTATCTTCAAAACTGTCATGTATCATAGTATACTATATTTCATGTTATATGTAATATAGCGAAGTTGTAAGTTTGAAGAATATTTGTATGTGATATATTATTATAATCAGTTTTTCATATGGAATTTTAGTAGTTGAATTGTATATTAGCTACTAAGTATGAACTTAACGGGTAGGTAGTACCCGAATTTAAACTTATAAAACGCTAATATGAAGAAAAAGCTTTTATAAATGAGTTCATATTATGCTACGAAATACTATTGACTACTCTTAATATTCTGTATGATTAACTCGATTCAGTTGCTATTTTGAAGGAAATGGCACCGACCACTCGACACACCATGAATATGAGCGAAGAGGAATTTCGTACCTTTCTTGCTGCAAACATAGCCGCAGTACAGGCTGCGCCTCATACCAACAATAACTCTGAATCTAGCAATGCAGCTAACGGCGCAAGAAATCGTGTAGGATGCTCCTACAAAGAATTCACTGCCTGCAAACCTTTGGAATTTGATGGAACCGAAGGACCAATTGGATTGAAACGGTGGACCGAGAAAGTCGAATCGGTGTTTGCCATAAGTAAGTGTACTGAAGAAGACAAAGTTAAGTACGCTACGCATACCTTCACAGGTACTGCGTATGGTGGAACACCTATCTTGAACAGGTAGGACAAAATGCTGCTTACGCACTACCGTGGTCAGCATTCAAGCAATTGATGAACGAGCAGTACCGTCCTAGAAACGAAGTCAATAAACTCAAGGCAGAACTTAGAGAGTTACGAACACAAGGGTTCGGCGTTACCACATATGAACGACGATTCACAGAGTGCCTATTGTGTTCGGGAGCATTCGAAGATGAAGAAGAGAAGATCGACACGTTTGTAAAAGGGTTACCAGTAAGGATTCAAGAAGATGTGAGTTCACACGAGCCCGATTCTATACAGAAGGCAAGTCGAATGGCTCATAAACTCATAAATCAGATTGAGGGAAGAATTAAAGAGCAGGCGGCCGAAGAAGCCAATACGAAACAACTCAAGAGGAAGTGGGAGGAAAACGGTGACAAGAGTCACCAGTACAACAACAACAACAATTACAACCATAATCGCAACAACTATCCCAACAACCGAAACAACAATCGCAACAATAACCGCAATCCTAATAATAACTACAACAAACATCCCAACAACAACAACAACAACTAAAACAACCGTTTCAACAACAATAACAACCCCAAAAACAACCTCAATAACAACAACGGCAACAAAAACCAAAAACAGCCATGTCATAGGTGTGAAGAAAATCATCAGGGGTTTTGCACGACATTTTGCAACAGGTGTAAAAGAAATGGTCATAGCGCGACAAAGTGTGAGGTCTACGGACCAAAATTTAACAGAACTAAAGGAACAAATAATGTCGGAACAAGTAATGCCGAAACGAATAGTGTCGGAGCAAGTAATACCAACGCTGTTTATTATAAATGTGGAAAACCGGGCCACATTATTAGAAATTGCCCGAATCAGGGGAATACTAATGGGCAGCACCGTGGAAGAGTTTTCAATATTAATGCGGCAGAAGCACAGGAAGACCCGGAGCATGTTACGGGTACGTTTCTTATTGACGATAAATCTGCTTATGTTTTATTTGATTTGGGGGCGGATAGAAGCTATATGAGTAGAGAATTTTGTGCTAAATTAAGTTGCCCATTGACACCTTTGGATGATAAATTTTTACTCGAATTAGTAAATGGTAAATTAATTTCAGCAGATAATATATGTCGGGATAGAGAAATTAAACTGGTGATGAAACGTTTAAGATAGATTTAATACCAGTCGAGTTAGGGAGTTTTGATGTAATAATTGGCATGGACTGGTTGAAAAAGGTGAGAGCAGAGGTCATTTGTTACAAAAATGCGATTCGCATTATGCGTGAAAAAGGAAAACCTTTAATGGTGAACGGAGAAAAGAACAACGCGAAAATAAATCTTATTAGTAGTTTGAAGGAGCAAAAACTAATAAGAAAATGTTGTTACGTCATTCTAGCACACATCGAGGAAGTTAAACCTGAAGAAAAGAACATCAGTGATGTTCCCGTCGCAAAAGAATTTCCCGATGTATTTTCAAAAGAATTACCGGGATTACCCCCACATCAATCCGTTGAATTTCAAATAGAATTTGTACCAGGAGCTGCACCAATAGCTCGTGCTCCATACAGACTCGCACCCAGCGAAATGAAGGAACTTCAGAGCCAATTACAAGAACTTTTAGAGCGTGGTTTCATTCGACCAAGCACATCACCAAGGGGAGCTCCTGCTTTGTTTGTCAAGAAGAAGGATGGTACATTTAGGTTATGTATCGACTACCGAGAGTTGAAAAAACTTACCATCAAGAACCGCTACTCACTACCTAGAATCGACGACTTATTTGATCAACTACAAGGCTCATCGGTTTATTCTAAGATTGATTTACGTTCTGGGTATCATCAAATGTGGGTGAAGGAGGATGATATTCCAAAGACTGCTTTTAGGACGCGTTACGGTCATTACGAGTTTATGGTTATGCCGTTTGGGTTGACTAACGCACTAGCTGTGTTCATGGACCTCATGAACCGAGTGTGTGGACCATACCTTGACAAGTTTGTCATTGTTTTCATCGATGATATACTTATTTACTCAAAGAATGACCAAGAGCACGAAGAACATTTGAGAAAAGTGCTAGAGTTGTTAAGGAAAGAAAAACTGTATGCTAAGTTTTCAAAGTGTGCATTTTGGTTGGAAGAGGTTCAATTCCTCGGTCACATAGTGAATAAAGAAGGTATTCAGGTGGATCTAGCAAAGATTGAAACCGTTGAAAAATGGAAAACCCCGAAAACTCGGAAACACATACGCCAGTTTTTAGGACTAGCTGGTTACTACAGAAGGTTCATCCAAGACTTTTCCAGAATAGCAAAACCTTGACTGCATTAACGCATAAAGGGAAGAAATTTGAATGGAAGGATGAACAAGAGAAAGCGTTTCAGTTATTGAAGAAAAAGTTAACTACGACACCTATATTGTCACTACCTGAAGGGAATGATGATTTTGTGATATATTGTGACGCCTCAAAGCAAGGTCTCGGTTGTGTATTAATGCAACGAACGAAAGTAATTGCTTATGCATCTAGATAATTGAAGATTCACGAACAGAATTATACGACGTATGATTTGGAATTAGGCGCGATTGTTTTTGCATTAAAGACTTGGAGGCACTACTTATATGGGGTCAAAAGTATTATATATACCGACCACAAAAGTCTTCAACACATATTTAATCAGAAACAACTGAATATGAGGCAGCGTAGGTGGATTGAATTGTTGAATGATTACGACTCTGAGATTCGTTACCACCCGGGGAAGGCAAATGTAGTAGCCGACGCCTTGAGCAGAAAGAATAGAGAACCCATTCGAGTAAAAGCTATGAATATAATGATTCACACTAACCTTACTACTCAAATAAAGGAGGCGAAACAAGGAGTTTTAAAAGAGGGAAATTTAAAGGATGAAATACCCAAAGGATCGGAGAAGCATCTTAATATTTGGGAAGACGGAACCCGGTATTAGGCTGAAAGAATTTGGGTACCAAAATTTGGAGATATGAGAGAAATGGTACTTAGAGAAGCTCATAAAACCAGATACTCAATACATCCTGGAATGGGGAAGATGTACAAGGATCTTAAGAAACATTTTTGGTGGCCAGGTATGAAAGCCGATGTTGCTAAATACGTAGGAGAATGTTTGACGTGTTCTAAGTTCAAAGCGGAGCATCAGAAACCATCAGGTCTACTTCAACAACCCGAAATCCCGGAATGGAAATGGGAAAACATTACCATGGATTTCATCACTAAGTTGCCAAGGACTACAAGTGGTTTTGATACTATTTGGGTAATAGTTGATCGTCTCACTAAATCAACACACTTCCTGCCAATAAGAGAAGATGACAAGATGGAGAAGTTAGCACGACTGTATTTGAAGGAAGTCATCTCCAGACATGGAATACCAATCTCTATTATCTCTGATAGGGATGGCAGATTTATTTCAAGATTCTGGCAGACATTACAGCAAGCATTAGGAACTCGTTTAGACATGAGTACTGCCTATCATCCACAAACTGATGGGCAGAGCGAAAGGACGATACAAATGCTTGAATACATGCTACGAGCATGTGTTATTGATTTCGGAAACAGTTGGGATCGACATCTACCGTTAGCAGAATTTTCCTACAACAATAGCTACCATTCAAGCATTGAGATGGCGCCGTTTGAAGCACTTTATGGTAGAAAGTGCAGGTCTCCGATTTGTTGAAGTGAAGCGGGGGATAGACAGATTACGGGTCCGGAGATAATACAAGAAACTACCGAGAAGATCATCCAAATTCAACAACGATTGAAAATCGCCCAAAGTCGACAAAAGAGCTACGCTGACATTAAAAGAAAAGATATAGAATTTGAAATAGGCGAGATGGTCATGCTTAAAGTTTCACCTTGGAAAGGAGTTGTTCGATTTGGTAAACGAGGGAAACTAAATCTAAGGTATATTGGACCATTCAAGATTATTGAACGTGTCGGACCAGTAGCTTACCGACTTGAGTTACCCCAACAACTCGCAGCTGTATATAACACTTTTCACGTCTCGAATTTGAAGAAATATTTTGCTAAAGAAAATCTCACTATTCCGTTAGACGAAATTCAAATCAACGAAAAACTTCAATTCATTGAAGAACCCGTCGAAATAATGGATCGAGAGGATAAAAGACTTAAGCAAAAAAAGATACCAATTGTTAAGGTTCGATGGAATGCTCGTAGAGGACCCGAGTTCACCTGGGAGCATGAAGATCAGATGAAGAAGAAATACCCGCACCTATTTCCAGAAGTTTCGTCAACACCTCCAACTGCTTAAAAATTTCGGGACAAAATTTATTTAACGGGTAGGTACTGTAGTGACCCGAACTTTTCCATGTTTATATATATTAAATGAAATTGTTATTTACATGATCAAGTGTTTCCAACATGTTAAGCAATCGAACTTGTTAAGACTTGATTAATTGAAATAGGTTTCATATAGACAATTGACCACCCAAGTTGACCGGTGATTCACGAACGTTAAAACTTGTAAAAACTATATGATGATATATATATGATTATATATATAGTTAACATAATATTATGATAAGTAAGTATCTCATTAGGTATTTTAACAATGAGTTATATACATAAAATTGAGTTTATTGAATTAAGAAACTCGAAACGATATATATAACGATTATCGTTATAACGTCTTACTAAATACATATGAATCATATTAAGATATTGATACACTATGTTTAATCATGATAAATGATAAGTAAACATGTCATTAAGTGTATTAACAATGAATTACATATGTAAAAACAAGACTACTAACTTAATGATTTCGAAACGAGACATATATGTAACGATTATCGTTGTAACAACATTTAACTGTATATATATCATAATAAGATATATTAATATATCATAATATCATTATAATGTAATAATTTAACATCTCTTTAGATATAATAAACAATGGGTTAACAACATTTAACAAGATCGTTAACCTAAAGGTTTCAAAACAGCATTTACATCTAACGACTAACGAAGACTTAACGACTCAGTTAAAATGTATATACATGTAGTGTTTTATTATGTATTCATACACTTTTGAAAGACTTTAATACACTTATCAAATATACTTCTACTTAACAAAAATGCTTACAATTACATCCTCGTTCAGTTTCATCAACAATTCTACTCGTATGCACCAGTATTCGTACTCGTACAATACACAGCTTTTAGACGTATGTACTATTGGTATATACACTCTAATGATCAGCTCTTAGCAGCCCATGTGATTCACCTAACACATGTGAGAACCATCATTTGGAAACTAGCATGAAATATCTCATAAAATTACAAAAATATGAGTAATCATCCATGACTTATTTACATGAAAACAAAATTACACATCCTTTATATCTAATCCATATACCAACGACCAAAAACACCTACAAACAGTTTCATTCTTCAATTTTTTTCATCTAAGTGATCTCTCTCAAGTTCTATCTTCAAGTTCTAAGTGTTCTTCATAAATTCTATAAGTTCTAGTTACATAAAATCAAGAATACTTCCAAGTTTGCTAGCTTACTTCCAATCTTGTAAAGTGATCATCTAACCTCAAGAAATCCTTCTTATTTACAGTAAGATATCTTTATAATACAAGGTAATTCTCATATTCAAACTTTGGTTCAATTTCTATAACTATAACAATCTTATTTCGAGTGATGATCTTACTTGAATTTGTTTTCGTGTCATGATTCTGCTTCAAGAACTTTCAAGCCATCCAAGGATCCTTTGAAGCTAGATCTATTTGTCTCTTTTCCAGTAGGTTTATCCACAAAAATTGAGGTAGTAATGATGTTCTTAACATCATTCGATTCATACATATAAAGTTATCTTATTCGAAGGCTTAAACTTGAAATCACTAGAACATAGTTTAATTAATTCTAAACTTGTTCGCAAACAAAAGTTAATTCTTCTAACTTGACTTTTAAAATCAACTAAACACATGTTATATATCTATATTATATGCTAACTTAATGATTTAAAATCGTAAAACACGAAAAACACCGTAAAACCGGATATACGCCGTTGTAGTAACACCGCGGGCTGTTTTGGGTTAGTTAATTAAAAACTATGATAAACTTTGATTTAAAAGTTGTTCTTCTGGGAAAATGATTTTTCTTATGAACATGAAACTATATCCAAAAATCATGGTTAAACTCAAAGTGGAAGTATGTTTTCCAAAATGGTCATCTAGACGTCGTTCTTTCGACTGAAATGACTACCTTTACAAAAATGACTTGTAACCTGTAATTCCAACTATAAACCTATACTTTTTCTGTTTATATTCATAAAATAGAGTTCAATATGAAACCATAGCAATTTGATTCACTCAAAACGGATTTAAAACGAAGAAGTTATGGGTAAAACAAGATTGGATATTTTTTTATTGTTGTAGCTACGGAAAATATTGTAACAATTATATACAAATCATATCCTAGCTAACTTATATTGTATTATACATGTATTCTAATATATTATGTAATCTTGGGATACCATAGACACGTATGCAAATGTTTTGACATATCATATCGACCCATCTATATATATTATTTGGAACAACCATAGACACTCTATATGCAGTAATGTTGGAGGTAGCTATACAGGGTTGAGGTTGATTCCAAAAATATATATAGTTTGAGTTGTGATCTAGCCTGAAACGTGTATACAATGGGTCGTGGATTGATTCAAGATAATATATATCGATTTATTTCTGTACATCTAATTATGGACAACTAGTTGTAGGTTACTAACAAGGACAGCTGACTTAATAAACTTAAAACAGTAAAACGTATTAAAAATGTTGTAAATATATTTTGAACATACTTTGATATATATGTACATATTTGTTATAGGTTCGTGAATCGACCAGTGGCCAAGTCTAACTTCCCGACGAAGTAAAAATCTGTGAAAATGAGTTATAGTCCCACTTTTAAAATCTTATATTTTAGGATGAGAATACATGCAGTTTTATAAATGTTTTACGAAATAGACACAAGTAAATGAAACTACATTATATGGGTGAATGATCGAAGCCGAATATGCCCCTTTTGCTTGGTAGCCTAAGAATTAGTAAACCGATCTACTAATTGACGTGAATCCTAAAGATAGATCTATTGGGCCTAACGAACCCCATCCAAAGTACCGGATGCTTTAGTACTTCGAATTCGTTTTTATCATGTCCGAAGGATTTCCCGAAATGATAGGGGATATTCTTATATGCATCTTGTTAATGTCGGTTACCAGGTGTTCACCATATGAATGATTTTTATCTCTATGTATGGGATGTATATTGAAATATGATATCTTGTGGTCTATTATTATGATTTGATAATATATAGGTTAAACCTATAACTCACCAACATTTTTGTTGACGTTTTAAGCATGTTTATTCTCAGGTGATTATTAAGAGCTTCCGCTGTTGCATACTAAAATAAGGACAAGATTTGGAATCCAAGCTTGTATGATATTATGTAAAAACTGCATTCAAGAAACTTATTTTTGATGTAATATATTCTTATTGAAAACCATTATGTAATGGTCGTGTGTAAACGGTATATTTTAGATTATCATTAGTTGATAATCTACGTAATGCTTTTTAAACCTTTATAGATAAAATAAAGGTTATGGTTGTTTTAAAAATGAATGCAGTCTTTGAAAAACGTCTCATATAGAGGTCAAAACCTCGCAACGAAATCAATTAATATGGAACGTTTATAATCAATATGAACGGGACATTTCAATTAGTTTATCCGGGCCCCATCATATCACTGTTAAATTAAGAGCGCTCAAAGTGAAACTTAGGGAATGGATTACGCAATCTAGGAAGGAAGAAAAAGCTCAGTTAACAGAGTTAGTTGATAATATTAATGAGTTGGATTGTTTAATTGATTCGGGCCTGGCTTCAAACAATCAAATTGATGAGCGTAACAGTTTGTTTCAAAAGAAGGAAGATATTAACAAATTTGCTACTCTTGATTCTTTACAAAAAGCTCGTATTAAGTGGGATATTGAAGGTGATGAGAACTCTAAGTTCTTTCATTGTTCAATTAAACATAAAAGAAAACTTCAAAATATTCAAGGTCTTATGATTGATGGGACATGGATTGTGGATCCGATGACGGTAAAAAACAAGTTTTTTTGATTATTATAGTCACAAGTTTGATGCGGTGAATTCTGGTGTTCAATTCAACATTGCTAATCCGTTAGTCACACTTAGCCCAGAAGACAATTTGTTCCTTGAAAGAGAGTTCGATGACGTCGAGATTAAGTTGGCGGTTTGGGATTGTGTTAGTTTTAAAGCCCCGGGACCCGATGATTTTTCATTTAAATTCATTAAAAAGTTTTGGGATTTAATTGGAGCCGTTATGTGCAACGATATTCTTGCTTTTTTTTGCCTCGGGGTCGATGCCTAATGGGGCAAACTCAGCTCTCTTTACTATGATTCCAAAAGTCAAAAACCCGACTCTTGTAACGGACTTTAGGCCTATTTCTCTAATAGGTTTTTTTTATAAGACCATATCGAAACTACTGACTAATCGTCTTACAGGTATCATCGATAAAATAATTTCTACTACACAATCCGCATTCATTGCAGGAAGGCAAATCCTTGATAGCCAACTGATGTTAAGTGAGATAATTAAATGGCACGAGAAAAACAATCGTAAGATGCTGCTCTTCAAAGTCGATTTTGAGAAAGCTTTCGATTTGGTTAGTTGGGAATTCTTAATATTCTTGATGAGATCCCTTGGTTTCGGGATCGTTGGTGCGGATGGATTATGGGTTGTTTACAGTCTGCTAGAACTTCGGTTCTTGTAAACGGGAGCCCTACTCGTGAATTTCCCATTAAAAGAGATCTTCGTCAAGGAGATCCTCTTAGCCCTTTTTTGTTCATGATCGTAATGGAGGGCCTTCATTTGGCTCTTAATAAAGCCAAAGAATCTAATTTCATTCGTGGCATTTGTTTTGGATCAAATGCGTTATGCTTGTCTCACTTTATTTATGCTGACGATGTCATCATTATGTCGGAATGGAGGACGCGCGAATTAGGTAACATTATCCAACTTCTTAATGTTTTCTATTTGGTTTCGGGCCTTAAAATAAATGTTGCTAAGTCCCATGTTTATGGCATTGGCGTTTCTCCTCAAATCGTTAACATGGTGGCTGGGTATTTTGGTTGTAGCGTGGGCTCTTTTCCAACCACATATCTTGGTATTCCGATTGGATCTAATATGAAACTTGTTTCGAGTTGGGATGATCTTATTGGTAAATTTAATAATCGTCTTGCTTCATGGAAAGCGCGTCTATTATCGTCGGGTGGTAGACTCACTCTTATTAAATCGGTTTTGGGGAGCGTGGGAATTTACTTTATGTCTCTTTTCGTTTTCCCGGTTACGGTTATTAATAAGATTGAAGCAATCATAATGAGATTTTTTTGGGGTTCCAACAACTCTAAACGAAAAATGGCGTGGGTAAAATGGGATAATGCACTTGCTTCTTACGAAAAAGGTGGACTTAATATTTGTAGCTTAAAAGCTTTTAATCTTGCTTTAATCCTTAAGTGGAGAGGGCGCTACTTTAATTCTACGAATGACATGTGGGTTAAAGTTATTAAAGCTATTCATGGAGATTGTTTTGAAAAGGTGAACGGAAGTAGTCCATGGGCTAATATAGTGTCGACATGTTGTAAACTTACTACTGATAATATTATTCCTCAAAACCTTTTTTACTGGCACGTTGGTAACGGCCAAAAAAATGCATTTTGGTCCGACCCCTGGTGTGGTCTTGTTCTGCTTCGAGATCGATTTAATAGATTATATCATATTGATGTGAATAAAGAAGATAAAGTTGCTGATAAACGGGTTAATGATTCTTGGAATTGGTCTTGGGCTCGTGAGAACATAGGGTCAAGAAACCTTGCCGCGCTTGACTTACTCACATGTGAATTCGAAAGTATGCTATTTTCGGATAGAGAAGATTATTGGAAATGCTCTCTTGATGGAGATGGCAGTTACACGGTTAAAAATTCACGGAATCATATTGATAAAGTTACTCTTCCTTCTCATCCAATAGAGACTTCATGGTTAAAAACATTACCGAAGAAGGTTAACGTTTTTTTGTGACGTTTCAAGCGTGATGCTCTCCCGGTGAGAATGAATTTATCCGCAAGAGGTATTATGGTTAATTCGATCGATTGTCCCTTATGCAACTCGAACTCGGAAAACATTAAACATTTATTCTTTGAATGTCATGTGGCTGTAGATCTTTGGAGTCTAATTCAGGTTTGGGTAGATTGCAATTTACCTTATTTTAATTGTTGGGTGGATGCTGTAGCTTGGATTGATGGTGCCTCTTTAGTATCTACTTCAAAGCTTCGCCTTCGTTCGATCATAATAGATGTAATTTACTTGATGTCATTAAACTTTTTTCTTTTCGTTGGCTAAAAAATAGAAGCCGTGATGTTGCTAATTGGAACACATGGCTTCTAAGCCCGTTGTAATTCTCCTTCAGCGCCATGCTGAGGAGTTTCGTTGTATTTTTCTCTTAGCGCCATGCTAGAGAGTATTCTTTTATATATATATATATATATTTATATATATATATATATATATATATATATATATATATATATATATATATATATATATATATATATATATATATATATATTCTTTTGCCGTTAAAAAAAAAATATGAGCATTATATGCACTTTCAGATGTTATCTTTAAAATCAAATCAATGGAAATTCGTTCGAGGCTACGATTATTTAGCTTTTAATACTCAAGGTTGGTTTCCTCTTCCTGGTATTTTATTCAATGGAGCGCTTCACTGGCTTGTGAATGATACAAAGATTAAGAATAAGAACGTTATTCTTTCGTTTGATTTATCTCTAGAGGAACTTAAAGAAATCCCCCAACCCGGTGATACAATATATGTACGTGATAATCAACCCTTACTAGGGTTGTTTGATGAATGTTTATGCATATCTGGTTCCTATAATATTCTTACTGATCACACCCCCATATGGGTGATGAATGTAGTGACCCGAACTTTTCCATGTTTATATATATTAATTGAGATTGATGTTTACATGATTAAATGTTTCCAACATGTTAAGCAATCAAACTTGTTAAGACTTGATTAATTGAAATATGTTTCATATAGACAATTGACCACCCAAGTTGATCGGTGATTCACGAACGTTAAAACTTGTAAAAACTATATGATGACATATATATGGATATATATATATAGTTAACATGATACTATGATAAGAAAACATATCATAAAGTATATTAACAATGAACTACATATGTAAAAACAAGACTACTAACTTAATGATTTTTAAACGAGACATATATGTAACGATTATCGTTGTAAAGACATTTAATGTATATATATCATATTAAGAGATATTCATACATGATAATATCATGATAATATAATAATTTAAAATCTCATTTGATATTATAAACATTGGGTTAACAACATTTAACAAGATTGTTAACCTAAAGGTTTCAAAACAACACTTACATGTAACGACTAACGATGACTTAACGACTCAGTTAAAATGTATATACATGTAGTGTCTTAATATGTATTTATACACTTTTGAAAGACTTCAATACACTTATCAAAATACTTCTACTTAACAAAAATGCTTACAATTACATTCTCGTTCAGTTTCATCAACAATTCTACTCGTATGCACCCGTATTCGTACTCGTACAATACACAGCTTTTAGATGTATGTACTATTGGTATATACACTCCAATGATCAGCTCTTAGCAGCCCATGTGAGTCACCTAACACATGTGGGAACCATCATTTGGCAACTAGCATGAAATATCTCATAAGATTACAAAAATATGAGTAATCATTCATGACTTATTTACATGAAAACAAAATTACATATCCTTTATATCTAATCCATACACCAACGACCAAAAACACCTACAAACACTTTCATTCTTCAATTTTCTTCATCTAATTGAACTCTCTCAAGTTCTATCTTCAAGTTCTAAGTGTTCTTCATAAATTCCAAAAGTTCTAGTTTCATAAAATCAGGAATACTTTCAAGTTTGCTAGCTCACTTCCAATCTTGTAAGGTGATCATCCAACCTCAAGAAATCTTTGTTTCTTACAGTAGGTTATCATTCTAATACAAGGTAATAATCATATTCAAACTTTGGTTCAATTTCTATAACTATAACAATCTTATTTCAAGTGATGATCTTACTTGAACTTGTTTTCGTGTCATGATTTTGCTTCAAGAACTTTGAGCCATCCAAGGATCCATTGAAGCTAGATCCATTTTTCTCTTTTCCAGTAGGTTCATCCAAGGAACTTAAGGTAGTAATGATGTTCATAACATCATTCGATTCATACATATAAAGCTATCTTATTCGAAGGTTTAAACTTGTAATCACTAGAACATAGTTTAGTTAATTCTAAACTTGTTCGCAAACAAAAGTTAATCCTTCTAACTTGACTTTTAAAATCAACTAAACACATGTTCTATATCTATATGATATGCTAACTTAATGATTTAAAACCTGGAAACACGAAAAACACCGTAAAACCGGATTTACGCCGTCGTAGTAACACCGCGGGCTGTTTTGGATTAGTTAATTAAAAACTATGATAAACTTTGATTTAAAAGTTGTTATTCTGAGAAAATGATTTTTATTATGAACATGAAACTATATCCAAAAATTATGGTTAAACTCAAAGTGGAAGTATGTTTTCTAAAATGGTCATCTAGACGTCGTTCTTTCGACTGAAATGACTACCTTTACAAAAACGACTTGTAACTTATTTTTCCGACTAGAAACCTATACTTTTTTTGTTTAGATTCATAAAATAGAGTTCAATATGAAACCATAGCAATTTGATTCACTCAAAACGGATTTAAAATGAAGAAGTTATGGGTAAAACAAGATTGGATAATTTTTCTCATTTTAGCTACGTGAAAATTGGTAACAAATCTATTCCAACCATAACTTAATCAACTTGTATTATATATTATGTAATCTTGAGATACCATAGACACGTATACAATGTTTCGACCTATCATGTCGACACATCTATATATATTTCGGAACAACCATAGACACTCTATATGTGAATGTTGGAGTTAGCTATACAGGGTTGAGGTTGATTCCAAAATATATATAGTTTGAGTTGTGATCAATACTGAGATACGTATACACTGGGTCGTGGATTGATTCAAGATAATATTTATCGATTTATTTCTGTACATCTAACTGTGGACAACTAGTTGTAGGTTACTAACGAGGACAGCTGACTTAATAAACTTAAAACATCAAAATATATTAAAAGTGTTGTAAATATATTTTGAACATACTTTGATATATATGTATATATTGTTATAGGTTCGTGAATCAACCAGTGGCCAAGTCTTACTTCCCGACGAAGTAAAAATCTGTGAAAGTGAGTTATAGTCCCACTTTTAAAATCTAATATTTTTGGGATGAGAATACATGCAGGTTTTATAAATGATTTACAAAATAGACACAAGTACGTGAAACTACATTCTATGGTTGAATTATCGAAATCGAATATGCCCCTTTTTATTAAGTCTGGTAATCTAAGAATTAGGGAACAGACACCCTAATTGACGCGAATCCTAAAGATAGATCTATTGGGCCTAACAAACCCCATCCAAAGTACCGGATGCTTTAGTACTTCGAAATTTATATCATATCCGAAGGGTGTCCCGGAATGATGGGGATATTCTTATATATGCATCTTGTTATTGTCGATTACCAGGTGTTCACCATATGAATGATTTTTATCTCTATGTATGGGATGTGTATTGAAATATGAAATCTTGTGGTCTATTGTTACGATTTGATATATATAGGTTAAACCTATAACTCACCAACATTTTTGTTGACGATTTAAGCATGTTTATTCTCAGGTGATTATTAAGAGCTTCCGCTGTCGCATACTTAAATAAGGACAAGATTTGGAGTCCATGCTTGTATGATATTGTGTAAAAACTGCATTCAAGAAACTTATTTTGTTGTAACATATTTGTATTGTAAACCATTATGTAATGGTCGTGTGTAAACAGGATATTTTAGATTATCATTATTTGATAATCTACGTAAAGCTTTTTAAACCTTTATTGATGAAATAAAGGTTATGGTTTGTTTAAAAATGAATGCAGTCTTTGAAAAACGTCTCATATAGAGGTCAAAACCTCGCAACGAAATCAATTAATATGGAACGTTTTTAATCAATAAGAACGGGACATTTCAGTTGGTATCCGAGCGTTGGTCTTAGAGAACCAGAAAATTTGCATTAGTGTGTCTTATCGAGTTTGTTAGGATGCATTAGTGTCTGGACTTCGACCGTGTTTTCTTTAAAAATGATTGCTTAACATTTTTGTTGGAAACTATATATTTTTAACATATGAATATTATGTGATATATTAATCTCTTAACGTGTTTGATATTATGTGATAGATGTCTACCTCTAGAACAAGTCCCATTGACTCACCTAATAATAATGAAGAGTCAAATGTAAATTGGAATGATTTGTGGACTGATTCACAAGTTCCCGAAGAGGAACCGGAAGAAGAGTCAGAACCGGAAGAAGAATCGGAACCGGAAGAAGAATCGGAACCGGATGAAGAAATAGAACCGGTGGGGGAAATAATAAAACGGTTAAGTAAAAGAAAATCCTCAACCAACCGACCAAAGTTAATTATGGTCAATGGTGTTTCCGCCAAGGAAGCAAAATATTGGGAGGATTACCAATTCTCCGATGAATCGGATTCCGACGAGAATTCTGATGATGTTATAGAAATTACCCCAACTGAATTTAAAAAGGCAAAAGAAAATAATAAGGGAAAGGGCATAAAAATAGAGAAATCTAATTCCAACCCCGATGAACTTTATATGTATCGTCAATCCCCGAAGTCCTTAAGTTGTAACAATGACCCGGGAACCTCTAAACCACCAGGTTTTTCTAAACCAATGTGGACAACGACGGCTCGTATTAGGGGAACATCATATATCCCTAGAAACTTGGCAAAACGAACCAAAACCGAAGAAGAAGAAACGAGCGAGTCGGAATAAGATAGTTGTATTCGTGTGGTGTAATATATGGAATATAGTGTTCTTATGCTTTATGATATATGTAAAAATTGCTTGTATTAATAAGTATTTTTTTTATGAATCTAACTCTTGTCTATTTTACAGTTTAAAAACACAAAATGGATAGACAACCCAATATTTTAAGAGACCTACCCGGAGACATGATTGATGAAATCTTGTCTAGAGTAGGCCAGAATTCTTCGGCACAACTATTTAAGGCGAGATCAGTTTGTAAGACATTCGAAGAACGTTCCAAGAATGTCTTGGTTTATAAGAGACTTTCGTTTGAAAGATGGGGGGATATCACATTGGGAAACCCATAAGTTACGATGTGTTTACTTTGACGCATATATTGCGGGGAACCCAAATGCTATTTTACGCAACGGGTTAAGAAATTATTTTGACTCAATATATCCGAATATTGGACTTCGTGATTTAGAAGAAGCGGCTAACATGCAACATAAAGAAGCATGTTATGCTTACGGATTAGTAATGTTCGCTTCTCACCAAAGTGAGAACAAGAACATCGGGCTACAACTATTAAACAAAACATTTCCACAAGTGACGGAGTCGGTAATTGGGGTAAGAAATGAGGTTTTTAGATTATTACGGGACTGTTGGACATTACGTAACCCTCGTCCCTTTGATGACGTTACAACACGCTGTCTTATCAACGGCCATAACGGTTATGTTGCACAAGACCAAGGATGGGAAGTAGTCCTAGTAAAACCAGAATGCATGACTTGTTTCTGGACGTATGAATTACGTGTCTTTATTGCCTTTGTTGAACGACTTGTGTACTAGCTAGAATTGTCTTCACAACTATCTTGTATCAAAGTTATTGTGTGCTATATTTCATGCTTTATGTAAAATAAGCGGTATTGTAAGTTTGTAAAATATTGTATAAAAGTTTGAACGCGAAATATTATTATAATCAGTTTTTCATATAGAATTGTAGTAGTTGAATTGTATATTAGCTACTAAGTATGAACTTAACGGGTAGGTACTACCCGAATTTAAACTTATAAAACGCTAATATGAAGAAAAAGCTTTTATAAATGAGTTCATATTATGCTACGAAATACTATTAACTACTCTTAATATTCTGTATGATTAACTTGTTCCATTTAACTATTTTGAAGGAAATGGCACCGACTACTCGACACACCGTGAATATGAATGAAGAGGAATTCCGTACTTTTCTAGCTTCAAACATAGCCGCAGTACAGGCTGCGCTACATACCAACAATAACCTTGGATCTAGCAGTACAGGAAATCGTGTAGGATGCACCTACAAAGAATTCACTGCCTGCAAACCTTTGGAATTTGATGGAACCGAAGGACCGATCGGATTGAAACGGTGGACCGAGAAGGTTGAATCGGTGTTTGCCATAAGTAAGTGTACTGAAGAGGACAAAGTGAAGTACGCTACGCATACCTTCACAGGTTCTGCGTTAACATGGTGGAATACCTATCTAGAGCAAGTGGGACAAGACGATGCGTACGCACTACCGTGGTCAGCATTCAAGCACTTGATGAACGAGAAGTACCGTCCCAGAACCGAGGTCAATAAGCTCAAGACAGAACTTAGAGGGTTACGAACCCAAGGATTTGATATTACCACGTACGAAAGACGATTCACAGAATTGTGCCTATTGTGTCCGGGAGCATTCGAAGATGAGGAAGAGAAGATCGACGCGTTTGTGAAAGGATTACCGGAAAGAATCCAAGAAGATATAAGTTCACACGAGCCCGCCTCCATACAACAGGCATGTAGAATGGCTCACAAACTAGTGAACCAGATTGAAGAAAGAATTAAAGAACAGACTGCTGAAGAGGCCAATGTGAAGCAAGTCAAAAGAAAGTGGGAGGAAAACGGTGATAAGAATCACCAATACAACAACAACAGCAATTACAACAATAATCGCAACAATTATCCCAACAATCGCAACATCAATCGCAACTACAACAAACGGCCCAACAACAACAACAACAACAACAACAACAGCAACTACAACAATCATCCCAACAACAATAATAACCGCAACAACAACAACAATCAGAAGCAACTATGCCAAAGGTGTGAAAAGAATCACTCGGGGTTCTGCACCAAATTTTGCAACAAGTGTAAAAGAAATGGTCATAGCGCGGCGAAGTGTGAGGTCTACGGACCAGGGGTTAATAGAACGAAAGGAACAAATGGTGTCGGAACGAGTAATGGCGGAGCAAGTAGTGTCGGAGCAAGTTATGCCAATGTAGTTTGTTATAAATGTGGAAAACCAGGCCACATTATTAGAAATTGCCCGAACCAGGAGAACACGAATGGACAAGGCCGTGGAAGAGTTTTCAATATTAATGCGGTAGAGGCACAGGAAGACCCGGAGCTTGTTACGGGTACGTTTCTTATTGACAATAAATCTGCTTACGTTTTATTTGATTCGGGTGCGGATAGAAGCTATATGAGTAGAGATTTTTGTGCTAAATTAAGTTGTCCATTGACGCCTTTGGATAGTAAATTTTTACTCGAATTAGCAAATGGTAAATTAATTTCAGCAGATAATATATGTCGGAATCGAGAAATTAAACTAGTTAGCGAAACATTTAAGATTGATTTGATACCAGTAGAGTTAGGGAGTTTTGATGTGATAATCGGTATGGACTGGTTGAAAGAAGTGAAAGCGGAGATCGTTTGTTACAAAAATGCAATTCGCATTATACGAGAAAAAGGAAAACCCTTAATGGTGTACGGAGAAAAGGGCAACACGAAGCTACATCTTATTAGTAATTTGAAGGCACAAAAACTAATAAGAAAAGGTTGCTATGCTGTTCTAGCACACGTCGAGAAAGTACAAACTGAAGAAAAGAGCATCAATGATGTTCCCATTGCAAAAGAATTTCCCGATGTATTTCCGAAAGAATTACCGGGATTACCCCCACATCGATCCGTTGAATTTCAAATAGATCTTGTACCAGGAGCTGCACCAATAGCTCGTGCTCCTTACAGACTCGCACCCAGCGAGATGAAAGAACTGCAAAGCCAATTACAAGAACTTTTAGAGCGTGGTTTCATTCGACCAAGCACATCACCGTGGGGAGCTCCTGTTTTGTTTGTCAAGAAGAAAGATGGTACATTCAGGTTGTGTATCGACTACCGAGAGTTGAACAAACTTACCATCAAGAACCGCTACCCACTACCGAGAATCGACGACTTATTTGATCAACTACAAGGCTCGTCTGTTTATTCAAAGATTGACTTACGTTCCGGGTATCATCAAATGCGGGTGAAAGAAGATGATATTCCAAAGACTGCTTTCAGAACACGTTACGGTCATTACGAGTTTATGGTCATGCCGTTTGGTTTAACTAATGCACCAGCTGTGTTCATGGACCTTATGAACCGAGTGTGTGGACCATACCTTGACAAGTTTGTCATTGTTTTCATTGATGACATACTTATTTACTCAAAGAATGACCAAGAACACGGTGAACATTTGAGAAAGGTGTTAGAAGTATTGAGGAAGGAAGAATTGTACGCTAAGTTTTCAAAGTGTGCATTTTGGTTGGAAGAAGTTCAATTCCTCGGTCACATAGTGAACAAAGAAGGTATTAAGGTGGATCCGGCAAAGATAGAAACTGTTGAAAAGTGGGAAACCCCGAAAACTCCGAAACACATACGCCAGTTTTTAGGACTAGCTGGTTACTACAGAAGGTTCATCCAAGACTTTTCCAGAATAGCAAAACCCTTGACTGCATTAACGCATAAAGGGAAGAAATTTGAATGGAATGATGAACAAGAGAAAGCGTTTCAGTTATTGAAGAAAAAGCTAACTACGGCACCTATATTGTCATTGCCTGAAGGGAATGATGATTTTGTGATTTATTGTGACGCATCAAAGCAAGGTCTCGGTTGTGTATTAATGCAACGAACGAAGGTGATTGCTTATGCGTCTAGACAATTGAAGATTCACGAACAAAATTATACGACGCATGATTTGGAATTAGGCGCGGTTGTTTTTGCATTAAAGACTTGGAGGCACTACTTATATGGGGTCAAAAGTATTATATATACCGACCACAAAAGTCTTCAACACATATTTAATCAGAAACAACTGAATATGAGGCAGCGTAGGTGGATTGAATTATTGAATGATTACGATTTTGAGATTCGTTACCACCCGGGGAAGGCAAATGTGGTAGCCGATGCCTTGAGCAGGAAGGATAGAGAACCCATTCGAGTAAAATCTATGAATATAATGATTCATAATAACATTACTACTCAAATAAAGGAGGCGCAACAAGGAGTTTTAAAAGAGGGAAATTTAAAGGATGAAATACCCAAAGGATCGGAGAAGCATCTTAATATTCGGGAAGACGGAACCCGGTATAGGGCTGAAAGGATTTGGGTACCAAAATTTGGAGATATGAGAGAAATGGTACTTAGAGAAGCTCATAAAACCAGATACTCAATACATCCTGGAACGGGGAAGATGTACAAGGATCTCAAGAAACATTTTTGGTGGCCGGGTATGAAAGCCGATGTTGCTAATTACGTAGGAGAATGTTTGACGTGTTCTAAGGTCAAAGCTGAGCATCAGAAACCATCAGGTCTACTTCAACAACCCGAAATCCCGGAATGGAAATGGGAAAACATTACCATGGATTTCATCACTAAATTGCCAAGGACTGCAAGTGGTTTTGATACTATTTGGGTAATAGTTGATCGTCTCACCAAATCAGCACACTTCCTACCAATAAGAGAAGATGACAAGATGGAGAAGTTAGCACGACTGTATTTGAAGGAAGTCGTCTCCAGACATGGAATACCAATCTCTATTATCTCTGATAGGGATGGCAGATTTATTTCAAGATTCTGGCAGACATTACAGCAAGCATTAGGAACTCGTCTAGACATGAGTACTGCCTATCATCCACAAACTGATGGGCAGAGCGAAAGGACGATACAAACGCTTGAAGACATGCTACGAGCATGTGTTATTGATTTCGGAAACAGTTGGGATCGACATCTACCGTTAGCAGAATTTTCCTACAACAACAGCTACCATTCAAGCATTGAGATGGCGCCGTTTGAAGCACTTTATGGTAGAAAGTGCAGGTCTCCAATTTGTTGGAGTGAGGTGGGGGATAGACAGATTACGGGTCCGGAGATTATACAAGAAACTACCGAGAAGATCATCCAAATTCAACAACGGTTGAAAACCGCCCAAAGTCGACAAAAGAGCTACGCTGACATTAAAAGAAAAGATATAGAATTTGAAATTGGAGAGATGGTCATGCTTAAAGTTTCACCTTGGAAAGGCGTTGTTCGATTTGGTAAACGAGGGAAATTAAATCCAAGGTATATTGGACCATTCAAGATTATTGATCGTGTCGGACCAGTAGCTTACCGACTTGAGTTACCTCAACAACTCGCGGCAGTACATAACACTTTCCACGTCTCGAATTTGAAGAAATGTTTTGCTAAAGAAGATCTCACTATTCCGTTAGATGAAATCCAAATCAACGAAAAACTCCAATTCATCGAAGAACCCGTCGAAATAATGGATCGTGAGGTTAAAAGACTTAAGCAAAACAAGATACCAATTGTTAAGGTTCGATGGAATGCTCGTAGAGGACCCGAGTTCACCTGGGAGCGTGAAGATCAGATGAAGAAGAAATACCCGCATCTATTTCCAGAAGATTCGTCAACACCTTCAACAGCTTAAAATTTCGGGACGAAATTTATTTAACGGGTAGGTACTGTAGTGACCCGAACTTTTCCATGTTTATATATATTAATTGAGATTGATGTTTACATGATTAAATGTTTCCAACATGTTAAGCAATCAAACTTGTTAAGACTTGATTAATTGAAATATGTTTCATATAGACAATTGACCACCCAAGTAGATCGGTGATTCACGAACGTTAAAACTTGTAAAAACTATATGATGACATATATATGGATATATATATATAGTTAACATGATACTATGATAAGAAAACATATCATAAAGTATATTAACAATGAACTACATATGTAAAAACAAGACTACTAACTTAATGATTTTTAAACGAGACATATATGTAACGATTATCGTTGTAAAGACATTTAATGTATATATATCATATTAAGAGATATTCATACATGATAATATCATGATAATATAATAATTTAAAATCTCATTTGATATTATAAACATTGGGTTAACAACATTTAACAAGATCGTTAACCTAAAGGTTTCAAAACAACACTTACATGTAACGACTAACGATGACTTAACGACTCAGTTAAAATGTATATACATGTAGTGTCTTAATATGTATTTATACACTTTTGAAAGACTTCAATACACTTATCAAAATACTTCTACTTAACAAAAATGCTTACAATTACATTCTCGTTCAGTTTCATCAACAATTCTACTCGTATGCACCCGTATTCGTACTCGTACAATACACAGCTTTTAGATGTATGTACTATTGGTATATACACTCCAATGATCAGCTCTTAGCAGCCCATGTGAGTCACCTAACACATGTGGGAACCATCATTTGGCAACTAGCATGAAATATCTCATAAGATTACAAAAATATGAGTAATCATTCATGACTTATTTACATGAAAACAAAATTACATATCCTTTATATCTAATCCATACACCAACGACCAAAAACACCTACAAACACTTTCATTCTTCAATTTTCTTCATCTAATTGAACTCTCTCAAGTTCTATCTTCAAGTTCTAAGTGTTCTTCATAAATTCCAAAAGTTCTAGTTTCATAAAATCAGGAATACTTTCAAGTTTGCTAGCTCACTTCCAATCTTGTAAGGTGATCATCCAACCTCAAGAAATCTTTGTTTCTTACAGTAGGTTATCATTCTAATACAAGGTAATAATCATATTCAAACTTTGGTTCAATTTCTATAACTATAACAATCTTATTTCAAGTGATGATCTTACTTGAACTTGTTTTCGTGTCATGATTTTGCTTCAAGAACTTTGAGCCATCCAAGGATCCATTGAAGCTAGATCCATTTTTCTCTTTTCCAGTAGGTTCATCCAAGGAACTTAAGGTAGTAATGATGTTCATAACATCATTCGATTCATACATATAAAGCTATCTTATTCGAAGGTTTAAACTTGTAATCACTAGAACATAGTTTAGTTAATTCTAAACTTGTTCGCAAACAAAAGTTAATCCTTCTAACTTGACTTTTAAAATCAACTAAACACATGTTATATATCTATATGATATGCTAACTTAATGATTTAAAACCTGGAAACACGAAAAACACCGTAAAACCGGATTTACGCCGTCGTAGTAACACCGCGGGCTGTTTTGGATTAGTTAATTAAAAACTATGATAAACTTTGATTTAAAAGTTGTTATTCTGAGAAAATGATTTTTATTATGAACATGAAACTATATCCAAAAATTATGGTTAAACTCAAAGTGGAAGTATGTTTTCTAAAATGGTCATCTAGACGTCGTTCTTTCGACTGAAATGACTACCTTTACAAAAACGACTTGTAACTTATTTTTCCGACTAGAAACCTATACTTTTTTTGTTTAGATTCATAAAATAGAGTTCAATATGAAACCATAGCAATTTGATTCACTCAAAACGGATTTAAAATGAAGAAGTTATGGGTAAAACAAGATTGGATAATTTTTCTCATTTTAGCTACGTGAAAATTGGTAACAAATCTATTCCAACCATAACTTAATCAACTTGTATTATATATTATGTAATCTTGAGATACCATAGACACGTATACAATGTTTCGACCTATCATGTCGACACATCTATATATATTTCGGAACAACCATAGACACTCTATATGTGAATGTTGGAGTTAGCTATACAGGGTTGAGGTTGATTCCAAAATATATATAGTTTGAGTTGTGATCAATACTGAGATACGTATACACTGGGTCGTGGATTGATTCAAGATAATATTTATCGATTTATTTCTGTACATCTAACTGTGGACAACTAGTTGTAGGTTACTAACGAGGACAGCTGACTTAATAAACTTAAAACATCAAAATATATTAAAAGTGTTGTAAATATATTTTGAACATACTTTGATATATATGTATATATTGTTATAGGTTCGTGAATCAACCAGTGGCCAAGTCTTACTTCCCGACGAAGTAAAAATCTGTGAAAGTGAGTTATAGTCCCACTTTTAAAATCTAATATTTTTGGGATGAGAATACATGCAGGTTTTATAAATGATTTACAAAATAGACACAAGTACGTGAAACTACATTCTATGGTTGAATTATCGAAATCGAATATGCCCCTTTTTATTAAGTCTGGTAATCTAAGAATTAGGGAACAGACACCCTAATTGACGCGAATCCTAAAGATAGATCTATTGGGCCTAACAAACCCCATCCAAAGTACCGGATGCTTTAGTACTTCGAAATTTATATCATATCCGAAGGGTGTCCCGGAATGATGGGGATATTCTTATATATGCATCTTGTTATTGTCGGTTACCAGGTGTTCACCATATGAATGATTTTTATCTCTATGTATGGGATGTGTATTGAAATATGAAATCTTGTGGTCTATTGTTACGATTTGATATATATAGGTTAAACCTATAACTCACCAACATTTTTGTTGACGATTTAAGCATGTTTATTCTCAGGTGATTATTAAGAGCTTCCGCTGTCGCATACTTAAATAAGGACAAGATTTGGAGTCCATGCTTGTATGATATTGTGTAAAAACTGCATTCAAGAAACTTATTTTGTTGTAACATATTTGTATTGTAAACCATTATGTAATGGTCGTGTGTAAACAGGATATTTTAGATTATCATTATTTGATAATCTACGTAAAGCTTTTTAAACCTTTATTGATGAAATAAAGGTTATGGTTTGTTTAAAAATGAATGCAGTCTTTGAAAAACGTCTCATATAGAGGTCAAAACCTCGCAACGAAATCAATTAATATGGAACGTTTTTAATCAATAAGAACGGGACATTTCAATGAAAAAGTACGGTTATTGGCAGCTGCTCCCACATGATTACAAAGGTAATAATTATGGTTCTGCCACTACTGTATACATACTCGATATCTTTCCATACAACACTTGGCGTGTTTGTGACGATGATGATGATAAAGGAAATGTAGATCTGTCTTCGCAAAGTTGGCTTAATATTGCTTTTCCTATATTTGTCAAGTCCCTTATATCTCCTCCTTATGTCGAGAATGAATGGTTGCCAAATTTCTTCTAGTTTTTACTCATTTTTGATGTTGTTGATGCTGTTCAAGTATTTATAATGAGCGAACATTCATTTTTGGATCTATCTTTATGATATTTTATATCTACTGGTTATTTTTTTAAATTCAGATCGTGTTAATAATGTTTTATATATGGTCACTTTAGTTTTTATATATTGTGTTATACTATATACTACTAGTAGCTAGTTTATATCCCATCTCAAACACCTGCAGTTAGAACTGAGTTCTATTAGACGTCATATATTTGACTCGTTGCTTATGTGAATACATTGATTCGATTATGCTTTATCTTTCATTCTTTCAACAAAAAAGAACAAGTTGAATGTCACCAACATGTTCATTTAACATATAAACCTTTTAATTCATTATATTCTGTTAGAATTGTTGTATATTTAGATTAGTTAGAAGATAATTAGTTTTGATTTAGATGTAGTAAATTTGTAGTGTTTAGTTGATTTGTATTGAAAGAATGGATGTGGAGAAGATTTGTGATTTAGAATGATTTGAGTGTTTATTAATTGAAATGTCTTATGTGTTTGGTTACATCAAAATGGTGAGGCCTTATGCCTATTTATAGGCCTCATGAGCGAGTCTTAGATATTTTAATAGATATATCTAGATTTCTAATAAATAATATTTTTTGTTGATAATATCTAGATATTTTGTGATTATATCTGGATATTTTTGGTTAATAATATCTAGATATTTTTGTTTTATAAATATCTTCTTCTACTAATTAATTCTAGAATTCTCTAGAAATACATTAACATTTTAACACTCCTCCTTAATGTATTTCGATGTTACTCCGAGCATGTTGCGTAAGAACTCGAACTTTGGTCTTGGTAGTACTTTGGTGAATATGTCTGCAATCTGCTCTTCGGTCTTACAGTATTTTAATTCAATATCTTTCTTGGCGGAGACTTCTCGCAAAAAGTGATATTTGATATCAATGTGTTTTGTTCTACCATGGAACACTGGATTCTTTGCCATCGCGATTGCAGACTTGTTATCGCAATATATCTTTGTAGCTTCGTCTTGTTTCTCGCCCATATCTTATAGTATTCTTCTTAGCCATATAGCTTGATTAGCTGAGTTTGCAGCTGCGACGTACTCGGCTTCTGCTGATGATTGTGCCACCGTTTCTTGTTTCTTTGATGACCATGAGAAGACACTAGATCCAAGTGTGAATGTGTATCCTGAAGTACTTCTCATGTCATCTACCGATCCGGCCCAGTCACTGTCTGTGTATCCATGAAGCTTCGAGTCTGTAGTCGGCTTGTACCATATTCCATAGTCCATGGTACCTTGCAAGTATCTTAGTATTCTTTTAGAAGCTCGGTAATGTATTTGAGTAGGGTTTTGCATGTACCTGGATAGCAGACTCGTTGCGTACATGATGTCCGGTCTTGTTGCTGTTAGATATAGTAGACTTCCAATGAGACTTCTGAATCTTGAAGCATCCGCTTTCTCCAATCCATCTTCTTGTCTCATCTTCTCATTAGCAACTAGTGGCGTGGCTACGGTTTTGCAACCGTATAGTTTAAACTTTTTCAGGAGATTTTTCGTGTATTTCTTTTGGCATATAAAGATGCCTTCATTTTCTTGACTAATTTCGATGCCAAGAAAATAGCGCATCAAACCAAGGTCGCTCATCTCGAACGTTTTCATCATTTCTTCTTTAAACTCTTGTATTATTCTCTCATTGTTTCCCGTATATATAAGATCGTCGACATACAAGGAGATGATGAGAGTGTCAGAGTTACCTTGGTTTTGATGTAGAGTGTGGGCTCACTTTGACTCCTCCTGAATCTGAACTTGTGAAGTAGTTGTCTATGCGACTGTACCATGCGCGTGGTGCTTGTTTGAGTCCATATAAGGCTTTCTTTAGCTTTAGGACTTGATCTTCTTTTCCTTTCTGGATGAACCCATGTGGTTGCTCTACGTATATCTCTTCTTCAAGAAACCCATTTAGAAAGGCTGATTTCACATCTAATTGATGAATCTTCCACCTTCGTTGAGCTGTTAATGCCACAAGTGCTCTTATAGTATCCAGTCATGCTACGGGGTGCGGAAGATTCATTGTAGTCGACTCCGGGCTGTTGTGAATAGCCTTTCGCTACTAGCCTTGCTTTGTCTCGAGAGAAAGGTTTTCGATGTTGCTTGCCCATCATACAGCTTTCGCACGTGTCAGTGATCTCTTCTATGTTCGGCAAGTCTCTCATCATATTTTTTTGTTGGAGGATTTTTAGTGCGTGAAAGTTAAAGTGGCCAAATCTTCGATGCCATAGCCATGATTCCTCAACTTGGACTTTCATGGCAGTGTCTCTGATATACT
The DNA here is from genome assembly GCF_046630445.1 of Rutidosis leptorrhynchoides. Lineage (NCBI taxonomy): Eukaryota > Viridiplantae > Streptophyta > Magnoliopsida > Asterales > Asteraceae > Rutidosis > Rutidosis leptorrhynchoides. The sequence continues at coordinate 139,014,705 of NC_092336.1, read as the reverse complement.
GCCAACGAAGCGGAAAATTGCGATTCTCCATTGGAACTTCGGCTATTAATTTATAGTTGTTTTTCTTGTCACGAATAACACATGATTTATCTTCAAAGAGTAAAGAGTAGCCATGCTCCATCATTTGTCCAACACTTAGCAAGTTACTCGCTAAGCTTGGTACTAAAAGAACGTCATTAACAGATAGAGTGACGTTATTAGTTTGAACAGTTATCATATCTTTGCCTTTAGTGTCAACAAGCGCTCCATTCCCTAGTTTGACGCGGGACTTTACGGACGTGTTGATACTATCAAATAACTTTTCATCTCCTGTAATGTGGTTGTTGCACCCACTGTCGATCAATCAAGTATCATCCCTCTGTTTATTTGAGACATGGCAGGCATAGAATAGCTGATTTTTGTTCTCCGGTATATCTTCACTTTTTCCGTGAAGTTAGCTCGATGATTTTGTTTTAAACGGCAATCTTTTTTCCCTTTGTGGAAACAATCTTTCTCCAAGTGGTTTGTCTTCTTGCAAATACCGCATGGAGGGTAGCTTCTTCTTCTATGATCGAACCCGGTTCTGGGTTTTGCTCCTCCTCTCGAATTTTCTTCAAGATTTCTTTCCCCCCCCCCTATTATTAGATTTTTGAGACCTTAATTTGAGTTTAGACTGAAAGGAAATTTCAAGTGAGTTTTCATTGCGCCGACTCAGTCTAGCCTCGTATGCTTCAAGAGAGCCAATTAATTCTGGTACCGACAGAGTCTCGATGTCTTTCGACTCTTCGATAGCAGTAATGACATGATCATATTTTTCTGTCATACTGATAAGTATTTTTTCTACGATCCTCTTATCAGTTATGTTATCTCCGTAGGCTCTCATTTAATTTACTATTTCTTTAATTCTAGAATAGTAATCTTTTACGGTCTCAGTGTCTTTCATGTTTAAGTTTTCAAAATCACGTCTTAGAGTTAGTAGTTTGACGGATCTCACCTTGACATTTTCTTGAAATTCTTCTTGAAGGATTTTCCACGCCTCTTTGGCTGTCGTAGCTCCCATGATTCGTGGAAAAATAGACGGTGTCAAGGCTTGTTGAATGTAGCCTAGAGCAGCAGCATTTCTTACAACATTTTTGTTGTATTTTTCCTGTTCTTCTGCGGACAGAGTTTCGACGTCTTTTGAAGTTGTGAACCCGACTTCGACAATATCCCACAAGCTTTGTGCTTGGAAATATGTCTTCATTCGGATGCTCCAAAAATCATAGTTGTCGCCATCAAAGATGGGGATGAGAATATTGTACGCACCAACGGTAATCATGGTGTACTCGAACAACGCCCAATACGGCTCTTGATACCACTTGTTAGAATTGTTGTATATTTAGATTAGTTAGAAGATAATTAGTTTTGATTTAGATGTAGTAAGTTTGTAGTGTTTAGTTGATTTGTATTGAAAGAGGAGATGTGGAGAAGATTTGTGATTTAGAATGATTTGAGTGTTTATTAATTGAAATGTCTTATGTGTTTGGTTACATCAAAATGGTGAGGCATTATGCCTATTTATAGGCCTCATGAGTGAGTCTTAGATATTTTAATAGAAATATCTAGATTTGTAATAAATAATATCTAGATATTTTTTGTTAATAATATCTAGATATTTTGTGATTATATCTAGATATTTTTGGTTAATAATATCTAGATATTTTTGTTTTATAAATATCTTCTTCTACTAATTAATTCTAGAATACTCTAAAAATACATTAACATTTTAACATATTCGAAAAACAGCTAAACTTCAATTCCAACCCACCCAGCATGCCCAATACTTTTTGATCATCATAACCTGATTGTGTTTTCAATCTGGTTCTTAAATGAGTTTCCAGTTGTAGCACACGGTGACCACCCAATATATGAATAGACCTATATATATTGCATATTTGCATATGGTATGTTATTAACTTACATAATTACTTATTCTTACTTGAAAATACGTAATGAAAGTGGTCATTCCAACCCATTTGGCCAGTTATCTATAAATATATCAATATGGGTTGGTGTTTTGTATATCGACGTTGTTCATCGAAAATTTAGCTAAAAGGTTAGCAAGTCGCATGGGTCAAAAGTTGCTTAAAAGTGAATAGTTGAATGCGATATGTCCTCCTAACACTTGAAAAAAAAAAAAACTTAGATTGTTGTCAATATTTTTAATAATTTTTTTTATGTTTTATGTGAATATACTTTCTTGAATAAACTTATAAACACATCATCAGAAATGCCCTATCCACCCATTTACAAACACTTACAATGATGATACATAAACTATGATCTCTTTAAAATGTGAACTGGCCAATTTTCATGATGTCAAAAGCTTAGTGTGTCCTTTTTGAGAAGGGGATAGTAAGTAGTAACCCAATGATTATAATCTTTGCCTATATATCCATCAATGGCATAGCCACTTGATTTTTCGTATATGTTGATAATCTTTTGAACCGGTTGAAGTAATTCGAGCACGAGTGATGATGCATTCGTAGTCTTTCAAGAGCACCATCAGAAAAGGTTAGAATTCGTTTCCTTAATACATGTATTGTCTTTAATTTTCTTGTATTTACAAGATGGACGTTTTCTGTTCTCTTCTTGAAAGTGTGATGATACCTTATGTACTTTGGAAATAAGGTTGTAGTAATTTGGCTTGTAGTGGTCTGCCTCTCTTAGCGAGAGGTCAGGTGTTTGACTCTGCTGGACTGCAACATTGAACTCAATGTTATCCCTGACCTGAAGTATCCATCCAGTTCGCCTTTCGCTTAGTGCGGGGGCAGCGGCGAGGGGGTTTTTACCTGCCATGCCCTCGGATTGGTCCGGGTTTCCTCCCAGGCAGTAGTTGGGGGCGGGTTATACAACTACGGGAGATGAACGCGTGGGAGGTTAAGTCCCCCTGGGTGATCCCAAGCTGATGTCCAAAAAAAAGTAATTTGGCTTGTATATTTTTTGAGAAGAAGAACATATGATAAATTTAGGTATAATATGTTGCTAAGCTCGTCACCTAGTGATCAGTGTTGTAAAATTTTGACGACTAGATATCGACTAATGGGATTTGGGGATTTGTCCGACCCAACTAGGTCCAAGTCACTAAAAGGTCGTCGGTCAACGGTTGGTCAACATTGGTCAACAGTCAAGTCGGTCAAAGTCTGTTTTATTTGGTCATAGTTGGAATTATACTGTCAAAATTGATCAAAGCCATGTTTGTCAACGACCAACCAGTCTTCGACTAGTCTCCGTCTATTACGACTAGCCCCAAGAAGATCCCGATCGACTGCTCTCCGATTGGAAATTTAATTTAATTTGTGTTTAAAAATAGAAAGTTAAAAGAATTTAAAGGTTTATGCATTGTGATTGTGATTGGGAAAGAAGTGCCACGTGAAAAAGATTGAGATGTGCTAGGAGGTAGTCAAAGGATGTAAACTGTGAGTAGATACAATAGCGTCACATGAAGAATTAGGGGTAAAAATGGTGTAATTTTCTTCTTTATTATTAAATAAATAAGATAATATATTTAGTTTGATTGTGGTTAAATTTGGCATCAGATGCAAAATGTGAGTTTACAAATGTCAGTGCAAATACTTTCAAAAGTTAATATTTGTCGCGATAAATTTTAATGTTCTGAAAACCTTTTAAGAATTATTTATATCAGTTTCAAAAGTTAATATTTGTCGCGATAAATATTAATGTTCTGAAAACCTTTTAAGAATTATTTATATCAGTTTCAAAAGTTAATATTTGTCGCGATAAATATTAATGTTCTGAAAACCTTTTAAGAACTTTTAAGAATTATTTATATCAGTGTCACAGTGTGATGAGAATGATATGAGATTTACTTCTTCCTTTAAATCACCCTTCCCCTGTATGGCTGTATATAAGAAAAAAAGGGGGATTGTATGCTAAGTCAGCAGCTATAAAACAGCTCATGAAGGTCAATTTGAAACTCTTCTTGTCTTTGCAACAAAGTGCAATACTGAAACACTTATAATTGCTCTACAATTTTCACAAGAAACATACACTACATTATGATCCTGAAACCTTAGGATTCACCATTTCTAGTCAATGGCGGGTCTTTATTCGTCTATCAAACTTAGTCCATCTTCATCATCATTATCTCAATCTTCTCAAGTTTTCACTCCAAGAATCTTATTTTTGCTATCTCTTCTTCTCTCGCTAACAGCATTCGCATTCATCGTTCAACGGCATGGCAAAATTGGTGACCAGTTATACAGATGGCCGTCTTTAAACCGCCTTGAATATATGGGTATGAATACCACCACCACACACACATCTTCCAATTGCATCGAGACTTTGGGACAAAGCCAGTCTATATCCTTTCCTTATTTCAGAGAATGGAATTTCAGTTACAAATCTGATGTTAAACCTAAGGTATTCAACATTGAAGCTTTCTGTAACTTCTATTTTTTTGAAAATTTGATAACGATTCATCCAATTTCTTGTCTTTTCTGGATATTTGGAATGATATTTTTTCTATATATAGAAGAAAAAAGTTATATTTTATTTCTTAAAAGTAGAGCTGAGGAGTTACAATTCTAAAATGGAATTGATATCAATGTTTTATTAATATTTCATTTATTTGTAAAATTTGTGTAAAGTTATGGTTTTTTGTCAATTTGCATTCCAAAAAGTAACTTTTCTAGTGAATATTTTTTTTTTTCTATTTATAGTCAATTCTCTTTAATTTTATACTCGTATTATTTTGTAGTTCATTGATGATAAAAGAAATTTCTTATAGGCTAACGAACATATATTTGACAACATAGTCTAATTTACTTTAATTTGATTTACTTTAGAATTAGAGTTATAATATATCACCCATATAATATATTACCAACCTTCGTTTGACACATTTGTGGAAAGTTGATCATTTTGATTAATCATTTAATATGAAGATTGCTTAATTTTTATGTGGTTTTGCTGATGGAAAAAGAGCTACATAAGCATGTGAAAGCAAGTCCATTTCCTTTCAATAAAATTAGTATTCTAGTACTACCTCCGTCCCTAAATTATTGTCCAGTATTCTATTTTGGGATGTCCCAAATTAATTGTCTACTTCCATAAATAGAAAGGAAAGGAGATATTTCATTGGTGGATCTGGAGAGAGAAGATATTTCATTGGTGGAGAAATAAAGTTAGTGGGATTTTCTAAAACTGTGTGTTTTTTGTCTGGGGACAATTAATCTGGGACGGAGGGAGTAATTTTTAAAGGGGACTAAACCATTCGTTGCGATCATCTCGCGTTTCGACTATGCCGATTGATCCGTTACAAGATTAAAGGCACAACGATCTTGCAAGGATACTAGATGTATTTGCGTTTTTGTTACAGTTTGTTGCAAAAGGAAAAACAACCAAGGAAATATAAAAGTAAAAGAGAAAATGAATGATGGGTGTTGCAGATGTAACAAAAAGTATATATGCAAACACTATATGGGGAATATTGTTTTCTTTTATTTCTCTCTTTACTTGTACACTTTTAGACTTACAAATAAAGAGGCTATTTCTCTCTGGCCTTTTACTTCTTTATGTAAAATAACTAGAGGCCCTATTCCCCTCTTTCTTTTACATTGGTATTTATACAAAGTAAAAGAAGTAGTTGACTCTCCACGTTCCAATATTAACTATGGAAACATGGGCATGAAATTATGGATGATGGAGTAACCAACTGAGATCATGCTCATAACCTCTATTGACTTCCTCACACCTCCTGTTTTCTCGGAGATCAGTTGAGATTTTGATCCACCCGGATCATTCCTCCCTTTCTCCGGCGAGGCTCAACTCCTGTTGAGCCTAGAATTATAAATTAGGAAAAAATCCCGAGCCACCTTAACGGGAAGCTCATCTTGATTCGTTGGCAGACCTTCTACTACCATTTTGATGTCTTTTGTTTTCTTCTTTTTCTTGGCCATTCCTATGCACCTTGTAATTATTTGCGGAAGCTTTACAAGTCGTCTCACAAATGAACAACCCGCTCTGATACCTTATGATCCGTTACAAGATTAAAGGCACAATGATCTTGCAAGGATACTAGATGTATTTACGTTTTTGTTACAGTTTGTTGCAAAAGGAAAAACAACCAAGGAAATATAAAAGTAAAAGAGACAATGAATGATGGGTGTTTGCAGATGTAACAGAAAGTATATATGCAAACACTATATGAGGAATATTGTTTTCTTTTATTTCTCTCTTTACTTGTACACTTTTAGGCTTACAAATAAAGAGGCTATTTCTCTCTAGCCTTTTACTTCTTTATGTAAAATAACTAGAAGCCCTATTCCCCTCTTTCTTTTACATCGGTATTTATACAAAGTAAAAGAAGCAGTTGACTCTCCACGTTCCAATATTAACTATGGAAACATGGGCATGAAATTATGGATGATGGAGTAACCAACTGAGATCATGCTCTTAACCTCTATTGACTTCCTCACACCTCCTGTTTTCTCGTAGATCAGTTGAGATTTTGATCAACCCGGATCACCGATGCAGCGATAATAACCTTACCCCTATCGCTGCTCGGGAGGAACCTTGAGTATTCTTTTTATCATTATCAATATCATTATCATGATCTTATATATGCTGGAACATTTAGTTCCTTTCATGCTTTTATCACTTACATTACACAAATTAAATATTAATTTGTGAGACAATAAAAAATTAAAGGACTACATCTTGCTAACTTATCTCTACAAAAATAAATGAACAAGATACTACTATTTATAGCAAGAGGATAAATCCTAATCTTAGTTTATGAAAAATACGTGGAGTTGTGAAGTCCCCACTAATCACAACTCTTTAGCAAATATTTCTCCCTTGCTCTTCCATAAACCCACGTACTCCTCACATGCTCCCTATTATTTAGCAACTAACCATTATCTCTAATTGACCATACAACCAACTGAATTTGCAGCCTTAATAACTCCACGTGCAATTCCTTTTCTTTTAGTGCTACTGGATTATTTATTTCTGTTGGACCGATGTCAATTTGGGCTGCAACTTGAACCAATAACTTTCAACATGCTTCCATTGGACCCTTTGGTTTGGACTTCCATTTTGGCTTTAAGATTAACCTAACAATATAAATCAAACAGTAAAATGGTAAATGGATAAGGTTTTCACTATTTAATATCCGGGGAGGGTAAATATTTTCTAATCGGCTTAGCCAGGTTGTTGCTATGTGTTCCGTGACTGTTTCCTACATTTTGCGCACAGGATGACAACCCACTCAATTAATTAGGTATACCAATGGATAAGTATTTAAACCAAAATTACAAACAATATATACATATTGTGCGTTCTTGGTTGTGCTTAAAAAGCACGAAGATTAGATCGTTATGTGGTAGGGGAAGGAGGACATCCGAATGCCATCAGTGTCCTCCGAAGACAATTAGAAGGCGAAGTGCAGAAAGCATTGATTGCGTCGGTCTAATAGTTAATACATATTTTAGTAATTGATAAGTCATAACATAAACTTGTAGTTAGCGCAGAAGTAATTATGAAAATATATTTTGTACTTGATTACTATCTAAAATTTGTCGATTTTTAGATATGCATTACTTCAAGCACTTCAGCCGGGTTAGAGCAAATACTACCATGGATTTTCTATCATAAAGTTATTGGTGCTACAAGTTTCATTCTGTTTGTGGAAGGAAAAGCCGCAACCGCAAGTGTATCTAAAGTTATAGAATCCATTCCTGTGAGTATTTGATTATCATTTGCGTCCCATTAATCACCTTAAAGATTGTCTTTCGTTTCTGTCACTTGTAAATACTTTATGTTCTTTTTATTGCAGGAGGTGAAACTTGTACATAGGACGAAAGAACTCGAGGAAGAACAAGAAAAGAGGTTGTCTCATTTCCATTTAATATTAAATTTGATTTTCTTAGTCGAAATCCTGATGATTTTTTATTTAAATCTTTAGCCGGATGTGGAATGAGACTTATATGGCAAGATACTTCTACAAACCGTGCAATTATGAATTATTTGTCAAGCAGTATCTTAATACGGAAATGGCTATTGTTATGGCCAGGGTATGCTCTAATTTTCTCTTCTACTCTCGCTAAAGATTAGTTTGAAAAAAACATAATGATTAAGCGTTGAATGCTTCAAAATCTGAACTATACAAAGGTTTTGACTGAACTTGGTATAATCATTCTGAATAAATACTAGAGTGTTGTATAATTAATGTCTTACCTTTACATGAACTGATTTTTTAAACTTCAAGGAAGCTAGTATGGAGTGGATTATTCATCTCGATACAGACGAGTTAATTCATCCTGCTGGCACTCGAGGATACTCTCTTACACAGCTTTTATCAGACGTTCCTGAAAATGTTGATATGGTTGTGTTTCCAAACTATGTAAGTTTTCATACGCCCTTTTTGTTACTTTAGTTTTTCACATAAATTTTTTTATATTATATTCATTTCATTGTTTCAGGAGAGCTGTGTTGAACGAGACGACATAAAGGAACCTTTCACTGAGGTATGATATATTATACAAATCAAAACAATATAGACAGCTGAAATAGGCTTAGTCATATATTCTTTTTGCAGGTCTCAATGTTTAAAAAGAATTATGACCATCTTACGGAAGAATCGTACTCTAGGAATTACAAAGAATCAGTTCGTGGTAATCCGGGATACTTTTTGACATATTCAAATGGGAAGTCGGCTGCTCGTATCCAACCACATTTACGTCCTAATGGTGCACATAGGTGGTATAACTATATGAAGCAACCAAAGTATGACCTTATTTTCATGTAACAATGACAGCTCCTTCTTCTTGTGGGGTATACTACTAATGTCACCAGATGTTTATTGTTTAGCCAAATAACATTAGACGAGGCTGCAATTCTACATTACACCTATGCAAAGTTTTCGGATTTGACATCAAGGCGTGATCGATGTGGCTGCAAGCCTACAATAGAAGGTGTTACAAAATTCTTCTTTTTGGATTTTGATAGAGCTGTGAGTACTAATGCTTCTATTGTCTAACCTTTTCTTTAATTAATGATCAAATGTGTCATTCGAAGATTGTAAATTTCTTTATTTGTGTTGATGAAAGTTATATTAACGAAAACACATTTGAAACTAATTCATTCATACAATTTTCATCAAATATTATATAACACAAATAAAAAATTTGAAGTCAACAATTGTAAAAAGAATGAGTTCACTGGAGATGATCATGTTAATAAGCATGAATACAAGTTATCACATTAGAGAACGATATCACCTCATGCCCATTTATCATATATAATATAAACTAACTCTTTATGGGTTTCAATGTTTGTAGGCTTTTATAATAGCATCAAGTGTAACAGAGGAGGATATGCTAAACTGGTAAGAATCATTATTGAAACTACTTTCATAATTTAACTTATTAAGATGAGATTCTATCTGGTATAAATTTTGTACCTGAAAACTTGTTCATTATTTTGAATAATAAAATATTAACCTTGTGAAAATCAAATTATAGATTAATATTCATTTGGTTCTGTATACATGTTGTCACATTGTGTTGATTCACAAGCCATAAAGTAGTTCGTACACTAGTATATACGCCCTTCGTCCTGAAGCACTAGAGCTTGACTAATGATCATATAATCTACAGGTACCGCGAACATGTTGTGTGGATGGACAAAGATCTAAATAATAAACTTTTAAAAGAAGGAATCTTAACCCGCATATATGCTCCTATGGTAAATACAATTTCCATCCTCCACTTTACAGGTGGTTTTGGGGCGGCTTTGTTAATGTGTCAAGATGGGTCCTCATTATCTGCCGTTAAAATCGGGCAGCCAGACCCACCAATCATTCGTGTCCTTATAATGATGATCATATTTTAACAAGTTGAACTATTATAGATCATTATAGGCTTTTTTGACTGCATGCTAGATGATATCTGACCATTTTAGCCCATTTGACCGTTTCGCGCTTAATTTAATTTTACATATATTCCTCGTTTGACCCGATAACAGATGGGTCAAAGCTGCCACCTCAATTCCACGTCATTACCATTTCTGTTCGTTTCACTTCTCTTATTGTTCATTTTCATCACACTGTTACCAACTTAATAAACAGGTGATTTTGCAAGATTTGAAGGAGTCTGGTGTCTACAGTTCTCTGATTGAGTCCGTCCAGGCAAGTCTATCTAAGGACGCATTCATGTCATTAAATGAAATACAAGTTAGTAAATCATCCAGGAGAATTGGTACAGAAGAATCGGGTATTTCTGTTAGGAATAATTTACGAGCGGATAATATTGATTTAGTAGCAATGCCACCACTCCCTGCTCCGGTAATTGATTTTATAAAAAGTTAGATATGATTTTCATACAAGTCATGGCTGAAATTAGCACCTAAAGTTGCCAAGTTGACAGTTGTATACAAGTTATGTCTAAAATTTAAATAAAAGTAGTTTATGATAAAAATACCAGTTTCTTGTGAATGAGTTGATGGAAGATGGCACCCTGTCCTAATTGCTTTGCATTAAGCTTTTATTTGAATGCTAGTTTCTTTATATATAGACCAAAAAGTTGATTGAAGATGGTAGATAGAAGGATAAAATTTTAAATAATGAAGATGACAGTTGACAGGGTTAGTATTGCTAAAGAAAAATCTAGGACATATTCGGTTTGAACACCAAACCACATAGAAAAAAGAAAATAACTCAATTTAAATAAAAGTAGTAGTATCTTGTGAATCAGTTGATGGAAGATGGTATTGGTACCCTGTCCTAATTATTTTGCATTAAGGTTTTATTTGAATGCTAGTTTTTTTATAGACCAAAAAGTTGATTGAAGATGGTACCTTGTCATAACTGTTAAAATGATTTAACAGAAGTTGGATAAAGTTAGTATTTTGGCCATTTAAAATGATTAAACAGAAGTTGGATAGAAGGATGAAATTTGTAAAAAATGAAGATAACAGTAGTTGACAGGGTTAGTATTGCAAAAGAAAAATCTAGGACATATTCCGTTTAAACACCAAACTACAGAGAGAGAAAAAAAAAAAAAAAAAAAAAAAAAAAAAAACTCCTCATCTTTGATATTATTGTAAAATGATAAAAGTCTTGTAGTTAATACGTATTAATACCTTATAGTTGTGTATGAGTTAACCTTTCTTTATGTTATAAGCTACCCGTAAGTCCCAACTCCTAAACAACATGATGAAATATCATGTTATATGTTTCCCAATTTTTTTTCAAATGGATATATGGGTATGGATAGCACTTTCTCTGTTCAGTTATTGCAAGAATAATAGTGTATGTGGCGGGTTATCCCGTGACCGTTTTCAATTGTTTCACTAACCATCACACGATATGATGTTAGTAATGCATTAGAAATTACCAGAATATTACAGTTAGTACAAATGTTAGTACAAATGTTAATTAACATTCTCTAGACTAACACATCAATAGTCGTCACTAACTGAATTAAAACTACCTCTGACATAAATAGTCACTATGCATCACAAGAGGATCAGGATTTATGATCATCCTTGAAATCAGTTTCAAGAATATACCGAAAAAATCACTCACTGTTATGAGTTATTGTTAGATTATGGAGACATTTATACAAAACGGCGATTAGTTGGTTATCTCGATTGCAAAAGAGTGTTGCTTTGTCAACCACCGAAGCCGAATACATGGCTATTGCGGAAGCTTCTAAAGAGCTAGTGTGGTTGAAGAACTTCTTAGGTGAGTTGGGTAAAAGACAAGACTATTGCGTCTTGTATTGTGATAATCAAAGTGCGGTTCATCTTGGGAAGAATCCAGTGTTTCATAGTCGAACGAAACACATCAAGATAAGGTATCATTTTATTCGACAAAATATAAATGATCGCACTTTATTCTTGGAGAAAATCCTTGGTACGAAGAATCCTGCCGATATGTTTGCTAAGGTGGTTACGACGGAGAAATTGAGGTTTTGAATTACCTCAATTGGTCTTCTCATGTATTGATGAGAGAAGACCCCAGCTAGAGATGTGAATGGTGTTACAAGTTTAACAAGTAGTATTGAAGACCTTTTATCGAAAGTCTACTCATCCGAAGAATGTGTTGAGCGTGCGTGTCCCAAATGGTATTTGGCGGTAATCGAAGGTGGTTTAATGTTCTTGGTTAATTCATTGATATGATTGGAGTTTTGTTCAAAGTCTCCAAGTGGGAGTTATTGTTAGATTATGGAGACATTTATACAAAACGAGAAAGAAAAAAAAAACTGTTTCAACACTTGCACGGATTTTACAGATTTCGGGAAGCGTGAAGCAGTCAAATGCGGCGCATCTTGACATGGATACGGCGCATTCATCGAGCAAAATAGTCCGAGAGTTATTGATGCGGAGCATTGAGCTGATATGGCGCATCAGGGGTCAGATGCGGCGCATCACTATCTCGATGCGGCACATCGAGTGCTGGTACATGAATCTGGAACGTGGAAATTGAAGGGATGCGGCGCATCACCTCTCAGATGCGGCGCATCGCCTCTCTGTCAGCAATTTGGCAAGTTGCAACCTTTACATCCGAGCATGTTTTGGCCTCCTTTCACTTTAGGTGCAAAGTTAATCACTTTACACCTAAAATTAGGGCTGTGATCATGCCATTACAAGGTGGAAAGCATGGCTAGATGGTAAACAATATGATTACTTGTCATGATGAAGATTCCTAGCTAGTTGTCATGGTGGTCTTGTTTCTCCTATATATAGAACTCATTGTATCATATTGTAACACACCAAATACAGATTCTCAGTAATAAACACTCTAGTTGGTCCGTGGACTAAAGCAATCACACCGATTGCATATAACCACGTTATATCTTGTGTCGTTCTTACATTTTCGCATTTATTATCTTTCGTTCATTAAGTGGGTTTGAGTGATCTTGATAGAATCACTACTTGGCTAGTAGTCTTGTAGAATTACTAGCGTTGTTTGGGTCCTAATATCCTAACAACTGGTATCTAGAGCACAAGGTTTCGTTAAGGGAACGATGGCGGAAGATGGGAAGTTTAGAATCGACCGATTCGATGGGAGAGACTTTGGCTTTTGGAAGATGCAAATTGAAGATTACTTGTATCAAAAGAAGCTACACCAGCCCTTGTTAGAGACCAAGCCCGAAATCATGGATGATGCCGATTGGACGCTTTTGGATCGTCAAGCTTTGGGTGCTATTCGTCTTTCACTTGCTAAGAACGTTGCATACAACGTTGTGAATGAGAAGACGACGTTTGCTTGCTTGAAAGCACTCTCTAACATGTATGAGAAACCTACAGCTGCAAATAAGGTATTTCTCATGCGTCAATTGTTTAATACTAAGATGAAGGAAGGTATGAGTGCAACGGATCATATCAATGAATTTAATAATATCGTTTCAAGACTTAAATCGGTAGAGATTAAGTTTGATGATGAACTAAAAGCACTTATCTTGCTTTCATCATTACCGAAAAGTTGGTCGGGTACGGTTACCGCGGTTAGTAGCTCTACGGGAACTACTAAGCTAGCGTTTGAAGCTATTAGGGATTTGATTCTTGGTGAAGATACTCGTAGGAGAAACTCGGGGGAATCAACATCCGGTTCTTTGTTAAGTACCGACAACCGGGGTAGAAAATTTGAATGCGGTGAGAAGAAGGGTAGGAAGAAGTCTAAGAAGAGGTATTCATCGAAATATAGAAGTGAAGTTACTTGTTGGGGTTGCAATCAAAAGGGGCATTTTCAAAGGAATTGCAAAAATGGTTCCGCGAAATGTGTAAACTTAGCCGAAGGGGAAAGTGATGATGTACTTTTGTGTAGTGTTGAAAATTCTATGGAGTCTTGGATTTTGGATTCGGGAGCTTCGTTTCATGCTACTCATATCAAAAGCATGATGAAGAATTTTCGTTCATATCAAGGCAAGGTGAGATTGGCGGACAACAAGCAACTCAACATAGAGGGCATTGGAGATGTTGTTTTGAAGACTATTCTTGGTTCTAATTGGACTTTGAAGAACGTAAGGTACATTCCTAAATTGAAAAGGAAACTTATTTCGGTTGGTCAATTAGATGATGAAGGTAACGCGGTTACTTTTGAAAACCGCCAATGGAAGGTGGTTAAGGGTAGTAGTATTGTGGCTCGTGGACATAAAAGGGGAACACTTTATATGGTTGAAGTGTTTGAAGAAGACACGGTGGTTTCTACGATTAATGTTGTGTCCGAATCAACTCTATGGCACCGAAGACTCGGGCATATGAGTGAGAAGGGTATGAAGATGCTTGTTTCGAGTGGGAGAATTCCAGATTTGAAAAAGGTAGAACTTAGGTTTTGCGAACCATGTGTATATGGGAAGCAAAAGAAGGTGACTTTTGGGAAATCGGGGAATGCACCTAAGTTGGAGAAATTGGAGCTCGTTCATACGGATGTGTTTGGTCCAACCAATGTAGAATCACATGGAGGTTCTCGCTATTATGTCACCTTCATTGACGACTCCACTCGAAAGGTATGGGTTTATTTTCTTAAAGCTAAATCCGATGTATTTAATACTTTTGTGAAGTGGAAAGCTATGGTAGAAAATGAAACTAACTTGAAAGTCAAGATCTTGAAGTCGGATAATGGAGGGGAATATGGTAGTCTTGAGTTTAAAGACCATTGTGCAAAGCTCGGTATTAGAATGTTGAAAACGGTACCGGAAACACCGCAACACAATGGGGTCGCCGAACGTATGAATCGTACGTTAAATGAAAGGGCTAAGAATATGAGACTACATGCCGGTTTGCGTAAAATGTTTTGGGCGGATGCGGTTAACACGGCGGCTTATTTGATAAATAGGGGACCCTCAACACCGTTGGGTTTCCGAATTCCCGAGGAAGAATGGCAAGGTAAGAAGGTGAGTTATGGTCACCTTAGGATCTTTGGGTGTAATGCATATGTGAAGACCAAAGATGCGGATAAAGACAAGCTTGAAGCTAAGTCAAAGAAGTGTATTTTCATAGGCTACGGGTCGGATGAAATGGGTTATCGTTGTTGGGACAACGAGGCTAGAAAAGTAATTCGTTCGCGAGATGTTACTTTTGATGAAGATTCAGTCTATGGCAAACCGGAAACGGGGAGTCCTAAACCGAGTCAAGTTACTTTTGACGATGTTTCTATTGATGATCTTGCAGGTTCTAGTGGGAGTACGGGAAACAATGAATTGCCAAATAACGGTGAGGCGTCGGAAAATGCTAATGATGGGGATGATTCGGAAAGCGGTGATGATTCCGAACATAGTGTGAGTTCTAGTGATGAGGAGGATACAAATGAAACCGGTCCAACCATTCCAATTACTCCAACACCAAGACGCTCGACTAGAGTGCCCAAACCTAATCCTAGGTATTCTCCATCAGCAAACAACTTGCTCTATACCGAGAATGGTGAACCCGAAAGTTACTTTGAGGCAAGAAAAACAAAAGAATCCATACAATGGGAGCTTTCCATTAAAGAAGAGATGGGGTCACTTGAGAAGAATAAAACTTGGTCACTAGTGAAGTTACCTCATGATAAAAGGGCGTTGCAAAACAAATGGGTGTATAGAATCAAGAATGAGATGGATGGCAAGAAAAGGTACAAGGCTCGTTTGGTAGTCAAAGGCTTTCAACAAAAGGAAGGGGTTGACTACAAAGAGATATTTTCACCGGTAGTTAAAATGACTACTATCCATTTGGTACTTTCTATGGTTGCATCCGAAGACTTACATCTAGAGCAACTAGATGTGAAGACTGCATTCTTGCATGGTGATCTTGTTGAAGAGATCTACATGAGGCAACCCGAGGGCTTTGAGGTAAAGGGTAAAGAGAAGTGGGTTTGTAAGCTAAAGAAAAGTTTGTATGGATTGAAGCAAGCACCTCGACAATGGTACTTGAAGTTTGATGAGTTTATGAAGAAGATTGGTTTCTTAAGATGTGAAGCGGATCACTGTTGCTACTTGAAGAAACTCAAGTCTTCTTATATAATCTTATTATTGTATGTTGATGACATGTTACTTGCAGGTTCAAACATGTCCGAAATTAACAAGTTGAAGGGATTACTTTCCCGAGAATTCGATATGAAAGATCTTGGCGGTGCTAGGCAAATACTTGGCATGAGTATTGTGCGTGATCATTTGAAGGGTACTCTATACTTGTCTCAATCCAAATATATTGAGAAAGTAGTAGAGAGGTTCAACATGGAAGATTCAAAGGCTCGTTCTATGCCTTTGGGAAGCACCTTAAAGTTATCAAAAAGTCAATCACCAAAGACGGAAAGAGACAAAAAGGATATGGAAAAGGTTCCATATGCATCCGCCGTGGGTAGTATTATGTATGCCATGGTTTGTACAAGACCCGATATTGCTCAAGCAGTGGGAGTTGTAAGTCGTTATATGTCTAATCCGGGAAAAGAGCATTGGGAAGCGGTCAAATGGTTGCTTCGTTATTTGAAAGGTACTTCTAATATGGGATTGTGTTTCTCCAAAAACAATCTCATACTTAGAGGTTATGCGGATGCTAATTTGGGTGGATGTGATGATTCGGGGAAAAGCACTACGGGTTATGTTTTCACAATGGGGAAGACGGCGATTAGTTGGTTATCTCGATTGCAAAAGAGTGTTGCTTTGTCAACCACCGAAGCCAAATACATGGCTATTTCGGAAGCTTTTAAAGAGCTAGTGTGGTTGAAGAACTTCTTAGGTGAGTTGGGTAAAAGACAAGACTATTGCGTCTTGTATTGTGATAATCAAAGTGCGGTTCATCTTGGGAAGAATCCAGTGTTTCATAGTCGAACGAAACACATCAAGAAAAGGTATCATTTTATTCGACAACATATAAATGATCGCACTTTATTCTTGGAGAAAATCCTTGGTACGAAGAATCCTGCCGATATGTTTGCTAAGGTGGTTACGACGGAGAAATTAAGGTTTTGCATTACCTCAATTGGTCTTCTCATGTATTGACGAGAGAAGACCCCATCTAGAGATGTGAATGGTGTTACAAGTTTAACAAGTAGTATTGAAGACCTTTTATCGAAAGTCTACTCATCCGAAGAATGTGTTGAGCGCGCGTGTCCCAAATGGTATTTGGCGGTAATCGAAGGTGGTTTAATGTTCTTGGTTAATTCATTGATATGATTGGAGTTTTGTTCAAAGTCTCCAAGTGGGAGTTATTGTTAGATTATGGAGACATTTATACAAAACGAGAAAGAAAAAAAAACTGTTTCAACACTTGCACGGATTTTGCAGATTTCGGGAAGCGTGAAGCAGTCAAATGCGGCGCATCTTGACATGGATGCGGCGCATTCATCGAGCAAAATAGTCCGAGAGTTATTGATGCGGAGCATTGAGCTGATATGGCGCATCAGGGGTCAGATGCGGTGCATCACTATCTCGATGCGGCGCATCGAGTGCTGGTACATGAATCTGGAACGTGGAAATTGAAGGGATGCGGCGCATCACCTCTCAGATGCGGCGCATCGCCTCTCTGTCAGCAATTTGGCAAGTTGCAACCTTTACATCCGAGCATGTTTTGGCCTCCTTTCACTTTAGGTGCAAAGTTAATCACTTTACACCTAAAATTAGGGCTGTGATCATGCCATTACAAGGTGGAAAGCATGGCTAGATGGTAAACAATATGATTACTTGTCATGATGAAGATTCCTAGCTAGTTGTCATGGTGGTCTTGTTTCTCCTATATATAGAACTCATTGTATCATATTGTAACACACCAAATACAGATTCTCAGTAATAAACACTCTCTAGTTGGTCCGTGGACTAAAGCAATCACACCGATTGCATATAACCACTTTATATCTTGTGTCGTTCTTACATTTTCGCATTTATTATCTTTCGTTCATTAAGTGGGTTTGAGTGATCTTGATAGAATCACTACTCGGCTAGTAGTCTTGTAGAATTACTAGCGTTGTTTGGGTCCTAATATCCTAACAACTGGTATCTAGAGCACAAGGTTTCGTTAAGGGAACGATGGCGGAAGATGGGAAGTTTAGAATCGACCGATTCGATGGGAGAGACTTTGGCTTTTGGAAGATGCAAATTGAAGATTACTTGTATCAAAAGAAGCTACACCAACCCTTGTTAGAGACCAAGTCCGAAAGCATGGACGATGCCGATTGGACGCTTTTGGATCGTCAAGCTTTGGGTGCTATTCGTCTTTCACTTGCTAAGAACGTTGCATACAACGTTGTGAATGAGAAGACGACGTTTGCTTGCTTGAAAGCACTCTTTAACATGTATGAGAAACCTACAGCTGCAAATAAGGTATTTCTCATGCGTCAATTGTTTAATACTAAGATGAAGGAAGGTATGAGTGCAACGGATCATATCAATGAATTTAATAATATCGTTTCAAGACTTAAATCGGTAGAGATTAAGTTTGATGATGAACTAAAAGCACTTATCTTGCTTTCATCATTACCGAAAAGTTGGTCGGGTACGGTTACCGCGGTTAGTAGCTCTACGGGAACTACTAAGCTAGCGTTTGAAGCTATTAGGGATTTGATTCTTGGTGAAGATACTCGTAGGAGAAACTCGGGGGAATCAACATCCGGTTCTTTGTTAAGTACCGACAACCGGGGTAGAAAATTTGAACGCGGTGAGAAGAAGGGTAGGAAAAAGTCTAAGAAGAGGTATTCATCGAAAGATAGAAGTGAAGTTACTTGTTGGGGTTGCAATCAAAAGGGGCATTTTCAAAGGAATTGCAAAAATGGTTCCGCGAAATGTGTAAACTTAGCCGAAGGGGAAAGTGATGATGTACTTTTGTGTAGTGTTGAAAATTCTATGGAGTCTTGGATTTTGGATTCGGGAGCTTCGTTTCATGCTACTCATATCAAAAGCATGATGAAGAATTTTCGTTCATATCAAGGCAAGGTGAGATTGGCGGACAACAAGCAACTCAACATAGAGGGCATTGGAGATGTTGTTTTGAAGACTATTCTTGGTTCTAATTGGACTTTGAAGAACGTAAGGTACATTCCTAAATTGAAAAGGAAACTTATTTCGGTTGGTCAATTAGATGATGAAGGTAACGCGGTTACTTTTGAAAACCGCCAATGGAAGGTGGTTAAGGGTAGTAGTATTGTGGCTCGTGGATATAAAAGGGGAACACTTTATATGGTTGAAGTGTTTGATGAAGACACGGTGGTTGCTACGATTAATGTTGTGTCCGAATCAACTCTATGGCACCGAAGACTCGGGCATATGAGTGAGAAGGGTATGAAGATGCTTGTTTCGAGTGGGAGAATTCCAGATTTGAAAAAGGTAGAACTTAGGTTTTGCGAACCATGTGTATATGGGAAGCAAAAGAAGGTGACTTTTGGGAAATCGGGGAATGCACCTAAGTTGGAGAAATTGGAGCTCGTTCATACGGATGTGTTTGGTCCAACCAATGTAGAATCACATGGAGGTTCTCGCTATTATGTCACCTTCATTGACGACTCCACTCGAAAGGTATGGGTTTATTTTCTTAAAGCTAAATCCGATGTATTTAATACTTTTGTGAAGTGGAAAGCTATGGTAGAAAATGAAACTAACTTGAAAGTCAAGATCTTGAAGTCGGATAATGGAGGGGAATATGGTAGTCTTGAGTTTAAAGACCATTGTGCAAAGCTCGGTATTAGAATGTTGAAAACGGTACCGGAAACACCGCAACACAATGGGGTCGCCGAACGTATGAATCGTACGTTAAATGAAAGGGATAAGAATATGAGACTACATGCCGGTTTGCCTAAAATGTTTTGGGCGGATGCGGTTAACACGGCGGCTTATTTGATAAATAGGGGACCCTCAACACCGTTGGGTTTCCGAATTCCCGAGGAAGAATGGCAAGGTAAGAAGGTGAGTTATGGTCACCTTAGGATCTTTGGGTGTAATGCATATGTGAAGACCAAAGATGCGGATAAAGACAAGCTTGAAGCTAAGTTAAAGAAGTGTATTTTCATAGGCTACGGGTCGGATGAAATGGGTTATCGTTGTTGGGACAACGAGGCTAGAAAAGTAATTCGTTCGCGAGATGTTACTTTTGATGAAGATTCAGTCTATGGCAAACCGGAAACGGGGAGTCCTAAACCGAGTCAAGTTACTTTTGACGATGTTTCTATTGATGATCTTGCAGGTTCTAGTGGGAGTACGGGAAACAATGAATTGCCAAATAACGGTGAGGCGTCGGAAAATGCTAATGATGGGGATGATTCGGAAAGCGGTGATGATTCCGAACATAGTGTGAGTTCTAGTGATGAGGAGGATACAAATGAAACCGGTCCAACCATTCCAATTACTCCAACACCAAGACGCTCGACTAGAGTGCCCAAACCTAATCCTAGGTATTCTCCATCAGCAAACTACTTGCTCTATACCGAGAATGGTGAACCCGAAAGTTACTTTGAGGCAAGAAAAACAAAAGAATCCATACAATGGGAGCTTGCCATTAAAGAAGAGATGGGGTCACTTGAGAAGAATAAAACTTGGTCACTAGTGAAGTTACCTCATGATAAAAGGGCGTTGCAAAACAAATGGGTGTATAGAATCAAGAATGAGATGGATGGCAAGAAAAGGTACAAGGCTCGTTTGGTAGTCAAAGGCTTTCAACAAAACGAAGGGGTTGACTACAAAGAGATATTTTCACCTGTAGTTAAAATGACTACTATCCATTTGGTACTTTCTATGGTTGCATCCGAAGACTTACATCTAGAGCAACTAGATGTGAAGACTGCATTCTTGCATGGTGATCTTGTTGAAGAGATCTACATGAGGCAACCCGAGGGCTTTGAGGTAAAGGGTAAAGAGAAGTGGGTTTGTAAGCTAAAGAAAAGTTTGTATGGATTGAAGCAAGCACCTCGGCAATGGTACTTGAAGTTTGATGAGTTTATGAAGAAGATTGGTTTCTTAAGATGTGAAGCGGATCACTGTTGCTACTTGAAGAAACTCAAGTCTTCTT